>NW_027481457.1:0-600000 GCF_050403205.1 Rhodotorula paludigena | reverse complement strand
TCGTCGCCGTGCGGGTCCTCGTCAAGTGCCGGCAACGCCGCGTGAGCTGCTTTGGGCGTCGGCCCTGCGGTGCTCGACGCGACAGAGCCTTCGCGGTGCGAGCGAGGAGGCGGCGGGGCGGCGGGTTTCCGCTTGGGCACGAAGCGTTGCCCGGACTTGTCTGTTGCAGCCTGTGCGGTCAGTAAGTACTCGCGAGTCAAGACAGGCTGCACACGCACTGATCCGCCCTGCGGTCGACATGTTCGGCGCGTGGGAAGAGCGAAAGAGGCGCGGCGTTGTTTGGAGCTGCAACTACCGGTCGACGAGCTCGAGGATGCCTGCAAGGGACTGACGGAGTGATGTAGATCATGTAAGGCTGCCTACTCTGACATGCGCCGCTCCCAGCTCGATGCCGGCTCTCCTGGTCGACCTCTTCCTCCTCAGAGCGATGAAGCGCTGACAATCGCTCGCATGCATGCAGGGACCCGCTACAGCCCATGCTACGTCAGGTAAATGGACGGTCGTCTGCTCTGCTGATAATGCCGCGCCTCTGGAGCGCTGAAGTTGGGTCGTTTGCCTCGTGTCTTCCGACTCGTCCTTTCTCGAATCTGCTCGGGCTCACCGCTCAGCGCTGCTCTGGTAGACTTGCACGGGACTACATGGATGCTCGGCTAGCCCCTGGTGCGATTTCCACGCTTCGTCCGTACACGGCACGCCCATCCAGCCTCGACCTCCAGCGTTGGGTGCTGTCAGCAACGCACGATCGTGCTGCCGGAAATGCGACACCGCGCTCTGTCAGGAGCGCATGGCTGCACTTCGCGGCCAAACCCACGGTTCTGCACGGCCCGTGCCTGCGCTGCTGACCTGCCACGGGACGTGATCTGCAGCGTCCCGCCTGTCAGGGCACCGCTTCCTCGCCTCGATCACTGTTCCAGAATGCGCGAGCGACGTTCGCTCGTCGCTCTGATTTGTGCTCGCCAAAGCGTGGATTGCTGTGCTTTTCATGAAAGGGGGTTGATCGCTTCGAGACGGCTTGGCAGTCGTTGCCAATCTTGTCCCTGCTCTCGTGATGTCTTTCGCTCGTCCCGCTCACTCCCCTCTTTTACGCCTCTTTGCTCCTCGTCAAAAGAAGACAGTATACACTTGCTCCTCCTACCGCGCGACCATGCACCAGCTTGCCGTGCTCGGCCTCCTGCTCGTGTCCATTGTCGGCGCTCAGCGTTGCGAGTACGGGTGCGTCTCGCACGTTCAACTCGTTTCGAAGACTCGGGTCTCTCACTTTGGTGCATGCGTGTAGACTGCAACTACAAGGGGGCGCAACGCCTCAGTGCTGCCTGCCTTCGATTCCAGGCGCGCAGTGCTCCATAGTCGAGAACGGCGGGTCAGGGTGGAAGACGGTCTGCGGATGGACCAGGGCGGCCGATGCCGTCTCGTACAGCGTCACCATCCCGCCGGGTATCACTACCGCAAACAGGATTACGCTCAAGGGCACACACGGCGAGGTACGGGATGGGTTCTCCCTCAACCCGAACGACCAGCGCGGCAGTATCGTCATCGCTCAAGGCTTCGCCGGTGCGTAATCTCGTCCTCGGCTTGAGCGCCCTCGACCTGAGCACGTGGCGTTCTGCCAACACCATGCATCGTACAGTCGGCGGCAAGACTCTGCAGTTCTTCCCTGGCTCGTACTATGGCCGCTCTTCAGGTGCCGGTGGCGGATTGCCGGCCGACACCTCTGGCAGGGGCATACGATGGGCTCGCGGCGGCGCCGCTAGCGCCATGTTCGGCGACGCTGGTACCGTCATCGCAGCCGGAGGAGGTGGGCAAGGGTCCGAATACATCGGTGGGGACGCGGATCGAGGCGGATGCTCTACGAGCACCCAGGAGGGCGGCTTGCCAGACACCAGAGGCGGCGGAGGAGGTGGGCCTGGGCGCATCGGCGGTTGTGGTGGCCTGTACACCTACACCAGGTCAGCCACGCCGCGCTGCACTCGCTCGTCATGCATGCTACTGACGATACTGCCGGATCGCAGCTCTAGCACCTGCTACCAGCCTCGGTACTGTTTCGGTTGCTCGGGTTATTACTATTCGTGCAACTTTGTCGACCACTTCAACCCGTCGCTCGGCGGCACCTCCGGGATCACCAGCTTTGCCGGCAGCTGGGGCCTGTCCGGCTACAACACGGACCCATCTTCGACCAACAGGCTTATCGAGATCGAATTCCTCTGCGTGCGTCGCTGCCTCCGTCCTTCCGTTGCTGTCAAGTCCCGCTGACCCTTCCGCGTGGCTCAGGGTGCGCCCGTTCCGACGACTACGATCACCATCCCCACGCCGGCTGCAACAGAGTACACCACGAGCACGCTCACCCTTCCGGCCACTGCGACTCTCGACGCCGAGACGGTCCGCTCGACCTTGACCGTCGAGAGCGCCCGTCCGCCCGAATACACCGATACGACCGTCACGCCCGACCTGGTCACGCTCACCGAGTCCGAGACGTCGACGACGTACCCGCCCGAAAGCACGACGTCCGAGACGGTCACGCCGTCGACGAGCTACTTCACCGAGTACCCATCGGTCGAGACCAGTGCGTTGCGCCATTTGCTTTGGGCATTGATCTTCGTCTAATACACATCCCGTCTTACAGCTCCCGCTACCAGCACGGTGTACAAGACGGTCACGCCGGCCACCGTGACTGTCACGAAGACGGAGAGTGTCATTGTCTCGCCTGGCACGGTACTCAAAACTGAGACCACGACGCCGCCGACCCGCACCATTCCAACGACAGTTACCGAGGAGCAGACCAAGTCGAGCGGAACGCTGACGTCGACCGTCACGAGCGCGACTGGGAACGCCAACTGCGTCCAATTCCGCATGGTCCGTTGCCTCCGTCTGGTCTTTTCCGCCGCGAGCATCACTCACGCAGTTCTGCCGACAGGTCTACCCGGCTTCGTGCTGCCCGACAGCGTACATCAAGGGCATGAAGCCGTGGCCGACTTCGCCTCGCAAGCGGCGCAACCTTGTCTTCGGTCGTGACCTGACGACCATCTACCCGGCAAGCGGCACTCTCACCATCACCGAGTCGACCCAGACGACCGCAACCTCGTTCGTTACGCCTGACCCAGTACTCGTCACCGTGCGTTGCTGTCACTCCCAAAGCTCCACTCTGCCGAGCTCACCTGGTCCTGCACCAACTGCAGGACACCGAGACGACGCCGGGACCAATCACGACGCTGACCAACACCTTCACCGCCGAGACCCCGTCGAGCACTCTCACCGAGGTGTCGACGGTTGAGGGGGTGGCGTCGACGACCACGATCACCCTGACGGCGGATGCGCCTTCGTTCACCTACACCTCGACGCAGTACTTCGAAGCGCCGACGCCGCTGTTCACGGACGTTTCGACGGCCGATGCACCCCTCGCGCTTGTGACGTCGACCGACTACTCGACGTTGCCGACGCCGACCTCGACGGTGAAAGAGGAGGCGCAAACGCCGCTCACGACCTCGACCTCGACGCTCACCAACTTCCACACCGTCCCTGCCGCCACGGCAACCACGACGACGTACGTGCGCGGCACGACCTGCAGCCTCAGGACTACTCTTGTGCGCCTCCTTCCTTCGCTCTGATCGCTGTGGCAGCAGCTGACTAGCGGAATGAACTGGGCCGCAGAATGCCAGATGTCCCGTCATCCTAAAGAACGCAGACCAGATTGTGCAGATTGCGCTCATCAAAGTGCGCTTCGGTCCTCCGGCGCTGCGACCTCCCGCTGACACTATCTTTCCACTTCCCAGACAAACCGCTTCCTCTCGGGCAACAAGCCCGTCCAGATCGACTGTGGCTCTGCGGGTCTCTGGAGCTACGAGTGATCGCTATGTTCCCGTTCGTCTGCCTGGGCTTGTATTCCTTCCTATCGGGTTATATGGTCATCTCGTCACCTCGGCCCTCGCGTCCTCGCCCCTTAATGCGGACTTGTCAACGGATTTGTACAATCGACCGGACCCCGATCTATTGAGAGTCGATGCGCGTAGAGGCGGCGAGCAGGCTTGCACCTGGCGAACACGGAAGCAGTCAGAGGCGAGAATGCTCATGGGCAGGGTGCTGGCCGCCGTCCATGCGGATCTGTGTCTCTCAAAGTGCACTACGGGTCTGTACGCTGTACCTATACGAGGTCGCATCCGGGAAGGAAGCAACTCGGTGGCTTCCGCTCCTTCGCCTCGTCCCGTCCCGCTCTTCTCGCTCGATCGGCTGCTCGACCGCACTGACTGCTAGCACGAGATCTGTACGAGACCTGTGCTTCCGCTCGACTCTCTCCAGTGTCTCGGTGAGGCCCCATGACCTTTTCGTCCTCCTCAACCTGATGAACCGCTCACACTCGACTCGTTGCTCGCAGGGACTGGAGGCGCTCGCAAGCGCGCTCAAAGACTCGTTTTGACTCGTCTAGCCGGCCTGTGGTCGCCACGCCCATCGTGCAAGGCTCGCACAGCGTCATGTCGCTTCTTGACCTCCCCGTCGAGGTGCTGGAGCTCGTGGTGGACGAGTTCCGTTTGCCAGACTGGTACAGTCAACAGGAGCGCCATGATCACCTCCGCGCCGGTCTTGGCCTCGCCCTCGCGTGCCGCAAAACGCACCGCCTCGGCCTCGACCTGCTGTACCGTAAGGTCCGCGTGAGCGACTACGCGTTGGCCACTTATCTCGACGCCGTATTGATCAAGCAGATCGCCCCGTACGATCTCATCCGCGACTTGGACGCACGTCTCGGCCCTGGCTGCGACAAACAACCTACGCCAATGCAGGTTGCCAGCATATTTCCCCTGCTCAGTGATCTCCGCAGCCTGAGTGTGCGTGGAGACTCCGTCGCGGTCGAACAGACGCTCCGGTCGCTGTACCGCGGCACCTGCATGGTCCGACTTCAGCGGATCTACATCGGCGGTTTCGGCGGAGCCCACCATGACCTGCCGGCGACGGTACTTCGAGTTTTGCCTCACTTCCCGGAGCTTCAAGAGGTCTCCCTGCAATTTTCGATCACACCGCACAAACTCGCCCTCCCTACCGGCACGATTTCGCTACCCTCGTGCTTCTGGATCAGATGCCATCCGGACTTCGATGTCGCTGCGTTCTACCGCCGCTTGGACGCGAGCCAGGTCAATACACTCACGATCGGTCACGGCATTTGCGACTTCGCCGAGCATGCCGCATTTCTCGCGGCCGTGCCGAGACTCGAGGAGTTGACCGTTTGGGGCCACGGTGATAGCGCAGTCGATTTCTTCACCGCAGCCCTTCCGCACGTCAAGCACATGTCGAGCCTGCGCAAGATCCAGTACACCTGCGCCGAAGGTCGCCCGCCGCTGCTCTCGGATGACGGACCCCTTCTGTCTCTCCTCTTTGACTCGCTGCCTCCCTCGCTCGAGGACGTCGAACTCGACCTCGGCTGCGACGCTTTCCCTGAGTCCGCGCTCCTGCATGACTTCTTCGCCAGACAAGACAAATCTGCGCAGCCTCTCCGCCGCTGGCAGTGGTACGAGGTAGTCGAGGAGGAGCAGCCGCACAGCGCTCAAGATGCACTCCGCCAAGTAGTGTACAGACGCGAGGTCCTCGGATGTCGCTTAGACAAGTCGACAGCGCCCGCTGGCGACTTCTCCTCAGCTCGTCCTTTCTCGAATCCATTGGTTGGCCTCTCGTTGCTGGACGAGTTTCCCTACAACGGGTCTGCGTACGAGCAGCTCGACTTCATTGAGCGCGCGATGCAGCAGGCCAGCCTCGTGCCGGTTGACAGAAGCGCCTACGTCCCGTTACGCGAGTCCCACCTCAACCCCTCCGGGCGTGCCGTGCGCGATGCGATGAACGGCTCATGAGCTGCCGAGAATCAGTCGTCGGTCGGGCGTCGTCAGCGCCGATCTGTTCTCCCGCGTATTTCTCTCTTTTGGCCTCTGGCAGTGACCGGCGTGTTTGTGTGCGTCTCTCTTCACCGCCCCATCGGTCCCTGCCTCCAAGTTCGCTCACCTTTCGACTTGCCCCGCAGGGTCGACGAGGACCGCCAAGTGTGCACAGCGCCTGAGTCTCATGCAATTGACTGCTTCCCCGCGCGCTGTGCACGCATGCATCTGAGAGACATCGCTCGTCGACAACAACGTGCATTCCCTCCGGCCGCCCACCAGCTCGACCCGCGCCTACCTCGACCAGCCCGACGAGCTACACAGAGAATCGCCCTACTCGAAACAACGACGCCGCAGAGCGAGAGAGAGAAGGGGAAGAGTGGGAAGTATGAAAGGCAAGGAGGAGGAAGGGAAGGAAACGCAAGCGAGAGAGGGGTCAAGGCAGAAAGGCGAGCCACGAAAGAGGGCTCTTTTCGGTGGTGGAGGGATCGAGTGTGTGCGGATGCTCTAAAGAGACAGGATTAAGCGAGGAAGGTAACGACAGGGTGAGGGAAAGGGTAGGAACTGCGAGAAGGAAGGGGAACAAGAACGACTGTAAAAGGAGCACACGAGGAGGAGAGAAAGCGGAAACCGAAAAGCGCGAGTCACAGAATGATGGGGACGAGGAGTCGCTCAGGCCTTGATCGCGACCTGGGCAGGAGCAGCGGCGGCAGAAGCGGCCGCCTTGGCCGCCGAGCCCTTCTTCTTGCCCTCCTTGCGGACGAACCCGTCCTCGTCCTTCTTGCCCTTGCCCTGCGCAGGCGCGGGCGCCGACGCACCCTCGCCCGCCTCGCTCGCCGCGGCCGACTGCTGCTGCTGCTGCTTGGGCACGGGCGTGAAAGCGCGCGTCGCCTTGGGCTTCTCGGGGAGGACGACGCTCGCGCCGCGCGCGGCGGCCGACGCCCACCCGCCCATGATCTTCTTCGGCGCGGCGGCGGCAGGCGCGGGCTCGGCGGCGGAGGAGGACGACTCGGCGGTCAGGCCGGGAGTCGTCGCGGGCGACTCGGTCGCGTCGGCGTGAGAGACGAGGACAAAGCCGTCGGCGTCGTCCTTGGGCGACTTGGGCGCCTCGGGCTTCTCGACCGGAGCGGGCGCAGGGGCGGCGACGGCGGCGGCGAAGCCGTCCTTCTCGACAGCGGGCGAGAGCGGGCCCGCGGGCGAGAGAGCGGGGAAGTCGTCGCCCGAAGGGATGCGCTGCGCCGAGCTCGAGCGCGACTGCGACGCCTGCTGCTGCTGCGACTGCTGCTGCTGCTGCTGAGCGGGCTGGGCGGGCGGCTGCTTGCCCTGCTGTTGCTGCTGGGCGTTGTGGTGGTGCGAGTGCGCGGGCGGGATGCGGCGCGTCAGGCCGTTGATGGCCGCGACGAGCTGCGGCGCAGCACTACCGGGCGGGAGAGACGGGTTGCGCGGGACGAACGGGCGCTGCTGCTGCTGGGCAGGTGCGGCCTGGCCCTCGACGGCAGCGGCGGGAGCAGCAGGCGCCTGACCCTGCGCAGCAACGGCAGCAGCAGCGGCGGCCTGCGCCTGCTGAGCGCGTGCCTCCTCGACGAAGCGGCGCTGCGCACCAGCGTGCGCCTGCGCCTGCGCCTGGACCTGCGCCTGGCGCTCGCGGTACGAGTACCCGCCGTTGAAGACGGCGCCCTGCTCGAGCTGGCGCTGCATCTGCATCGCGGCAGCCGCAGCCGCCTGGGCCTGCGCCGGGTTGCCGTTCTGCTGCTGGTGCTCGATCTGGCGCTTGAGGTGGTGCGCCTGCTTGATGGCCTTCTGGCTCGCGAGCCACGCGGGCGGCATCCCGCCGCTCGCCTCAGGGTGGTCCGTCCGGCCGTCGGCACCGATCATGCCGCGGCCGAGCGCGCGCGCGTCCGAGCCGTCCGGGAGGATGTGCGGGAACGAGCACTCGTCGCCGTTGCGGCACCGGTTCGCCTCGAAGAACGAGCACGGCGGGCGCGGGCCGCCGCCAAACGAGCGGCGCTTGCCGCCGGGAGCGCCCGCCGAGCCGGGGAGGAAGCCGTTCGGGCCTGCGACGCCCGGGATCGAGCGGCGAGGGGCGCCGTTCGGGCCGCCGCCGACGCGCGCGAGAGGCGGCTTCGGGAAGCCACTGTTTGCAGCCGCAGCAGCGACAGCGGGAGGGACGACGCCAGCGGGGACGGCAACAGGTGCGGGAGCGGGGACGAGCGGGGCGGCGGGAGGAGGAGAGGCGGCCGAGGTCGATGCGGCGGGGACGGGCGCGGAAGTCTGGAAGAAGGTGTGGAGCGAAGGAGCGGCAGGCGCGGCGGCGCGAGGAAGCGGCGCACCGTCGGCGCCGAGGGAGGGAGAAGGCGACGAGGCGACAGGGGCGGGCGAGGTGGAGGCTTGGTCTGCCGGAACGGGCGCGGCAGCGGACTCCACCGGCGAAGGCGCAGAAGCGGGTGCGGCGACCTCAGCCTGCGAAGGCGAGGGTGCTGCTGCTGCCGGCTGCTGGTGCTGCTGGAGCTGGTCGGGCGAGGGGATGACGGCGGGAGGCGAGACAGAGGGCACCGGGACGGGAGCGATCTCGGCGGCAAGGAGCGGCTGCGGAGCGGGAGGCGGGACGGCGTAGTACGGGCGGGGAGGGAACGGCTGTTGGTAGGCGGAAGGCGGAGGCGGGTACGCCTGGAACGGCGGGGGGAAGTAGTAGCCGCCCTGCGAGAACGGCGGCTGGGCGTAGTACTCGAGCCCCTGCTCCGGGTAGTACATCGGCATCCCTGCCATGTACGCGCCCTGGTCCATCGGCATCGGCATCATGTGCGCCGGAGGCGGGACCGCAAACTGGTGCTGCGGCTGCATCTGCTGCTCCGCTGCCGGCATGCCCTGCCCGTTCACCGCCGCGCCGCCCTGCCCAGGCGCGATCTGCGCCGCCACTGAAGGCGAAGCAGGGACGCCAGGCGAGCCGGCGACGCCCGGGATGCCGTGCGAGAAGATGCAGTGCTCGCCGTACTTGCACTGGCCGAGGGGGAAGTAGCGGCAGGGGATGTTGCGCGCGACCTCGGCGGGCGGGAGGTTCGCAGCGGCATCAGTAGCGGCAGGCGAGTCGGCAGCTGTGCGCGAAAGAAGGGCAGGTCAGCTCGTGCGCTCGAGCGAGACGCGCTTTAGGTGCTCCTCCTCGTTGAAGCGGGTGCAGCGACGCGCGCAGACAAGGCGAGCACAGTGTACGCAACGCGCAGGAGACCACAGAGACCGCAGTGTGCGGCTCCGGTGGCCCCCAGCTCGATCGCGTGCATGCGCTCGCCTCGTCTCCTCGTCGCGGCCGATTGCATGCACCGGCCCGGCCTCGCGCGCGTCCCGGCCGCGTCCTCGGCAGCGCGCGCCACTCGATGCGTGCCCTGCCTTGCAGCAGAGCCGTGCGAGCCCTCAGCAGCACGCGCACATGCGGCCCGGCGCGCGAGGAAAAGTTGTGAAGGCCGGGCGACGGGGGCGCACCGAGGCGGCCGCGAGCCGAGGCGCGGTCGCATCCGCTCGGGGGCGCGCTCTGCGGGCTGAGAAGCAAGGCACGGGTATTAGAGAGCTGCAGACGTACGAGACTGGCCCTCCTGGGGTCCCTGGGCCGGTGCAGCGGCCGTGGGAGCGGCGCCTTGGAGCGCCCCGGACTGAGTGCCCGCGCGCTGCTTGAGGGCGTCGACGGCACTCGGGGCTGCGGGGGCTGCGTCGGGCTGGGGAGCGAGCTGGTGGTGGGTCTCGGGAGCGGCGACCATGGCTGGGCGGGGCGAGGGAGCGACGGGAGCCGGCGGGACGAGAGCGGGACGAGCAGAGGCAGCAGGGGGAGGGCGACTCGGACGAGCGCGGGCTGGGCCTGTTGTCGGGAGTGGTCAGTACACTCTGGCTGGAGTAGAGCTCGCTCTGACGCACCTTTTGGTCTGCTGGGCGGGCGAGCGACGAGCGAGACGGCGGGAGACACTTCGCACGCGAGAGCGAACGCGCGGGGCAAGCGGGACCGAGCCACGGGCACGCCTTCACAGCGTCGCAGCAGCAGCGGGGAGCGGAGAGCAGGTCAGCACGGCATACACACCCCCTTGATGAGCACGTCAATCGAGCAGCAGCCGAAAAGGACGACGAGCGAGGCGTAGTGCATGTGGCGCAAGTGGGGGAAGGCGCCACACAGCGCCAGCAACGCCGTGGAGCGTGTAGGCCCTTCTGCCGAGGGAGCTGTACGGTGTGCCGGATGCGTCTGAGGAAGCGGCGTCTGGCAAGAAGGTTGGCGAGAGGAGCGGGCGGTGACAAGCTGCCTTCGAGAGCCGATTCACGCCCGAACCTGGCTGCTGCAGCATCACCGCACAATTACTGCTGCAGAGACGGAGCACAGCAGTCTGAATCCCTAGAAACTGGGCGGCTCACCTTGCCAAAGGGGATCGTCAACCGCCTCCTTCCCTTCGTCTCTTCCGCTTACGCCCTCGGAAGCGCTCACTTTCCTCAATATGACCCTCCCAGCATGTGATTGCGCGACCTTCACGAATGCAACGAGAACAATAGAAGCTACAACAAGCAGGATTGATGCCCGGCCATGCACGTCCCGTCTATCCCGTCTCCCGCCTCCTCAGAGCCCCTCATCCGCGAGCATCTCTGCCATGCTCGAGAAGAACGACACGGGCCGGAACTTGATCTCGTGGCCCGTCCACGCCGCGTAGCTGTACCGCACCTTGCCGACCCACCCGATCAGGTCGAGGTGGTTGACGTTGTGCAGCGTAGCGCGGTAGTCGCCCCACTTGGCCGACTCGACAGAGACGAGCCCGTCGTTGGCGCCTGCGCTCGCATTTTCGACCAGATCAGCTCGGTGCACGCAGGGAAAAGAGCTGCTCAAGGCAGTACAGCGAGACGCACCTTCGCGCTCGTGCACGATGCCCCAGGGAATGCGGAACGCATTGCTCCACGACGGCGTAAACTCGGCGCCAAAGCTGATGTACTTGACGCTCGGGTCGTCCGGCGTCTCTTCGTTGAACCGCGCCATCTTCGTACTGCATGAGTGAGTGACAGCTCTGGTAAGTCGGGACTCGCCAAACCCTTCCACACCCGGATCACCACGCTGTCGCGCCATGCTGCGAGTGAAGGCGGAGCAGATCCGACTCACGTCGTCAAGTCATCGAACGCCTTTCCCCCGCCGGGCACGCCAACACTGCTCATGAGCCTCAGGAAGGAGGGCACGCGCTCGGCGCCGAGCACGTCCTCGAGGAGGTAGTCGGCAAAGCTCGAGCCGCGGTGCGGCGTCGAGATGGTCGTCAGCGAGCGGACCTTGAAGTTGGTCGGCTTGAGGCGCGAGATGAGGAAGCGGCCGTCGAGCCCGCCCTGTGCGCGAAACATTGCTTTGATCAGCTTTGTCTGCTCAATGGAACAGCAGAGACAGCCGAGCGAGCAGGCAGCGCACCATAGAGTGTCCGATAAGGTTGACCTCCCTGCCCGGAAAGCGCTCGCCAATCATCTGGCACAGCACTTTGGCGCGCTCCTCGATCGAGGCGGATGCGGGCACGCGGCCGATCATGACCTCGACACCCATAGCCTCGAGCGCCTCCTCGACGCCGATCCAGTACGAGAAGCGGAGCGGCTTGAGCCCTGCTGGGCCGAGGTAGTCGAAGCCTGCCAAGTCGAGCGGGTCAGGGCGAGCCTTGCGGACAGCCGAAAGAGAGGAAGAAGAGCGCACCGAACAAGCCATGGCAGAAGACGACCGGCAGCTTCGGCGCGCGGTACTTGTCCTTGAGGAGCGAGAACATCTCGGCATTCTCCTCGACCTCCTCCTTGATCGTCTCGCGGTCGTCGCGGTCGACGAGCTCCTCGACCTCGTGCGGCTTGGCCGTGGGTCCGTCCTCTGCGCTCGGGTGCCGTTTCGTGCTGTAATGTCGCGCAATGTGCGGCGGGCGCTCCGAGGTGGGCGACTTGGCGGACGAGGTGAAAAAGGACGAGGTGCTCGAGGTGAAGGGATTCGAGGCGGTGAGCGAGGTGAGGAGCGAGGCGGGCGCATCCATCGCTTTGCTGAACGCGGAGGGACTTGAGGATGTTGAGGCGGATGTCGTCGCGGTAGTCGAGGATGAGAAGAGGGATGGAAGGAAGGAGGGAGGGGCGGCGGAAGGAGGGGACCGAGGCGGTGAGGGCGGGAGCGACTTGTCGACGGACGAGCGCTTGCGTGGCGGCTCAGGCGGGAGGTCGTCTGCCTCGAGCGTCGCGAACGTCTCGTCGGAGCGCGAAGCAGCAATGCTCAGCTCGTCGAGCGTGGCATCGAGCAGATCCGCCTCGAGCTGGTCCTGCCGCTCCTGCACCTCATGCTCCTTCTGTGCCTGCTCTACCGCCTGCTTGCCCGCAAAGAGCGAGAGGAAACCGCGAGATGTGTCGTGCGGGTCCTTGACAGGAGGCGTCGGCGGCAATGGCTGGGACGCTGAAGTCTCCGTGATCGATTCCGGCTCGACGACGGAGAATGGCCACCACCTCGTGCCCCAGCTCAGCTGGTCGAGTTTCGCCTTCGTCTCGTCCTGCGCCTCCTCTTCAATAGCCTCCTCTGTCCCGCTCGTCCGCGACGTCGAGCTCGCAAGCGACGCGCCTCCATCCATACTCGCCCGCCTCGCCGCGCCCGCGCCACCCTTGCCCATCAGGCTCTGTAAGCTGCTGATGCTCGAGCTGCGCGGCCGCGCTGCCCCTCCGCGCCTCGGCAAAGACGAAGTGGGGGACCCGCCCGCGCTCCCGCTGCGCTGCATTGGCGCGCTGCCCGCGCCCGATCGCGGCGGCGAGTACTGCGAGCCATCTGGGCGCAGCAGGTCGACGTACGGTGCCGGTGCGTCGGAGAGCGACGACGAGGGGAGGGATGCTCGTGTGAGCGAGTCGAACACGAGCGGCGACGCCCGCGTGAGCTGCGTCGAGGCGAGGCGCGCCAGCGGAGGGCGCGGCACGGTGGGTGAATTTGCCGAGAAGGCCGACTCTGGCGGCTCTGGGTCCGTTGCGGACGATGCTGGCGCTGCAGCGAGGGCGGCGGGGTGGGGCCTCGGCGTATTCATCCCGCGGCGCAGGAGAAGCGCACTTGGGCTTAAGCGCAAAGTGCGAGCCAGCTTGAGCCAGATACGCGTCGATCGGAGTAGCGCGTGCCGAAAGGCGAGATGTGCGCGTCGAAAGACCAGCGTCACCGGGCGGAGGCGCGGAGGGGAGAAAGGGTGGCGGCGACTTCGGCAGGACGTGTCGTAGAATGCTTTGTAGAGACGGAGAAGGTGTCACAAGAGTGGCACTCTGGCTCGCTTCGCGGTACGAGGCGAGGTTGGCACTTCGACCGCAGGTCGCCAACTACGCTGCGCTTTCGCGCCTCAGCAGCGCTCTGCCTCGTCGTGGGCCGACACGTTTATGCACAAATCGTGCCTTGCACGAAAATCTGTCTGCCTGTCGGAAGGACCCCCGAGGAGCCGCCATCCGTCCGTCGCCGGCCTGCTCATCTCGGCGCTCCTCACCACTCTCTCGCTGCAACTCACATTCGCTCGGTATGCGACGCCCGCCAATTGCCGCCTTGTCCCTGATTTCCGCGACGCACCCACCCGCTCTCGCGGTCTTTGTCCCACGCGAAGAGCTCAGTCCAACAGCCGTGACGGAGCGAGACGTCGAATTGGACGAGCGGGAGCCGCCGGCGCTCACCGAGGAAAATGCGCAGGTCGGGCGCAGCCGAAGCAGGGAAGTTGACCTCGAGCTCGAAAGCTTGTAGAGTGGCAGGGAGGGCGTGCAGAAGCCGGATGGTTTCGGTCAGCGAGAGGGACATGGCAGACGGACGCATGTTCACTGTCGATACTCGGCGGATAAGGCGGAGCTCCTTGAGGTTCCCCATGTCGACCAAGATGGTATCGATTGCGATGGTGTACTCGCGAAGGACGTCCGGCCACGAGGCGATGGTCAGAGATTCAAGGTTGACCAGCGACGCTAGCCTTGTCAGGGTGGGCGGATTGAAGCGAGCGGGACCCAACTTGATGCTCTTGACTTCGTCGAGGGTGAAGACGTGGTCGAGCGCCCAAGTCACGGTGAACCTACCGTCCAGGTCCAGAGCCGTCCATTGGAAGGAAAAGACCTCGAGCGGGATGCGCTGGAAATCGGATGCCGGAGCGTACTGCAGACAAGCCTGCTCCGCCTCCCTCGCTGCCGCAAGCAACTCCGGCACCTCGCGCACTCTGAGCGTGAGTCGTCGCAAGGTTGGGATGTCCGCAAGCACATAAATGTGTTCAGCCGGCTTCTGGAAAGGTGACTGGAGGTAGAGGGAGAGGTTGACGAGTTCCGAATAGCGGAGCGGGCGGGGCGAGCCTCCGAACCAGAGTTCCGGAGCACTTTGACCGACGAGGTGCAGTTCGTGCACGCTGGACAGTGCGGCGGGCAGCTGTTTGGCGATGAGCACCTTGGCGGCGGCCAGCTCAGGGGGTGACACCTGCTCGTTCTCGGTAATTGCGAGGCGCTTGATGTTGCAGCTCAAGGCGCCGCCCCTCATGTGCACCTCCGCAAGTCGAAGCCAAAACGGCGAGATGGGAGGCGTGAGGCTGAGGTTGACGCTGCGCCACGTTTCGCGGCGGAAGGGGGCGCTCCAGCTCCTGCAAACGAGACAGTAGCTGCTCGCTTCCTGGGCGCGCTTGGCCATCCTGCTGGCGGACCCGCCGAAACGAGCGTAGAAGTCGGCGTCCCACTTCGAAGCGACGTGCCGCGCGATGAGCTCGATGAGCTCGGAAGGGAGGCGCTGGACAGGCGAAAGCTGTGGGTAGCGGCTGCACCAGGCCTGCGTCAGTTGCTGCGCGCGTGCACATCTCTGGACGGGCAGCGAACGCTCGTGGAAGCAGTCGGCTCGCTCTCGTCGGACCTAGTTGAACTCTGGGCAGGCAGCGGTACCGGACTGTAGGACCAAGGAGAGGCAGCACAGCATGTCAGTCGAGCTGCAGCGAGGTGAAGGTCGGTGGACGGACCCTTCATGCTCTCCTGCGGGCAAGCGATTGACCGCCTCGCCCGGCGAGTCGGACGACAACAAGTTGCGGTTCATAGAGAGTAGCTGAAGGGTAGCACCGACGTGCACGAGACGACTGGGAGCACAGCGAGCGCAGAGGTGACCCGAAGACGGTTCAAGGACAAGAGGCGGAGACGCCGAGTCGAGACGAACGAAGGCGCGTGTACGTCGGGGCGGACAATTCCGCAGCTGACCACAGTGCGAGTCTTTGCGGGCCCTGCAAGGAAGCAGTGGCTCAGCAACAACCGGGAAAAGCGAGCAATCCAGCGCAAAGCACGAGATTGGCGACGCGACCAGCAGAGCTGGGTGCGCTCGCTCGAAATGAGTCGCATGCTGCTCAAACCCCTCGCACGCTTGACAGCAGCTTGTAGAGTGCGGCTTTACTGAACGTACGGCTACGATCCGCATTAGCTCTTCCACGCCCGCGCCGCTACGCCACTGACTTGAGCGTCTTCAAATCCACCTTCCTCGCCTCGCACCCTGCCGCCTTCAGCGTCCAGCCCTGGCACCCTTCAGGCTTGAGCGTCAGCCGCAGCGGCTTTGGTTTCCGCTCCAGAAGCCCCTTCGTCTTGAACTCGCGCCGCGCCTTCTTCGCAGCCGCCTTAGCCGCGCCCGCGCTCACACACTCGCCGCGCGCGATGCGCTCGAGCGCAGGCGAGAAGAAGCCCTTCCATTCGAGCAGGGGCATCCCCTCCCGCTGCAGCACGCGGCGGCAGAACGCGCGCATCGCCGCGCCGTCGACGACGAAGCCGGCCTCGACGTTCTGCAGCGTTGGCGGGAGGTGCGTCACGAGGTGCTCGACGACGGACGCGGGGAGGAGGACGGGCGAGCAGGTGGGGCAGGTGCGGCGGAGGGTGAGGCGGCGCAGGAACGGGAGGGAAGAGGCGAGCACGGGCTGGAGCGCGTCGATGAGCGAGGGAAAGTAGTCTGCGGACGTCGTGACGACGAGCTCGTCGAGGCGCGGCGCAAGGCGGATGAGTGAGGCGACTTCCATGGGGCACGCATGGAGGACGGCGAGGTCGAGGCGCGAGGCGTGCGCGAAGCTAAAGTGCCGCGCGACGTGCTGCAGAAGGAGTGTCTCGAACTCGGCCGCCGGGTCGTCAATGACGAGCTGGAACTGCGCCAACTCGAGCTTGGCATCCGACTCGTGCGCCGAGTGCGCCAGCTTGAGATCGCCCGACTTGTCACGTACGCAAATGGTGAGGTCCTCGAGAAGCGGGAGCTGCGCCAGTCGCTCGACGATGACGAACACGTCGTTCGTCCCCGCGTCGACCGAGCACGTGAGGGTTCGCAGCTGAACGTACGGCAGCGGCGCCTCGACCATCTCGAACAGGACGCTCGACGCCGTCGGGCTGTGCGTGACGAGCGACGCGACTTTGGCGCACGCGGCGCGCAGGTGCGGGTACGTCTTGCGCGCCTGGGCGCTCTGCCGCAGCCCGCCGACCTGGATCTGCCCCTCGAAGAAGCGCGCAGGGACGTTGTGCTCGTTGGCACGCTTGAGGCGCTTGAGGAGCGCGCTCGGCGGCGGGCCGAGGACGAGGTACGGGTTGTGCAGGAGGCCTTGGCGCATCGGGTCGAGCCAGGCTTTGCACACGAGCGAGAGGCGCGGGATCTCGCGGAACGCAGAGCTGTCGAGCGGGTTCGGGTCCGAGTGGGCGATTTCGCTCGCGATGCGCTTGACGAGACTGGCGGGAAGACGCATGGCGGCTGAAAGGCTAGGCTCGAGTCTGTGACGAGGATGGTATCGGGTCACGTCAGCTCGGCTGGGCGGGAGCGAACGAGGCTTGCGGAACGTACCTTGCGGCGGCAGCAGCTTCCGCCTTCAGCTGGGCCTTGCGCGACCGGCAGGTATCGCAGAGGTGTTTGCTACCCATCGCACGACCGGTCAGCCTGCGCTACAGGACAGGGGAAAGGCGGCTCACCGGGAGCACATGCTGGGCGGAAGCAGCGGGACGAGGCAATTGAGCGGGAGAAAGACGAAGAGGTAGCGGGATTGAGAGAGAAGCACGACAGGACGCCGTCCCAGAACTCATGTCAGGCCGAGGCTGAAGGACAAAGGACAAGCGCGTCGTGCAGAAGAAGGGCAAAGTCGAGGACAATGCGCAACAGACGTACGCAGGCCCGTGCGCGGACGAGCTGGAGCGACTCAAGCTGAGAGGACAAGTCGACAAGCGGAGTTCAGCAAGCATGCCGGGACGGATGCACGTATGAACGCAATGGTACCAATGTCAACAGCAAAACCCGGTGAAGCACAGAGCGCACAACCAATCCCCGCAACACCGACCCTTCCCTCTGTTCGCCATCATGCAGTGTCCTTGCCCTCCTTCTCGTCGTCCTGCTTGTTCTCCGGGGCAGACGCAGTCTCGTCCGACTTGCTATCCTTCGACTCGAGCGAGGCGAGGTCGTCGACGATCCAGCCGGCGCACTTCCGCGCGAGCGAGGCGGTGTGCGCTGCGTGAGGGAGAGCGTGTCCTTGTGAGCTCGCCTCTACCATCTCCAGCAACGAGTTGCGTCTGACGCGACCGCGGTGCAAGCGGGATCGTCGAGCGGGACTCACCCTCGTTGAGCACAAACGCGTGCGGCATCCCCTCGACACACCTCTTCCGCCTCTTCCTCCCCTCCTCCCCAAACACACGCTCGAGCACCTCCTCGCACTCCCTGATCGCGTCCTCCGTCGTCCACCCATCGACGCCCTCTGCCGCCCAGTAGATCCACACGCGGTCCCCGTAGCGCTCGAGGACGCCCGTCTCGAGGTCGGTGATCTGCGCGAGCTCCTGCTGCGCCGTGACGAGGCTGGCGAGGACGGCTTCGGGCGACTGGACGAACGCGAGCGTCGCGTCGGCGCTGAGGTCCGAGATCCCGCCGAGCGTGCGCACCAGGCGCGCAGAGACGCTCGTGGGCAGGTAGGAGATGGCGGACGAGGTGAGGTACAGAGGGCGGAGGGACCAGGGAGAGAGGAGGCGTCCGAGGCGGCGCGCGTTGGGCGTGGTGGCGAGGTGAGAGAAGGCGGGGAAGAGGGCGTGCATCGCCGTGATGTGCTGCGGGACGTGCTTGAAGAGCTGCGCGTGTAGTCAGGGTCAGCAGCTCGTCAGCATGATAGGCCAGCACTCGACGCACCTGCAATGCAATCCAGCTGCCGAGCGAGTGGCCGAGGACGACGAGCTTCGGGCTGCCTTCGCGCCCTAGCTTGTGGTGCACGGCGAGGAGCTCGATGTAGGTGACCTTATCGATGACCTGCTCTTCGAGCGTCGGCTGATCTGTGGGCTTGTAGCCGCGGTCGTCCCCGGCGTCGGGCGTGTGCCTGAGGTGTCCGACGATGGACATCTCTGTCGCGACGCGGAGGTCGGGCGGGAGGGCATCGCGGAGAGCCTCGAGGAAGGCGCGGTAGTAGTGTACGATGCCCGGGTTGCCGGGAATGAAGAGGATGAAGAGCTTGAGCGGGACGGCGGGGTCGATCTGCTTGAACGAGAGGACGTCGGCCGGGAAGCGGAACTCGCCGATGCGCGGGCCGAGCCTGCGCTCGAGCGCGGGCTCTAGCGGGGCCGGCGGCGGGGGCTGGTAGATCGGGAGGGAGCCCTCGGGCGGTGCAGCGGGAACCATGGGCGCAGGAGACGCCGAGTCGCGGGCAGGTGGGGTTGACCCGGAGGACGAGACGCGCGAGCTGGCGCGGTCTCGCTTTGCCGTGGCGGGCTGGCGGGGCTGGGAGAAGTCGAGGTCGGGTGCGTCGTTGTAGTGCACGCTTTGGGCGTGCCTGTGTCCGCGGCGGGGCTGGGGCGGCGCGAGAGACGACGAGGCGGTGGGGGGAGGCGCAGGAGGGGCGTGGGCAGCGCGCGGCGGGGGAGGGGGCGGGGGCTGCTTGTTGAGGTAGCTGCTCATCCTCGCACCGGCTCTCTTTGGCGTCTGCAGCTTTGCAGGGCGAGCGACACGGTAGAGTCGAGCGACGAGGACAAGTCGCCGCGTCTCTGTCTCCTCGACCGTACCGTTGCTACCGTCGAGAAGGTTCGCACAGTGCTTGATAGACTGCACGATGCTCGACAGACTCCCGCCCGAGCTGCTCCTTCAGATCCTCGACGTCCGCAACTTCCGCGACTCTTCCTCGTCCCTGTCTCCTCGCGAGGACTCGGAGCGGCCGCACGTCGACGTCCTCCGCGCGTGCACGCTCGTCTGCAAGACCACGAGTACCGTCGCCAGGCCAGAGCTGTGGCGAGAGGTGTCGACGTTCAAGTCGTTTCCGCAATACAAGGGCCTGCTTCGCCTTTACGTTTCCCCGCGATTCGCCTCGCTCGCCCAGCTCGTCCGCCTGCTAGGCTACGAGCAAGATCCTTATGCACGCCCGTCGCGAGAGTCGCAAATCTCTCTCGATGACCTCTTGCCCCTTCTCCCGAATCTGCAAGAGCTGCACGTGGTTTCGCACAGCTTCGGTGCTGAAGCCGGCAGACTTGCTCGTACGCTTTTCATAGGAACGCGCATGTCTTCTGCTGCCTGACGGTTTCCGTGCGTCCAGGCCTGGACCGCGTTCTCCTGGGCGACAATCACTGGTCCGTCGTTGACGACAAGCGCCTGTACGGTGCCGATGCCGTACCGGTCCCCGCCCACTGGTCGTACCCGCATTTCAGGGCATGTGACCTCAGACCGTCCGCCAACATTTTCGACATCGTCCTGACGAGCGCAGCAGCTGGCTTGCACACCTTCTGCTTCACGGTCACGGGCTTTCGTCCCCCCAAAATCTCGGTCAGCATTGAAGACGGTATCATCTCGTGCCATCTCGACCAGCTGAACGCACCTGGTCACCCACCTCGCGAAGCTCTCCAGCGCACGGTGGTGCGAGCGCAGTGGCCGGACGACGTGTCGGATCCGGATGCAGCCCTGCCCTATCCGAACCGCGTCTGGCTGGGCGAACTCGAGGTTGTCTGCCTCGACGCAAGCCGCAAACCGTCCGTCGCGCTCGGGCCTCCCGACTCGGACGCCTGCCCTCGCATCGAGTCGATCTTCCTCCCGAAGAGCCTGCGACACGGGCCCTTTTCCGCGGGGCCGGAGCTCCACGAGCAGCGCACGCAATTCTTCGAGCGGTGCGCCGAGCGGCACGTCCGCGTCGACTATCTCTGCAGCGAGTCGCGGCCGGACTGGCCTGACTGGGCAAAGGGACTGCCCGTGCTCGAGGAGCTCGTCGACAGGTAGTCGCGCGCGCACGGTGCGAAGTGCGAGGAGCTTGTGGGATGGAGTGGCGCTTGCGGTGTCAGTGGACGACGGCGGGACGGGTGTCGTGCGGAAATGCTCTTCGTGCAATGGGTCGAGCAGGTTCTGGACGGGGAGTAGCGTCTTCTTTGGGCTCGAGCGGTCTTTTCGGCAACGTTATCGCACGTTCGCGGGCATCTCTGCGGGGCCTCGGCTGAAAGA
Source organism: Rhodotorula paludigena (assembly GCF_050403205.1). Taxonomy (NCBI): domain Eukaryota; kingdom Fungi; phylum Basidiomycota; class Microbotryomycetes; order Sporidiobolales; family Sporidiobolaceae; genus Rhodotorula; species Rhodotorula paludigena. The sequence continues at coordinate 579,768 of NW_027481457.1, read as the reverse complement.
GTCACGTCGGGCATCCTAGCTGCACGCGAAAGTGGTGCGAGGCTCTCGAGTCGCTCCGCCTCAATTGCCGTCGAAATGTGCGGTAGCATGCTAGGCAGAGGATCTCGGTGAGAAAGGTAGCAACACAGGGTAGAGCTTAGTCCAGGCGAGGAAGCGATGAGCTCGAGCGATGAGGACGAGCACCGCTCTTGCCCCGACCACACACTTGCTCTCGCTGGACCAGCCTGTGCACCGCTCGAGAGACTGCACGATGCTCGATCGACTCCCGCCCGAGCTGCTCCTCCGCATCCTCGACCTCGACAACTTTCGCTCCTCTGCGTCGTCCTCGCCGTGTCGCGTGGACAGGGAGCGCGCGCACGTCGACGCCCTCCGCGCGTGCACGCTCGTGTGCAAGAAGACGAGTAGCGTCGCAAGGCCCGAAGTCTGGCGCGAGGTCTCCACCGACAAGTCTTACAAACAGTACCTGCATCTCGAGCGCATGTGCTCGGTGCCCTCCTCCGCCTCCATCGCCCAGCTCGTCCGCGTTCTCGAGTGGTATCCGTCCGCCCCTATGCGGTTGATTGAGCCCCGCTCCGATCGTCTACTGCCGGTTCTTTCGAATCTGCGCGAGCTGCGTGTCTTTGGCGAGTCGGTGTTCCTCGAGCCCGACATGCTTCCGAGTGCGTGTAGAATTCTCGCTTGCGCTATACGCGACCCATGCCCCGTCGGCAGACCTCGAACGTGTCGTCGTGAATAACGCTCCCGTGAAGGACGATCGGGAGAGACTAGCGCAAGGTTTGCGGATCCTCCTCGGCAACGGGCGAGACAGCGGGCGAGACATTTACCCTGATCTTGAATGCCTCAGTACACCTGGCGGCTCTCCAGTGCGCAGTCTGAACTCTCCCTTGTGCAAGCACAAATCGATGATGCACAAGCTGTGCTTTTCGATGCGGCACGGTCGCCCTCTCGCTTTGACCTTTTCTACCTCGCCCGTCAATGCTTCGTGCCTCTTTGAGCACTGCGGAGGCACCGCCGAAGCGCCGCTGTCCGGCCCGATCTCCCGCACGCTCGTCTGCGCGCGCTCGCAAACGTCGTCCACCTACCCGCATTTCGCTTCTGCGCATGTCGAGATCCAGCTCGCCTCCCACGTCCTCCGCGAATCCTCGTCGTCCCTGCCCGCCGACGAGCGCGACCTCCTCCCATGCCTCGAAACCATCTTTCTCCCGGCGCAGTTTCGCCGCCTCGACCCGTCGACGCTGTCCACCTCGGCGCAGCAGGCGCGCGACGACTTCTTCGCGCAGTGCGAGAAACACAAGGTCCAGGTCTGCTACCTGTCCGACGTCGGCAAGAGCGAGTGGCCCGAGTAGGCGAGGGGAATGCGCGAACTGGACGAGCTCGTCGAGGCGGAGTAGCGCGAGCGCGGCGGAGCGAGGACTGTGGGCGACTTGCTCAGCTTGAGCGGAGGGAGCGACAGGAACGGAGAGGGCTTGCTCGAGTCGCGATTAGCCTTTTGCTGGAATGAAGAACGGTACCATCGCGCCTTCGTCAGACTTTGGCAGCTTGCGCTTTCGCGAGCGGACCTGGCTCGAGCGGACCTGGCTCGAGCAGTCGTGTCATGATCTGCGATACAGGGGAGAGCTCGATCCGTCATATACAGCGTCGCCGACTGCCTTCGCAAGCACCTCGACCGCCTCGTCCACACGCAGCGTTTCCAGCCAACAGCTCAGCCCCTGCGTGCAGCAAACGAGTCAGTGCACGCACTTCAATTTGGCCGTAGAGCGAGCGGGGTGCATCAACCGCACCCTCACCGCTCACGCCAGCTTGAAAGGGACGCACTGCTTCTTCTGCTCCTTTTCGCCAATCTCCCTGGCGACGCCCTGGCGCTGCACGCCGACGCCGTACTTGTACACGAGCGAGCCGCCGAGGTAGGCCGAGTAGAGGAAGAGGGGGATGGCGCTGCGCGAGAGGGAGCGAGAGGGAGGGGCGAGAGAGAGGTGGGTTGAGAAGGTCGACGGGGGAGGGGTGGCGAGATGGGCGGCACCGGGGCGGCGAGACAATGTGCGAGAGAGCGACGATGCGAGAGAGAGCGACGATGTGTGAGAGCGTGGGACAGGGTTGCAAGCTGAACGTCAGTGCTTGCGGATGCAGAGCGGAAGGCGGGAAGACGCACAGAGCGGAGAGGAGCGCGTTGGTGGTTGGTAGAATGAGATCTGAGCTCTTGCGGCGGACCCACCTGCACGCCAACCATCTCAGCTCATCAGCATGGCTCCGATTGTAGGAGAACGCGATGATGGGGCGAAGGGCGGCGCACCAGTTGTAGCCCGCGATGCCGAGCACAATGTCGTTGAGCGTCGCGTGCGTGAGCGTCGTCCTCAACTTCTCGCCTGTGAATTGGACGGGAACTCCGAGTCAATGCGCGAGCCCGTAGAGTTAGGCCGTGACAGCGACAGCGTGAGGACCGACGACCCACCCGCGACGTCCTTCTTTTCGACCGCGTCGGTAACGGTCGTCTTGACGTCGCCCTTCTGCTTCATTTGTCCGGTCCACATGCCGTAGCTGGGCGAAGGCGGCATGGAGGGCAGAGACGCAAGGTCAGCTCTCAGCTGCACTTCGAATCAACCGCACGGGTTTCCGCACGCACAGCTCCAAGACGCCCGTTGCGATCGCAGGCAGGGCAGCGAGGAGACCCGCCGCGCCGGTGTAGTGCGAGATGGTGTTGACGACGGCGGCGGGCGGCATGATTTTGAGCCAGGTGAGGCCGCTCGTGAGGGCGGGCGCGAGCTGAAGCGCGTCGAGCGTGAACGCGATGGACAGGAGACCGATCGGGTAGTGGACTGTAGTCGGATCATGCAGGAGAAGCCGGGTCAGCCAGCAGCATTGGACGACCAGCAGGACCCGTGCGGATGCGACGCACCGGTCGCAGGGTGGAGCGGGTGTCCCGCGTTGCCGACCTGGCCCATGCCGACCTGTGCGACGGGGCGGATGGCAGCGTCGGCCTTCTTTGCGACGTCGGACATGGTGGATCGGGAGTGGGAAGGCGGATGTGGGGGGGAAGCTTCGGGACGAGGAGGGGAGGGTCAGCGGGTCGGAGCGGATAGCGTCGGAGCACGTCACGCACGGATCAGCGGGCAGCAGTGAGTTCGAGCAGCAGGACTTGACAGCAGGCAGAGCAGGAAGAGCAGAGGAGCACGAGCTTGAGCGAATCGCCGTCACGGCGTTCGCGCCGACGTCAACGAGCTCCCGCGAGGTGACGGTGCCTTCGCCGTGCGAGAGCGGGTCAGGAGCGGTCCTAGCGCAGGACCTGCAGGCCGTAGCGCAGCGCAGGTGCAGCTTTGAGTCTTTGCAAGCTGTGCTCGCTGCCCGCTTCCCCTCATCGGTCCGACGAGGGGAAGGAGGCGGGTCTCGACATCGCGGGCGAGTGAGCGTGTGCGAGTGGCCGTAGCACGTCGAGCAGCAACTACTGGACTATCTCCGACCCAGTCTGGCTCGTTCTGCGCTTCTCGAGGTGTGCTGCCGAGTCCAACCTTTGTCGCGTTCCTGCTCTTGCTCCTCGACCCTCGCCGCCTCTCTCGCTGAACGAGTCGCGGCACAGACGCTGCTACTGCAGGAGACCATGACTACCTAGACATACACATCAACAAGAAACTCGAAGTGTCCCTCCTCGTCGCCCCGCTCAGAACGCGAACCGCATCTTGCCGCCCATCCCCTCCTCGGCCCGCACCGCCTCCAGGCTCAGCGTCAGCCCGTCCCCGTCCGCTCCGATCATCCCTCCAAAATCGAGCCCCGCGCTGCCAAAGTCGAGCTGCCGCGGCGCCGCCAGCCCTGACGAGGAGCCGTCGAGCCCGAGCGACGCGAAGAGGTTCTCGTAGAACGTCTCGTCCATCCACGCGTCGCCCATCCCCGGAACGCCGACGACCGGCGGCGCTTCGACGGGCGCGAGCGGCGCGAGGAACGGGTTCGTTTCGAGCGACGAAGGCGGCGAGGACGACATCGATGACCCGGGGGCGAAGAAGTCGAGCCCTGTCGCGGCGGCGGAGGGCGCGCCGAACGAGAGGGACGACGTAGAGCTCGAGGGCGACCACCCGCCCGGGCTGCTGCTGCTGTCGAACGGGTTGCACGCCGACGCCGGCGCCGGCGCGGGCGAGGCGAAGGACGCGGCGACGGGCGTGGGCGCGCTCAGCTGCAGCGAGGGGAGGACGAGCGGCTGCTGCGGCTGAGTGTACTGCGCGAGCGAGGGCGGGACGGGGAGCTGCCATTCGAATGCGGGCGCGGGCGGCGCGAGGGGCGCGTGAGGAGGGGAGGACGAGACAGGGATGTCGAGGAGCGGGTCGTCGTACCCGACGAGGCTCGACGAGCTCGTCAACGCCAAGACGGTGCGCTGCTGCTGAGGGTGCTGCCTGCTGCTTCGCTGCGACGCGGGCGCCGACGGCGCACGCCGGTGCTGCACGTCGTACGGCGCCGCGCGCTTCTTGCTCCTCCGCTGGCGCTGGTTCGCGAACTGCTCCCGTCTCCGCTTCAGCTTCTTGCTCTTCTCAGAAGGAGGAGGAATGCGACGCACCCAGGTGAGGATCTGCCGCTCGGTGAGCCCCGTCGCGCCCGCCAACTCGCGCCGCTCGGCCCGCGACACCGAGTCGCTCGCGTCGAACGCCGCGTGCAGCACCCGCAGCACGTCGGGAGTAAACTGCCCGGGCTCGTCGGAGGGTGGTGCTGCGGCGGCTTGGGCGGCGTGGCGGGATTGGGCGGCTCGGACTTCGTCGAGGAGCCGGGTGGTCAAAGCGGCGACACCGTCTTCATAACGCCGGTCGAGTGCTGCTGTGCAGCTGGAGAGCCACGACTCGTACTTCGCTTCTTCTGCAATATCGAACATCCCGGCAAGCGGGCCAAGGCATGCAGTATGCGCCTCGCCACAGATGCCCGCGAGCTGCCTGCATCCTTGCTCAAACATTTGCGACAGCAGCTGAACCGTTGAGGAGTCACAACCAAGTGCAAGGAGTTTTTCCTGCATGGGTGGGCGGCGGCAACACGGCGGTTGCCAAGCCGGTATGGGTCGTGATGCGAGTGGCGCCACATACTGACCGCCATAGCACTGCGCGAGCAAGTCGTCGGCAGCTTTTCCCAGTCGCTGGAGCGCCATATCTTTGAAGAAGAAGAACGCTCGGTGCGACTCGGTACAAATGTCGACCCTTTGTCTTCAGCCGGGGCCTCTCGCTCGACCCGCTCCGCCCGCACAGCGCCTTTGTCCTCCGCACTGACAGTCAACTGTCCGACAGCTTTCGCCTGCCTGGCTTTCCTGCCACGCCGTGACCGTCTTCATGCCTGCCGCCCAGCTTGAGCAACGCCTAGCAGCGCTCGAAGTCAGCTACACTTGCGCTCTGGAATGCCCTGACAAGCTCAGCAGCGTTCTGCACGAGTGCACAGCTTTGTTCGCTGGAGCATCTGCTGCATTGCGTGCGGACGCGCTCCCACCAGCCCTCGTGGAGCGCGTCCGGCAGGTGGCGACCCGATTCTACGTGCTCTCCTCCAGTCTCGCGCACCTGAGCGCCACTTGTACGACAATCAAGGCCGACGCCATTCAAGAAACGCGTCAGGTACTAGGACCGCCGCTCACGGCACGGCTTGACGTCTCTCAAGCGTCCGATCCCCTCGACGACCCCTCCACCTTCGCGCCGTACCGCGCCTGGTTCGTCTCGCACTTCGATCACCCGTACCCGACGCCCGAGGACAAGGAGTCGCTGCTCGCGTCAGTCCCGGCGCACAACAAGACGCAGCTCGACACGTGGTTCGTCAACAACCGGCGGCGGAGCGGGTGGGCGGCGTTGAAGCGCGACCACACGAACGGGACGGCCGAGGGCATGCGGCAGCTCGTCGCCGACTGCGATTCGGGTGTGCGCGACGAGGACGACGAGGCGCGCAGGGCGGTCGAGCGCGTGCGGGCGTTCTTCGACGAGGGGAATCGCGACAAGGTTTCGGACGAGATTCAGGCTATCGTCCGCGGCGACCTTCCGCCTGCTCGCCCTCTTCCTCCCCCTTCCGCACAGCCCGAGCGCCGCGCAAAGGCACGCGTCGAGCGCAGGGCGGTGCGCGGCGTTGGCGGTGCGAGCTCGGCGTCGTTGGCGGCGGGAGGACAAGGCGCCTTGTCGCGGAGCGTGCGGCCGCGCTCGCACCGCTTCGCCACGCCACCGCCGCCCCCTGCTTACGACTTTGACGACTCTGCTTTATACGGCGCGCCGCGTTACCCGTCGACGTTCTCGTCACCGGCCTCGTCGCGCGACTCGCGGCAGTTCTCCGACTCGTCGACCTCGTCGTACGACTCGCTCATCTCGTACGGCTCCGTCGACTCGCTCGCCTACCCTGCCTCGACGCCCTATCCCTCTTCGTCCTCTCCCGTTACCGAATCGTCCCTCCTCTCGTTCGACGGCTCGACCGCGCTGCGCAACCTCTCGCTGCAATCCGACGACCCGCCTTCCCTCCCCTTCGTCGCCCCGCCCGCCGCGCCACAACGCCGCGAGCCGCACCCGTACTTCTGCACGGTGGACGAGCTGCCGACGTCGAGCTCGTTGATCGGGTTTGCGGGGACGGCGGCGAGGAGGTGAGGGAGCCGGGCTTCCGCGTGCAGATAGACACTTCCGTTCCTCGCTCGTTGTGCCAGACTCCCCGTTCGTCTTTCCGCTGTATTCTTCTCCTCAGCTCAGTGCATCTATCGGCTCCTTCCAACCCGGGAGGCTGCCCGTGTGAGCTCCCTCAGGTGAGAAAGCACGCGAGGCAAGTTGACCTTTCTCGACTCGACTCGGCTCCGCTTGTGCTCGCCTGTGACAGCTCCGAAGAGCTCCGTCGACGCCCTCTGCACCCCGCTCGCAGCCCAAGCGGCTGCCCCTTCCCCGGTCCCGACCTCATCTCCTCCTCTCCCCGCCGGCTCTTTCCCTCCGCCTTTTCCCGCCGCCGGAGCTCGCCGAGATGGACACGGAGGAGGTCGTCACCGCCGCATCACCGCAGCGCGTCTACGTCGAGCCCTTCGTCCTCGTCGCATCGAGCTGCTCAGCCATCGCAGCGCGCCTCTGCACCCATCCGCGTGAGTCTGCTCGCTGCTTCCGAGACTGTTCCGAGCTGACCGGCAGCGCGCAGTGGACACGCTGCGCATCCGAATCCAGACGGCGAGACACCCGGTGCCGCCGCTGAGGGAGCTGGTCCCGAAGCCGCGGTTGCGTTCCCTCTATGCAGGTGTGCTATCTGTTCCTGTTCCTCTTAAGCTCTGCTGATCTGAGCGCCATGTGCAGGGCTACCTGTCGCGATCGGCTTCTCGGTCCCGGCGCTTTCGGTCTACCTGGCGACTTACGAAGGTCCGTCGCCTCTCTTAGCCTTAGTCGTCGCCTCAGGCTGACCCTCCTCCCCGCTATGACAGCTTCGAAACGGTACTTCAGCGAGCAGTGGCTCCCGCGAGACGCCGAGCCGACCATGCTGCAGCAATTACCCGTCTTCATCGCTGCCGGGACGGCTGCAGAATGTGCGTTCGCTTTCCCTTTCCGCTTCATGCACATCCGACACAAGGTCCACGACGTGCTTGACGCTGTGCTTGTGGAAAAGGTACGCGAGAACGACGCTGATTTGCTCGTTCGACAGTCGCTTCGGGCGCGATCTGGACCCCGCTCGACGTGCTCAAGTCGCGGTTACAGACAGGACGAGAAGGGACGTCCGGCGTTGCCTTGACGCGCAAGATCCTGCGAGAAGAAGGCGTGCGAGGACTCATGAAGGGGTACTGGCTGGGGAACCTCATCTTCGTGTGCGTGCTCCTCTGCCATGCGTTCAAAGGGCTTGCGTTCCTCAGTCGCTGAAGGCGGGTTCAACGTGCAGGCCAAACATCAGCGTCTACTGGTGCATCTACGAGACGCTCAAGCAGCGCTTCATCCCCAACTACTCCGCCTACCGCCCCGCCTCTCCTTCACGCGACTCCCCCTCCGCCCCTCCCGCACCCGACTCTCCCGCATCCGGCGCCGTCTCAGGCATCCCCGTCACCCTCCGCTACACGCTCTGCTCCGTCGCCGCCTGCAGCGTTGCCGCGACCGCGACAACGCCGATCGAGGTCGTCCAGGCGCGGTGGCAGACGAGCGGCGCGAGCGGCGGTGCGCAGGGCGGGATCCGGCAGATCGTGAGGGAGCTGTGGAGGCAGGGCGGCGCAATGGCGTTCACCAAGGGCCTCAGCTTCAGGATTGCCTACGCGGTGCGTCGAGGGCGTCTTGCTGCTCTTCCACCTGCTAGTCCTTGTGGGAGGGCTAGACCCTGATGTTCACTCCGTGCACAGATCCCTGCCAATGGCATCAGCATGACCGTGTACGAGTCGGTCAAGCGGTGGAAGGGCATCAGCTAGACCCCTTCCCGCTCGCTTCCATCGTTTCGACTCGCTAGACCTCGCCACTCCCCGCACATAGACGCATACAGCATGTTGACAACCCTAGACTATCAAGAAACGCGGCGCCTCGCTGCAATGCTACAAGCTATCGATGTGAACAACAAGGAGAAGTGAGTCTGGCTACAAGGGGTGGTGCTCGGAGGCGATACAGTCGACGGCATGAAGAGAGCCAGAAAGTGGGAGAAGAGCTGCGTGACTCAGTACAACCCGTGGCGCTTGTCCCTCGCGCGGACGACAACCTGTCGCATCGCCGCTCCCGCCGCCGGCTCGACCCCTCCGCGCGGGCCCTTCAACCTCGACCTGCGGAACCCGCCCTTCGGCGCGTCGCTCTCCTGCGTCGCCGCAACGGGCTTGACCGCGCGCAGCTGCGGATGCTCCATCTCCTCGCGCGTCGGGTAGTGGCGCATCCGGAGCACCTCTTCGTGCAGTACGTCGTCGTACGCGGGCGCGACCTCGTCGCCCTCCTTCTCCTCGCGCTGCTCCTGCTGCCGGCGCTTCGGTACCGCCTTCCCTCCGCGCACGGGCTGCGGCTCGGCGTGCGGGTGAAGCTCCTTGAGTGGGATCTCGGCCGGCCGGCCTCTCCCGCGCCCGTTGCGCCCGGCGGCCTTCATGCCCACGTGCGACGCCTGGGCGTGGTAGCTCCGGGCCTGAGCGTCGTTGATCTGGTGCCGCGACATCTCGAACGAGGACGAGGGCGAGCCGGGACCGACGCAGAGGAGGAAGCCAAAGTGCTTGTCGACGAAGGAGGGCTGGAGCGAGCCGATGACGCTGCGCGGATCGCGCAGGAGGGGAGTCGGGGCGACGAAGGCGGGGCGCTCGTAGCAGGCCGAGGTCTCGAAGCCCCAGATCGAGGCGCTGTGGGAGAGAAGGGTCAACCTCATGAGCGAGAACGCCGGACGTAAAGAGCGCACGATATAGCATTGTCTTGTACGACGATGTTGCGCGCGTCGCTGAGGGCAATAGCATAGCCGAAATAGCCGGTGTACGAGGAGAGGCGGTTTTTGGTGATCTCGCTGGCGAATGGGATCTCGTGGTCGCCGATGAGCTCGTCAGTCGCCCACGAGCCTGCGCCTGTCGAGATGCCGACGCGTACCATGGCGGATGCGGCGTGAATGCGGTTGTCGCTGCAATGTATTCCGGGTCAGTCGTCAAGCGTGTGCGTTTGAGGCAGACTCGAAGCGCACCGAACCGTTACGCCGCCGAGGTCGCCCGTCCTGCCGCGGAAGACGGGATTGGCAACTAGCGAGATGCCCGAGAGCATGTCGCGGTCCCGCGCGACAATCGTGTTCTGGATGACCTGCGAGCCGGGCGAACCGCGCACTGCAATGCCCACGCCAGAAACGTCGCGAATCGTGTTCTCCGATACGGAGCTGTCGGAGGAGTGTGTCAGTCGAGCGCAAGAGAAGACCGCAGGTGGACTCGAGACATACGAGTGCGCGCACGCGAGCGAAATGCCGTCCGTCCAGGTGCCGGGACGGTCAATCCCCATGTAGGCTGGCGGGCCATCGCGAAGCCGTGCCAGCTCCGACTGGAGGAACGCGTCGAGCGGAGCATCTCCCGACGTGTGCACGACGTTATCGGCGATGACGACGTCCCGGCAGGCGCCCTGCGCTCCCGCCGCCGCATGGATGACGGCGAATCCTCGCGCACCCCAGGCGTCCACAGAACGCACCTCCTGCGCTCCTGCTTCGCCGCCAACGACGAGGAGCGCATCCGTTCCCTCGAGTCCGCCGAGTTGCTCCCGCCCGCCATCGACGTGCAAGTTCCGGATCACGACGCCTTCGCAGGCGTCGCAGTCCGCCGCAATGGCGGTGGTCAGGTCGCCCGAGAAGTGACCTTGCGGGTTCTCGATGACGAGCGTCGCACGAGAGTGATCTTCAGGGAAGCCGCGGGTGTAGATGGCTTGACGGGCGGCGGTAAAGGTGATGGGTTGGTCGTGTGCATCAATCTGCAACACCGCAAGGTGATTAGCGGAAGCTCACGTTATGCGCGAGGGCGCGTGGACGCACCGACACTTGCGCATAGGGGCAGAGAACAATGGAAGTGCCCGGTCCGCCTGTCCGCAAGAGGTGGTTTATTTCGGCAGACGAGGCCGACTCGATGCAGTCGGTCGCCGTGAAGTGCGTCTGCGTAGCCGCGGCCGCGAGCGTGCTCGACAAGAAGGCGAACGCCAGCGCCTGGGGTGTGCGCCGACGACCAGGCATGCTGCACCAAGGGACGATGTCCTAATGGAAGGAGAGCTGTCCTTCGAGCCGGACGTGCGAGAACGCGGTCGTCCAAGCGCCCTTTCTAGGGCAGAATAGAGGCTAAGATGCCTGCGAACGCGAACCGGTGTGCAGATGGGCCGACGTCGAAGGAGGAAAGTGCGCGAGGCTCGTGATCGGGTCGCCTCCTTTACGAGCTGCGGACGTCTAGCGAGTGTCGGATGCTCCTGACAAGGGTCCGCTGGTAGTCGCGAGTCCTGTGCCGCGACTGCTTGTCACATGAAGCGAAGCTCGGGTTTTACCGCCGCTTGCTCGAGGGCAGTGGGGCACAAATGTGGGTGGACAGCTCAGACCTGCCTGAAAGTAGCTAAGACGAGACAAGCAGAACCGCAAGCAGCATAGCCGGCGGGAAGGAAGCCAAAGGGTCGCGCTTCCTGAGAGGCAAGCATCCGACGCGAGAAGCGGGACTGTCGAGGCGGGATCGCTCAGACAGCCAGCTTTGAGTGGGATCTACACGCAGTGAGACACTCTAGAAGCGCATTATCGCTGTGAGACGCCAGGAGGCGGGCGGTGAACACGCCGCTCCTGCGAGCGCCGCGCTCGAGCCTGCCTCTTCCGGCGACGGCGACGCTCTCCAGGCGACCCGCCTCTCATCACGCTTGCCGTGCGCCTCGCCTGGTTCTAGAGACGACTGGCCGGCACGCATGCACCCGAGCTACGTCGGACAAGCCAGCGCGCCGCCGTGCACCTGCCCTCTCGAGCAGGCAATTATGCACTGTCCGTCACACTCAGGTCCTGCCCCCTCGCTTGGCGTAATGGTCTGGAGTCCCAGCCGCTCAGCTCGGAGAGTGGCTGGCACTCGCTGTGAGAGGCTCCCGCTCGCTGCTAGCTCGCGCCGTCCTGCGCACCCCGGCTTGACCGGATCCTGCTCGCACGCAGCCTGTATCCGCACTCTTTGCACGCGAGAGCGGGCGTGATCTCTCTGTCTGTGCTCGGGTCTCGGAGCTGATTGCAGGCGGTGGCCCGGCCGGCGAACCGAAACAAGGCACCTCCGAGGTGTTGCCCTCCGAGTCGTGTCTGGGCCATCCCGGCCCCTCATCTCATTCTAGCGGCGTCTCGCGCCCTCTCCAGGGGCAGGATCCGGCCCATGCCTGCAATGGCGCTGGACAATCCACCTCGCCGGAGCAGACGCCTCTCTCTCCCCTCCTCCCTTTCGTCCTCTCGCCGTCGCTCGCTCCCTTCGCTGGGCTCGACCTCGACATCCCCTGGCTCGAGCTTGCCGCACATCCCGCTCGCTGAACCGCCTTTCATGCCTATGTACCACGCTCCGACCGCCGCAGCGCCGGCTCGTCTGGTCAAGTGCCCACCGTCGCCACGAGCGAGGCGGCCGTCGACCGGCGTCGAGGAGGACTTGTGGACCACTATTCCCTCGTCGTCGACTGCCGCGTCCCATCCCTTGCAGGCACCACCATCGCCGAAGGCAGGGCATTCCCGGTCGCTCAGCCGAGACGGGTCTTCCAAGCTGAAGCGCAAGCTACAGCGCTGGACGAACACCTCGAGGGACCTCGACTTCGGGTGCGCGGGAGAGTGGTCAGCGGAAGGTCCCGCCGACTTGGTGCGCCTGACTTGTTCGTGCTCCGCTTCGGGCGCTGGCTGACCTCGACCAACAAGCAGGGCGACCGCTTCTACTCGGCTTATCCCGGCGGCAGCAACCGCGTGTCGACGGCTTCCTCCGTTGACCAGCGGTCCTGGACCCACTCGCGGGGCCCGTCAACATCGTCCAACTTCTCCGTTTCCACCGCGGCTTCCTCAATCCCGTCATCTCCCGTACTCCCCTGCATTCCCGAGCCGGTCTCGCCGAAACCCTCTCGCGTCCCGCTCACTCCGCGCACTGCTCAGCGTCGGCAAAACGAGGCGGCCGGCCTCGACGCTGTCAACCAGTACTTCCAGCGCGTCCGCCTCAGTCAGATCGAAGAGGTCGCCAGCACCAAGGACAGTCGGCGTGCCTCGACGGCTCGCGCCAGTACGAAGTCGGCTGGCTCGGGGTCGACGGAAACAAAGGACGCCGATCGACCAGCGCAGGGACTGGCCATTTTCGACGGGACGAGCTCGCCCGACGAGCAGATTGTCTTCGACGGGACAAGTGCGCCCGACGAGGTCGTCTTCGAAGACGAGCCCGTGTTCGAGATCGTCGCAAAGGGCAAGAGGTGCAGCAAGGCGCTGCAGCACTCGCGCACCCAGTCGCATGACTTGGAGATCGAGTTCATCGAGACGGGCCACACGACCTTCACGCCGCTCTCCGTGGACCGCAACTCCGACAATTATCCTTCGACGTTCATTCTCCCAGAGGACGCCTTCGCATTTCCCGCCGCCTCTCCCGCCGTGATCCTGTATCCTGTATCTACGCCTTCCGCCGCCTCCACCTTCGAGGGTTCAGCCGAGTCGCACGACACGGCTGCGACTGGCTCGACTGGCACGACCATTGCCGCCCACCACCGTCGCTCCCCTCTCCTGCCGCACCATCTCGGGCCGGCACTCGACGAGCTTTCCGAGTTCTTCAGCGCGAGGGTACCCGAGCTCTCGTCTGGTTCATCGTCGACCGGCTCGTCGTGCTCCTCTGGCGGCAGCGCTTCTGACGACGTCTCGCCCGCCGGCGCGTATCCTCCCCCCACATTTGCCCCGTCCGCGCCCATCTCGCCACTACGCAAGCACGCGCCGCGATTCGGCTCCGTCTCGTCCATCCCGACGCCTCGCATGGTCGACGCGCCGCTCGCTCGGCAGCGTCGGCAGTCGGCGAGCTTTACGGCGGCGCAGCGCGCGCGCATGGTGGCCAACGGCCAGGCCAACCCTTCTCTCATCGAGCGCCACGTCTACTACGACTGGATCTGAGCACCTCGCTGTAGCCATACTTTTGTATCTCTGTGCCCATCCTGTAGCCATAGTCTTCAGTGCTCGCAAAATTCGGCCACATTGCCATCGAAGCAGCTTTGACGTTCCGCTCTCGCGCTCATTCGCTCCGGTGCGGATTTCTTCGCGATCTTCTCATCGCGACTAAAGTAGAGGAGTTGTCTCGGATCGAGAACAACGTGTAGATCCTCCTCCGTTCAAGCACGCTCGCAAAATAGCGCGCCGAGAGTTACCGCCGAATGCGCCCCGGGCCTGCGGGTTGCGAAGGCCGGCTCGGCCTCCGCTCCTTCTCCCTTCGCTCCTACCTTTGCGAAGCACGACTTTGTTCTCTCTCTTGGCCGCCTGTTCGCCTCTCCATGCCCTCAGCACGCGCAGACGAGCGGGCTCGAGCAGGCATGTTGAGAGCCCTTCGCGCGCAGGTCCAGGCCTCTTTTTTGCCCACGTTGCGCTCCCGCCTGTCTCTCCCCTCCCACGTTGGCAAATGCCGGTGGAATGCGCTCTCGATCGCGTCTGTTCTCTGCCGTCCGGCAGAGCGTGGGCCGACTGAACGTGCGCCCCCGCTTCTCTGGCGCAAGCGGGCGTGTCGAGTTACCAGCCTGGCTTCCGCTGTCGCTGCTGGCTGCTGGCTGAGGGCTATACTTGCTCCCTGTGCTGCGCGTTGCTGCGCTTCCCGTCCTCGAAGGACTCGGCGCGTGCGCCAGGATACGGTCCCGCTCCGCCTTCTTCCTCGACCAAACCTCCGACGATCGCTTCCGCTTCCAGCACCGCCTGTTATCGTTCCTGCAAAATGGTAGCGATTCCGCTGCTCATGGAATACGGTGCGAAGGTCGCGAAGCGGACACAGGAGGCGCAAGACGGCTCGTTCGTCGGCAACTCTGCGGTGCTTCTCGCGCGATCCGCCATCGCAGCGGTGTCGGCGCTGGTCGGTCAGACAGGCTTGTCGGCATTGGCGTATCCCACAGGGCTGACGCGAGGGGTGGTGCCCAAGGTGTGTTCACACAGCTTTGCTGTCGGTTCCTCCGGACTGCACGTGAGACGACTTGACTGCGTAAACTGATCATGTCGCCACTCACTCGATTCCGAGCAGAATATCCATTCTCACAACGATTGTGCGTGCCTAAATCGGGCCTCAAAATCCTGCGTATTTGCGTAATTGAGCGCTGTTGACACTCGGGACCTTCGCAGATTGGCGCGCCGTTCCGCTCATGGATGCACTAAGTGTCGGCTGCAAGAGCGTTGAAGCTGATGTGTATCTGAGTGACGGCAAGCTGTTGGTGCGCTGAATGGCCGGCTGACTTCGGTGGGTTCCAGCTGAGAAGACATGCTCACGCAGGTCGGTCACACACGGAGCGCCCTCACCCCGGCGAGATCGCTGGATGCTTTGTACCTCGGTGCGCGGCTTTCTCGTAAGTACACCCTCGTCATACCCTGCTGACCAGAAGCGTCGCAGACCCGATGCTCGAGATCTTCGCCCTGCAAAACCCCTCATCAGACGGGACCGCAGCGTACACAAAGTGCGTTCTGGGTGTCAAGGTACCCTCCTCCTCGTACGAGCTAACGCATGTTTTCATAGCGGTGTATACAACTATGATCCCGCCCAGTCTCTTCAATTTATCATCGACTACAAAACCGAGGCTTCCGCACTGCATGAGGCAATCATCCCCGCCCTCGAGCGGTTTCGCTCGCGCGACCTCCTCAGCTACCTCGACACGACCACCTCGAGCCTGCACATTCGGCCTCTGACGGTCGTCTGCTCTGGCAACTGCAACGTCTCGACCGTCCTCTCGCAGACGGGCCGGCGTGATATCTTCCTCGACGCGCCCCTGCACGACATCGACAACCCGGCGTACACGAGCGAGGTCGCCGCACTTGCGAGCACCAGCTGGAAGAAGACGCTCGGATGGGTTGACTCGTGGTCCATGGGGAAGGCCAAGAGGGACAAGGTCCGGGCGCTCGTCGAGATTGCGCATGCGAAGGGCATTCAGGCTCGGTTCTGGGAGACTCCGAGGTACGTCTCCAGTTGCCGAGTGCTCTTTGGCGGTGCGTTGACCCTTGAGGGGTCCACAGCTGGCCCGCCTTTGTTCGCGACAACATCTGGAGGGGTCTCCTCGCTTCCGGCGTCGACTACATCAACGCCGACGACCTATACGCAGCTAGCCAGATCTAGATCAGTCCGCGTGGAGAGCTTCCGCTTCTGTACTGAGTAGACTAGGGGTGTTTGGATCACATGGTTGCAAAGGCTTGCAGTTTCTGCGCTTTTTCACCTGATGCGGTGCCTCGGGTTTGACATCCGGAAGAAACGCTGACTCTGGCTCTGCTGCTCACACGTTGCGGCCGGAGAGCAAGGCGAGACCGCCTCATTGCACGGAGAAAGGGCAGGCAAGTGCAAGTACGGCACGCAAAGCCATCGTCACCCATTCCAAGCGTTTCGTTCTGCTGCCTCACACGCTCTCGTCGTCCTCGTCACTCGCCTCGACCTCCTTCCAGACCTTGTGCACGCCGAGCGCGTCGTGCTCCGCGCCCGCAACATCGCCGCCTTCGCCGTCCCGATCCTCCGTCGTCACGGAGGAACCGCGAAGCGTGTGCTGCCCGTCGAGCTCGCGCGAGCCGTTGTCGGAGTACTTGTCGTCCGTCGGCTTGACGCTCGGGCCGGACGAGGCGGTGTTGCCGTTTTTGCGAGCGTCGCCTGAGTCAGACGACTTGTCGTCCGCGACGGTACCGTTGTTGTTGACGTTGGGCTTACCGTCGATCGCGAGCGGGTGAAGCTACTCGAAGGCGCACTCAACCGAGGGTCCGCTGGGCACAGATAGGCGCGACGCACCTGGTCCCACATCCGGTCGAGCTTCTTGCGGAGCTTGTTCCGCTTCATGTCGGGCTTCTGCTTCTTGAGGCGCTCCGAGCCCTCGGAGTAGAACTGCTGGTACTCGAGCGTGTAGACGCAGAGTCCCGTCTCCGGGTAGGTCGGGAAGCGGTTGGTGCCTGCGTGCAGCCCAAAGGTCAGCGAGACGGATCCAAGGATGAGCGAATGGGACGCACCGGCCGGAGCAGACTCGCTCGTGGACACGGACTCGTCAATTTCCATCCTGCTCGCCTTGGCTGCAGGCGCGGACGAGCGCCCGATGGGCGTGAACGAGGCGGAGCGCTTGTTGACCATGACGCCGGCGGCTGTGATCGGAGCACGCGCATGAGTAGTAGCGTGAACGGGAAGCAGTGGAGTACGTACAGAGATTCGCAAGTCCGCCAATGGGCTGCAGCTTGCCGGGGACCGACATCGTTGACCTCGTGGCGGGGAAGCGACGACGGTGCAGGGCGTGGGCTGGCGCGGACGCGGGCGACGTGGCTTGGAGGGGTCGTCTAGCGAGTGCTCAGACTGTGTGAGCAGTCCTGCGAGGCGGGCGCTTCTGCGAGGTGAGAGTGCGAAGTCAAGGCAGCGGGGACGACGAGGCGGTGCGGGTCATCCTCCTCGAGCGGGCGATTCGCGACCAGTTCAACGTGTCCTAGGCCGTACATAGTGTGCTCGTGTTGCTCAGAAGGTCGTGTGAGCGACGTTCAAGGTTGACATCTCGTCTTCATTTCGCACGGACCTTCCCAAGTCGCGGTCGTCCCGCCTCTTTCCCCTCGTCTCGTCCCGCCGCTTTGACACTCCCGCCCGAACGTCCAGCTGTGAGTTGTACAAACGCTGCGCGGTCCCTCCGAGCGCCCGACTGCCCTCCGCGTCTCGCTCCGCAGCCTCCTCGCCGCCTTCCCCGCCTGACCTCGCCTCATCCGCCATGGCTTCTGCTGGCGCCAGGAAGGCCAGAGGTGCGTTTCGATGCTCTGGAAATCTCGCTTGGATCATTGCGTGACGCGGAGCTGACCCCACGCTCGGCTGCTTGCGCAGCTGCTGCCATGTGAGTCTCAGGATCGCCTTGTCTCTCTCGCTTGCAGCTCCAAGTCCTGACAGACGTGATAACCACGTTGCGAATTCAGCGCAGTTGGTTATGTGGAGTGGCAAGACTTCTACGCCGTGAGTGTCGCCTCAAACGTGCTCGACCTGGCCCGCGAACAGCCGAAAACGAGCTTCCACTTCGCCCACCCCGCTCACGCTGGCGTTTCTTCCGTGTCAACAGCTTGATAAGGAGCGTCTGAAGCGCTGTCACCCAGAGCTGACGGCAAGGGAGATTGTGAAGCGCGCGAGCGAGGCTTACCAGGTGCCGCCGGACGCTTTATTTCGGCTGGCGCGCTTCCCCAGCATCCCAGCTGATATTGAAAGTGTCCGACGTTCACAGGCCCAGAAGAGAAAGGCTCTCGTGGGCGTTTGAGCGCGGTGCGCCGTTGGAGGCACGCTTGAAGAAAGGAGAGAAGGGGAACGAGGCTTCCACCTGCTTAGCTTTGTATCGCAACGACCTTCGACGCGTCTGTCTGGCTCGAAGGGGTAGAGTGCGTTTGCCTGAGCGAGTCCGAGTGTCAGAAAGCGAGAACGTCGGTTTGACATCTCGTCGCCTCCAACGCATCGCGCCTCTTCCCCTCCATTTCCACACTCGTCTCGGCTCTTCTCGCTCGCGTGAGCACTTGAGGCACCCTTGTTGGTCGTTCGCGACTCGTCTCATTCGCTGTTGACCGTCCGCCTGCCCTCCGAGCCGCAGATCGCCCTCCCCGCTTGTCCCCTCCTCCGCTCGACTCAGCTACGACTCCTCAATCATGCCTCGCGACAAGACCAAGCGTGCGCGCCCCCTGTCCTCGAGTTGAGCGTCGCCGCGAGACTCATGCTGACCTGCTCTGGACCTCGCTTGGACATCGTGCAGTCACGTCGTCCTCCTCGCCCACCTCCTCGAGGTGCGTCCATCTCGCACGCTTTCGGGACTGCAGCGCTCAATAGAGCAGACTGCCTGATACACACTGTGGTGGGACGCAGGTCCGGTCCTCCAGCGCCCTGGCAAGATTTCCTCGCAGTGCGTCCCTCGCTGCCGACTGCCCCATCGCTTTCCACTGGCACGCGGCGGCATGTTCACTTGCTTGAGGCGTGCACAGGCCGAGAAGGAGCGCCTCTTGCGCGAGAACCCCAAGATGAAGAACAAGGCGATCCTGAAAAAGGCGTCGCAGGCGTACCGGGTGCGTGCGCGAAGCGCCGTCTGCTCGGCGAAGCGCATCTGAACGATTACACGCGCTGATGGACCATCGCGATGTCGGTGCGCAGAAGCACAAGGCCGAGTGGGAGGCGCAGCAGGCCGCGAAGGAGGAGTAAGAGGCGCACGAGAAGAGCACGAGCGGGAGCGAAGGGACCAAGGTGGCCTGTACCGTACAGACGCGCAGCAAAGGCGACAGCTAGCATGACATCTGTGCAGACGAGCACTCACCAGCGCAGCGAGGAAGCCAGCGAGACGAGATATGCTCTCCGAGCCGGGCACGAGCGAGAGCCAGCCCGCGAGTCGCCTCTCAACCCCCTTCACGAAGTCACACAGCTAAGACGTGCTCCCATTCCGACGAACAGACGCGCGCGCCTCACCTGTTGACGAGGCGCTCGACGATGGGCATCTGGGCCTTGCGGAACTGCTTGGTGGCATAGCGGCCGGCGGTGTGGGGGAGGAAGACGGGGTTGCGGACTTGGATGTAGTCGGTGAGCGAGATGTCCTTGACCTCGACCTCGCTCGGGTCCCACGCGCCAAAGAGAAGCACGCCGTTAGCGTTGGCTTCAATGACCTCTGTGTGCAGGGGAAGGGGAGGTGCGCGCGCGGTCGAATCGCGAAAAGCGGCCGAGGCGGCGCAGGGAGAGGGGCGGCGACAGGTGCGAGGGGTCGAGCAGAGGGTCAGCTCGGGGCTCAGCATGCGCCAGTCAGCCCAGGGCGCGAGGCGACGGTGCGCCGGCCGTGCGAAGAAAAGGCGCGAGGAGGTCGACGGCGCGCCACGACGGCGGCGCGTGGGTGGGTGATTTTGGTATGTGTCGAATCGTGATGAGGAGCACTACGCACCCTGCGGAATGGGCTTGAAGTCCGTAGACGCCATGATGCTGCGAGGTGAGGAGAAGAGGCGGCCCCCCTCTCGCGCGCTCGCAACTCGACTTGAGCTTTTCCCGCGCGCCACGCCCGAGCTGCCTCGACGCGCGCCGCCCGCACACGCAGAGAATAACGCAGAAATGCAGCACGATTGCGACGGCGAAGAAGGCGTAGCACCGTCACAGCTTGAGAAGGCCAGCGCAGCACTCTCGCCGCCAGTGAACCTGTCAAGCGGTGAGATGCTACTTCTAGGTTGGAACCAGCAGTGAGCAAGCAGCAGCAGGTCGCGGTAGATCCGCAGGCGTACGAGGCGGAATGGCGAGATAAGAGTACAACACAGGACAGATCGAACGCCCCAGTAGCGCCTAGAAGAGCTGTGCGTGCCGTAGTAATCTACACACATCAGACTGTGTCCGCGTATAGAAAGCGGGCAAGCGAGTGGCAGACTGCGCGGACGCACCAAGGAGAGGTACCCGCCAATCATGAGCAGGCCGCCGATAGGCGTCGTAGGACCGACGACGCGCGCAAAGGAGCCCATCCTGATGCATGAAGTACGGCTCAAATCAGCACAGGCCTCGCTGAGCAGCGTGGCCAAGTAAGAGATTTCGAAAGGGCTGCACGCACTTTTCGCGGTACAGGAGCAGCGCAAAGATGCTCCCGCTGAAGAGCGTCGTGCCCGCGATGATGAGCGGGCCGGCGAGGCGCTTCGAGTAGACCGGGTGCTGCGAGATTGCGAGGAGGCCGACTGCGAGAGAAGACGGAAGGACGGAGGGAGAGGAGCCGTGCGATTAGTATTGCGACGTGAGCGAGAGGGAAAGGGGAGAGGACGCACTGCCGTTCATGATGGCGTAGTGCGAGGCCATCGTCTGCGAGCGTTTATCGGACGTCGAGCGTATCAGCTGTCGGAACGTGCAATAGCCGAAAGCGCAAATCGTCCGCCTCGTTCCGCAGAGCAGCAGGAGCGAGTCCGAAAGAAGACTCACCCATGTTGCCGCCTTCTCCCCGAGCCTAGGCGCGAGCGCGTGCGCACCGAGTGCA
The DNA here is from genome assembly GCF_050403205.1 of Rhodotorula paludigena. Taxonomy (NCBI): domain Eukaryota; kingdom Fungi; phylum Basidiomycota; class Microbotryomycetes; order Sporidiobolales; family Sporidiobolaceae; genus Rhodotorula; species Rhodotorula paludigena. Next base: position 559,264 of record NW_027481457.1, on the reverse strand, counting down.
CCAGCCATCGTGCCCGTCGCGGCTGTCCAACAAGTCCATCCATCGAGGTCAGCTCCGCAAGCCCGAGGAGGGGAAGCGGCGAGAAGACCAAGTGGGGCGGGGCACGCGACGGACCAAAGAGCGCGCCGGCCTTCCAGGCGAGAGCGGCAGAGGCGGGAAGCATGGGCATCTTGCGACAAGCTGAGGGGGCGAGAGAAAGATGAGGAGGGACCGGAGTGGGAGGAGAGGGTGGGGCCGGGAAGCAGAGCGATCGAGGCGGAGCTTTCGTATCTTTCGCTTCGTATTGCAGTCCAGGCGGAGCCCGGGACCGGCAGGACTCGCTGCCGCAGGAGAGGCGGTTCGGCGAAGCCTGGTGGTCGCAACAGCTGAGCAGCTTAGGCGGCATCCCCTCTCTCGCGCACGCACACCAGCGTGTACAGCATCACGCAAACCCAGCCTTCGCCTCCAACGCCAACTCTACAACACGCGCACACGCCCACTCTTCAGATCCTCCTTCCTCGTCGCACCGCCTTCACCGACGCGCGCACGAACAGACAACATCCCAGTCCCGGTGCTCGCGTCGCCCCAGGACAGCAGGCCAGGTCCGCAACGTGGTTGTGGACCGAGTTCGCGACAATGGAGGGACGGAACGAGGGAGACGGAGAGGCGAACGACGCGAGTGGGGGGAGAGGGAGGGAGAGAGGCGGCGTCGAGCGGTGCGGGGTTCGAGAGGGCGAGTTGGAACAGGGCGGCGGCGGGTGAGAGAGAGGCGAGAGAGACGGAGACGGGCGGGCGTGGTATCGAGAGAAGGAGAGGGAGGACGGAGGGAACCGCTTAGCGGAGGCGGCTGTGGTCGAGGTAAGACCGAGACATAGGAGATCGAGCGGCGAGTCAGCTCGCATTCGATGCCACAAGTTCGCGAGAGCACGACGCACCGGGCCTCACGCTCGGACTCGAGGAGAGCGAGGATGTCGTTCTCACGGACCGGGCCCTTGACGTTCCTGCGAGTTCGCGGCAACACCTCGCGTCAGCCGCGCGGTTCTCGCCTGCACGCTCGCCAAGAGTGCACGCACCGGACAATGGAGCGGGTCGTGTCGTCCATGAACTCGACGCGGACCTGGGTGACACCACCGCGCGAGCCGGTGCGGCCGAGAACCTTGACAACCTTGGCAAGCTTGACCTGCGTCTTGGTGGAAGTCGCCTCCTGTGTACGCGTGCATGTGCTAGGTCAGCTTCCCTGTGCTTCGAGGGAGCGAGTTTGCGAGGTGATGGGTGATGGGTGTCGTGGTCGAGTGCTGGCGGAGAGGGGACGCTGCCTGTGCGGGCAGAGTCCCGCCTCCTGGTGCCCGGATTGCGCCCGTTCGAGCAGCGTTTCCCCTGCACGAGCCCGTGTGGCCTTCTCGTAGGCGCTCGTGCGCTCCTGTGCGAGCGTGCGCCGTGCAGGAAAAACGGGGGCGAGCGAGGGTGCAGGGGGCCGGCGACAAGGCGCAGCGAGACGGCGCTGGTTCGGGCGGGTGCGCGGAGGTGCGCTTGATCGAGGGAACGCAGACTCGCCATTGTAGCGGGGTGTGGTTCGAAAGGACAGAGGCCAGAAGCTGGCAGCGTGCGGGCGGCGCGCGTCGAGGCAGCTCGGGCGTGGCGCGCGGGAAAAGCTCAAGTCGAGTTGCGAGCGCGCGAGAGGGGGGCCGCCTCTTCTCCTCACCTCGCAGCATCATGGCGTCTACGGACTTCAAGCCCATTCCGCAGGGTGCGTAGTGCTCCTCATCACGATTCGACACATACCAAAATCACCCACCCACGCGCCGCCGTCGTGGCGCGCCGTCGACCTCCTCGCGCCTTTTCTTCGCACGGCCGGCGCACCGTCGCCTCGCGCCCTGGGCTGACTGGCGCATGCTGAGCCCCGAGCTGACCCTCTGCTCGACCCCTCGCACCTGTCGCCGCCCCTCTCCCTGCGCCGCCTCGGCCGCTTTTCGCGATTCGACCGCGCGCGCACCTCCCCTTCCCCTGCACACAGAGGTCATTGAAGCCAACGCCAACGGCGTGCTTCTCTTTGGCGCGTGGGACCCGAGCGAGGTCGAGGTCAAGGACATCTCGCTCACCGACTACATCCAAGTCCGCAACCCCGTCTTCCTCCCCCACACCGCCGGCCGCTATGCCACCAAGCAGTTCCGCAAGGCCCAGATGCCCATCGTCGAGCGCCTCGTCAACAGGTGAGGCGCGCGCTTCCCGCGTCTGCACGAGACTGGAGTGGTGGACTAGGCGGAGGTCGAAGCAGGAGGCCAGCTGCAGAGACGGATGGTCGAGGTGGATCCGAGAGAGGGCGGCGGTGCGCACTTCCCTCTCGCTCAGAATAGCGAACTGACCCGTTCGTTCGCCCCTGCGCCCACCTACGACACCACTAGCTTGATGATGAACGGCCGCAACAACGGCAAGAAGCAGATGGTCCGCTTCCCGTCGTCGCACCCACCCAGCAAGCGAGACTGACCCGTCTCGCTCCCACAGGCCGTCCGCATCGTCGCCCACGCGTTCGAGATCGTCCACCTCCTCACCGACCAGAACCCGATCCAGGTCCTCGTCGACGCGATCGTCAACACTGGCCCGCGTGAGGACTCGACCCGCATCGGCTCGCAGGGCACCGTCCGCCGCCAGGCCGTCGACGTCTCGCCCCTCCGCCGCGTCAACCAGGCCGTCTCGCTCATCACCATCGGTGTCCGCGAGTCGTCGTTCCGCAACGTCAAGAGCATCTCGGAGTGCCGTGCGTCGAACGCTCCTCGCCTGTTGCCAGTCGGGCGGTTTCTGGAGAGTCCGCGCGCTAACTCATACGGGTTATTCTCGCACAGTCGCCGACGAGCTCATCAACGCTGCCAAGGGCTCGTCCAACTCCTACGCCATCAAGAAGAAGGAGTGCGTCTCCCTGCCTCCTTTCTGCCCTCCCGCGCTCTCAGAAGCTGACCCCGGTCTCGTGCGCCAATTTGCAGCGAGCTCGAGCGTGTCGCCAAGTCGAACAGGTAAAGGCGCCTTTGTATTCGACTTTCCATTGTTGCAACGCTGGGGTCCCCGTTCCGCTGCCAAAATCTGCGTGCGCTCAGCGCTCGAGAGAGGATTTCGCGCCATCTTCATCAAGGCGCGGGACGCCCTGTGTCTCGGTTATCGTGACGCGGCGTACTTCTCCCTTGTTTCTGCCACTCTGGCGGCGCGGCGGACGTCGAGCTTGCAGGAACTGGTCCGGCTCGCCTCTGGGCTGGGTCCACTTCCGGTCGTGTCGAGGCAGTCTCCACGCTGTGCTGTCGCGTCTCGCTCGACTCTCTGATCATGCCGTTCGTCGCTATTGCTGCGCGTCTGTATCGTACAGGCGACCTCCTTGGCTCCGTCCCTTCTCAGGTTCCGCTCGAGCGTCTCCTACTTCTCCTCCTGCTGCGCGTCCAGCTCGGCCTTGCGCTTCTGTGCACCAGATCAGCAAGGTGCAGCGTCAGCGCGCCCCTCACTGTGCCGCGCCACAGCTCTGTCGTGCCACGAGGACGCACGTTCCACGCCGCGCCCGCCTTGCGCATCAGCGTCTTGTGCTTGATGTTGGGATTCTCGGCCGCGAGGCGCTTGCGCTCCATCTGCGCGGGGCTCGTGTCCGTTCGCACCGAGCGGGTCAACGCGAGCGCCGAGGGCCACGGGAGGGATCGAGCAGGAGAGACAAGACGCACGGCGAGGAAGTCGAGCCAGGTCGTCGGAGCGCCGGACCTGAGCGAGACAACCAACTCGAGATCAATGCGATCCTTGAGATGAGCGAGCGACTGAGTGGAGCGGCACGTGGCGCACCGGGTTGAGCGGGGCGACGAGGACGACGCGGCTGCGCGGACAGAACAGGAGAAGAGGCGGTCAGCGCTTGCAGCGCGCGTGATCCTCACTGTGAGACGCTGACGCACGCTTGAACTTGTCGCGAGGCATGGCCGAGGCGTAGTAGCGGGTCCGGGGTGAGGGGGACGACGAGCGAGGAGGGCGATCTGTGGCACGAAGTGGCCGCGCAGTGTCAGCGACTGCGTCAGCGCGTTAGAAGATTACACAAGCAGCGTCTTCCGAGCTCACGTAGGCGTGAGGCGTCGGAGCGAGTCGAGCGTAGGAGCGAAAGAGGCGAGAAGCGTCCGAGGCGACGAGATGTCAAAACGGCAAACTTGCTTTCAGCGATTCCAGCCACGGCGGGCGGCTCGCGTACATGCTCACGAGCGCATTCGACGCGCCTCCGAGGCCGTCCGAAGCGAGCAGGGCGGTGGAGCGAGCTTTCCGCTGTCCGCTTCGAATGTCAACAAAGGGGCTGACGCTCCCAAACGCTCGCGAGTGGACACATCAATACACTCAAAGCTGAGAGCTTTTCGAACGGAAACTCGCGCAATCAGCAAGCAGAAGCGCAACGCCAAACGAATTGAGAAGGCCAGCAGAGATAGAGTAAGCGGGCGGCTGCGCTGCAGAAGTCGGCCGTCAAGCGTAGCACCTCGGCTCGTGACCCGCAGCCTGTAGGTTGCTGGACTCGTGGCTGATTTGCTCATGGCAATGAAGCGGTGACTTCGAGCGCGCTTGTTCTGCTGGCTGAAACAGATCCTAGTGCGGGCAGTGCCCCTCCATTGCGGAGGAGTACCAGCGGTCCGGAAGTGAAGCTTAGCAATGCGGTTGCCTAACGCAAAGCCATCGCGAGCGGAAGACGCAAGAAGCAATGCGCATGAGCGACAGGCGTCTCTATGACTGAGAGTGTGACGCCGCAGCGCAGCAATAGCTACGCCCGCTGCAGCGCGACCCAGCGTCAACCTACATGCTACCGCAAAGCTGAGTTCAAGCCAAGGAATCAAGACGGAATGGTCAACGCCCACTTCCCTTAGCGGCAGGCAAGGTTGGCGACGTTTGCCGAGCGAGCGTGGGCGGCTGTACTTCGTTCCGCCTAGCGAGCCCGGGAGATCGAAAAAGTGCGAAGCTTGTGAAGTGAGATGTGCGCGCAGCGTCGAAGCCTGACGAAGGAGCGTGTTGCCGCAATCACGATTGAGAAGGTCGCGTCGATTCCTGCTCCTCAAGCGCGCACATTCCGCTGAAGCAAGCTAGCCGCCCTCTAGCGCTTATCTGAAAGAGTCAAGCAAGCAGGACGAAAGCCCCGAGCCCGAATGCGAGGCGCGAGGCGAGCGAGCACGCCTTTGTGCGCAAGGAGAACGTGCGAGGCGGCGAGAAAGGGAAGCACCATTGTCTGCTCGAGTTGCGCCTTGCGGCTGGTCGGAGGTTCGCTGCAAGTCAGGCTTGACCTCTGTCTCTGCCTGCTGCTGCACACGCCGCGTGAACAGAAAGAGGGAGAGCCTCGCCCTCGACCCGGCCCGCCCTCATCCCGACCTCGCTGCGCTGCGCCCGCCCCGCGTGTCGGAGTGCCGCCCCAGATGGACGCCGCTCTGTCGTCGCCGCTGTACGACTCGCTCTCGTTCGCGCACCTGTCGCAGCTCTTTGGCTTCGCTGCGCCCCGCGCCCCGTCGCTCTCGCCCGAGCGTCCGCTCAAGCCCGCGGCGCCACCGTCGTCGACCCGCTCGAGCCTCGACAACCGGTCAGGTGGCCTCGGCGCCTCTCCGTCGCCCGCTCTGGGCTCTGCCCGCACCAAGCCAGCGCGCAAGGGAATGGCCACGGCTCGCAATGCTGCCGCCCACCCTCACGCGCACGCTCCAAAGGTCAGATGCCCACGCTCGCCTTGTCTTCTCCGCGTTTCGAGCGGACCACGTTCGGCTCGTCTCCCGCAACGAGGATCGGACTCGCTGACACCTGCACGCCCATCAGAGCAAGGCGAAAGCAGCAGGCGCACGCTCGCCAGTCCCGATCGCGGCGGTCATGAGCCCGCACGGCGCCGCAACCGGTGCCGACGAGGGGAGCGCACCGCCCGCGGCCTCCTCTTCGTCCTCGCTCGCGCTCCCTGCGCCTGCGGACCAGCCTGGGAGAGGCTCACACTCGCTTAAGCACGGCATGCTGGCTGGCGAAGAGGCCCACGTCGCGCCGTTCGCACCTCGGTCCGCTCCTCGCCCTCTCCCTCGCGTCGAGCTCGAGGCTTTCCGCACCGACAGCCCGTCCTACTCGTCGTCGTTCGCATCGAACCACACGGGCTACCACTCGGTACCGAGCGTCCCCTCGCATCCGGCTGACCGCGACGAATACGCCGACAAGCGCGCTTCGTCGTCGCCCGACTCGGACCAGCTCTCGTCTTCATCGGGCTATTCGGACTCGTTTGCCTACACCGACGACGAGTTCGCATCCGACGAGCTCGAGGACGACGATGAAGGCGACGAGACGTACGACTCGGCCGTCGAGCACGATGCCGAGTTGGACGCCGACGAAGAGTCGGACGAGCGCCGCCCGTTCCCGAACCCGCAGCTCTCGAAGCAGCAGAAGTACTTGCGTCGCCTCGACGATGACAAGTCTCTCGACATCGACGTCGAGGTGCAGCCTGTCGCCGCTGCGCCAAACAAGCTGCCCGTCTCGCCAACGAATGCCGCGACGGCCTACCACCCCTCGTACACCTCTCCGACGTCGGCCTTTCCTTCCGCCTCGCACGCCACGGTTCACTACGCTCCCGTCTCAGGCGCAACTTACGACGACGCGCTTGCGCTTGCCGCCGCGCAGGGCGACGCCGCCGAGCCCTTCGACCCGCTCGACGGGCCGTATCCGCGCGGGCGGAGCCGGCACCCGCGTCTCCTCTGGCGCTCCGAGCTCGACACGGATGCGCTGCGCGTGCTCGACGCGCACCACGAGCGGCTCCGCGGCGGCCCGCTGCCCCGCCTCGACCTCGACTTGTGCGGTGCAAAGGTTCTGAGCGCGAGCGGCGTTGAGCGCGAGAGGGAGCATGCGGGCGTCGAGCTTGAAGAGCTTAAGGAGAAGGTGCGCCGCGCGAGGAGGCGCGCCGACCGCGAGGGGAGGAGGACGTGGAGCCAGGCTGGGCGCAAGTGGAGTCGCGAGATGGAGCGTGTCGGCCTCTGAGCCCGCACACAAAAGTACATACAGTTCCCACGCCGTCGCCGCATCCGTCTTCAGCTGTACCTCGCCCTTCGTCGTTTCTTTCCGCCGTGCATCGTTGTTTCCCTTTTCCTTGTCGTGTGTAGGCGTCTCCCACTCGCTCGTACCCGTATCACCCCTCATGGCGCTCAACTCGTTACCCGCGCTTTTCCCTGTCTTGTCTGTGCATCCTTGCAAACCCACCGCATGTCCCTCGTCTCTCTCTGTCCGCTCGCGCCGAGAGTAAGAGAAAGTTCTATCGATGCATCCGTCTACTCCTCGTCCTGTACATCCTCACGCGCGCTGGCTCGCCCGCCCTCGTGCAGTCGGAGTGTCGCCGCCGCGCCGCCGATGCTGAGCAGCACCATGACGAGGTAGACGAGCTTGCCGCCGAGGAGGTGGTGCGAGACCGAGAGCGCGAAGAGGGACGATGCGCACGCGGGGCCGATCGAACGCATGAGGGAGCTACGCGCACGGTGGGTCAGCGAGAAAGCGGACGACACCGAGTAGGAAAGCGGCGTACCTGCACATCTGCGCGACCCCGTTGAGCGTGCCGAGCAGCTTCTTCGACGGCGCCGCGTCGGTGATGGTGAGCATGTTGCACGCGTACGACATGTTGGCTCTGTACTCTAGCTTGTATCAGCGCCTCGTATGAGCAGAGAAGGACGAGGTGCACGCACATGGCCTTGAGCAGCAGGAAGACGACCAGCACACTCCATACGGCCGCTCTCCCGCGGTACGCCGCGCAGTAGCTCATGACGGGGAAGAGCGCAAAGACGAGCGGCCAGAGCGACATGAGCGCGCGGTATACGCGCACGGTGCCGAGGCGGCGCTGTAGCGACGGGAAGAGGAGGATTTGGAAGGCCACGGCGGAGAGGCCAGAGAGGGAGAGTGCGGTGCCGGTGTCGGACTCGCGGAACCCTGCAAGCATGGAAAGGTTAGGCTCGGTGGTCTTCTCGAGCGGGAGGTGTACGAACCGAGGCCACCGATCGAGATAGGCGAGTAGCAGATGAGAATTAGGAGAGCCTACGCAGCACAGCCGATTAGCATTCACTATGCATGGGCGGATTGAAAGAGCCAGGGATTGCTCACATCCAGCGCGACCGTCTCCAGAGCAAGCGCCGCCTGTGCAAGAACCGGGTTAGTCAGGTCGTGCGGATGAGTGGAGCGATTTGAGGCGTACGTAAGTCACCAACGCAGCCACCACCCGCTCCGTAAACAGCGCCTTGAAGCCCGGCGCGCTCCTCGCCCTCTTTGCCGCACTAGCGCTCGCAACGTCCTCCGCGCTAATCCTCGCGCCCGCGCTACCCTCGGCGCTCCTCTCCCGCGCAGGGGTGCTGTACCCGCTGTCGGTCCCGTCTTCATCTTCGAGCCTGCGCAGCTGGCCCGGCGGCGCTGGGAGGGTGGTCGAGGTCGCAGCGACGAAGCGGCCGTGGCGGCTGACGCTCTTGCGACGCTCGCGCGACAGCGACGCCTCTTCGTCTGCCGCTGCACTGTCAACCGACGCGGTGGGCTTTGCGGACGTGTGCGAGGGCGCGAGGGTCTCCTCGAGGAAGAAGAAGCCGATGATGGCGCCAAGGAAGGGGAAGAGTGCGCCGATCAGGCAAGGGAGGACGAAGGGGTAGTTGCGGAAGAAGGTCGAGCTGCCGAAGAGGCCGGGGAAGTGCTCGACTGGGTGGGAGAGGTAGCCGCCGAGAAGCGGGCCGATAACGCTGCCGAGCGACCAGGCGAGCGGGAGGAAGGAGAAGGCGCGGCCTTGGTTGCTCTCGTCGGTGATCTCGCCCAGGACAGACTTAATCACGCTGTGAAGAGCAGGTCGTCAGATATGTCTCGCTGAGACCGAGAGAGAGGTCCACGCACGCTACGTTGCCGTTGAGAGCGCCGCCGAGACAGCGGGAAACGACGAGCTGCCAAAATGACTTGCTCATGCCGAACGAAATGATGGAGAGCGTGACACCGCTCAGGCCGATGATGAGCACCGGCTTGCGACCTGCAGATTCAATTTCAGCACAGGTCAACGGAAAGAACGGTGTCTCGAGGCACCTATCCGATCGGAAAGACGGCCCCAAGCCAGTACTGTCGAAAAGGTGGTGAAGGCGAAGAGCGATTCCTGCGACATTTGAGATCAGCGCAGTTTCCCAACAGTCTGAGACTGTGGGCACGCACAATAATGCCAGCATAGTAGCCGATCTTGCGCGGGTCGTCGGTCACGCCGAGCTCCTCGATGAATTGCGATACGAAGGGGAAGATGAGGGAGAAGGCGATAGGCTCGCCGAAGCGCATCAGACAGAGGATGAAGACTTGCTCTGCGAGCGGGGTGATGCGTATCAGCGGATATCCTCGAGACGGATCCTCCGACAAGGTCAAGTGCGCACTGGTCGGCAGCGGCGTCGGCTTGGGTCGTTGCGCATCCTCGTTGTCCTGCAGCAGAGGTCGTCGCTCGTCCGTGGCGCGTTCGTCCTGCCGTGTCCGCCTGAACCAGCTGGCCATCTTTCTGGACGGACGGGTCAAGGTCGACAAGATGGAGAAGGGCGAGCCGCAATCCGCCGGTTCGACCCGAGCGTGTGCAAGCTACCTAGCTTGGTCTGCGTCCTCGCAAGCGGGTCAAGCGCGATTGCTGCGACTCAAGCGTCGCTCGCCGCATCTTCATCAGTTTCGGGCGAGGACCGGGTCACCCGGCTTCCCGTTTCCAGCGTTCCTGAGGCACAGCAGCAGCGCAGACAGCGCGTGATGCACGCCCAGCAGCAGCATGCGGATCCCGGACTTGCTCGGACTCTGCCGCTCCCCGACGAGCTCCTCGTCGCCATTCTCTCGCTCGCCGCCCCTCCTGCCCTCGCAGACATCGACGTGCAGGAGCGAAGAGACCGCAGACGCTTACTTCAGGTGTGCTGCTTGGTCTCGAAGCAGCTCAACCGCGTCGCACAGCCGTTGCTCTGGCACAACGTCGAGCTGTACTCGTCGGCCCCCTTCGACCGCTTCGACCCGTTCGCCCAGCTGGTCCACTGCATCGATGCCGCGCTCGCGGGACTCGCCACAGCTCGAAAATTGCTAGTCGACTTCCGTGGGGGCGCAACTCCGGCGAGCGGCGACGAGGGGTTCGCCCAAGCCTTCCGTGCGCTCCCCCTCGTCGAGGAGCTCACGCTCAAGAATCTCAACATCGGCACGCTGGACCTGCACACTGTCGGCGCAGCTTCTTGTGCGCTCACTCCCTGTCGCGCGAGGTGCGCAGACCTGATCACTCGCGCGCAGGTCTCCGGAAACTCGTCCTGCACAACGTGCAGATCCGTCAATTCAATGTCACAATGCAGCTACCAGCCGTTGAAGATCTCGCCTGCACTCGTACTCAGCTGCTGATCCCGTGGGATCTCGGCGGTCCTCCCAGCTTCGTGCCGCTTGTCCACCACGGCTGCCTCCCCGGGCTGAGGCGCCTTTCGGTGCGCGATTGCCGCTCATTCTACGCTGGCGGCAATCTTGAGTACGTCGCGTCGGATGGACACCTTCGCCATCTCACTGCTTGCCAGTTTGACCTACACGACGACTGGTCTTACGCGCACCTCGGCATTGACATCGAATCCAGCCCTTCCCCGCCGCCCATCCTTTGGCTCTTTCAGCCCGGTATTCCGTTGCAACGCCCGTCACGCGACCCGAGCTCGCCCGTTCTCCACTACATCCAGCTCGCTGGGGCGAAGTACGACCATCCGCTCGCGTCCGCGCCCGACCCAGACGAAAAGCCCCTCGTCACGCTTTCCCACCTGATCGAGCAGTGCCCGCAACTGCGCCTTGTGCTCGTGCCGCGCGCGCTCGAGAAGGTGCAGGGCACGCTCGACGTCGTCTGCGCCGCCAGAGGGATCGATTTGAGGTGGTACGAGCCGCGCACGGCGGAGACGGCGCGCTCGATCATTGTACCGGAGTTTCTGGCGTACCTGGAGGAGCAGCGGGCACGGGACGACGTTGTGTGAGGGTGATGTCGACCGACACTGTCGCGTCGAAGGCGGCTCGAGCGCTCGACGCGACTGCACCGCCGACACCGAACAACGTCTCTTTGCCTTCTTCCCCTCAATGCGCAACATGTGTGTCTGCGGAGCGTTGTCCGCGGCGTCGACCGATGAGCAGGATGATACCTTCGCCGCGCCTACACCGTCTGCGCCCGTGCCCGCGCCTGCGCCCAAGACGCTCGAGTCGCTGCCGGACGAGCTGCTCCTGTCCATCCTCCGCCTCGCCGCGCCCCACGGCTTCGCCGACTTCGACTTCTCGCCGCGCGAGCGCCGCCGCCGCCGCCTGCGCCAGTGGTGCACCGTCTCGCGCCAGTTCGGCCGCGTCGCGCAGACGCTCCTGTGCGAGCGCATCGAGCTCGAGTGCCCGGCGCGCTCGGCCACGTTCGACCCGCTCGCGCTCGTCGCCGACTGCGCCAAGGCAACGCAGACGTTTGGCGACAATTCGAGGTTCCTCTTTGTCGATTTCTGTGGAGGATGGGTCCCGGGCGTGCGCGACGAGTCGCTCAAAAGGGTGTTCAGGGCCTTGCCGAACATGCAGGAAGTCTACTTCCGCCGCCTCGTCATGAGTTACCTCGACCTCGGCGTGCTTCAGCTGGCGAAAGGTGCGCTATTTCTGCGTCTGTGTCAAGCGCCGATGCTGACCTGCAGTCCTGCAGGACTCCGCCGCCTGTCGCTCAACCGCGTCGACCTCTTTTTCGGCAAGCGCCCATGCCTACCCAACCTCACCGACCTGTCGATGAACAACGTCCACATCCGCGCCCCACTTCTCAGCACGACGATCCTCAATCCGCTCGCGTTGCCTTCGCTGCTCAACCTGTCCATCCGCGGCTGTCGCATGGCGCACTATACGCCAGTACTGGAGAGCTCCTTCATCGCAGACCTCGATGCCGTGCAGATCGACCTCATCGATCGCTGGAACGGCTCGAATCTCGGCCGCGTCTCGAGCTCAGCGTCGCCTCCTCCGCCCGTCCTTTTTCTATTCCACCCGAAGAGCCCGCCGCGCCATAGCGTGACGCACGCGCGCCACCCGATCGTGCACTACGTTCAGCTCGCAGGCATATGCTACGACTTCGAGACAAACGATATCCCCGACGCGTACGACGACGAGCCCGTCATGCGCCTGTGCGAGTTCATCGACGAGTGCCCGGACCTCCGCCTCGTGCTCGTCCCCGAGGCGTGCGAGCTATTTGCCGAAATGCTCGAATACGTGTGCGAGGGCCGCGGGATTGAGATCAGGTGGTTTTCGCCGAGGGACGAGGACACGGCGAGTCTGGCTGTCCCGCCCGAGTTTCTGCAGTACCTCCGCGACGTGTCCTAGATGCAAAGGAAGAGTTTGCGTGTATCACCGTGTCCGAGGAGAGGAGAGCACCTGATGGGCTCACTACAGTCGGGCGGGAGCAGGCCTAGCGACGGCGACTTGAGAAGGCTCGAGCGTCATCTCGCGTGCAGAGCGCGAGGCGGCTATGTAGAGGCGTCCTGTGCCTTCCGCTAGTAGTACACGCCTTCAACAAGCTGCCAGCAAGCCATGCAAGCGAGCTGGGCGCGTTGACATCCGCGTCGTCGCGAGGTTGACCTCGACGCTCGCGGACGGACGCTCCTCTTGCCTTCGTTCCCCCCACTCGACTCTCACTCGCTCGCTCATTCTACCTCGGTGCGTCGCTCTTTGTGGTCGGCAGCAGTTTGGCATGCCCGTCGAGCTGTTCACACGCCATCCCACGCACGTCCCGCTCGGCTCCCGTTCGCCTCCTCGAGGCATGACGCTGACGACTCGAAACGCCTCCCTTGCTCCTTCTGCAGCCACGAAACAGCTCACCGAGATGACCAAGGCTCGTGCGTTTCCTTCACGGCGTCTGCGTCTCGCTCTTGGCAGCTCGCTCACCCGACAGCTTCACTTCGCAGCCCGCGTCAAGCTTCCCAGCTCGTGCGCTACCCAGTCCTGCTCTCGGACAGGAGGTGGAGGCATGTCCTGAAAGTTTGAGCACACAGCCGCGACCCTATCTACCGCGCCTTCTACGCTGTACGTCCCTTCCTTACCCCATCGCTGCTCGCACGAGCTCGAGCTGAATGATGACCCACTTGCGCTCGTAATTGCAGGCCGAGAACGAGAAGCTCAAGGTCGAGAAGCCGGCGTCGACGGGCGCGTACAGGCGCAAGATGATCCAGTCGCTCTGGCGCGTACGTCCTCGTCGCTTCGCAGTCGACTCATCAGCAAGACAGCGCCCGTGACTGGCTTATCGCACGAGCTGATACGCTCCCTTCGCCCCTGCAGAAGCAGCACAGCCCCGACGCGGCGCAGCAGGACAAGGCCGTCTCGTCGAGTAAGGTCAGGGCTGCGACGGCCTCGCCCAAGAAGCGCGGTAAGGCCGGCGGCGAGTCCGAGTAATGGCTTCGGCCAAGCTCGTGAAGCGCGAGGGGAGCGGGAGAGGTCGCATTGGTTCCAGGTCGTCTCTGTTGTCTGTCATTGTAAGCAGTTGTCGCCTTTTCCGCCCGCGCGACGCGTAGCTACAGAAGCAAGAGCGCAAGTCGGTCAAACTCAGCTGCTCTCTCGCCGCCACCCGTCAGAATGCGAAAACAACGCAAGCGATAGCATGCTCTACAATCCCGCACCCGCGAGCTCAGTCGTCCTTGTAGCTCGACGCCGAGCTCTTGTACGCCGGCGGTGCCGCCGCCTCGTCCGACAGCCCAAGCGCCGCTCGCTCCTTCGCCGCGCCGTGCTGGCTCGTGATGTCGAGGTCCTCGTCCTCATCCTCGCCGCCGTCGAGCAAGCGACTCTCCTCAGCCCCGCGTGGCTTGCCACCCGGAGCGCTGCCGGCACTCCCGGCGCTGAACTCGCGCGAGTGCTGCGCGGCGGACGACTGGCGCCGATGCCCACCGGCACCACCGTTGCCGTCGTCGTCCTCGTCATCGTCGCTCCCAACGTCAAACACGACGCGCTCGTCGTGCGTCCTCGTCGCGCGGAGCGGGTACGTCTCCTTGAGCTCGCCAGCGTCCTCGCGGTCCTCGTCGTCGAGGTCGTACAGCTCGGCCTCGGCCTCGTCGAGCGGCAGCTCATCGCTCAGCGCAAGGTGGCGGTTCGCCTGGGTCGGGCGCCACAGGAAGGCGATGGCGAAGAAGGTGACGGCGTAGAGGAGCGAGAGCCAGCCGTCGAGGAGGAGCCAGCGCGTCTGCCACGTCCGGGCCGGGAACGAAGGCGAGAGGCGAGAAGAGAAGGTGATGGACGAGGCGAGGAAGAAGAGGAGGATGAGGCCGGATGCGGAAAGGAGGACCAGGTACAGTCGGCGGAACACTGCAAACCACGAGCGGGGTCAGTACACGAATTCACAAGAGCGATGAGGTGGATAACGCACTGGTCCTCTTGAAGGTCTGTCTCCGCGCGCCAAGCTCCGCAATGGTCGAGTTGAGCGAGTACAGAATCCACATGAGGAAGGCGGTAAGCGAGACCGAGAGGGGGACGACGAAGAAGACGACGAAAAAGCCCGCCGAGTCGAGCGGGACGGTGACCGTGCCGATCGAGTACAAAAGGCCGAAGACGAAGTGGACGAGGGCGAGGAGGCGAACCTTGGGCAGGACGCCGCCGAGCGAAGGGCGCACGATGCTGAGCCCCATGCTGGCGAGACACAGAAGGTACAGACTGACGCTGTTCCGGGCCGCGTTGAGCGCCGACACGAGGAAAAGGTACGCGCCCGCGACGCCCGGGTGGCCCGAGTTGTTCATGAACCGCCAGTAGAGCCACACGAAGAGCTGCTCGACGACGAGGAAGACGACCGTCGCCGTAATATACTGCTGCAGCGGCAGGAGCTCGCGGCGGTACACCCAACACCACGATGCCCAGAAGCCAGCGAAGGCGAGGTAGACGAAGAAGAGGATGCGGTAGAACTGAGGGGCATGACAGGCATCAACGAGCAGCTCTCTGAGTGCCGAGACCGCTGCAGGCGGCTCGAGCGACAGACAGAATGAACGCACCGCCACCTTCGGATACTCGCTCGCGGGCAGGTGCCCGCCGAAGACGTTCTCAAAGTCGACGACGCCTGTGAACGTCGTGTTCCTGGAGGAACCCTCTGCGGCAAGCGGAACCGTGCCGACGCAATAGTAGCCCGTCCGCTTGACCTCGTAGCGGAACGGACCTCGCGTCGACTGCTGGCCAGCAGACGCACCCCCATCTAGCCGGACCGCCGAGGTGAAGATGGAAGAGTCGGACGGGTTTAGGGACGACGTGAGGAACTGGCCGAGCTTCGACTCGTCGCACAGGCCGGCTTTCTGCGCTTCGAGCGTGCAAATGTACACGCGCTGTGCGGTGGATGAGGTCAGCTCCGAAGGTGAGAACTGCGAGGGGGGTGAGGGTCGCACCTCGGGAGACCAGTCGTTTCCAGTCGCCTGCCCGTCTGCACTCAAGCCTAGGTACTCCGCGTCCTCCCATTCGAACACAACGAGCGCCAGTTGTCCCCTCGAAGCAGGCGAGAAGATCACTGTTGCGTTCGAGATCAGCGGATGTCAGAAGAGCGAGCGGGTCTGAACAGGACGAGGGGGAGTCGCGGCGCACCCTCGATGAACGGGTCCTGCGCGCCCTTGCCCCACATCCCGCTGCATACTTGCCGCACCTTCACAGGGTGCTCGAGGCGAGGTCAGCTCGCTTTCACCGCGTCGACGCTGCTGCCAAGTGGGGAGGACGAGCAAACGCACCTCGTCCTGATCCGACACGAGCACCTGATACGCGGTGGCGAGCTGTGACAGGCAGGCTAGCAGCACGACCACCGCCAGCAGCAGGCCCCGTTGTGCTGATGCGGGCATGGTCGCTGCGAGACGAGGTAGAGCCTCGGGACCAACGGACAGACGCGTCCGGCGCGTTCTGTGGTGCGAGAGCGCTGTCCTGGCGCTGATTAGCTCTTCTCAAGTGGACCCGGAGCGCTTGCGAGGCGCGGAATGCGGAGGCGCAGAGGTTGTGGAGCCGAAGCCGCTCGCATCGCTGCAGCGGGAGAAGGAGAACGGCAGCCCATCTTGTGGAACATGTTTTGCAGTCTCATGGAACGCAAGGCTACATCAGAAGGATGACAACAACATACACGCGCGACAAGCTGGCGGGAGCAACAAGAACACGGCGGGACAGAGAAGATACCGACGATAAAGGTTAGTTTACGGCGTCACGACCACCTCGCCCTTGTCCCAAGCGTCGAAGAACGTGCGTCGCTGCGTGACCGGCACGCCGCGACACGAGGTGAGATTGAGCGTCGAGAGGTGGGGGCACGCGGAAAGTACCGTCGAGAGGAATTGAGCTGCGAAGTACAGATTCTGCGTTGTCAGCACTGCACGCGCACATTGCGAAGAGCACGATGAAGCAAGAGGTTCCTGACGCACTCGAGATCCGTGTCTCGGCCACATGCAGCGCCCGAAGGTCTCGACAAGCGCTGATCGGCCCCGCCGCAGCGTCCGTAATGCGCGACGAGTCGAGTACGAGGCTGCGCAGCCGCGGCGGCTCGTACGCGGCGAGCGCGTCGGGGTCATCGTCCAGCGGTGGAAGGAGCGACTCGAGGTGGTACGACTCGACGGGGAGGGTGAGGTCGAGGTGCTGCGATGCGAGAAGGTGAGCTCGAGTCTATGCGAGCAACCAAACCAACGCACCAAGCATCTCCGCCCGATGACTTCGATGAAGCGCGACAGCGGCTGCTCAAGCTTGCCGATCCCCCAGTTCTGGTACAGCGACACGCTCTCGAGCCCTTCGAGCTTCTCGAGGAACGGCATGAGCTTGGCGAGGACCGAGTCGACCAGTCCAGGTGCCTTTGTCGAGCTTGCGGGGATGTTGCCGAGCTTGAGCGTGCGGAAGCGGCGCCGCTCGGCTTCGGGTCGCTCCGAGAGGGGGCGGAAGAAGCTTTCGAGGGAGGCGGGCGCGAGAGGAAGGCCGGATGCGACAAGCTTCTCGAGGCGCCACTCGGGAAGCGTGTGAAGGGCGGAAGAGACAAAGTCGAGGGTTCTGAGCTGAGTATAGGAAATGTCGAGGTGGAGGAGAGTGGACGAGCAAAGCGAGAGCAAGCGGCCGAGTGCGGCGTCGTTGACATCGGTCGAGCGCAGCTTGAGAGTGTGCAATCGACTGAGTGGGATGTGGCGCCAGCCGAGAGCAGCATCTGTGTCTGAAGTGTCAGCATAAGGAAAGCCGGCAAGGGCGAGGCGAGGAACACGCACCCGTCGCCTCGGTGACCAGCTTGGACACGTTCTTTTCGTTCTGCGAGAACGAGCACAGATGAGTACCTCGGCCTTTGAGCGTGCGCTGAACGCTGAGGAACCTGCGGGCTCGACGCACGAGAGCAGCGACGCTCGCCAGCTTGAGAACCTCGAGGTTCTTGCACCTCGCCAGCAACGACGTTAAGCCCTTGACCGTGACCGCAGTCAGACTCAGGTTTGCGACTTTGAGCCTGTCCTCGGTCGCCTTGGACAGCGCGACCATGGACGCGTCTCCGACTTTGGTGCAGCTGCGCAGGTTGATGCGCTCGAGCGTCGGTAACTGCGCGAGCACCTTTGCGAGCGGCTTGTCGCCGAGAGAAGAGTGCATCGACAAGTCGAGGTCGGTCAAGGCAGAGCACTGCGGGATGCGCGCGACGAGGATGGCGGGCGCGCTCATCCCGCTGAGCGAGAGTCGGGTCGTGTTCGGGTGGAAGAAGAGCGCCGCAACGGCGAGGACCGACACGCCCGGGTCAGAGGGCGCATCGAACGAGGCTTCGGTCGTCTGGTCGAGGACGAGGCGCAGGAGTCGGTTCGCGACCTCGACGGGAAGCGTCTTGATGAACTCGCGCAGGTGCTGCGTCTCTGCCACCCTCGCCGGGTCTCGCTCGGGGTCCCAGCCGACGTTTGACGCTGGTCCTGACGCAGCGGAGCCCTGTTCCCGTGGGTTGAGGCGGATCGACTGATAGAGAGCGGATCCGGCGACTTGGAGGCTCAGCTCTTTGAGGGAGCGCACGCCAGCATGCTCTGACCTGGTCGCCAAGTACGACGCTCCCCCTCCTGCCCGCTCGGCCAGCAGCTGCGCCTGCACGACTCGCGCAGAAGCATCCGCCTGGGTCGGCGCTCCGATGTCGAGGGCGCGGCGGTAGCGCTTGGAGGGGCGCGAGGTCCTGCTGGAACCATTGCTGTTGCCCGTCGTCGTGATGCTGCGCTTCGGCGGCATCTCTCGAGCGAGGCGAGCACAGCGTCGAGGTTCAGCCTTCGACGTTCGGAGATGAGGCGATGACAAGTGGGGGAAGTCAACCTCGCGCAAGGCGGACACAGATGCTCGCGCGTCTCTCCTTGTATCTAACGAGAGTCTGCCCAGTCACGTCGCCACGGAAAGACCGATTTGCCCTCGACAGCTAACCCGGTCACCAGCTTCCCCTCTCACTCGCTACAACCGAGCTGCTGTATGTGCTTTTCAGCGACTCTACCGCGAGAAATTGACGCTGTACCCTCCGCCGGGCTGCTCGACCATCTTGAAGTTGTCGGTCGAGAGGCCGAACTTGCCTGCGCCAGCCAGGAGCATCAGTACGCCGCCGACCAGATCAAGCACGGCACCTCAGCCAGCAGCGCCGGAAGCCATACAGACCAAAGACACGGCAGACGCACCGAGCACCATGTTGCCCAGATCCTTGAGCTTGCCCACGACCTCCTCCTTCTCCTTCTCCTGCTGCTTCTCGATCTTCTTCGGCAGCCGCGCCTGGGCCTGCTTAATCTGGTCGGCGAGCAGAGGAGAATTGTCGGGAAGGGCCGCAAGCTTGTTGAAGTCTGCAATCTACGAGTCAGGATTTCCTTCCGTTGAGCGGATCCCGATAGTGGGCACGTACCTTCGAGAGCGCTGGACAAGCTTCCCCAGCTGCCGATCGCTTCGTTCGCAAGAGCTCGTCGGTGTATCGCCTTCGTGTAGCCAGGCTTGTCTTCGAGAGCTGCGAATGCGATCACAGCGTGAGTTATCGCGGTCAACTTCGAGACTGTGCTGTCAGCCGCACCATCGTCGCAAGCCTTGACAGCGTCCTTCCAGCGGTTCTGTACCGATCTGCTTGTCAGGATCCCCAGCTTCACGGAGGCAGGAAGAATGGGACGCACGCGTTTCAGCAAGCACGCAGCTACATTTGCCGACAGGATCGCGCGCAACTCGCTCAGCTCCTCCGACTCGGCCTCCTCGTCCAGGTCGCCTTCCTGCACAGTAGTGCCCTCGCTCTGCTCGGGCTCGGCGTCTGCAGGAAGCGCCTTCTCCTTGCCTTTTGCGCTCGAGCGTTTTCGGATCGGCAGCTCGTTGAGCCCTTCGCGGTACGTCTCGAGCGCCATCTCCCACCGGCCCTGCCCGAACTCGGTGTTGCCCTGCTGCTTGAGCTGCTGTGCGTGTTCGAGAAGGTCCTGTGCAGGCGCAACGAGTGTGAAACAGACGCATTGACGAAAGCAAGAGTGGTCGCAGAGGTACCGCTGATCAGCGAATACGTCTCGAGCAAGCAGGTGGAAAGGTAGGTCTCGGCAGGTATAACGCACCCTTAGCTCTGACGGCGTCCACCACGTCTCTGGCGCGTCGTCGTCGTCTCCATCCGATCCCTCAACCTCGTCATCCGTCGGTCCCGACTGCGCTCGAGGTCTGGCGGGGAGCGGACGACTTGCAGCTTCAACAGCTGGAGGAGGAGACGGAGGGTCGTCCGGAAGCTCCTCAAAGCGGCTCGGAGACGGCGAAGCCATGTTGATCAGGTCCGGCTGGCGACTGAGGACGAGGTGGGGAAGCTCCACCAGCGGAAGCGACGCGTGGCGGCTCCGAGTAGCTCGCACGTTACTGCGAGGTAGCCTGCACTGCCCTGAATAGCCTCGGCAGATGCGCCGCACTGGACGAGATGAATGGAAGCCTCGCGCAGAAACGGAGGCTCCTGCCTCGACCCCTGACTGCGCCTGCGCTCTGCCGTGTTCTGCGAGACTCGATTGCGCTCGTACGCCCACTCGCTAGCGCCCTCGCCCGACCGGCCGTGCCCCGTCGCGTCCGCAGCGCCGTGACTCCCGCTTCCCGCTGAGAACGTGCACCCAACGATTCGCTCTTCACCCCGCGCATCTATGCTTGCCGAGGCTATTCTGGACAGAGTTGTCCGTCTGAGCCCGCTTGCGCGCATGCCCGCGGCGATCTGCCTTTGTGCGCACAGCGGGTTGCCCGCTCTTTGCCCGTCGTCGCCGCTTCCGGAAGGCGGACCTCGCATGCCTCGACTGTCTCTATCCGTCTTGGGGAATCCATCAAGGCTCCTTGACGGCACAACTCCCTGCGCCGGCAGGTCCATTGGAACCATGTGCTAGGGCGGTCAGCGTCATGTTCTGCATTCGGAGTCGAGGAGAACGTCGACCGACGCCTGCAATCCCGGGCCCCAGGTGCCGTCGCCTATGGGCGCAGCATTCTCCAGGCCCTGGACTCCCGCTTTTCTCGACCCCCTGCGCAGACCTGCTGCCCTGGGTTTGCGCTAGACCCGCTCTCCCTTCTTCTCCTCACACTCCTTTGCTCGTGTGTCAGGCGCCGGTCTCGCGAGTCGAACCCGCTCTTTGCTTTCCGACAGACGATCGACTGCTGGCCAGTCGCCTCTCTCGTCAGCACCCTCGATCATTCGTCCCCAGTCCGACACCTCGAACCCTCCGACGCCATGCCTGCCTCGTCGCTCGCCTCGCTCGCTTCTCTCGCCCTTCTAGCTCTTTCGCCCCTCGCTGCGGCACTTCCTCGCCCCAGCGGCACCCAGGCGGCTCGCCGGTCGCTCGCGACGCCCAATGCCGACCTGACGCCGCACTATCTCGAGGACAAGGAGATCTCGGCGGCGATTGCCCGGATGGTCGCTGCGGCGCAGGCTTCGGCCGCGGTCAAAGCGACGCGCCGTTCGCTGGACGACGTCGTCGACGTCGATATCCAGAAGCGCGGTGATGTTGGGGGCGACACGCTTCTGAAAGAGCGCGCGCCGACCTGCCTCGACTCGACTGCGACGGACACGCTCATCTCGTCCATGTTCTACTATGGCGGCGAGAACACGATTGTCGAGCTGTGCCCGAACGCCGACATCAAGCTTACGGGCCCGGTCTTCTTCTCTGCGAAGAACCAGGTGCTCCGCACGCAGGGTAAGTGCAGTCCCGCAGTTGGCGGCCTTCTCAAGCTGACCAGGTCCTTTCTTTGCCTTAGGCAACCCGTCTGGCGCAGCTCGCGCCAAGCTCACGGTGACGGGCGAAGACCAGTCGTGCGCGATCTACGCGACGTGCACGGGCTGCGACAATCTCTTGATTGAGAGCGTCCAGATCGACGGCTCGCGCGACACGATGGGCTACAACAGTGGCATCGCGCTCGTTGAAATGGGTGGTTCGAACATTGGGCAGACGATCCGCAACTCCAAGGTCTGGGAGCCGCGTGGATGGTCCGCTGTGCACATCATCGGTGCGTCCTGCTCGTCTGTTCAGCTCCTCTCAAGGCTTCGACTGACTCTCCGCTTGCATGCTGCAGAGGGGAACGGCAACACGTGCTCGGGCGCCAAGGTCACCAACAACGAAATCGGTCCTTCCGGCAACTCCCCGACGGATGGCGCGCAGTTCAAGCGCGACCAGACGGTGTACCCGCCTCATCAGTGGGCCGACGGCATCTCGCTCGCCTGCAAGGGCTCGACGGTTTCGGGCAACACCATCATCGATGCGACGGACGGTGGTGCGCTAGCTTTCGATGTCCAGGCGAGTGTCCATCGCAGTTGCTGACCTGCCCTCACCTCCTCCCGTGTTCTGCAGGCATCGTCATCTTCGGTGCTCCCGGATCCTCGGTTCGTGGCAACACCATCATTGCGCGCGAGCGTCGTCCTCTTGGCGGCATCAACCTCGTCGACTACGAGCCGTTCGCCGGCTCATACGAGGGGACCATCGTCGAGGGCAACACGCTAATTGCCGACACGAACATGATGAAGCTCGGCATCGGTCTCGGCGGCATGTCGTGGGGGTCGGACAACCGCACCGCGTCGCGCACCTTCGGTGGCACGGTCCGCAACAACAAGTTCATGTCGGGCTCGACGGGCTACTTCGGCTACGCCATCTCGGTCGCGGGCCACATGAACGCCGTCATCTCGGGCAACGACGCTTCGGGCGCCCAATTCGGCGGCAAGGCCTCGTCGTCGTGCATCCCGGTCCCGGCCGTCCCCGCCTCGCAGGCGTTCGTGTACGACCGCTACACGTCTGTCGGGTCGCAGATGCAGGACAACTTTGTCGACGCCGACCTCGTCTTCCTAATCTGCCAGGAGCCTGGCTCGGTCGTCAGCAAGGGTGTCGTCAAGGCCGCGACGGGCATGATGATTGCCGGCAAGGAGGCGGCAGGCGACGTCGTCGACTCGGTCTCCTCCTCCGTCGTCGACCCGAGCAGCGCCGTCACGACGACAAGTCCGGCGAGCGCCTCGACCAACGCGACGTCCGTCCTCGACCGGTTGTTCGACCTCGTCCAGACGGTCGCTCACACTGTCGTGCCCCGCAGCACCAAGAGCCGCATCAACTGGCGCGAGCGCATGTCGCTCAAGAACGCGGCCAAGTCGGCCTCGGCCGCTGCGGCCAAGACGACCGGCATCCGCCAGGTGCGCTTTCTTATCCCTCTCTCACTTTCGCTCCGTGCCGCAGCGTCTGACTCGCTGCTCGTCCTCCCTGCAGATCTGGAGCCAGCGCGTTGCCTCGATCACGACTCGCTCCATCATTCAGGACGGCGACAACGTCCTCGCCGAGCGCGACGCCGCCCCCGCCGCGCGCTCGACGCCCGTCGCGGCGCTCGTCAACCCGTTCGACCTCCTCGAGAAGACGCAGCGCCTCGCCTAGACGCTTCAGCTAGGCTTCTCGGGGCGCGCGTTCGGTTGCATCGGGTAGACGCATGGGTCGTGGCGCGAATCAGACGCTCCAGATTGTCCCTCTCGTCGTCCCTCTCATTTCGCATTCAATCGTTTCCGTCAATCCCACATAGCATTGCGCTCTGTATCCCCTCCTCTCTGGCTTCCTCTGTAGCCCTCTCGCTCGCTCGCCAAGCGCAATCTGTATCATAAGTATCTATCACATTGCCAACGCTGGGTCGCACGCAGGCAAGGCTCTATTTTCTAGGTCCTGGACTTGAGAGCGACAGCGAGAAGGATACAGGTGCCAATGCAAGAAGACAAAACAGGGTATCGCAACGAGGCCAGGGTATCAAGCAGCGCGCGAGGTGCTGCGAGAGGGTATCGGTTGGTCAGGTAGGCCACGCGAGCTAGCCCCACGCTTGAGTCGAGCTGTAGTTGACGATGAGGTGGCCTTCTGTCCCGAAGCACTGCAGACGGTCAAAGGTTAGCCCGACGTAACGAGAAAAGGCTCGAGGGCAGTCGGCTCGCCTTGAAGAGGTTGGCCACCGTGTCGTCTGGCGCGGGCGAGAAGGACGAGTTGATGTAGAGGAACTTGAAGGACAAGAGTGCGTCAGCTTGGAGACTTAAGGAGGAGTACATGCGGGACGCACGAGCGAGTCGCTCGGTTTCCACCCGAGCTCCTTGCGCAAGAAGGCGATGACGGTGCGGAACTGGTTGCTCGACGAGATCTTGTAGAAGTTCTGCTTCATAATGGGCGCGTTGCCCGTCGCCTTGAAGCGGACGACGACTGGTTGGCGGATGAGGGGAGGTGGGGAGTGAGCGGGAGAGGCCTTTTGCAGCAGCAAGAACAGGCAGGGCAGCGCACCCTTGGTCGCCTCCTTCTGCTTAGAAGCCTCGAGTGCCTCTCGCGGCGTCAGCCTGGCGCCCTGCTGCGTGTGGGCGACTGCAGATGGCGCCGACCCGAGAGCGGGAGATGCTGCAGGCAGAGCGGGCGAGCCAAAGGCGGCCATTTAATCTGGGCGGCTGCCGGTCTCGCTGTCGCACTGTGAGCGGTCGAGTAGCTCCAAGAGCTCGCTTTGAGGCGGATGCGAGGTTGGCGGAGCGAGAGACATCCGAACCGTACGAAACTGGCGTCGTTCGCTCCGGCTGCGCCCTCACGGCGGCCAGAGCTCGCAAGTGTACCTTCCGCGGAGCATTCTGCGCTCTAGAGGCCTAGCGAGAGCCTCCCTGTCTCTTTTCCGCCTCTTCTGTCCCTCCTGAATCTCAGTCAAGAGAGACAAAGTCGTTTATTCGAATGGTTCAGCGGCAAATCTACAACAACACCGTACGGGTAAATCACGACAAATGAGGGAGCTTGAACAGTGCGCCTGCCTGTTCAGGCAGAGGTGAGGAAAGCGACGATGGCCGCGCGTTTAGCCTTGAGCGTGTTGTCGATCGGGTTGATCTGCGGGTTGCCCGTGTCGTAGTGCGCAATGATGGCATCAAGCGCGTCATGTTGGAGGTTGTAGATTGCCGTTTCGCTGCGCAGATCCTGCTCGAGGGGAAGAAGATGGTCAGGAGTCTGTTGCCTTTCCTTCATCTGGTTCCAAGGCGCGCACCGGGTTCCCCACGGGGAGGAGTTGGTTGCGCAGGTTAGGCACGCGTAAGAGCGGCAAGCCCTGCGGGCGCCGCACTTCGTTGTAGCGCTGCGGAGAAAAGAAGCCACGGTCAGGCTGGTAGCTAGCATTGGAGCATAACGGACACGCACCAGGACTTTCGCCTGCGCCATGCCGGCCTTGAGCTCGACAAACTCGTCGCGCAGGTCCTGAATGCTTTGGAGGAGCTGGGCGGGATAGCCTGCGAAAGAGCAAGGTCAGCGATGCGAGGACGGACGAGCGAGAAAGGAGCCGAACCTGGGGCGCCGAGCGACTGCGCATTGTGAACAAAACGCGACCACTCGCCATGCGCGTCTTTGAGTTGTTCTGTAGGTCAGACGTCGTGAGTGAACATGTGAGCGCAGACGCTGGGAGCGCAACGAGGCACTCACGGCCCTGCACGGCCGTGTCTGCCACGGCGGCCTGCTTGCGGATGCGCTGTCCGATCTCGTTCATCTGCGCGATCTCGCTGTCGGTCGGAACCCCGACGAAGTGGTGCGGGAGCGCGAGCGCGAGCTGGCGCGTCGAGTGCGCGACGGGGTTGGCGAGGACGGGCGTGTTAACCTGCGCCATGCTGTGCCTGAGTGCGTGCGAGAGCCGGTCCGGAGGCTCAGCGAGCGCAGCCGCGAGGCGGTGAGATTGGCGAGAGCGCGAGAGGCAAGAGGCGAGACGACCACTCGGCCTCGACGGCGCCATCCTCTCGCTCGACGAGCGCCGTCCTGTGCGCCAGCGCACCAGCCCGGCTACCCTCCAGAGCCTCGCTACAGCGCTGCGCCGCGCGATAGATAGTCTCGATCGTCCTCCCCATCCCCGCCGGCTCCGGCTTACGGCGACGGCAGCGGCGATTGCGCGGGTCAAGGTGCGTACGAGGAGCAGAAGAGCGAACAAGCGGGACTGCCTGCCCGCAATTCCAACAGAGTGCGTGCTGACACCGCTGTGCCCCTCCTCACCGGCTCTCCCCTCTCGGTAGCCGAGTCAGCCATGGCGCGCCTCGCCGAGCACCCGCAGTTGCCCTCGAGCCCGTCGCAGGAGTACTCGGATGCCTCAGAGTCGGACGACTACGACGAATCGGTCGAGGACCACTCGGCGCTCGACTACTCCGGGTACGGCCAGGGCTTCAGCGAGTATGACGAGGCACTAGACCCAGATTCCGTACGTCCCTGTGTCCGTCTCGCCGATGTTTAAAAGCCGACGTCCAATGAACGCAGAACATGCGCCACGGATTCGCCGAGGCCTACTCGTCCGAGGAGTACCTCCAGGTCTGCCTCTCTCTTCCGAACCCTCGTCGCGTTCCAGCTCACAGTTCCTCCGCACCAGGCTCTCGAGAAGAACTACTTTCTCTACTGGACCGACACGCGGCACGAGCGAGTGGGCCTGCCGAAACCGCCGTCGAATAACCCTGCCGACCACAAAATTGACTGGCGAAACCGCGACCGCATCCGCACCGCGTCTGCCGTCCTCGTCGTCTGTCTTCGCATCGGCTACGACCCGCCGGACGTGATCAAGACGGATCCGTGCGCCAAGCTCGAGTGCTGGGTTGACCCGTATGCGATCGCGAAAGACAAGGCGATGGAGCGCATTGGCAAGAACCTGCAGCAGCAATTCGAGAACCTCGCTGCGACGCCCAAGACGCGCTACAAGCAGTACCTCGACCCGCCCGTCGAGGACGCCAAGAAGTTCTGCACGGCGGCGCGCAAGACGGCCAAGAACGAGCGGACGCTGTTCTACTACAACGGCCACGGCGTGCCCAAGCCGACCCCGTCGGGCGAGCTGTGGCTGTTCAACCGCCAGTACACGCAGTACATCCCCGTGTCGCTCGGCGAGATTATCGGATGGATCGGCAGCCCCGCCATCTACGTGTGGGACTGCAGCGCTGCCGGCAACATCGTCACCAAGGTGCAGGAGTTTAGCGCCAAGCGCGACGCCGAGCTCGCACGCGATGCAGCGGCCGCGGCGCAGGCGGGACCTGGCGCTCTCGGGCCAGACGGGCAGCCGCTCAACCCGCCGCCGCAGATCCCGACCGTGCCATTCCGCGACACGATCCAGCTCGCGGCGTGCCTGTCGCACGAGACGCTCCCGATGAACCCCGACCTCCCCGCCGACCTCTTCACTTGCTGCCTCACCTCGCCCATTGAGATCGCCCTCCGCTTCTTCCTCCTCCGCAACCCGCTCAAGACCAATCTCGGCCTCGACATGCTTCTCAAGATCCCGGGCAAGCTCAACGACCGCCGCACACCCCTCGGCGAGCTCAACTGGATCTTCACGGCGGTCACCGACACGATCGCGTGGAACACCCTCCCGCGCGACCTCTTCCAGAAGCTGTTCCGCCACGACCTCGTCGTCGCTGCCCTCTTCCGCGGCTTCCTCCTCGCCGAGCGCATCATGCGCTTCTACGAGTGCACGCCCATCTCGGTCCCGGCGCTCCCGCAGACGCACAACCACCCGTTGTGGGACAGCTGGGACCTCGCCGTCGACATGTGCCTCGCGCAGCTCCCGACCCTCCTCGAGCACGAGCAGCGATGGCTCGACTCGCTACCGCCGCAACCGCCCGCGCTTCCCGACCAGCCGCCTCCGCCCCTCCCGCCTCAACCACCCTCTCCCTACATCCACTCGACCTTCTTCGCCGAGCAGCTCACAGCGTTCGAGATCTGGCTCGAGCAGGGCACGGTCGCCAAGCGACGGCACCCGGAGCAGCTCCCCGTCGTCCTGCAGGTCCTCCTCTCGCAGGCGCACCGCCTCAAGGCGCTCATCCTGCTCTGCAAATTCCTCGACCTCGGGCCGTGGGCCGTCAACGTCGCGCTCTCGATCGGCATCTTTGCCTACGTCCTGCGTCTCCTGCAGGCGCCCGCCGTCGAGCTCAAGCCCGTCCTGATCTACATCTGGGCGCGCATCCTCGCCGTGTACGAGAACTGCAAGGAGGACCTCCTCAAGCAGGCCTATCCGACCGCGCGCGGCGTCGACCAGGCGCCGTACACCTACTTTGTCCAGGTCCTGCACCCGTCGTCGACGAATCAGCTCCCGCTGCCCAACGTCTCGGAGCACCGCGCCATGTGCGCCTTCATCCTCGCCGTGTGCTGCCGCGACTACAAGCCCGGGCAGGTCGCGTGCCTGCGCGTCAACGTATTCGAGTCGTGTCTCGTGCACCTGCGCGACGAGGACCCGCTCCTGCGGCAGTGGGCCGTCCTGTGCATCGCCATGATCTGGGACGACTTTGACGAGGCAAAGGGCATGGGCGTCAAGGCGCGCGTGCACGAGGTCTTTTGCTCGCTCCTCCACACCGACCCCGTCCCCGAGGTGCGCGCCGCCGTCATGTACGCGCTCGGCACTCTGCTCGGCACGACGGGCTCGAGCAACCCGGAGCGGAAGTTTGGGCGCTCGATCGCGTGCAGCGGGCCTGCGTCGGGCCTCTCGGCGGGCGAGCAGACCGATGTCGAGCTCGGAGTCGCCATGGCGACGCTCAAGTCGTCGTCGGACGGGTCGCCGCCCGTTCGCCGCGAGCTCATCGTCCTCCTCTCGTCCATCGTCAACGAGCACCAGAACCAGTTCATCATTGCTGCGTACCGCGCCATCGTCGAGCGCGTGCACCGCGCCGACGCGGGCGAGTCGCCGACCGATGGCGTTGAGGAGCGCATCGCGTCGATTGCGGCGAGCCTCAACGCCGCCGCCGAGAGCAACGAGGGCCCGTCGAACCCGGCGTTCCAGGCGACCATGTTCAGCTGCATGTATCAGACACTCGCGCAGCTCACGGCCGACCCGCAGCTCGAGATTGCCGAGCTTGCGCAACAGGTCATGGACTACATCTTCGACCTCCTCTTCTCCTCGCCCCTCGGTCCCGCTGCCCGCGCCGCGCTGCACTCGACCGCCATCGACATCACGCGTCCGCGCGTCGCGCCGCCTTCAGCACCAGGCGCCGTGCAGCACGAGTACATCCAGACGCGCGACATCCCGCCTGTCGTCAAGGTCAACGGGGCGTCCACTCCGCCTGTCTCGACCGGCTTTGGCGGGACGATCAAGCGCACGGCGACGGCGATGAAGAGTCTCGCACACCTTGCCCTCGAGGGCGGCGCGTCGCCTTCCCCTTCTGCCGCGCCGACGCCGCCACCCGGGTACAACCCGTCGGCCGTGCGCCTCAATGGCAAGCCAGTCCCGACGCCCACGCCTGGCGGCAGCGGCCCGCCGAGCATCGCCTCGTCCGCGTCGACCGACTCGCTGCGGCACCTGCAAGCGCGGTCAGGGCGGCCACCCACGAAGCGGGTGTCGGCGCAGCCCGACCCGGCGCAGGTCGAGGCGATCATCGCACAGCTCGTGCAGCAGGACGAGGAACGGCTCAAGAAGCGGCGGCAGGCGCCCAACATTGCGACGGCGCAGGACGACGCGCCCGACCAGGTCTTCCCGCTCAAGGGCACCTTTTTCGACTTTGCGCTCGAGTACTACAAGGAGAGCCAGATGCGCGCGACCGAGGCGGACGAGCCGGGGAGCGTGCTGCACAATGAGCGCGTGTGGAGGAGGCAGCGGAACGAGGCCGTCATCATCAAGACGCAGCCGATGAAGGTGCCTGCGTGTGCGTATTCTTGAGCTCACTGTCGGGCAATGCCCTGCTCACCCACTCGTGCATGCAGGCCGGACACGCTGGGACGAGCAAGTCGGCTTCGTTGGCGGCGAGGCCGTCCCAAACCGGATCATGTTCCACCAGTTTGAGCCGCACTTGATCAGCTCGGACGACAAGGGCAACATCACGATCTACGAGTGGGAGAAGAATGTCCGCGTCAACTACTTTGCGAACGGGACGCCGCCAAACGTGCCCATCACGACGCTCCGGCTCGTCAACGAGGACGACGTCGCGCTCCTCATGACTGCTTCCGGTGCGTTCGACAAGTCATGGGTGCTCATTGGATAGGTGCTTACCTGAGGCCTCTGTGCAGCCGACGGCGACGTCCGCCTCTTCCGCTCGTACGAGTCGCCCGACGATGTCAAGCTCGTCTCGTCGTTCCAGGGCATCTCGGAAGAGCTGCCGCGCAGCTCAAGCGATGCCGATGCCGGCCTCGTCGTCGAGTGGCAGCAGGGGCGAGGACAGCTCCTCATGGGCGGCAACGTCAAGTACATTCGGGTGTGGGACGCGACGCGCGAGCTCACCGTTCAGGTACGTACTTGCTCTCATAGTCTGTCTGTGGCTTATGCTCATGCCGGTCGCAACCTCGCAGGACCTCCCGACGCGCGCCAACTCGTGCCTGACATCGCTCACGTGCGACCAAGTTGCGGGCAACATCGTCGTCGCCGGGTTTGGCGACGGCAGCCTGCGCGTATACGACCGCCGCATGCCGCCGCGCGACAACATGGTTCGAAGGTACACGGGCGTGCACGACGCGTGGGTGCAGAACGTGCACATGCAGCGAGGAGGGAACCGCGAACTGGCGACGGCAGAGTGCGTCGCCTACTGAAGTTGCGCTGCCCGATGCGGTACTGATACCTGCTCGGCTCCCAGTCTGTCTGGCCAGGTCTGTTTGTGGGACATCCGCCTCACTGAGCCGATCCAGCAGCTACAAGCGCACCAGGGCGGGCTCACGCAGATGACGGTGCACGAGCATGCGCCCATCTTCGCGACGTACGCGTCCTTCTCTACCCCGACTCGAGCAGCTACTGACACCAGTGAAACGCGCAGGAGCTCGGCCTACAATGTTGTCAAGCTCTGGAACATGAACGACTTGACCGAGCCGTTCTCAAAGTTCCGCAATACTTGTACGTCCGATTTCTTTCGTTAATCTTTTGCGCTAGCTGACCCCATTTGCCTGCACAGCCGGTCTGCTTGCGACCAAGCAGTCAAACATGACGTTCATGGCTTTCCACCCGCACCACATGGTGCTCGGCTGCGCGTCGAGCGACGGCCTGCGGCCAGGCTCGACGACCGAGTCGATCGGCCACATAAACATCTTCGAGATGGAAAAGTACCGCCCGACGCTCAACTCGCTCTCAACGACGCTCTCGTTCGCCCCGTACATCTAGTCCTGTCTTCGCTGTTGACTCCCGTGTACCGCTCGTCCGTCCCCATGTCCCGCGCTGTAGATCCCGCCCTCCTCTCTATACCCTTCGCTAGTTCCTCTCTCTTGCAGTACAACTGCGCGTGATACCTCTCGTGTGCGGTCGAGAGCCTCGTGAGGAAACACCGCCGCCCGCGCGTTCCATCATGCCTTTGCTCGAGGCTCCGGCTGCTCGACCTGCGGCGCCTTCCACTCGTGGTCCCACAGCTGCCCGCCAGGCAGCTCGGTCGGCACCCTCATTTCCCTTGGCACGATCCCCTCGAGGCGAGCGTTGGTCGCGCGCGACTGGTCGACGTTCTGGAACTTGCGCCCCTCGGTCGCGAGCTTGAACAGGCGCGCGTCGGTTCGCTCGAGCGTGTCGAGCGCGCTGCGCATCGCGCCGTACTTGCGCGCGAGCTCGGCGGCGTGCGCCTCGCGGGCGTGCCGCTGCCGCAGCTGCCATGCGCGCTGGATCGTCTCGTGCGCTTCGGCGGAGGGGATGGCGGTGCGGAGGGCGGCGAGGCGGTCGGCTTCGGACGGGTCGGACTCGAGCAGCGTCTGCTCGGCGCAGAGAGAGCGAAGTTGCGGCGATCGAGGAGAAGCAACTGATCAGCCTGGAGTCTCGCCAACTCCCGTGCAGAAAATCCTGCGAGTGGGGCAGAGAGCGCACCTGGCGGATTGCCTCCATCTTCGAGTCGCTCTGGCCCTCTCCTGGCCGTGCGCCGCGGTTGACGGCCTGGGCGGCCTTTTTCCGGCTGCCGGACCCGCTTGCCTGCTTGGTTGCGTAGGCGCGAGTGGCGGCAGGGCAGACGTGTGCCGGGTGGAGAGTGCAAGTCAGGCGGGAGCGCAGCATGGCGAGAATGTGTGGATGTGGAGAAAGCGCAAGGGAAGCGAGGAGGAGAAGGTTGGCTTCAGGCGGCTACGGCGGGTCAGTCGGGATGCCCTGAGCGAGCGTGCACAGCGTACTGCAAGGCACACGGGGCTGCGCGAACCAAGCAGAGCTCTTCCAGCCGATGCTCGCTCTCGCTCTTCCTCCTTTCCGCACTTTCGCTTCTCGCAGCTTGCGCGCTCCAGCAACCCCGTCCGGTTCAGCGTAGACTTCTTGGATGTGATTGTGTGCTTTCACGCTACCGATTTTGGTCACGCACGGTCTCCCGCGCGATAATTCGTCGCTTTGGCCCTGCTCGCCTGACGCTCCTCGGAGTGTCCGCGTGTCGCTTCGCTCGGCGC
Organism: Rhodotorula paludigena; assembly: GCF_050403205.1. Lineage (NCBI taxonomy): Eukaryota > Fungi > Basidiomycota > Microbotryomycetes > Sporidiobolales > Sporidiobolaceae > Rhodotorula > Rhodotorula paludigena. The sequence goes on along the minus strand of NW_027481457.1, from coordinate 527,615 downwards.
CTCTTTGCCTCTTTCCTGCCACTCGAGGATCGCTCGCACTCGCTTCCAGAGACTCTGCAGCCTCGCACAGCGCTTCTCCGGTCCGCTCTAGGCTCCACACCGCTTCCCGCGCCGCCCATCTCCTCGATCCCCGCCTCGTCCGTACCGTCCTCCTCCCCGTCAGACGAAATGGCCAAGGTCATCAACAGTGTGTCTTTCACACTCTCGGTCGTACGCGACGAGCCCCGCCGCTCCGCTGCGCCGCGTGCAAGCGGGATGTGGCCTGATGACCCGCCTCTAACGGACTCCGTCTCGCCTCGCAACACACAGAGAAGAAGGTCGCGTCGAGCAACGGCGACAGCTCGACGCACACGAAGAAGACCAAGTCTTCGTCGAGCGGCGGGGGCGGCGGCAAGAAGCGATCGGCTTACCAGAAGGTGACGGCGTATTCTGTCGACGAGACAGTCCCGCTGGACGCTGACTTTGCTCGTCGGGTACTCCTCGCCTTGTGCAGTTTGTTTCGGTGAGCCGGGTGACCTGTCTCCTTGGGCCGTGCTGCGGTTTGTGCCCGCCCAGCAGGCGAAGCCCTGAGAAAGGGACGCACCTGGCTCACTATCCGGTCCAAACGCAGCTCAAGACGGAGGAGCTCAAGGCATCCGACCCAGAAATGTCGGGCAAGGACCGCCAGGAAGAAGTGCGCCGGCTCTGGAAGGTGCGCTCGAGGTTCAGCTCATCAACTGCTTTGCCGACGGAAAGTTACTGATAGAAGGAGTACCTTTACGGCGCAGATTGACGAGTCGAACCCGAACCGCGAGTAGGCTCGCACCTTGTGCAGACTCCCCCTCCGCCGCGGATCACGCCTCGCGCAAAATGGTACGCCCCGGTCGGCGTCCGCTCGCAACTCGTTCCGTTCGCTGACTCTGCGTTTCTCGCAGTACACCCGCCTCTACACCGCTTGTTGATTTCTCTCTTCCGGTAGTCTCGCCGCCTTCTGTACCCGCTAGTCCAATCCGCCGTGTGTCGTCCGGCGCTCTCTGCTCTCTTTCGTCTTCCACCCGTACCTCTTCCTCCGCTCCCATCCGTCTCACTGCAGTACATGCTCGCATTCGCTCGGATTGTACGATGCTACGAGCGTCAACCGCGAGATTCCGAGAAAGACGGCAAGGATCCGAGCGCGAAAGACGCAGGGACAGCGTGGGAGCAGTAGCCGGCCGGAAGCGGAACGAGCTACCAATGTCACGACGCACCAAGCGCTCGCTCGTAGCCCACACTTTCTGCGCCACTCCATGCAGTACGTCTAATCACAGTGATTATGCCTTGCAGAGGGTCTGAAAAATTGCGCACACCGTCTATGTGTCACTTCGCCCTCTCCACTTCTAAACATCCACCTTCTCCCCTCCGACCTGTCTTTTCCGCTCGGCCTGCTGGGTCTGGTCGACCCACGCCTCGGCAACTCCATCTCGCTGGTCGTCGCCCTCGCGGAAGTGCGTCTGCGCCTGGACGTGCGCGGAGAGCCAGGGCGACCAGCTGAGATCGCCATCGAGGAGGTACCAGAGCGGGAGGGCAAAGACGATGGCAGCGCCGACGAGGACGCAGGCGGCGATGAACGAGTTGATGTAGCGCGGAGCGTAATCGGCTGCGAAACTCGAGCGTCAGCCTACGCGCGCAGGAACGGGGGGCGTGAACGTGCGACGCACAGCGGAAGAGCTGCGGGCCAAGGATGCCAGACAACTGCGCACTGGCGTTGTGGAGGCCTGTGATCAAAAGTTGTTCAGCGTGTGTCTGTAGCGGAGGGTAGTTCGAGCCGGCAACATACCAATGCCGAGTGCTGCGCCTGCAGTGCCACGGAGAGCCTGGATGCGGCGGGGCCACAAGCATGGATAGATGACGCCCGCCGCCGCGGTGACGAGCGTCACGGCAAAATATCGTACGCCCGGCGCCGAGATCTTGAGCAGCAAAATGTAGCCGACGATAACCAGCAACCACACTGTCGCGGAGAGGCTTGTCATCAGTGCGGTCAAGGTTGAGGCAAAGGATGAGGCTAGCGTACTGGCAATGACAAGCGGGAAGGCGTTGATCAATCTGCGCCTTAGCAGCTCTGAGCAAATGAAGAGGAATAGGATGGTGGCGGCAGCAGGCGGGATCTGGAGCAAGTTGGTCGCCGCCGAGTCGACAAAACCTACGTGCAATGATTCAGTACGTGCTGGAAGCTGCGTACTGTATAGGTCAGAAAGAAGCAGACGCACCCATGTCCTTGACGATTTGCGGCAGCACCAGCCCAATACCGTATCCTCCGACAGCTTGAAGTACCCAAACAATGGTGAAGAGCGCGTAAGTCGGGTCCTTGAAGATAGCAAGCGACTCCTTCAGATCGAACTTCTTGCCGGTCTCGTGCGGTGCGTCCTTGTGCAGGTGGAGCGCGAGATGCTCGACCTCGCGCGGCGTGAGCCACTTGCAGGTCTGTATGAACAGTATGTCAGTCGACAGAGAGAGAGTTGTGGCGCTGTGTTGACTTTACCGAGGGAAAGTCCGGGAGAACCCAGAAGGTAGCGACGCCCGTGACAATGGGGATCAAACCCTCGATAATGAACAGCCTGAAACACAACGGTCAGACTGATTACCTCGCAACACGAGTGCGGTGAAGGGTGCGCACCAGCGCCAGCCGTACATCGGCGGCGAGTTCGCGAAAGAGATCGCCCAGCTAAGGAAGCCAGACGCAGCGCCGGCCGCGGCTCCAGCAGCGTACAAGCCAAGAATGCGCGGCGCGACTGCGGTCACAAATGGTTAGGTGATCTTGACTGTGGATGCGGAAGATCAGAAGGCCACTCACGCTCAAACGGCGAGTAGTAATACGCCCAGTGAAGCACCACACAAGGGAAGTAGCCGGACTCAGCGGCACCAATTACTTTGTAAGGGATGTCAGCTAGCGAAAGACCCCGTGCATGCACTAGCAGACGAGCTTACAGACGCGGGTGGTGATGAGGCCGCCGTATGATGACACCGCCGCCATGCAGCACATGATGACACCCCACGTAACCTGTCATATGAGAAGGAGACGGGTCAGCTTTTCCCTCATCACCGTCACCCAGGTCCGACGTGCGCAACCTACCATGATGCGGCCGATCCATCCGGATGGCGAAAAGATGCGGATGCAGAATGTGCTGACGGGTTCGAACGCCATGTAGGTCGGGTAGAAGACGAGAATGGCATTCGCCCATTGTTGCGGCGACAGGCTGGAAGCACTCCGAAGTCAGCGAGTTGTTGGCGGAACTCATCGCAAGTATGTTGCAATGCCGCGATCCCTCTTGATGCCACGTTGCAAGTCGGAAAGTCTGCTCGAGACAGGGAGCTGTAGACTTACGCGAGAGTCTGCCGGAGCGAGTGACCGGTCTCCGAGTTCATGACGCCGGCGCTGCGCAAGGGGTGGTCAATCTCCCCCCGGTCTGTGTAAGGACGGATACGCAGCGCACTTTGATATGTTGCCGACGTCGATGCGCATGATGCAGTCTGTAAACAAAGCACACCATCACGAGTCAGAAATGTCGCACAACTCGAGCAGCGGGTGACCAACAAGTGAGATAAATCTGTTTGGCGCCCCGGGCGGTCAGTCTTGACATATCACACCGTAGCCCTGGCTTGTACAAGTTGATACGCACCCAGGGAAGAATGTGCCAGTCAATCTTGCGCAACAAGCGGCGGTGCTCCTCGTCCGTGAGGAGGGCAGGCGTTACCGCCCCCCTGCCCTCGTCGTACTTCTCGCTCAGCGATGATGGACTTGACATAGCGCAATAGCCTCAAAGCAGATGAGGGGACACAAGCGAGCTGACCAGCAGGAGAAGCCGTAACGACGCACAGCCTGTCCCAGCCAAAGAGAGCAGCAGTTAAGGGGCGATACTGCTCAAGCATGGTGCGATGCGCATGTCAGTACGCCTTCTCAAGGCGTGCTCTTGAGCGTCTTGGACCGATCGCACCCCTAGATGCGCTCGTCGCGAGCCGCAGGGTACGGTGGAGGTTCAAGAGCTGATGAGGAGCTACCGCCTTCCCATCACACCATTTCCGCTTGTGGGATTCGCGCTTGCTCTCATGCCCCACCTGTGCATGCCCGGAACGCTTCACCCGGTTCCCGGCGCCGCAGTACGGAGGCTCTTTGTACCGGCTTGCGTGCTCCCGCTCCCTTCTTGCGAAGACGGCGACCCTTCGTGTAGAGGCTCCCAGCTGAGTGAGCGCATTGTGACCAGCACCTCATGCGCTCGCAATGTCGCGTTCGCTCCGCCTGCCCCCACTGAGGCAATCGCTGCACTGCTGGCTTCCGCACCCGCCTCTGTACCCTCGCTATCTCTCGCCTTGAACGTGTATCAGCCTGCGTCACAGTCGAAGATGTCCGCCGCACCCGAGCTTCCGCCTTATTCGCGCCCGCCCGCGACGAAGGAGAAGCTGAACCACCTCTCGCTCGCCTCCCTCGACCTGTCCAAGTTCAACCAGCCGGGCGGCAAGGAGGAGCTGGTGGATGAGCTTCGCAAGGCCATCTCGGAAGTCGGCTTCCTGTTCGTGACCGGTCACGGCATGGAGGACGACGAGGTTGTGCGACAGCTTCAGATCGGCAACGCCTTCTTCGATCTCCCGCTTGAGGAGAAGCGCGAGCACCCGTGCGACTTCGAGCAGGGCAAGTACTGGGGCTATCGCGAGCCGAAGGAGACGTACGCTGGCACCTCGATCAAGAACAACATCGAAATGCTCAACCACCCGAAGGACACCGAGGTCCTCGCCAACGACCAGCTCACGTTCAACTTTCTAGAGCCCTACAAGCCGGAGATCTCTGCCTTCTCTCGCAAGGTTCATGAGCGCATCCTCGACCCGTTGCTCAGGCTCTTCGCACTGCTCCTTGAGCTTCCGGAGGACTACCTTTCGGCGCCGCACGCGTACAACAAGGCCTCCGATGACCACCTCCGCCACGTGAGTTGCTCTTGTCACGTGCAATTCATTGCAATCTTGCTCACGCAGTTGCCGCTCAGATGGTCTACCACCCGCATTCGCCCGAGGACTCGGCCACTCTGGGCAACCAGTACGTCGTGGGCCACACGGACTTCGTGCGTGTACAACCAAATTCCCTGGTTCCTTCAGCATTCATTTACATCTTTGTCACTGCTTGCAGGGCCTCCTCACGATTCTGTTCCCTCAGATCGTGCAGGCGCTCCAGGTGCAGACAGCACCCGGCGAGTACGCTTACGTCCCGTACATCCCGGGCCACGTCGTCGTCAACACGGCCGAGGTCCTCACCTTCATCTCCGGCGGACACATCAAGAGCACCGTCCACCGCGTTGTCCGGCCGCCGGCTGACCAGGCTTCCCACCGCCGTCTCGGCCTGCTCTATTTTGCCCGGCCTGCCAATGAGTTCCAGGTCAAGATTGCGCCCTCGCCGTTACTCCAGCGTCTTGGCATTTACGACCCGGCTAAGGAGGACCCAAACCCGCCGAATGGTCTCGGTGAGTGGCCACTTCGCTTAAACTCCAGCTTGGCTGTCCCCCTCACTCACCCTCTACATGGTCCGCAGAGTGGGGTCGCGCGCGTGTCAAACACACGCACTACCGCACCGTCATTGAGCACGACAAGCCGAAGGAGCCGTTCAAGTTCGGCAAGCACGTTGTCAATCTCGAGTACACTTCGCCGCCGGTCGCGCTGGAGCAGGCTGCGGCTGTCAGGGCGAGCGCATGAGCGCAAACGAATAAACATTGATTGCGTTCGATTTCGTGCACCTAAGCAATAAATTGGTAGCGCCGTTCCTGTACGAGAGGTTGTGCGAGCGACGCGGAAGCGCTCAGAAAGTTCCGGTGCGAGCTGCATTGCATGCAGGCGTATGAGCGGCCGAGCGATGGTCCCTCCTGCGCAGTCGCCCATTCCGAGCACGCACACCCCGTCCCCGTCACGCAATCCGCTCCTCGCGCCTGTTTTGACTGGGAAAGGGCTTCTTGCTCCGCCTTCCCACCGCTTCGCTCGCTCTTCCCGTCTTTGCGTGCACATCATCGCTTCTGCTATGCCTGTGCCAACCTCCGACGCTCCTGTGCTCTCCTTCCAGACGTGCGTCCCCACGCTCTTCTCCTCATCCGACGATGTGGGGATCCAATGCGACTTTGAACACAGTCAGCAGGTGCACGCAGGACAGAAGCCAGATCCGACCACACGCGCTATTGCTACGCCGATCTTTGCTTCGACCGCCTTCGCCTTCAAGGACGCCCAGGTAAGCCGTCAAGGGAGCCTCTCTCTCAGCTCACGGCATCACGCTCACCTGCAATGCCCTCCCGCAGCATGTGGAAGACCTCTGCGCCTTCCAGACTCTCGGCTACCATTACTCGCGAGTTGCGAACCCGACGAACAGCGTGCTGGAGGAGCGGATCGCGAAGCTGGAGGGCGGTGTCGGCGCTGTCGCGGTGGCGAGTGGTCAGGCAGCTACGGTGAGCTCACTCGCGATGCTCAGCGACGCGCACAGCTGACGGAACACCCCACTTATATAGCTCGCGGCCATCATTGCGCTCGCTCGTGCAGGCGACAACTTCGTGATTTCGTCAAAGGTGCGAGCCTGAGCATCCGTCCCTCCTGAGCTCATCTGACACGTATCAACACAGCTGTATGGCGGCACCTTCTATCAGGTGAGCCCGCATGCTCGAGCGATCTCGTCTCGGGTTGACGAGATTCCCGCTTGCAGTTCCGGCATTTCTTGCCGCGTCTCGGTATCACGGGCAAGTTCGTCACGTCTAACGACCCTGAGGCCTTTGCAAGCCAGATTGACGAGCATACCAAGGTTGGAGGGATCATCAGGACTTTCGTCGGTTTCACGCAACTGACGGACTGATCAAACAGGGCATCCTCATCGAGTCTATCACGAATCCGATGCTCGAAGTGCTCGACATCCCCGCCATTGCCGCTGCAGCACACCAGCACGGCGTCCCGCTCATTGTCGATGTGCGTGTCCACCATTCGGACAGGGATGAAGCTTACTGACTTTCTTGCTGTCTTTGCAGAACACGTTTGGCGCGGCAGGCTACCTCATCAAGCCTATCGAACTTGTTGGCTGCTCAGCCGCCTTACGGGCGTGAGACACGGCTGACACCTTGAATCGTAGGGCGCGGACATCATCCTGCATTCGGCGACAAAGTCAGTCGGGCTGTCCGCTCAATTGGCAGGGAGCTTTCTGCTGACTGGAGCTTTCTGAGCAGGTGGATTGGCGGTCATGGCACGGCTCTCGGCGGCATCGTGGTCGATTCGGGCAACTTTGACTGGGCAAACAACCCGCGCTTTCCGGAATTCACGCGTCCCTTCCCCGGCTACCAGCAAGTCCCTTCCGCTCGAACTGACTCGTACCGCTGCTGACAACTACACTCATAGCGGACTCGTCCTCACCAAGGTACGGCAGGAATGCACGCGGTCTCGCAAGGCTTCTGACGCGTCCTCGTGCGCCTGCAGCAATTCGGTCGCTCTGCCTTTGCAGCCAAAATGAAGCTTGAGACTGTGCGTCTATCTCCCTCGACCCCGCTCAACTAGCTAAACGCTGATGCGGAGTTCCGACTAGATGCGCGAGATGGGCGCCACCCTCTCGCCCTTCGCCACCTTCCAGCTCCTCCAGGGACTCGAGACCCTTACGCTGCGCGTGGACAAGCAGACGCAAAACGCTCTCGCTCTCGCACAGTATCTGTCAAAGCACGAAGCACCACTCTGGGTTTCGCGTGCGTTCTCTCCGTCTCGGCCTTCTCAACGCGCTGCTCCCTCATGGCTGACCTCGCCTTGCTTTGTTCCGCAGACCCCGGCCTACCCAATCACGTCTCGCACGCCCTGTACAAGCGCTTTCTCCCGCGCGGCTCGGGCGGGATGCTCGCATTCGCGCTCAAGCCCGTCGGCACCAAGTCTTCGACGCAGGTCGCGCGCGAATTCATCGACGCGACCAAGCTGGCGTACCACGCGCCAAACGTGGGCGACGTGAGGACTCTGGTGGTAAGTTATCCGGCAGATTGGCGAGTCTAAGCAGAGCGGGCATTCACGCTTTATTTCGACGCTGCGCGCAGCTTCACCCGCAGAGCACGACGCACCGGCAGCTCACGCCCGAGGAGGCGCGCGAGAACGGGTCCGTGCCGGAGCTGATCCGCGTCAGCATCGGTATCGAAGACATCGCCGACATCATCCAGGGTGCGTGGCGCTTTCTCTCGTCGTTTAAGAGCCGCGCTCGCGTGCGCTGCGCTGACGAAATCGCCGGCACTTGCAGACTTTGCGCAGGCTATCGAGGCCGTCACGAAGGGTCTGCAGTAGATGCGCTGTAGACGTGTGCATCGCAGGTCGCTTCTGCCAGAACACTGGAGGGCATCGCTGAGAATGGGAGAGGCTCAGTGCACTCTCTGCACCTCCTCTGTTTGTTGTGCAGGTGCTCTTTGCACTTGGATAATCTACAATTGCTCCGGACCTCCGATCGGGTCGACCTCCCGCCCGTAGTACTTTGCCCACACGTCCCCATGCGACCTCGTGATGCCCCTCCACGCCGCCCTCCCAAACACCTCCTCGTGCAGATCCCCGTCCCGCACGTCCGAGACGACCGCTTTCCCCTCGGTCTCGGCCGCGAGGGTGAGGAGCGCGGGGTGGATCTGCGAGCGGGAGAGGACGGGGACGTGCGAGCGCAGATTGGGGCAGAAGAAGAAGGGGATCGAGAGGCGTGGGGTGGAGGAGCGGGTTGGGAGGACGCGGTGCGTCGTCGCGGCGTACAAGCCGTTCGATACGCGCTCGCTGCGTACGCGGCTAGTCAGAGGGCTTCGAGTCCAGAGACGGGCACAGAGACGCACATGACCTGTCCGACGTTGATGACGAGCGCATACGGTATCGGCGTCGCGTCGATCCACTGCCCGTCGAACAGCTGCACCTGCAGCCCGCCCGTCTGGTCCTGCGCCAGCAGCGTGATCCCGCCGCCGTCGCGGTGCGCGCCAACGCCGAGCCCTTCGTCGCCCGCGCGCACGGGCGGGTACTGGACGACTTTCATGCGCGAGTAGGGCGGCTGAGAGGGGTTCGTGGTCGAGTCGAAGAGCGAGGTGAGGAGCTCGGGATGAGGAGTGAGCGATTGCGCCATGAGCGAGACGAGGTCTTGCGAGATGATGTCGCTCAGGGAGCGCCATTTCCGGATGGCGGGCTCAAGGGAAAACGTGAAGGGAGGATACTGATTCGGTCCGTACAGACAGAGCTGCGAAGCAAGCATGTGAGCACTGCAACCGAGAAGTTGAAGCGGAGCGGAAACTCGCCTCGATAGGCTGTTCAGGCGGCGGCGGGTAGTCTACCACCGGCTCCGTATCGGGTCCCAGGTCAATCTGCTCCCTCAGGTCGTGCTTGCCCTGCGTGACCTCTACGCCGTACGCCGAGTAGCCGCGGAAATGTCGCGAGGCCGTCATGCCAATCTGCTGCTTCTTTTCGAGTGGCTGAGCGAAGAACTCGACCGACGAGCGGAAGGCCTCGTCCCAGGCTTGCTGCCACTCGGGCACGACCTGCTCGACGTCGGAAAGGTAGAAGAAGCCGGTCGTGAGGAGCGCGTGCTGGAGCTGCTGGATGAAGGCGGCCGGGTCCGCCTTGGCCGTTGCATACGACAGCACAGGCAGCGACATGACTCGTGTACTGGAGTGCGAACAGCGGGTGAACAGCAGGAAGGCAAGCTACGTCCGAGCACTCGAAGTGGGGCTCGTCTGGCGTGATCGTCGGCAGGGTGCACGCGACTCTCGCTGCGCGCGGCGGCGGTGCAACGGGCACGGAGCTCTCAAGAAAGTCTCTACAAGCGCCATCACACCAGCCGAGAAGCTCTAGTTCGAGACAAGCAAGCACATTTGCCAGCATGTGGATGGAGACTGAGCGGGAAGCAGCGACCAGGGCCCGAGAGGTACTCGGACTGACGCCGCTGCCCTTGTTCGACCTTGCACAGTAACGGTAGCTCCTAGCGGGTTTCCCTAGCGAGGTGCAGCTGCTGAGGTCTGGCGCAAAGGTGACGACGCGTGAGCGAGCCAACTTGGGTCCGTCCCATCCGCTGCCACCCGCTTTGAAGCTCAGAGACAAGCTTGCTAGGCCTTACAGTAGCTCACAGTAGCACCACAAGACCGCGTACCGTCGAACGAGCTCGTTCGTACCCCGCTCGTCGTCGTCGTCCTCCTCATCAGCAACCGCACTCTCGTCCCTCCTCGCCCAGCCAGACAGCCACGATGAGCGGTCCTGAAACCGGCGGACGCTACTCGTGCGCACCCGCTCCCGCGACCAGCCTTTACCCACATCGCTGACGGCCCTCCCCCTCCGTCCCCCGCTCGCAGCTTCTCCCTCACCACCTTCTCGCCCTCGGGCAAGCTCGTACAGATCGAGCATGCCCTCGCAGCAGTTGGGCAGGGCACCACCAGCCTCGGTATCAAGGGTGAGTCGGCATTCACTCTCCTCCGAGGGACCATGACGGTCGATGGCGCGGCCCTTCGACATCCATTCAAGCTACGCTCGCTGCGCTGCGAGAACGGGCAAGGCACCTATTCACGCAGCGCTTGAGCAAAGCAGCTGGGCGGAGACGATCCATCTCGGAAGCAGCCTGCTGACCTTCTCGTCGGCTCACAGCTACGAACGGTATCGTCCTCGCAACGTCCAAGAAGGCGCCTTCACCGCTAGTCGACGACTCGATGCTCGAGAAGGTGCGCCCTCCTCCTCTCGCGGGCCCTCCTTACCCGACTCCTCGGCTGACCCCCGCTCGCTCGCTCGCTCCCACGCGCAGGTCGCGCTCATCTGCCCCAACATCGGCATGGTCTACTCTGGCATGGGTCCCGACTTCCGCGTCCTCGTCGCCAAGGCGCGCAAGTCGGCCCAGGCGTACTGGAAGATTTACGGCGAGTACCCGAGCACGCGCGTCATGGTCGGCGAAATTGCGACTGTCATGCAGGATGCCACGCAGTCTGGGTGCGTCAATGCCGCTGCGCGCTCGATCGATCAGGCAACAGCTTACGAGCTGCGTGGTCTGGAATGATGCGCGAGACTGACGATGCAGTTCTTGTGTGCAGTGGTGTCCGGCCATTCGGTGTCTCGCTCCTCGTCGCCGGTTTCGACAACGCACGAGGCCACACGCTGTACCAGGTCGACCCCTCGGGCTCGTTCTGGGCATGGAAGGCGAGCGCGATCGGCAAGAACCAGACCAACGCAAAGACGTTCCTCGAGAAGCGGTGAGTCGGCGCTCTTGCTGCCCGTCTCTGCGTGTCTTTCTTCTCTCTGGCTGGGACACGCATCTCAGTACGGGTCGGAGTGACTGACTCTTGACATTCCACAGGTACAACGACGACCTCTCGCTCGAAGACGCGATCCACACGGCGCTCCTGACGCTCAAGGAAGGGTTCGAGGGCGTCATGGACGAGAAGACGATCGAGCTCGGCATCATCACGACGACGCCGACCGAGGAGGGCGCGGCCGTCAGCGGGCACGGGACGGGCCTCGCGGGGACGCCTGGGTTCCGCAAGCTCACCGAGGCGGAGGTGGCAGAGTGCGTTTCCCTCTCCGCTCTCTACGTTGCGGACCTGCTCTGACGCTCTGCTTTCTCACTTGGCAGCTACCTTCAGCTGTAGACAGGTTTCGTTGTGCATTGACCGAAGCAGACTTCCTTGCCTACCTCACATCGAGAGACCGAAAGCGGACCGCTACGCTACCGTGTCCACGTGCTGCTCCTGCTGCTCCCGACTCCTACGCGCTGCGAGCTCGCGCGAGTACGCCCAAAAATCGCGGCACACGAGCTCGTGCTCGGCCTCGGCGGCGAGCCAGCGCAAGTCGATGCCGGCGGTCGCGCACGCACGCAAGAAGTTGTCGAGCGCGGTCGAGTACTCCGGTCCGCTGCCCGAGAGCGCGTCGCGCACTTTGGACGGGATGAAGAAGGAACGGATTTTGGGGAGGTGGCCGTCGCCGAGAAGGTCGCAGATCTGGTCGAATGACGACTTCCACTCTTGAAAGCCCAAGCCCAGGCGATCCGGCGTGCAGCGCTGTCTGCTGTCTGTATGCAAGACGCTCCCTCCGACGCGGCCGCCGCAAATGAGGCGCAGGTGCGTGTGGATAGACAACTTCTTCGGATGACAGGCGACGTCCCGGATGGCGACTCGGCGAAGGATAGGCGGGACAGGCGGTTCAGTGAACCAAGGTTCCTGGGCCTCAGTGAACTCAGGGTCCGTCGATTCAATGCACTCGAGTTGGCGGACAAACGGCGAGCAGTTGCGGAAACCGACAGTAAAGTCGTCATCGGACAGGAAGAGCGCTCGCAGCACCGGGAAGGTTGTCGCACTCAATCATGCATTCACATCGCCCTCGCTGTGCAAGCACATCATGTTCCGCAGGTGAAGCTCACATAGGTGCGGGAAGGCGACTGTGGCATCGAAGCACACGTGATCATCGACGTCGAAATTGACGAGTGCGAGCGATCTGAGGCCTGCGGCACCGAAGACTCAGTCACTACCGGTGCAGAGCGTCGAAAACAGGCTGTACCTGTTAGCTTTGCGAGCCGTTTGAACAGTCCGTCGTTGTTCGGCCCGACGTTGAGCCTGACCTCCGTGAGGGTCGGCAACATACGGACGACCTCGGCCACTTGCTGAGTCGAGATTTGTTCGTCGCCGTACGTTCTGGAGTTCGTGGTGGCCTTCATCGCGCGCACGTGCTGACCGAATTCAGGGAGGAGACGTTGGACTTTGCGAAGCGTCGAACCCTGCCAGTTGTCGAAACGGAGCTGGCGCCAGAGAAGCGGCTCGGCGAGGCGGTGGAAGCGGCGACAGACGAGCGCGAGGCGGTTGAGCGTCCGCTGGCGCTCGCCGTAGCCCTCCCGGTCCCACTGCGGCGTGGCGAGCGTCTCGAAGATGAGGAGGACGATCTCGTCGGGGAGGAAGGACACCACCGATCGACGACCTAGAAGCAAGCCTGGCGAGTCCAGCAAAGGCGTATGAGGCGCGTGCGAAGGTGCCAGAATCAGCGAGCTGTCGAGGCACAGTCGAGGGAGGAGGAGGAGGACAAGGGGGATGCACGCACCTCTTGCGCACCTTCGCGGGAGCATCCGCTCGCATGTTTTAGACATGTTCTTCTCTTCACGTCGTCGTAGATTGCAAAATAGAAGCAATACCTCGTTGCACTGACGATCCCCGATTCTCAACTCCTACACCTCCCTTTCGCGCGCTGGTCCTCCCGCGCCGAGTGCCCGCGCCTCCCTCTCCGCCCTCAGTCGCCGCGCGTACGGCTCAAAGTCGCGACAGACGATCTCGTCCTCGCGCTGGCCAGTCGACCAGATGAGGTCGACGCCCTCGTCGCGGCACCGCGCCTCGAAGCGCTCGATGGCGGCGACTGCCGCGGCGTCGTTGGGCGCGAAGGTACGCAAGCTGTGTGGGACCACGAGCGATAGGAGCGGTCTGTTGGCCTTCAAGAGTTCCTCGAGTCGACAGAAGACGACTGGAATGGTGTGGCGGTCGCGGTCTCGGCGAAGGCTGCCTGGTCGGAGCTGAAATAGCTCGTGTACGAAGCTGTAGTGGTCGTCATCGTAGATACCAAGATGACGGCTGGTGTGTTGGCTGGCACCCATCGCGCATTCCAGGCTGAGCATGAAAAGGATGGGCAAAGGATTGTTGAGCGCGATTGGGAACTCGGGCGCCTCCAGGTGAGCGGCAAACGTCGCATAGAGCGTTCGCAATGCCGGTTGCTGACTGTTCGTGATGGCCGTGAGATCAGTCTCGTTGACTTGCGCATAGTCGAGCTGCGCCAGCAGAGGCGAAAGGTCGGATAGATCGAGCGTTTTGCCGACGAAGCGGACCGCGCGGAGGGAAGGCAAGTTGTCCGGCGTCATCCATGCAAGTACTGGACTCCGAGACGACACATTTGTCGATAAACGCAGCTCGCGGAGCCGAGCGAAGCGCGGGTAATTAGTGCTGGGCACGCTGGGCACTCCGGCGAGACAAGCGGCAACGAGTCCTGCAGAGGTCGCTATCAGCGTGTGCAGCCCCATGTGGCCGCGAACCAGCACACTCACGTGGCAGCTTTGCCAGCTCGCGCAGAGCGTGCCAGTCCAGCTCATCGCTGTCGACGCGCACTTCGACGAGGCGAGGCAGATGCTTGAGCACGTCGCGCAGGCTGACGGCAGCAGGTGCAGGGGTCTGATTGACGACGTACCCCAGGTATCGGACGCTCGCGCCGATCCTGGGCAGGGCTGCCGATGCCAAACTACAGTCGCGAATCAACGGCGAAGTGAACCGGATCTGCTCTGCTAGCCGCGGCTGTGCAAGGCGCCGCCAGCGCCGGTCGACAAGCGAGAGCGGTAGGAGCGCCCGCTGCCGCTCCCTGTATCCTTCGTCGGTCCATCGCGGCGTCGCCAACTCCGAGACGATGAGAACGAGGACCTCGTCTGGAAGGGCGTCGAGCGTCGTGCGAGCACTCTTGGCCGAGCACGCTGCTTCGCGAGCAGTCTGCGAGCGCGTGCGCATGGCCTGTGGAGCTGCGAGGACAGAATCGCGGAGCCGTCGAAGGACGAGAGGCTCTTGCGCACATTCTCACAGGTGCATCTCGTTCAATCGTCCTTCAATAGCTGTGATGCGAAAATGCTAAGGTTGCAACACCCACGTCTATCCCTCCACCAACTCCAGCCAGGGTGAACGTCTACCCCAGCTCGTCCTCCCTCCCCTGCATCTTCGCTATCCGCCTCATCCTCGCCACCTCCCTCCGCCCGTCATTCTCCCGCGTACGCGCGAGCTGCTCCGCCCCGCGCTCGTGCGGCGACTGCTTCCGCGCCCTCCGTGGCGGCGACCACCCGGCGCCCTCGTCCCCGCTGCTGCTGCTGAAGATGCTCCCGCCGCTTGGCGACGGCGTTCTCCGGCCCTCGCCTCCCGCGCCCGCCGCGCGCTGCGGCGTGCCATAGGTCCGCGCCTTCTGCTGCCGCGGCGGCCGCTCGCTGCTGCTGCTGCTGCCTCTCCGCGACCCGGCCCAGACGCGGTCGATCGCGCCGACGCGGCCCATCTCCTCCTTGAGGAGTACGAGGTCGCCGAGGGCCTTGACCGTCTCGGTGCGGATGCCGTACTTGCGCCCGAGCGCGACGACGTACCCGTTGATGAAGTCGATCTCGGTGCGCGTCGGGAGCGACGGTGCATGGTCCGGGAACGAGAAGCGCCCGCGGGGAGAGTTGGACTGCAGAGAGAGGAGGTCCGACAGCGTCGAAGAGACGTTCGGCGCCGTCTTGAACAGAACGCGCTCGGTGTAGTCGAGGAGGGAGCGAGGGGCGAGGGGATGCGCGGGCGGAAGAGGCGGAGGTGGAGGGTGCGCGGCAGAATCGGGGGACGAAACGGCGAAGTCGTCGTAGAGATCCCGTGGTGGCGGTATCCACGAGCCCTCTTCGCGCGCAAGGTGCGCCGCAAAGACGTCGGAGCATTCGCGCGAGACGGCCTCAATCAGGCGCTTGGCCTTCTGGCTCCCGACGAGCGCGCCGTTGTTGACGCCCGCGAGCGCAGTGAGCGAGTTGACTGAGGCGTTGACCGCGAGCTTCTGCAGCTGCGCGATCTGGAAGGCGGGGAGCGGGAGCCATGAGGGGTCGAGCTCGTTGAGCGAGGTGAGAGCGGACAGGGTCGAGTAGAGGTTGGCGGTGACGGGCGTTTCGGGCAGGTGAGTTAGGGAGGGCTGAATGAGAGAACGAGGGTTGAGCAGCGGATTGTCGGCGGGAGAGGGCCAGGGCGGATTAGGGTAGTTGGCGATGGCGGACAGAACGGCGCGATTTGGCAAGACGCCAAACTTGATATCGCCCATCCCGGCGTGGACGAAGTGCCCTCCACCTTTTCGCCACGCGCCGTGCGACGTCGTCGCGCAGACAAAGCTCGGCCGTGCGCCAAACCCGTCTCGCCGTGCTCGCCCCGCCTCGCCGTCCTGCTCCAGCTCGTCTGACCGGTCCTGCGGCCAGTACTCCTCGAGCAACGACTCGAGGACGCCCATGCCGTTCTGGCACAAGACAACGACGCTTCGACTCGACAGGCGTCCGAGCAGGTGCTTGACGGCCGGGAGCGTCTGCGGCGCTTTGGTCGTAATGACGAGCGCGTCGATCGGGTCCACGCGGTGCCACTTCTGCGGGACGATCTTGTACCCATTCGACGATGTGGATGCGGACGCGTGGTCGTATACATCGTGCGGCGAGCGCGTGAGCTCCATCTCGAGGCCAGAGGTGCGGCGGGCGAGACCGCTTCGCTCGATGGTGAGGGTGCCGGAGGGAAGGCCATCTGGCCCGCTTGCTCCCGGGGTGAGGAGCTGAGCGGCGAGGTCTTTACGGCGGAGGATGAGGCGGACCTGAGTGGACGGCAGCTGTGCGAGGTTGGCAGCCAGAAGGGAGCCGATCGACCCGACTGCACGAGGGAGGTCAGCGAGCTTGTAAGCCGGAGTTTGGAGTATCTGTGAACGCACCGCCGAGGCAATGGAAGCGCATCGTGCGCTGGAAGAGCGAGGTGCACTCGCTGCTCAGCTCTCTGGTGATGGCAATGCGGCCAAGGATCGAGAGCGCCCCGAGACCTGAGACTGCGCGTGCAGCCCTATTGATCCTACTCAAGCAGCCTCAGGAGCTCGCAAGCCTGCTGGACCTTGTGCTGAGGCGGTGCAGCTGCGACGAAAGAAGGCGGCGAAGGGCGGAGAGGTCGTGCGACGACAAGACACCGCCGGGAGCTCTTCTGACTGCACTGAACGAGTAAAGCAGTGTCTGTAGCACGGCTGAGCTCGTCGGCTACTCGACCGGAGCGACGCGAGCGCGAGTCGAGAGGGCGACCGCTTCGACTTCGCGGCGGAGAGACACCTCGCCTCCGTCCTCGTCGTCCACGCGCTCGAGCAGAGCCAGGAGCGAGCTGAGCAGGATGGCAGACACGCAGACTGCCCCGCAGCCCGAACAGGCGCCCGCCCCGCCCGCGGCATCGACGTCGGACGCGCCCGTCAACGGCGACGCCGACATGGCCGACGCCGCACCGCAGAGCGCAGCTGCCGAGCTGCCAGAGGGCGCGACTGAAGTGCTCTACGTCAACAACCTCAACGAGAAGATCCACCTCCCGAGTGAGCCGCGCCCTTCCCCTCCTCGTCGTTGCACCCGATCAGCAGGCGCAGCTCGCGCTGCTCTCCACGAGCTGCACTGACTGTACTCGCCCCGGAACAGTCATGAAGCAGTCCCTCAAGGTCCTCTTCCGCGAGTACGGCAATGTCCTCGGCGTCACCGCCCACAGCAACGTCCGTATGCGCGGGCAGGCCTTTGTCACCCTCGACTCGAAGGAGGCCGCCGCAAAGGCCGTCCGCGAGGTGCAGAAGTTCCCGCTGTACGGCCGCGCAATGGTGCGTTCGCAAACTCGAGTGGTCTGAGGTCTTCGTCTGATCAGTCTCGCTAATCTCGGTTATTCCCTCTCTCCTCCGTATGCACCGCGCACAGCAACTCGCATTTGCACGGACAGAGTCGGACGCGCTTGTCAAGAAGCGGCATCCGGACGACATGGACGAGCACCTGAAGACGCGGGCAGAGCGGAAGAGTGCGTCCTCACTTTGCTTCTGCCCTCGCCCTCGACAGCTGATTGACCCACTCGACCTTGCAGAGGTGTCGCGGAGGGAGAACCCGTTGCGGAGGAAGCGGTTGGCGCAGAAGGCGGCGGCGAAGCAGGGTGCGCTCGTTTTCCGTTGCACCGTCCCTCGCTCTTGCTCACCTTGACTGCGACCGCAGCGGCCGAGACGGGGCAGGCGCCGACGCTTGCGGCAGCAGCACCACGGCGCATCGTCCAGATGCCGGACGAGTACCTCCCGCCGAACAAGATTCTGTTCGTGCAGAACCTCCCGGACGACACGACCAAGGAGTCGCTCGAGGCGCTCTTCCACCCGTATGCTTCCTTCGTCACCCTTCCAGTGACCCGCGCTGACCGCGTCGTCACTCCACGTGCACAGCTACCCGAACCTGCTCGAAGTGCGCACGATCCCCGGCCGGCGCAACATTGCCTTTGTCGAGTTTACCGACGAGCACAGCTCGGGCGTCGCGCGCGACGCGCTGCACAACTCGCGCTTCTCGGGCACGACGGGCGCCGCGACGGGCGAAGAGGGCCTCAAGATCAAGGTCACGTTTGCCAAGAAGGGCTGACCGGCGCGCGACGCGCGATGGGCGCGGGAAGAGGTCGTGTACTTTGTCGTTTGCTTTGTGTGTGCAAATAGCGGCTGCCAGATTGTACGAGTCTCACGGAGTTCGAGTACCAGTGAGATGTGCGACTGGCGCGGTAGCAATAGCAAATGCAACGCTCCGCCCCCCGCTCAAGCCCCCCGCCACCGTCCTGATCACCCGGCCACCCAGCCTCCCCATAGCTGCACCTCCAGTACGGGCCACTCCTCGTCCCGCACTGCCGCCAGCACCGGGAAGTCTCGTCCGTCTGGCGGGTCAATCGCCGCCGGCTCCTGCGTGAGGTACTGCACGAGCTCTCTCGCAGCGTCGAGCGAGGAAAGTAGAAAGAGGTAGTCGAGCAAGACGTGGTCGAGCTTGGGCGCGAGGCCGATGCGCTCCGGCGTTGCAGGCGCAGAGGGACCGGAGGGTGAGGAGGGGAAGGCTTCGGCGAGCGAGAGGGGCGAGAGGAGCGCGCCGGCGTGGTACGTAAGGCGCGAGGAGATCGTGTTCTGAACGATGCTGGTTACTGAGAGGGAAGAGCTCGAGTTGGCAGAGGAGAGGAGCGGGCGGTTGAGAAGGTTGAGCATGCCGTGGATCGGGCGGTCCTGTTCGGCGGCGAGACAGCGTCAGCACCCGACGAGCCCAAGTCTTCTCATGAACCAGAACGAACCGTGCAAGTGGCGTCGCGTGCCTGAATATTCGCGAGCCCGAAAATGCCGCCCTCAACCTCGTTGATCCGCTCCGCCTCGTCGGCACTGAGTCCCGTCCGACACGCGATGGCGACTCCACGCTGGACGCCATCGACCTCTCCGACAGGGACGACGACCTTCGCCGCCTTCACAGCTGCGCGGAACGCATCGAGCGTCTCCTCCTTGAGAGCGAGCGTGTCCGCCCAGTAATGCTCGAGCGCCCTACTCCGCTGCGCGTGCGCCGCGCTCGCCTGAGCACTCATCCTGTCAAGCGCAGCCAGACTCGCCGGACCGATCAGCGCGACCGCCTCGCTCGGCGGGTCGACCACCTTCTCCCAGGTTTGTTCCGCGCGGACGGACCGCTCGAGCGTCGCGAGGTCGAAGAGGTACCCGCCCGCGACGAGCTGGTAGTTCGTGCTGGGGAAGGTGGCGGGTGCGTCGCCGAATTGGGAGAAGGAGAGGGACGAGGCGAAGGTGCGGAACTGGGCGAGGGACGAGTTCGATTCGGTGAGGGCGAGCGTGTGCAGCAGGGCCGATTCGGTCCAGCGCAGGCGCGAGGGGAAGGCTGAGAAGGAGAGTGACGGCAGGGCAAGAAGCGAGAGCTGCGACTGGCATGTCGTGCCAGTGGAGGACGGAGAGGTCGGGAGGATGTACTCGTGCAAGACCGTCGCGAGGCGAGTCGTGTTGACCCCGGGCTTCCAGAGCTCCGACGCTGAAGCTGCAACGTCAAGTACCCCCTGCGCGACCGGCCTGTCGGCGCCTCCCCCGACGTCGATACAAGTCGCGTCGAGATGGCAGCTCGTCCCGCCCCACGCGTCCGGGCATGCGCAGAAGCACCTCCCGTCGCTCGAGGCACGAGCTCGTCCGCCGTTCTCGCACTTGAAATTGACGGAACTAGCGTGCGACGCGGACCTGCGCGTGAGGCCAGTCGCGAGGCCGACAGCGAGGAGCAGGACAACGACGAGCGTGACCGCCAGGGTGATGCGGGCCTTCCTGCTGGTCGGCAGCGCCTTCGTCCAGCCCCCTCTGCGACTCGCGACGGATCTCGCTGGCCCGCGATGTCCCGAGTCGCCCGAGTCGCTCAGCTTCTCACCTGACCAGTCGCGCCCCTCGCTCGTGATCGCCCACCCAGGTCTCGCGCGCGCGAGCCACCCGAGCCCGCTGCGCAGCGAGCCCGCACCGATCGTCGCACGCTCGCTCGGTGCGTCGGGAGGTTGAGAAGCGGGCGGGAGGGCCGAAAGCCAGGCTTCGGTGCGGCGCTTCTTTGCGACGATCGAGGCCGTCTCGAAGCCTTCGTCAATGTCAGGGCGTTCGATGGGTTCGTGGCGCTCGTCAGGAAGTGGGTGAGTATCGGTAAGAGGGAGAAAGCGCCGCCGAAGATGCTGCGAGGCGCGCGGCGGCGAGAGGACGGAGGAGGAGATGGAGTCCAGCTGGCGGACGTGGGAAGGTATCGGGCGAGGTGAAAGCGGGACTAGCGGATAGGTGTTGCGCGATACCAAGTCTGTACTTCGGCCGGACGGAGCGGGATTGACGAAGACGGAGACAAAGTCGGGGAGGTTTGGCGGAGCCGAGCTAGGAGGAGGCGAGGATGGGAGACTGTACGTCGGGGAGGGCGTCGCCCCGCCTGACGACGAGCCATAGAGTGACCCGCCGCCCGTCGCCTGGGCGGCCGCGGCCCGGTCGAGCAGAAGCGCGGCCGCGTCGGGGAGCGGCGGAAGCGGGAAGGAGAGATCGCTTGTGCCCTCCCTCGAGCGTGCGCCTTGTTTCGCCGAATTGACTGACGGCGTGAGTGGCAGACGGTAGAAACCATCGTCGGACCGGGTGAGGCACTGCAGGCTGAGTGCGCTGAGAGAGGCGGGCGAAGCGGAAGAGACGAGCGAGGGCGTCGAGCCGAGATACGGCATGCTGGGCGGGAGTGAGACCGGGAGAAGCGGTGGAAGGTCTTGTTGACTCCGTCGGACCGCGAGAGTCGGTCGCCGTGCCGACTTCTCGACATGCGGGACCGGCGCTTGACTGCGCCGCCTGACTGCGTCTTTGGGCGAGTAAGACTGCAGGGGTGGCGTCGGAAGGTCGACCACGACGTAGGCAGAAAGCGGCCGCCTCGGGCTCTCCTGGCCGAGCCGCGGAGAACCAAGGTCGCCCTCGGTGTATGAACGGCGCTGAATGGCGGAAGCCAGCGGCCGGAGAGACCGTCTGCGCGGCATCGGTTTCTCGAGGTGCGTGTCTAGCCGCGGGGCGAAAGTCGACTCCGCGAGGTTGAGTGAGCGGTCCCAGTGTCCCGTCGTCGAGGAGATGGCCGAGCCAATCGACGACAGGGTGTCATCCTCCAGGAACCGGTTGAACGGCAGGGTGAGGGAGCGAGCGGTGCTCAAGCGGTGCCGCGCAGCCTGCGAAAGAACGCTGCCATCTGCGAGCGCTTGTGCATACGGGTCGGCGGGAGGAGGAGCGAGGGGGAGAGGGCGACCCAAGGGGTCGAATCGCGAGGGACTGGTTATCATCCGGCTTGGCGGCGGCGCTTGTAGCTGCACATCCGCTCGCAAGCTGGACTTCGGCTGCTTGTGCGCAGACGGCGACGCCATGTACGGGTCGAGGAACGAGTGAGGCGCCGAGCCAGTCGACAGATGCAGCGGGTCAACCGGCGCCAGGAGCCCGCTCAACCGCTCGACCGGCGCTGGATCACCCAGACGAGGGGCGTGACCACTGAGCCCGCTCGCCACCCGTCGGCCCGGCATTTCCACCATCTGGCCTGCACTTCCCTTCGACGCTGCGTCCCGCTCTACCGATTCCTCACGAACGTCGGGTCCCGCAAGGACGATTGACGGGGCGCGACTACCGCCATGCGCTCCGTCCACCGATAAGGTAAGGTCGGGCGAAGGCGATTCGAGGAAAGACCAGCGCGATTGGGACGAGTCGTCCGAGGTTGACGAAGCGGGAGCGGGCGAGAAGCGCTGGCTGTCGTGGAACGGGTCGAGCAGCGGCGATGGCGGTTCCTGCGCTCTGCGACATTACGTCTGTCAGCCTAGCGTCAATCTGGGACTCGAGGAAGAAACGCGCCTGGCCAGGTTTGCGTCGAAGCGGGGGAACGAGCGATGAAGCGGAAGACGCCCAGCGCCGCGCAGTCAAGACAAGGAGCAGTGCAGCTAGTCGACGCGCCTGCACAAGCGCAGCGTTTGTATACGGCAGCTCTCCGCGCGGCGAACAGGAGCGCGCAGACCGCGGGCATCGACGCCGAGACGGGAGAGCCGAGAGCGAGGCTCGAGCGGCCAAGTTGAACGAGAGCTCGAAGCGGGGACCGTGCAGCCTCGCCTGCAGCTTTTTTGCCAGTCATCTGCACTGCGCATGCGCACAGGCCTGAAAGAGCGCAGTTCGGTCGCAGCAAGAGCCACGAGGCAGGAGATGCGAGCAGGTTGACATCTCTCGCTCTCCTCGCCCGAGTCGAACAGACTCTTGCACGGCGCTGCAAGGTAGCACAGACACACAGCTATCGCTCAGCCAAGTCGCAGCCTTGCTCGAGCTGTTGCCGCCGCGTCGCTGCTCACAGCAGCTTCATCAGTTCAATGTCGTCTTTTCGACGGCGCACGGCCGTACAGCCCATCCAGGGCACGCGGCCGTCCCCGTACAACGCCGCACCACTTTTGAGCACCGGTCTGAGCTCAATCGACGACCTCCTCGGCGGCGGACTGCCTCTCTCGACCTCGCTCCTCATCGAGGCCGACTCGCCAACTTCGTACGCCGACCTCCTGCTGCGGTACTGGATCGCGCAGGGCCTCGAGTGTGGGCAGGAGGTGCTCGTCGCAGCGAGCGGACTAGATGGCGGGCCCGAGGGCATCGTCGACGCGCTCATGGAAGTCGACGGCGGGAGGCCAGCCGAGACGTGCGGGCTCAGCAAGGAGGATGCGGCCGAGGACGAAGAGGAGCGCAAGCAGGAAGAGGCGTTGCAGGAGAAGATGAAGATTGCGTTCCGCTACGAGGGGATGCGGCAGCACCAGACCACGGTCGACCCGTCTCGAAGTGCGTTCTCTTCACGCAAGCTGTGTGGGCAGAGCTGACCATCTCAGACGGACAGACACATCCACAAACGACAGCGGGACATATTGCTCCATCTTCGATCTCACCATGCCCCGCCAGCTCTCCGCGACCCACCGCCAATTGCTCCACCTAGTCGACGTCGACGACTTCACCGGAAGCTCGAGTGGCCCGTATGATTCTCTGTACTCCCGCATTGAGTCACTGATACGAGACCGCGGCTTCATGTGCGCTGCTCGCTGGCTGTTCTCTCACACAGGCGCCTTCGCTGACGCTCGCATCTTTCAGGCAATCTTCCGATCCGTCCGTACCTCGCAAGGCGCTGCGTGTCGCTCTCTCGGGCTTTGGCAGCCCTTCGTGGGGCCCAAACAGCCCAGCGGCAAGTCTTGCGTGAATGCTTCCTCACCACAGCCTCGCTCACGCTTCCGCTCAACGCAGGCGCTCTTCTCCTTCCTCCACCGCCTTCGTCACCTCCTGCGCCAGTCACACGCCTCCTGTGTCCTTACCTTCCCCGCGCATCTCTATACCAGCTCCCCCTCGTCGCCCTCGTCCCCCCTCCTCACGCGCCTCTCCCACGCCGCAGACGGCGTCCTCCGCCTCACCTCGTTCGCCTCGTCGCCCTTGCACGCTTCGACCTTCCCACGCCACGCCGGGCTTCTCTCGTTCCCGAAGCTCCCGCTCCTCCCGCCCGGCTCGCTCGTCCCGCCCGGCTCCAAGCTCTCGGTCCTGCGCGGCCTCGGCGACGGCGGCGAGGGGCGCGACAACCTCGTCGGGTTCCGCGTCAAGCGCAGGCGGTTCGTCGTCGAGGTCGTGTCGGACGACCCGGTCGCCGGGACGGGCGAGGACGAGGAGCGCGAGAAGCGCAGGAAGAGGGTCGAGGAGGCGAACCGCAAGGAGAGGGAGATGGCGCAGGGCAGGTCGGGCACAGAGGTGCTCCTCGGGCTCGGCGACCGCGTTGCGCAGGTGCGGATAGGCGACGAGGTCGAGGCGCCGCGCCGTGGCGTGCAGGTTGTGGCGGCGGAGCCAGCGGGAGCAACGGTTACGGCGGACCCGCCCAAGCGCAAGGGCATGCGCATGGGCGGCGTCCAATTCGCGCAGGAGGACGACGCAGCGCCTCCGCCGCGGGAGAGGAAGAAGGTGTCCGTAGCGCGGATGGTGCACGAGCAGCCGGATCTGCTGGATTTCTAAGTCATACTCCCGGCCATGACTTCACGAAGCAACAGTCATCGCTTCCTGAAGCGAGACGATCTCAGCGGACGTTTGCACAGCAGTGGCTGGAGCACTTTGAGGGATTCCAACATCGACAAGCGCAATAAGAGTCACAATGCCAGAACTAACATACACAGAGCTGGGAACCAATCGAGAGCTATAGAATTGCCATCCTTACGCGGTTGCCCCCGCCGGACGCACTGAAGCGTAGACTTGTCCCTCTTCCTTGGTTTCAGCCTTCGCAAGATTCGCGCTTGTCTCGAGTTGCTGGAGAGTTTCGGCGCGCACGCCCAGGTCGAGAAGAGCGCCAGACTGCTCCACTGCATTGTGCAAAGGGAAGTCGTCAGTGTCCACGGGTGGGGCGGCCAAGAAAGACTGGAAGCGCGACGCACGAGTAAGTCCAGCCGTCTCCGGGAAGACAAACCACACGATCACGATCTGAATCACGATGATGGCGATGAAGATGTAGTAGTACGCGTAGCCTAGGTTGTTGAAGCCGATAGGGTTTCTGCACACGCCACCAGCGGTCAGACACGGTTTCACTTGTTTTCGAGGCGAATTTGGCCCACATGTACTGGTTGAAGAATAGCTGCATCGAGACATGCAAAAGCTGTCAGTTTGACATGGGGTGAAGCAGCATCTAGGCAAAGAACATACCGCCCCGTAGTCAAACATGAGGTTGAGCGCCATGCCCTTGGTCCGCATCCGGTAAGGCAGCATCTCAAGCGGGTACGAGTAGTAGAAGTTCGAGTAAGAGACGTCGAAGAAACCACTGAAGCTGTGTAGAGGACGGAAAAGGATCAGTCCTGGCGACAACGCGGAACCTCTGAGTCGGCGCCGCGCACATGAAGATCATCGCAACGGCTGCTCTTCCTGCATGTTGGTTCCCGTTTGCGTTGAAGACAGCGCTGGCGACAGT
Organism: Rhodotorula paludigena; assembly: GCF_050403205.1. Taxonomy (NCBI): domain Eukaryota; kingdom Fungi; phylum Basidiomycota; class Microbotryomycetes; order Sporidiobolales; family Sporidiobolaceae; genus Rhodotorula; species Rhodotorula paludigena. The sequence goes on along the minus strand of NW_027481457.1, from coordinate 502,657 downwards.
GAACATCGTGTACGAGAGGAGGATCCCGAAGGACGCCGAGAGCCACACGAAGCGTCGAGAAAACCGGTTGACGTAGATGTTGCCGACGATAGACGCAACGAGGTTGAAGATCTGCAGACCGCCGTTGATGCCCTGCTGCTGAACAGCACTTGTCACGCCAATTGTATCAAGGACCGGAATGAGGTAGTATGACTGCGGGCTCCTTCGTCAGCTTTGTCCAACTTGTGTGGTAGATCAAAACCCTTACGATGATTCCGTTGCCCATCCTGTCGGTGCACAAGCTTCTTGTCAGACCATGCCTCGATGCTTCGTCCACTGAAACAGAACGTACCATTGTTGAATCAGACCGAGCCAGATCACCATGAAGAGCCGATAGACGTTGCCCTTGGTGCGGAAGAACTCGAGATATCCAAAGGCAGCAGCCTGCTGCTCCCGCTCGATAGCTGTGGTAATTCTAGAGCACCACCTTGTCAGCTACATGACAAAGCAATAGCGCAGTGGAAGGGAGACACGCACTCGACCATCTCGGCTTGCACAAGGTCGTCGTTCATGTCTCCGTTGGCATGGTACGTCGCAAGGATCGCGTGAGCTTCGTCGCTTCGGCCTTGAGCACAGAGCCAGCGAGGTGATTCCGGACTACGTTTTTAAGGACCACGTCAGCCCGTGTCAGCGATCACCATGCGGATTGTCGAGACGTACATCATCCAGAGCGTCACAAGCTGAATTGCCGAGCCGAGCCCCTGGCAAAGGACAGGGATCCGCCATGCCCTGTGAGACATGATGCTCGATGAGCGTCTGTGGCAAGCAAGGAGGAAGAGAAAGGAGAACGAACCAGTTTGACGACAAGTAGGTCGTTCCGAATGAGATCCACGCCGCCATCACGCATCCGAGCATGTAGATTGCCGCAAACATGACGACAAGTCGGGAAGCGTGACGAGGGTGTGCAAGCTCCATGAGGTCTGTCAAAAAGAATCAGATCAGAGACTGGGGAATTTAGCGCGTTGTCCTGGACTCACGGGTGCAGCCAAGCGTGAGCGGAAAGGCGTTGCCAAAGCCAAGCAGCATGCGGCCACCGAAGACTGCATTAAGCGGAGGGTTGAGCAGATGTGTGCGCGAAGAGAGTGAAAGACAAACCGACAATTCCAGCCCCCGATGGCAAAGGTCTGCACAAAGCAGCCTGCCAGGATGACAACCGTGCCGCAGAGTTGCGGCCACTTGCGCCCAAAGCGGTCGCCTGCCCACGAGGCAGGCAGAAAGCCGGCAAGGTACCCGAGCGAGATTGCTCCGATGAGGAGACCCTGCTTGCTCGAGTCGGGGTCGTCCATGTCACGGAGGAAAGAATCGATGCCAAACGCTGCGTTGAGGACTACGCCGTCGTAACCACTATCATGCAGGCGAGACGAGAAACACGAGGAGACAACGAATATCAGGTCTCCGCATGTCTCGAGGAGGCGCGGAAAGGGCGTACCAGATGAGGGAGCCCAAAAGCAGGAGGAAGCAATACGCATTGAGCTTGCGCAGCCCGGGGTCTTTCCACCAGACTGGATGGGTGTTGTTGGACTGTCGGAGCTCCTCGTTGGTGGTCTCCTTCGGCGCCCAGACAGTCGTCGGCCAATAGGACTTGTACCAGGTCATGTCGTCAGCAGCCGTTGATAAGAACGAAAGCAAGCTGGATCCGGGCGGTCCAGGCCAGCAGATGTCGGTGAGAAAGAAACACAGGCAGCTCCGGACGACTCGGAGCCGACATTGCGGGAGGCCAGGTCGATAAGCACCCAATCTGCTTGTCGCTCCAATCTCGCCCGCGACCTCGGCTTCTGGACTCCGAGCAGGCTGATAGAAGCCAGATAGCCGCGCTGCGGCGAACCCGCGCCGCTCGACGGAGTGGAGTGAGGGTCGGAGTGGAGGCGGCCGCGTTCTTCGTTGACCGCGAAATGGACCGGTCTACGCGAGTCTTGCCGCGGCGTGCCAACTTGGACGAGAGACGGCCGAGATAGCCGTCACTCCGCCTTTCTTCAGCCCGCCTCGAGCACCATCATCCCCTCTTCTGCAAGTCGCCGACATGTCCTCGTCCGCCCCGAGCTGGAAGCGCGATCTCGAAGAGCACGGCTTTGCCATCGTGCGTGGCGTCGTGACTCCGGAACGTGCCAGCGAGTACGTTGCAGCGGCGCACACGTGGGCCGGCCAGTTCGGATGGTCCGCCGAGGACCGGTCGACGTGGAACACCGCGCACTTGCCAGCCGGAGCGGCAGGGGTCGTCAGCAACTACGGCACAGCGCACGAGAAGTGGGTGTGGGAGGCACGGATGTACGTTTGCGTTGCTTGCTTCTCGGGCGACGCTAATTGAAGCCGTGCTTTCGCAGGGAGCCGAAAATCGCCGAGGCTTTTGCTGAGGTCTGGGGCACTGACGAACTGATTGTCAGCTTTGATGTCGTGTACGCACTCCTCTCGCTCAGCAACGGAACTTCAGCCGCAGCTGATGCGCCAACTGCTTTGACAGCAACTTCTCCGTCCCGGTCGGCCCGCACGCTCGTACCGACATCGTTCCGACGCCGCCGTGGCCACACTGTGACCAGCAGCCTCGGCCATCGAAGTGAGTACACATCGCCTTAGCTCGATGTGAGACCACGCTGTATTGACCCTGATTCAGTCGGCCGCACTTCGAGTTTGAGCTCGCGCAGGGCCTCCTTGCTCTGAGCCCGAGCGGACCGACCGACGGCGGGCTCGTTGTCTTGAAGGGGTCGCACAAGCTCGTCAAGCGCTACCTCGACGACCACGACGGATACAAGCCCGGGCAAGACTGGGGAGAGAGCAACTAGTGCGCTCCTTCTTCTTTGACCAGGCCAACTCAGTCGAGCAGCGGCCAACACATCCTCTTGTGTGCAGCTACACGTTCACGGAGGCCGACATCGAATGGTTCCACAAGCAACCTGGTTGCACCGAGATCAAAGTCGAGACCGAGGCTGGAGACCTCGTCCTCTGGGATTCGCGCACCATTCACTGGAATCGGGTTCCGACTGGCGACATCGTTCGAAACGCAGTCTATGTCTGTATGTGCCCCAAGTCGATGGCTAGCGCGGAACTCCTCGACAAGCGCAAGGAGTACTTCGAGAAGCGACTGGCGACAAGCCACTGGTGCGTTCGCATCGTCACGTCTTTCAGCGTATTCTGTTAGCTCAGTCACGCTTGCTTTTGTAGGCCTGCGCCCTACCTTGTCGGGACGAGGGAGGCATTCGGTGCAGATCTGCGCGACGGGAAAGAGGACCACCTGGACCACCCTCGACCTCTCGAAGAGCCAGTCGTTACCAAACGGATGCTCCAGCTCGTCGGGTGTGAACCGTACTGAAATCTGACACTCTGTGCGAGGACTTTGCTACTAGTGCGAAGTTGATTGAGATAAAGCCGTCGGGACATTCGGTTTGCCCGCAGCACGAGCTTTGTTCTAGCGCGCAAGTGTATGACTGCAGCACTATCTGATGAGCAAGGACCGTCACAAGCCTCCTGTCCTCGTCTACCGGACGAGGGCCGGCGAAGAAGCTCGCGAGATGAGATTGAGAAGGCCGACTTTGCGCCGTCGTTCGCAGATTGGCGCACGCATCCTGTGCGATGCCGCATCAGTAGACTGCCCGCTGCACTACACATCTACCCATGCAGGCTGTCAGGCGACGATGCAGTGCCGTCCGTCCTGACGAGAGCCACACCTGCCGAGACGAGAAGGCACTCTTCCTTTCGTGAACGTGGGTCTACTTTCGCTAAAGACGCTGCTGGTAGCCTGCGAGTGATGATTTCGACCATCTCAAGCGTGAAGCTCGGAGTAGCGACACCAGGAGTGGGAAAAAAACGCGGTACACAGCGACGTGCATTCTGCTCAGCGCCCGAGCTGTGCTGCCGTGGTCAGTGCCTGCACCGCGTCGTCGGGGCTGAGGTCCTCGACCAGGACAAGCGGCGAGCACCGAGGCGGACGGCGAGGAGTGGCACCGGTTCCTGCGATGCGCGTGTCGAAAGATACTGAGGACGAGCTCGACAGGGAGGCGGTCGAGCATGGTCGAGAGGATCCTCGGAGCGGCGTGTCTGAGTGCGCAGCTTGCCAAACTCTTGCGAAGCAATGGGCAAGGAGGAGAAGGAGCGAGAGTCGAGGGCAAGTCCGTCAAGACGCACCCGCCCGAGCAGCGCATCGCGAGGTGTGTCATCGAGAATAGGCTGTACGCCTGCAGATCGCAGAATGAAGCTACGAAAAGCGAGCTATTGGAGCGAGAGCGAGAGCGAAGTCAAGCGTAAGCGGGTAAGAGGAGACGCCGGTGCTCGCGCCGACAGGTGCTCTGCGCAGGAGGCCACAGGCAGACAGCAACCACGCAAGCCGAGAGCACATACATTGCTCGCCTACGCCTTGGCCCGATTGCCCCACCCACTCGCGAGCTTGATGGCGTTCGCGCCGGACGACGCCTTGACCGCGCGCGCCTCGATGCGCTTCTGCTTCGCCGCATCGACCTTGGGGTTCCCGCCGCCCGCTGCTGCTGCTGCGCCTCCTGCTGCCGCACCGCCGCCGTTCTTCAGTCGCCGGTCGCGCACCTTCTTCTTCGGCTTGTCGGCAGCACCCTCTGCCGCTCCCGCTCCCGCCTCCGCCGAGCCCTCGTCGCCCTCGGCCGAGGCCTGCTTCTCGGCCGCGAGCTTCCACCTGCCCGTCTTGTCGCCGTTCTCGGCCTCGCCCTCGCGCATCCGCTTGTTCTTGGCGGCCTTTTCGCGCTCGAGCGTGAGCTTCTTGCGCTGCTCGTCAATCTTGGCCTTGCGCGCGGCGCTGTTGCCGCCGCCGCCGGCCGTCAGCTCGACGTTGATCTTGCGCCCCGAGAGCGTAGAGTGGTGCAGCCGCAGGGCCGACTGGAGCGCCGTGCCAGAGGTGAACTCGAGGAAGGCGCAGCCTTTCGAGGCGGGTTTGGAGGAAGAGTCGGAGGAGGTCTTGGGCGTGAGGAGGCGGACAGCAGGTGCTTCGCCTGGGGACGAAAGGCGTCAGCACGTGCGTGGGGCAACGGGAAGAATACGATAGACGCACCGCAAGGCTCAAAGTGCTTCTTGATCTCGTCGGCAGTCGTCGTGTACGACATGTTGCCTGATGGATGAAAGGGCAGTGTCAGCAGAGTGGCAGAGCAGCACAAGAGGAGGAAAGCAGGACGCGCCAACGAAGAGCAGCAAGCGATGGTTACCCTCGCCGCCCGCCCCACCCGCCTTGGCCGCTTCTCGCGCCTCGCGATCCCGCTGCGCCTGCGTCTTTCCGCGCTGCCGCTTCTTCTTCTTGGGCTGCTCGTCCGCTGCGCCCTCGCCCGCCTGCTCGCCCTTGTCCTCCTTGCCGTCCGGTGGTGCAGCACCCTCGTCCTCGTCATCCCGCTTGCGCTTCTTCGACTCCTTGCCGGCCTTTGCACTCTTCGCTGCTGTGCGCTCGAGCACGTCGAGTGACTCGTCGCCGCCGTCGTCGAGAGCAGCGACCTCGTCGTCGAAGGAAGGCGCAACCTTCTTGGCCTTGCCCTTGTTGGCGCGGAACGCCTGGGCCTTCTTCTCCTTCTTGGTGAGCTTGCGCCCGGGAGCGTCGGACATGGCTCGAGTGGGCGCGCGGGAAGGGCTGAGAGCGAGGTGGAGAGAGAGAGGGGAAGAGGCGAGATTAGGCGGGAGGCAGTGCGGTTGCGAGCTGTTTGCGCTGGTCGGTAGCCCTGATACAAGCGAGTCTGCGCGACTGGCTGCTTGTTTCGCCCGGCGAGAGCGTGTGGAGCGAATGAGCGCAACGAGCTCGAGCTCACCAGGCGGAAGCAGCTGATGGCGGAACTGCACACTCACAGCACGGGGAGGAGCTGAAGCAGTCCGAGGGCCTCTAATGAAACTTGACAAAGTGTCTCCCCGGCAGACTGCAGCTCTAGCTGGGAGTTGCGGCGTCGTTGTTTGTCGACGAGGCGGTGCTGCCCTCTTCGTCTCCGCTCTCGCTCGTCCCAGCTGCGCTCAGGGCTCCTGCGAGTCCGACTCAGAGCTCGAGGGACTGCACGCTCCCGGCCATGTTCACCTACTGCATCCAGAAGGTCCATCTTGTCCTCTCCCGCTGCTTGCCTTCATCACCCCGCTTACCGCTTCTGCAACCTGCAGGATGTCATCCGAGTAGAGCCGCGAGACTTCCACAAGGACCCCGCAGAAGCCATCCGGGAAGAGATTCACCGGCGATACGCAAACAGGGTGCGCCCACCTCGCCAACCCCCGCAGGCCCTCTGCAGCACCACAAATCGCTGCAGGCGGCCGCTCCAGGGACGTAGATGTTCTGTGCTGACAATTTCTGCCTATCCAGGTCATCCCCAACGTCGGCCTGTGCATATCCCTCCTCGACATCCTCTCTTCTTCCGAAGGCGCCGTTCTCTACGGCGACGGCTGCCTGTACTACCGCTGTGCGTCTCGCTCCTTCTCCTCTGCCAGTCTCGCGCTGACAGTGGACATATGCAGGCGAGTTCCGCTTGGTCGTCTTCCGACCATACATCGGCGAAGCCCTCGTCGCCCGCGTCAAGTCGCAGAGTCCAGACGGGATTGTCGGTGCGTGCGGCTGCCTCTCCCGCCTTTTCCGCTCAGCTGACTCGAGAACGTCCACAGTAACTCTGGGCTTCTTCGACGACATCCACATCCCGCCTAATCTCCTCGCCGACTACACGACCTTGTACGTCGTCACCTTGCTCCGTTCCGCGCCTGCTGACCTGACGCCCGCCTCTGCAGTGACCACGAGCGCCGCGCCTTCTTCTGGGTCCCTTCAGACCAGTCGGGCGGTCCGCGCCCTACCGTCAAGGAGCTCCTCTCGCTCGACGAGGAGCAAAAGCTCTACGTCTCGCGCAAAGACTGGATCCGCGTGCGCGTCGAGGAGGAGCACTGGGACGACACGAGCCCGACGAGCGGAAAGGTCAAGACGCCGGCGACGGTGGCCGCGGGCGCACCGGGCGCGGGGCAGGAGGGGCAGCAGCCCGTGGCGGACCAGGTCCGGACAAACGGAAAGGCGCCGTACTCGCTCATCGTGCGTTGGCTTGAGATCGGGTCTACCGGTGCTGTGCTGACTTGGCTGCCCGCAGTGCTCGATGGCGGAGGACGGCATGGGCGTGCTCGATTGGTGGGCAGACGAGGGCGAAGAGGCGGCATAGCATCTCTCGCGCCGGGCGGTCCTTGTTGTACTCATCCTCGATTTGGCACACGGACGGCGTGATACTGCAGGGCAGAAGGAGAGAGCTATACGACGAGACGGCATGAACAATAGAGTAGGACAAAAGAACGATGAAAGACGGCGGACAGACGAGGAAAGGCGAAAGGGAACGAGGGGAATCTGCACATCAGAAGGGGTATCACCTCTGCACCAGGTTATTCACGACGACCACTTCCCGAGTCCGCCCCCGAACGAGCTCTTGACCGGGCTCCCGGACGGGCTGTCCCACCCCTCCCTCTTCTCGCCGACTACCTTGCCCTCCTTGAGTTTCGCCAAGTCGCGCGCGATCGTCTCGCGCCGCGCCTTGCGCGCCCGCTCCTTGTCGCGCTGGTGCGGCGAGTACGGCAGCGGCGGCGGGGCCGTCTTGGACCACGGGCTGCTCGGAGCGGCGGTCGAGGACCACGAGGGCTGCGGCGAGTGCATCGAGGGTCGTGTCGGAGACTGCGAGGATGAGAGCGGCGCGCGTCGCGAGAGGGAAGGGGCGCGGGTCTTGGCGGCGTCGGACGCGCCGGCGGTGAAGGTGGACGAGGGGCGGCGGTTCTCCGTGTCGGACGACGAGGCCGAAGCGGTGCCATTTTGCGCCGCCAGCAGCTGGTCGAGCAGGCGTTGCGCAGCAAGGTACTTCTGCAAGCGTTTGGAGGGTAAGGAATCGGTGCGAAGGTGCGGATAGCCAACGGACGCACCTGCTTCCAGTCCTCCGCCCGCGCCTCCGTCTCGTCCAGCTGGCGCTGCTGCAAGTCAAGGGCGCTGCGAAGCTCGGTCGACTCGCGCTGCGCCGACGCGACCTCGAGCTCACTCGCCTCGCCGGCCGACTCGACCTGCTTCTCGAGCTCGTGCACGCGCGACGCGAGCTCGTCGTTGCGGATTTGTAGCTCGACGTGCGATTCGGCCGCGCTCGGCGCGGTCGATGTGGCTCCGCCTGCGGCTGAAGAGGTCTGCGAGGCGTGCGACGCGCCCGAGACGGAACGAGCGAGCGGCGTCACTGGCGTCGACCTGCGGGAAGTCAACTCGGCGAGGCGCGACTTGAGCAGGTCGGTCCCGGCGCGCGTGTTCTTCTCGTACGTCTGCCGCTGGGCCTCGAGTCGCTCGTAGTGGTCGACCGCGCGCTGCAGCTGCTCCACCTTGTCGATCTTGGCGCGCAGCTCGACCTCGAGGCGCTGCTGCTCAGCCTCGAGCGCGCGAACAGCTGCGTCCTTTTCGCGCTGTGTCTGGTCCTCTGCAGCCGCATGCTGCTGCGCTTGTAGCGCCGCGAGCCCCTCGACTTCGCGCAGCCGCTGCTCGGCCGCCTCGACCGCCTTGAGCGCGAGGTCGCGCTCCGTTCGCGCGCCGCCCGCCTCGTCTTGCGCGGCGGTGATGGCCGCTTCACGCGCAGCGACGACCGACGCCAGCTCGGCCTGCACGCTGGCGACCTCGCGCTCGAGCGAGCTGATCGTCTCGCCCTGCGAGCCGGAGAGGACCGCTGCGTCTGCGTCCTTCGCCGCGAGCCGCTGCTCGAGCGCCGCGATGTCCGCTTCGAGGTGCTTCAGGTGTGAGTCGCGGTCCTTCGCCGCGGCATTGGACTCGAGCAGGCGCGCTTCAGCACCCTCAAGCGCGACCTGCGCCGCCGAGTGCGCCTCCTCTGTTGCGTCCACGCGCGCCTGCAACGCCAAGACCCGCTCGTCGCCACTCTGCTGGGCCTCCTCCAGCCGAGCGCGGCTCTGCTCGAGCTCACGGCGCAGCGAGTCTCGCTCGCTCGTTAACGCGGCGACGTCCGCCGTCAGGCGCGCGACCTCGCGCTCGAGCTCTTCAATGCGCTCTTGCCGCGCTGCGCTCGTCTCTGACGCCTGAGTAGCCTCTTGCTGCGCAGAAGCCGCGGCGTCGCGTGCTGACGCGAGGTCCGCACGGAGTCTGTCGAGCTCGGCGGTCGTGTGACGGAGGGAGTCGAGTTCGGATTGGGCGGCGGCGAGCTGGTTGTTGAGGTTGGCCTCCTGTGCATCAAAGCATTCAGAGTACTTGTCAGGGATGAATAATCCGGCGCCGAGGAGAGCCGAGTCGCGATGCGCACCTTTTCCCGAAACTCGTCTTCCTCTGCGAGCCTTCCGCCGATGCTCGCCCTCCCCGCAAGCCTGCTCGGCGTCCCTCTCCCCAGCGCGCCCATCTCGCTCACCGTCCTCATCCCGCTCCTCGCTCCCGCTCCACCTCCACCTCCAGGCGTGCCCAGCCCAAGCCTCAAGCTCCGACTCCTGCTCGGACTGAGCACCTCCTCCCACTCGCCCGCGCCGGCCCCGCTGACCCTGCGCGCGCTGCGCTCGAGCTCCGGCCCGTTGAGCACCATGCGCCGCGTCTGGTCGAGCAGGTCGCGCAGCCGCGCGAGCTCGTCGTCTTTCGCGCTGAGCGCGTCTTGCGCCGCGAGCGCGGCGGCTTCGGCGGCCGAGAGGCGAGAGATGGCGCTGTCGCGCTCGGAGGCGAGGAGGGCAGAGGAAGAGGGCGAGGAAGGGGAGGTGGGAGACGAGGTGGGGAGGCCGGATTCGAGAGAGGCAATCTGCTGCTGCAGGGCGGCGATCTTGGCCGAGTACTGGGTGAGCAAGATCGCATCCGTAACGAGCTGTGAGGATACCCACAACCGCAGTCAGTCTCGGCACAAATTGCAGATGACCGACGAGAGGCGCAAAGGCAGCACGCACCACTCCACGCTCGGCCTTGGTGACGACCATCTTTGCGCGCTTGGCAAACTTGAGCGTGCTCAGCGTCTCGGTCGCCTGCTCGGCGTCGGGGCTGACGGTGCACACGACGGCGACGCGCGAGTTGCCCGACAGCGCGGGCTGGAGGAGGCGCGTGAGCTTCGAGTCGCGGTACGGGATGTGCGAAGACGCGGTCGACGGGTCCGAGAGCTTGCCGATGACGGTGCCGAGCGTGAGGAGCGAGCGGTTGATGAACGAGCCTTCTTTGCGCCGGTCTTCCTGGCCTGTCGCCGACTCGGACCCGGCAAGGTCAATCAGGTTCTGCGGGGTGCGGGCAACCGTGAGTACGTCAATTATGAGCACAACATACAGACGTGGCTCGCAGTGCTGTGCGAAGCCATCGTCAGGCAGGACTCGATCAGGACGCACCAGCTTGGAAGTGCGCGCCGACCCGTCCTTTTTGCTCATCGATTCGATTGTCTGTGGATCCAGCGTCTCTTCGTCAGAACCGCGCAGAAGTAGCAAACACTGTAGCTCGGCGAAGAAGTTGCGCGCGACGCACCACAGTAAAGACGCAGTGACTCCTCGAGCTCCTCTCGTTCCAGTCGGTCGCGCCAACCCTCCTCCGCGCCTCCCCCTCGCGCAGCACCTCGAGCACCTCGTCCGGCAGCGCGACCGCACGCTCCTCGAGGTTCTTGACCGCGCCGCCTTCGACAATCTCGGGCCCGCGCGCACCCGCACCCGCACCCGCACCCGCACCGGTCGGGGAGGCGAGGAGGTCGCGCAGCTGCTCGTTGTAGATCTCGAGGAACGAGACGCGGAGCGAGTAGGAGCGGCGGGAGCGCTGCGCGCGGATCGCGAGGAAGAGCTCGTCGATCGAGAGCGGGATGATGCCCGGCTCGAGCGGCGAGCCCGTCATGGTGTGCGTCTTGCCCGAGGCGGTCTGGCCGTATCTGTGCGCGCGCGAGAGGCCGTTTTCCTATTCAGCTCTCGATGTTGGAGAAAGTAAAAGAGCGGAAGAGGAGGAATGGCGCGACGACGCACGCAAAGACGGTCCCGTTGAACCCAGCGAGCGCAGCCTTGACGACGGGTTTGATCTTGCGGTCGTACAGCTCGAGCGTCGGGCTCGGGTGCTCGTGCAGGAGGTCGAAGCGGTACTCGTACTCGTCCGAGAGCGCCTTGGGAACGTGCGTCGACGAGCCGAAACGTTTGAGGAGTGTCGGGTGCGACGAGGTCAGACTCAGGGTGGCATTCGAGGACGAGAGGGAGTAGATGGGCGCAGAGGGAGTGGCAGTTGACTTGGGCGGGCGAACGCTGCGGAGCAGAGAAAGGTCAGCTTCACGCGGAAGCAACGCGAGCACGGCGATGTGAACGCACCGTAGGCACACGACCACGTTTTGCTTTTGCCCACTCTTGTCCTCGTCATCGTCCATCTCGGTTTCCTCGCCCTCGTCCGCGCTACTCTCCTCGAGGACCGAGTCGTCCCCGTCCGTCTCGCGAAGCGGTCCATCCGCGCGCGCCGGCGTGCTCGGCCCGAAGCCCGCCCGCCTGCGCGGCAGGTCGGCGTCGCTCTCGTCTGCGGCAGCATCGTCCGTCTCGTCGTCGGCCTCGGCGAGGCTGTCGGCGAACGAGGTGGACGAGACGAGGGTCGAGGCGGTGCTTGTCCGTGCGCTCGGGCCTGCGCCGTTGGTGCTGCTCCGTAGCGAGGCGATGCTAGACGTTGGTCGGACGGCGGCAGAGGCGGCGCTCGCAGTAGAGGTGCGGATGCGCAACGAGGACGGAGTGGAGCGGCCGGCGAGAGAAGACGAGGGGCGCTTGGTCGGGCTCGATGGACCGACCTCGGCGTTGCTCAATCCTCGTGAGCTGGTTGCAGCACTCGCGGCAGTGCTTGCGCGGGAGGCGGGGCGGGACGAGGTGGTGTTCAGTGAAGAGGGCTTGGTCGGTGAGCTGGGGCGGGACGAGGCTCGCGAGGCAGGGCGGGTTGCCTGCAGGGATTTTCGAGGTGTGCCCGAGGCCGTGGCCATGTCTCCACGCTCCCTGTGGGCGTGGTCGGGGCGAGAGACGGGCAGGCGATGAGAGCGAGGCGGTGAAGCACACGCGGATCTCCCCTCGTCGCGCGTAGGAAACGCTGGGCCGATCACAGTCGAGTGCAGAGCTAGTGTGCGAGTCTATCTAGCGCTTCGCTGTCCCGCTCGAGGCGAGGGCGGGTGCACGTCAGGACGAGAGCCTCTCTGCTCTCTCGCGTCTCTCCCTTCCCCTCACCGCCAACTTTCGCCTGAAGCTTGTTCAAGACTGCCAGCGAGTGGCAGCAATGTCGTACTCGCACGCTGACCCCTCGCCGGTCCGCACGGGCGAGTGGGACTCGCCCCGCCGCTCGTCATCGGCCCGCACTCCAGCGGCGTCTACAGCGGCGGGCACACCGCGGGAGAGCGCAGGACAGCTCGTGCGCGCACGAGACACCCAGCCTGCTCTCTCCAAGCTCAAGCAAGAGGTCCTTCCCGTGCGTCCACCCTCTCCCTTCCCCTCTCCCGGTCGTACTGACTTGATCGGTTACTCCTCTGCAGGAGGACGAGTACCTCGCGCACCTCTCGCACATCATCCAGCGCGACTTCTTCCCGCACCTCACGACCCTCGAGCACCGCAACGACGTCCTCGACGCCTTTGCCAGCAAGGACCCCGCACGCATCGACTCGTCTGTCCGCCGCCTGCGCGACCTCGGCGCCACCCCGACCCCGAGGAAGCGCGCTCGAGGTACGTGGTATTGTCGGCAAGAGAGGGATTGCAGCAGACTGACCTGGCTTGCGAACCGCAGCGAGTGCTACTCCCTACTCGTCGCGCGACACTCCCGCCGACCCGTCCCTCACGCCGACCTACTTCGACCGCACACCCCTCACCTCCTTCACCGACACGCCCGCGTCATCTACCTCGCGCGTCCACCGCCGCCGCGCTCCGTCTCCCCCGCCCGCACCGGGCGCCGAGTCGCTCTCGCTCGACGCGTTCCAAGCGCGCTTCACCTCGGAGGACAACTCATCCTTCCAGGACCTCGTCGACGCCGACAATGCCGCCAGGCGCGACAAGCACGCCTGGGCGTTCTCGGCCGAGCAGCGGGCGAATGCGCGCGCTGTGCGCGGGAGGCAGGCGCGGGAGCGCCTTGTCGACGTCACGAAGCGAATGGTTGAGAGCAGCAAGGATGGGACGGTGCGCTTGCTCGAGGGCCCGGCGGGAAGGCCGGGCGAGCAGCGCCTCGTCGTCGACGAGGGCGTCGAGGTCGGGCCGGGCGAGACGAGGCTCATTGTCGGGCGCGACGCTAACGAGCGCAGGCTTATCACGGACGGGAGGGGCGCCGACCGAGTCGGCGATGTCAAGGGCAAGGGCAAGGAGAAGGAGGTGCCCGAGCGCGTCGACGAGCGCGCGAAGCAGTATGTCGACTGGGACAAGCCGACGGCGGACGAGGAGCAGGACAACGGCCCCGTCGAGGCGAGCGAGCTGCAGCTCGAGACCACAGCTTGGCCATTCAAGGTCCGTACATGCGCGCTCTCTCGTCCTGCTTGCCGGTCCCCGGATCGACTCGCGAGCTGACGTTCTCGCCGCTTGCGTCGCGCAGACCCGCAACTCGCTCATGTTCCCGCCCGACGCCGACCGCTCCGCGCCTTCCTCGCTGACCGGCCCTCCGCCGCACAACGCCCCGTCGTCGTCGTCGTCGCGCGCGAAAGACGCTCCGCCCGTCCTCCTCGGCGAGCCCAAGGGCGTGCGGTACCACGCGACGCGGCTCGACAGCCTCGAGCGCGGGACGGGCGGGACGGGGAGCAGCGTTGGAGGGAGCCAGGCGAGCTTGAGCCCGAGCAGGAGCAGGATCGGGGCCGCGATCGCGGGGACTCCCTGTGCGTTCGAATTTCTGCTCACCCTCTCAAAAGCGACTCAGACTGTGCTGACTTTGCGTGCACGCGCTGCAGACCCCGCCCCGCCCGCGTCGCAGACCCCTCGCGTCTCGGGCTTCTCCTTTGTCGACGCGCTCCCCTCCGTCCCCTCGTCGTCCCTGCCCCCGCAAGCCCTGCAGGAGCTCATGACGTGGGGCACGATCGAAGCGACGCCCGTCACGCTGCGCTCCTCGGACGCCGACGCGAGTGTCGGCCCGTTCCGCGTGCGCGAGTCGGACCGCCGCGAGGAGCTCGCGCACCGCATGGCGCGCAGGGCCAAGCGCAGCCTCGCCGACGGCGGGACCGCGGGCATCGCCGCCTCGTCGTCCGGGGGCGCAGGAGGATCGACGGGTCTGCGCCGCTCGGCGCTCGAGGCGTCGGTGCGCTCGACTGCCTCGCGCGGCGCGGGCGGCGCGACCCCGGGCGCGGGCGGCTCGACCCCGCGGCGCGCGGCGGCGTCGGACGCGCTGTCGCCTGCGGCGCGGTCGCTCCTCGGGCGGACGCAGCCGGGGCGGGCGCTCGAGCGCGGGCTCGGGCGGTCGAGCGAGTGGGGCGAGGACGAGGAGCGCAGGAGGGTCGAGAGGGCGCGGCAGCGGGCGAGGGAGGTCGAGAGTCGCGACCGGCTCAGGCGGGAGAGGTGGACCGTGAGTCGCCGCTGCGGCCCGTCTCTCGATTTGAGGTGGATGGGCTTGCGTTTGCTTCGCGCTGCCGCTCCCTCCTGTCCTTCGCGGGTTCCGCTTACTCGTCCTGTTGATACCTGCAGCCGTCGCCCGCAGTCAGTATGGGCTTTGACCCCGACCTGGACAACTGAAGGTTCAGAAACGTTGCGTCGATGTGAATGCGAAGGAGTCGTGGCGCCGACGCTTCGTCGTTGTCTCATGCAAGCGGTAGCTCGAAGTGTGCATGTCGTGCTCGACTGTAGAAAGAGCGACGCGAAACAGTGCCAGCACTGAGCAGATACAAGAGCAATGCAAGAACAAGAGGGAGCAAAGAGCGAGCAGGAAACGGAGAGGCGGACGAGCACGCGCAATCTGGACGCTGCCGCGGGTCGGCTCAGAAGCGAAGAAGAAAAGATGCGCCCGCGCTGATGAGGAGGAGGAGGGGGACAGCGCGGGGCCAGGCAGCGCGAGAAAGTGGAGGTGCGGGAGGGTGTGCGCGGGGAGGGCAGCGGTGTGCGCGGTGGAGCGAGTGGTGCGCTAGTAAGTGCGAGGCATCACAACACTCGGTGGTACCCTCGAGGCTAGACGAGCGCAAGAGTTGCGCGTCGAGCGAGGTCGGGTCCGGCAAGAGTCACGAGCGGGGCAAAGGCGAAGTCGCCCGAAGGAACGCTCGCTCTCGCCGCCTCGCTCTCGCACGCACCCAAGAGTGAGCACAGCCTGCCACTCGACAGCCCCGGGCTCGTCCCAGCGGCCGCACCAGCTGACCCGCCTTTCTCCCACCCTCCTCCGCCCAGTGCTCTCTCGTGTCGCCGTCCGCCAGCTCCGCACCCGCACCCCCGCCGCCGTCCGCTCCGTCAGCGTGTGGAGCAACGTTTCTGCTGGCCCGCCCGACCCCATCCTCGGTGAGCCCCTGCACCCACCACCTCCCGCACTCTCCGCGACCCCTCCCCCACGAACCACCCCCGCCTGCCTCAACGCTCGCAGCCCACGAACCTGCGCTGCTTCGAAAGGGGCACTGTCATTCGCACATACTGACAAGAGCGCCGCGCAGGCATCACCGAGGCGTTCAAGCGCGACACCGACTCGAAGAAGATCAACTTGGGTGTCGGCGCCTACCGCGATGCCGACGGCAAGCCCTATGTCCTCCCCTCGGTCCTTGCTGTGCGTTACGCGACACCTCTGGCGCGAACGAGTGGGCCCTACTTCGACCAGGGCTTGCACGGAGAACGACCACAAATGCCCGGTAGCGTTGACACCTCCGCGCTCTTCCCGCCTCTTCGTTTCCACAGGCCGAGGACAAGGTCATTGGCGAGCGCAAGGACAAGGAGTACCTCCCTATCACTGGTCTCGGCGAGTTCACCAAGGCCGCCGCCGTCCTCGCGTACGGTGAGGACTCGAAGCCGCTGAAGGAGGGCCGTGTGCGTTCGACGACCTCTTTGATGGCACCTCTCGCCGCGCATTGCACCCCGACTGACGCCGTTCGATTTTCGTCGCTGCGCGCAGGTCGCCATCACGCAGTCGCTCTCGGGCACCGGTGCGCTCCGCATCGCCGGCGCCTTCCTCGCGCGCCACTACCCGCACTCGAAGAGCATCTACGTCCCGAGCCCGACCTGGGGCAACCACATCCCCATCTTCCGCGACTCGGGCCTCGAGGTCAAGACGTACTCGTACTACGACAAGAAGACGGTCGGGCTCGACTTTGACGGCCTGAAGAAGGACCTCCGGGTGCGTCGGGCGTTCGCCGATTGATCTGCGCTGCTTCTCCTACTAGAAGTGTGCTGATTCAGCTTCGCGATTACGTGCAGGCCATGCCGGACAAGTCGATTGTCCTCTTGCACGCGTGCGCGCACAACCCGACCGGCATCGACCCGACGCAGGCGCAGTGGCGCGAGATCTCGCAGATCGTCAAGGAGAAGGGCCACTTCCCCTTGATCGACAACGCCTACCTCGGCTTCGCGTCGGGCTCGGTCGACAACGATGCGTTCATGCTCCGCCACTTTGTCGAGGAGGGCCACCAGCTCGTCCTGTGCCAGTCGTTCGCCAAGAACATGGGCCTGTACGGAGAGCGTGTCGGCACTTTCTCGGTGGTGTGCGCCGACGCCGACGAGAAGGCGCGCGTCGACTCGCAGATCAAGATGTGCGTTCGGAGTTCCTGCCTGTCGTCACCTCGCTGTCGCGCGCTCGCTCGGTCGCACTGCTGACGTTTGCTGTTGGGGTCCGGATCGCACAGCCTCGTCCGCCCGATGTACTCGAACCCGCCGGTGCACGGCGCGCGCGTCGCGTCGACGCTCCTCACCGACCCCAAGCTAAACGCGCAGTGGCTCGCCGAGGTCAAGGGCATGGCCGACCGCATCATCGACATGCGCTCGACGCTGTACGACCTCTTGGGCGAGCTCGGGAGCAAGAAGGAGTGGGGGCACATCAAGAACCAGATTGGCATGTTTGCCTACCTCGTGCGTTGGTCTGCGCTGCGTCTCCCGGGCAACCAGCCTCGCTTTGCTCAAGCAGCAGAAGGATCGGACTGATGCGGGAAATATGCGCGCCACAGGGCATCTCGCCGGAGCAGGTCGACCGCCTCGCGCAGGAGCACCACGTCTACCTCACGCGCGACGGCCGCATCTCGGTCGCGGGCATCACCAAGCACAACGTGCGCCACCTCGCAGAGTCGCTCCACGAGGTCACCAAGAACGACGCATGATTCCGGTGTAGACTCGTCGAAAAATTGACCCGGGCGCCGGCGCGCCTCTCATCCTCTCTCCGCCTTTCTCTCTATCTTCTGGCAATTCAGTCTCCAAGGCAGTAACTTTCTCCCAGTCTCGCGCGTCGCAGCTCTCTTTTGCCTCCTGCTTCGTGCTCGCTCGGCCCTTGTGCGCCGCCGCGAAAGAGACTCTGGCCTTCTCTGCGAAGCCTCGTCACGCATCAAGCAATCCTTGCTTCAGCACCACTTTGACCACCCGCCATCGACCTTGAGCGTCGTGCCCGAGCAGTACGACCCTGCGTCGCTAGCGAGGAACAGCACCGCGTTGGCGATCTCCTCGGCGTACCCGGCCCGCGGGATGTTGCCCTTCTTGACGTGGTCCGTGTCCCGGAATCCCTCGAGCATCGGCGTCTCGATGGCTGTGCGAGCAACATCCGGTATCAGCTCGGAGTTTTCTGGAGGCAGTGCAGCAGTGCGCAAGGTGGGCGGATAGGAGCAGGACGCACGACCTGGCGCGACAGCGTTGACGCGGATGCCCTTCGGTCCAACTTCCTGCGCCGCCGACGCCATGAGTCCTCGGACTCCAAACTTGGAAGCGCAGTACGCGGCCGACCCAGCGAAGCCTGTGTGGTCCCCCTGGTCAATCGCTGCGAGCGCGAGAAGAAACAAGGACTCAGGACGTACCGTCAAGCCCGAGCTGCGACGAGATGAGCACGACGGAGCAGCCCTGACCCTGGCTCGGCGAGGCAAGCATAGCCTTGAGACTCTGCTGCAAGCCGAGGAACACTGCGCGCGTGTACGAAAGAAGCGGGTCAATCGGTGCGGAACGCGGGAAAGATGCGCGGTTCTGCACGACTCACCTCCTCGTAGGTTGACGCGGATCACCGTATCGAACGCAGCGACGTCCATTTCGGTGACGGGCCCCGTGACGGGCGAGATTCCGGCACACTGCACCGAGACGTCAAGCCTCCCCCACTTGTCGACCGTCTGCCGCACGTACGACGCGGCGGCTGCCTCGTCGCTAACGTCTGCTGCGACGGTGAGGACGCGGGACGATTCGACGGAGAGGCTGGCGGCGGCAGAGGAGAGGGACTCTTCTTTGAGGTCGACGAGGGTGACGCCGAGTGCGCCGGCCGCGAGGAAAGCCTGCGGGTCTGGCACGTCAGTCGCACGAGACGTCTAGGTGAGTACTGGATCAACCGCGCACCTTTGCAGTCGCGAGTCCGATTCCGCTCGCTCCGCCCTGCCGATGTGGGGTCAAGAGGTCAAATCCCGGCGAACACGCGCTCACGCCGCTGAGCTGCAAGGCCGAGACGCACCGTGACAATTGCGACTTTGCCTTCGAGCGAGTACGCGGGCGCCATTCGTGCCGTGAGGATGAGGAAGAGGAGCGGAAGCGCAATCGGCGCAGATTCAGAGCCGCATCCCGCTCGGCCGGGTCGGCATTCGCGCGCCAACTTCCGTCGGAAGCAAAAGCAGGGCAGATCGTTGCGGGGCAATGAGGCTACAAGAAACAAGCTACGAACGAACGAACGAGAGGACACGGCGGGACAAGGTGAACACGAGTACAGGACGATGTGGTTCCGTCACAGAAAGAGGGTCGACATGCCCTCGTGCGAAGAAGGGGCGTCAAATCGCCCTTCGTAGTCGTTCGAGGGGGGCGTCGCAGTGCTCAAGAGCGGGTGAGCGTGGTGTACAAAGTCGAGGCGGGAAGCGAGCCACGATGCCGGAACGAGCGAGCGGACGAGGGCACTGCGGAGCGGGCGTCAGGCGCCTCTACCGTGCGACGCTGAAGCTCAAGAACGCACCTGGCCCCGATGCCGACACCAATGAGCACGCCGCAGATGCTGACGAGATGCCAGACCTTGATCTCGACGGTCGCGCCGAGGCCCTTGAGCCACGAGAACCACCCCTGCCTCCGATTGTCTCCCTTCCCATCGCCCGCGCCACTCGAGCCCGCTTTCGCAGACTTGTCACCCTTCTCGCCACCGGTAGGCGAGGGCAACTGCTCGCCCTCGGCGCCGCTAGACAGCCCTTCAAGCGTCGGGACCGACTCGCTCGCGAGCGCCGGGTCCTCGTCCGAGTCGAACGGCGGCGTCGAGCTGCTCGAGGCGGCGAACGTCGGCGGGCGCGCGAAGGACGGAAGGGGCCAGCTTGAGGAAGGGCGCGTCGGCTCGCGTGTGCGTGTGGGCGAGGTCTGCGGAAGAGGGCGCAGGGAGGCGCGCGGCGAGAGGTCCGAGAAAAAGCGGGCGGCATCGACGAGCTCTTGAAAGGCGTTGTCTGCGTGAGTTTGAGAGTCAGGCTACGTCTTGCGCTACAAGACGAGCACGCAGAGTATGCGCGCTCGTCTTTGCGACCACACAGCCGACTCACCTCGATCCCCCTCTGCCCCCTCCCCCTCGCTCAGGAACCCCTGCTCCGCGCCTCTTCGCTCCGTCGCCCCCTCTCCCAGCGCCCAACTCCTCCCCATCCCCATCCCCGCCGCCCCGCCCGCCGTCCTCAGCGCCGCCTCTGCCCTCGCCCTCCGCCTCTCCTCGACGCTCGCCGGCCCCGGGCCAGGACTCGTGCTCCCGCCCCTCCCGCGCCCGCTTCCACCTCCGCCCCGACGGCTCCGCAGCGCCGAAGCGGGCAGCGCCGCGGCGCCGCGGCGCGAGCGGGAGTAGTGCGGAGGCGAGTTGCTCGAGGGGAGACCGGCTGATCCGAGGGGGCGCGAGGGCTGCAGCGGGGAAAAGCCTGCTGCAGCAAAGGGCCCCGAAGAGGCGGCGGCGGCGTGCGAGGCCGAGTCGGAGTAGGCGCGGTAGGAGGACGACGTGCCGAAGTAGGGCCGTGTGCGGGAGCGCGAGGGCGAGGCGATCGGGATGGCGCGGGTGCGGTGCGCCGAGGGCGAGGCCGGCGCGAGTTGCGTGCCTTCCTCGTCGGACGACGAGGACGAGGGCGCAAAGACGTCTTCGGCGACGGACGAAGACGAGAGCTCGTCGTCTTCCTCGAGAGGGTCGATGAGCGCCGTGGCGAACGGCGAGGGGCGCGTGCCGGTCTGCTGGCGCGAGTTGAAACTCGCAGTTGAAGCTGACGAGCCAGACGCGCCGGCCGAAGCAGACGATGAGGACGAGGCGGTCGGCTGGAACAGCGAGGCGAGCGAGGCGTGCGACATGGAAGGGGTCTGCGAGAGACCGGCCTGCGCGGGTGCGAGCGAGAGCAGCGTTGCCAGACTGTCGTGCGACGTGTCAGTTGGGCGTTTGACTCGTAAGCACAACAGGCACGCACCTCGAGCGAAGCGCGTCCTCGAGCATCGAGCGCTTGAGCTCCGGGTCGCGTCCCCTCCTCGTCCTCGCGCGGCCCCTCGACTCGTCGGCGTCTTCGAACGCGCTGCTGTCCTCGTCGTCGCCCTCGATGCCGCGGCGGTGCAGCTCGTCGTCAAAGTCGGCGCGGCGGTCAAAGCCCCTTCCGCGGCCGACGCTACTGCCGGACGAGTCTTGGCGCATGCGCTGCTGCGAGAGGGAGCGCGCGAGGTTCGAGGGCACGTTCCCTGGCTGAGTGTACGGTGCAGGAGCGGGAGGGAGAGACTGGGCAGACGAGTTGGGGTTGCCGAGGTGCACGACCTCGCTGTCGCTGATGGCCTCGAAGTCGCTCGAGCTGGGCGATCCGACGCCGGTCCACGGTGACAGGTTAGCTGTGTGTGCGGCAGGGCGTGTCAGTCTGCGTGCGAGCGTGTGACCAGAGCCACCCGTCGCCGCCTTCCCCGCGCCGCGACTCCTATCGCCCCCACGACGCGCCCTCTATCGCGCGCGCCCGCAGTCGCAGCGCAGAGACCAGCCAGCCAAACGCACCGTCTGTCCCGCTGTCGGCGTCTGCGCGCCTGTGCTCGGCGCCGCGCGAGTGAGCACGCCACGCCGAGTGCGCGTCGTCGTCGGCCGATGCTGGGGACTCGTGCTCGCGATGGCGGGCGGGCTCGGGCGAGCGCGCAGGATGCCCGGGCAAGCGCTGCTGGGGCGGCAGATGGCTCATGCCGCGTCGATCGGGCGAATGCGAGCGGGAGCGAGAGTGATGCACAGGAACTGCAAACGGACTGAGCGCACGAAGGAGTCGAGGGCCGAGGTGGGGCGCATCCCCAGAGGGAAGGCGTGTACGCAGACAGGCAGGTCCAGGCTCGCAAGGCTGCACGGTAGACATCCGATCGATCCCTCGCGCCTCCACTCGCCCCCGTCAAATAATGTCACTCGCCAGAGGTCAGCAGGCGAAGCAGTGCCCGTGCCTCGTCCGAAGGGCGCGCCCTCTCCCTCGATCGCCTCGCGTCCTTGCCGTCAGCGCTGACGGAAGTAGACGTGGCGATGCCTGCGAGAGACGCCAGATCGGTTGGGGCGCGCAGAACCAAAGACCTCCATCGCTCGAAATGCGAACCGCGTTGGAACCGCGTGTGACCTCCACATAACCCCGAACGCCACCAGCTCCGGCCAGTCAGGCAACAGGAGCGCGAGTACATGAGCAAAGATGAATCCCTGGGAATCGAGAGCCGCAGAACGCAGAGTGAACAGCTGGAGCACGAGACAGGAGAGAGGCGACTCGACCATCCTGATTCCGCTCCCATTCCGGGGAGTGTGCAATGTCGCACACTTGGTTTGGCTGGCAGAGAATCCAGCAGCGGCAGGTACCCGGAAAACGAAAGCGTTCAGCCCCGAGGAGCGCGAGAAGGAGAAAGCCTCTCGCGACGACAGACCGAGCAAGAGGCAGAGCTGCGATTGTGTGGGCGGTATGTACACTCTAGACCTGCACGCGTCGCCTACTTCCACAGCGAGAAGACGTAGTTGAGCGCGAACGGCGCTGTGGCACGGCGTCGACAGGTTAGCTCGACGAGTCCGGCCGAGGAGGGACGGAGAGGGAGAGGGGAGGGGAGGGCAAGGCGCACCGGCGCGGAGGACGCCGATGGCGACGAAGAAGCCCTGAAGGGTGCTGCGGGCCTGCTGGCGGGCGAGCGCGAGCTGTGCGGGCGACGGACCGGCCTGACCTGCGTTCGGCAAGAGATGAAGTCGTGAGCGGGTGTACGGCGGGTAGAAGCTCGCGGTCGACTGTGATCGACAGAGCTCCAGCCTGTATTGTGCAGCTCACCAGCGAACATGGCTTCTAATGCGATGGAAGCGAGGGTGGGAGGACTGACCTCTGTGCGAGCGAGCGCAGCGAAGGCACTCGATCCTCGACCTCTCCCTGCTCTGCTCGAGATGGCCACGCTCGTACTGCCAGGACAGCCCCTCTCGACACCCGGCACCGCCGCACAGCTCGCACCCGGTCCGGGCACCTACACTCGCGGCGGACAGGTCTACGCCGCTCTCGTTGGCGAAATGAGTCGCGAAGGAGGCGTGCGTCGCCCTGCGCTCCGTGGGATACTCGAGAACACTGCAATTGACCGAGACGCGCGCCCGCAGATCGTCAGCGTCAAGGGGAAGGAGGAGACTCAGGCGATTCCCGAGCCAAACGCAACGGTTCGCCCCTCTCCCTGCCTCTGCCCACCCTCTGCATGCCCGCTGACCCGCTCGAGAGCAGGTGATCGGTACCGTCTCGCGCATCACGCGGCAAGCGGCGACCATCTCGCTCTTGACGGTCGACGGCCGGCCCTGTCGTCCCGACTTTACCGGCATCATTCGTAGCCAGGATGTGCGACAGACGGCAAAGGACTCGGTCAAGGTGCGCGGCGGGTTCATTGATGCCCGGGGTACCGCGGGCGGCGCCGACCGAGCTATGTCTGACCTACTCGCGCAGATCTGGTCTTGCTTCCGACCTGGAGACGTCGTTCGCGCCAAGGTGGTGCGTCCGCGCTCGTTCAATGATGTTGACTGTTCAGCACTGACTGTGCTATGTGCTGACTGCTGTCTTGCTTGGCGCAGATCTCGCTTGGCGACTCTCGATCCTGTTCGTCTCCTCGGAGTTGCTTGTTCTCTCGCTCTCCTCAGCTGACGTACGCTACTCCGCCCCGCAGACTTCCTCTCGACGGCCGCCAACTCGCTCGGCGTCCTCTTTGCCGTGTCGTCGACGACGGGCGAGGCGCTCGAGGCTGTGTCGTGGGAGGAGATGCGCGAGCCAAGTACGGGCGAGGTCGAGCCGCGCAAGGTCGCCGGTCCCGAGTAGTCGCGCTCCTTTCCATGTTGTCTTGTTGTAATAGTACGCTCGTGCATATGCTGGGGGCTCAGACTGGAGAGAAGGTGTTCCCAAGTTCCGCCTGTTCATTGTCGCGAGCAGAGGTGGAGCCCGTTCGTCCGACCTTCGACTTTACCGACTCGCGCACCACTCTCTTCGAGACCCGCGCAGAGCTTGCAGTGAGTCTGATCAGCCGGCCGTGCATCCGCATCGCGCGCACGAGCGCTGCCCCTCGCTCCCCTCCTCGGCTCGTCATGCTGCCAGTCGCGCTCGTTCCTCTCGCCACAAGCGGCTGGGAGGTCTGGCGTGGCCCGTGCGAAACGAGCAAGGCTCGGAAAGGCCGTGCTGACGCGTCGTGCGGCCCTTGCTCGCCCTCCTGCAGCTTGACCTCCCTCATCTCGCCAACCCGCAACTCAGCGCACCATGGACGAGCAATACGACTACGTGCGTCCTGCCCGCCTGTGCCGAGCGACACAGATTTGCTTGTGCCGCTGCAGCTACCGCCCTTCCCTTCCCTGCATTCCGTGCCACATCGGCTGACGCCTCCCCCACCGTGCGTCGACTCGCGCAGATCATCCTCGGCACGGGCCTCACCGAGTGTGTGCTCTCGGGCCTGCTCTCGGTGGAGGGCAAGAAGGTCCTCCACATGGACCGGTGAGTGTCTGCCATTGCCGCGTGCGATTTGAGTGCACTGCAGGGCTTCACTGCGGCCCGGTGGTGGACTCTGCATGCTCAATCGATCGAGCGTAGACGCTGACAGTACCTGTCTCGGTCAGGAACGACTACTACGGCGCCGAATCGGCGAGTCTCAACCTCACGCAGGTAAGCCGGAGTGCAGGGATGAGAGGCTCGGTTGACGCATGGGCTGATCTCGCATGCTCCTGTGTGCTCGGGTTAACAGCTCTACAAGAAGTTCCGTGGTACGGAGCCGCCGGCAGAGCTCGGCCGTGACCGCGACTACAACGTCGACTTGATCCCCAAGTTGTGCGTGCCGACCTGCCCTCCTCCATCCGGTTCGCAGCCGACCTCCCAGTCCCACAGCATGATGGCGAACGGCGAAATGACCAAGATGCTCGTCCACACGGACGTGACGCGCTACCTCGAGTTCAAGCAGATCGCCGGCTCGTACGTCCTGCGCGACAACCGCATCGCCAAGGTCCCCTCGACCGAGCGCGAGGCCGTCACGAGCTCGCTCATGGGTCTGTTCGAGAAGCGCCGTGCTCGCAATTTCTTCCTCTGGGTCCAAGGGTACAAGGAGGAGGACCCGTCGACCCACCAGGGTGCGTCTCTTTCGCTTGTGCTGTGGGACGGACTTGGTGCTCATGCTTGATCGTCTCCGCAGGTCTGAACCTTGACAAGAGCACGATGAAGGACGTCTACTACAAATTTGGTCTCGAGGCGGGCACGCAGGACTTCATCGGCCACGCCATGGCTCTCCACCTCGACGACGAGTGCGTACTTGATCGTGAATAGCGCGTTGCAGCTTGCTCACTCGTTGCCGGACAGCTATCTGAACCAGCCCGCGCGCGAGACGTACGAGCGCATCATCCTCTACACCTCGTCGATGGCGCGGTACGGCAAGTCGCCGTACCTGTACCCGCTGTACGGCCTCGGCGAGCTCCCGCAGGGCTTTGCGCGCCTGTCGGCCATCTACGGCGGCACGTACATGCTCGACAAGCCCGTCGAGAAGATCGAGTACGACGACAAGGGCAAGTTTGTCGGCGTCACGTCGGGCGGCGAGACGGTCAAGGCGGCAAAGGTCATTGGCGACCCGTCGTACTTTGTCGACGCGTCGGGCAAGGGCGGCGCCGACAAGGAGGACAAGGTCTTCCTCGAGGGCCACGTCGTGCGCGCCATCTGCATCCTGCGCCACCCGATCCCCAACACGGACGACTCGGACTCGGTGCAGCTCATCATCCCGCAGAAGCAGGTCGGCCGCAAGCACGACATCTACATCGCCGAGGTCTCGTCGACCCACAACGTCTGCGCAAAGGACGTCTACATCGCCATCGTGTCGACCATTGTCGAGACGGGCAACCCCGAAGCCGAGCTCGAGCCGGGCCTCAAGCTCCTCGGCCCCATCTACGACAAGTGCGTCTCGAGAGGCGAGTCTCCCACCACTGCCACCTTGCTGACGGGGCTTGCGATTGCTGTGCAGGTTCATCTCGATCGCGCCCATCTACTCGCCCGCGTCGTCCGGCTCGTACGACAACGTGTTTGTCACGCGCTCGTACGACGCGACGTCGCACTTTGAGACCATGTGCGACGACGTCAAGGACGTGTGGCGCCGCGCCGAGGGCACCGCGCTCGAGCTCAAGAAGCGCGACCAGGAGGACTCGCTGCAGGCGCACTAGATCTGCGACGCCTCGTGCCCCGCTCGTTGACGGTCTCGCCGTGACGCATTCCACTTCTTCTGGGCTGCAACGCTCGTTTGTCCGTATGCAATCCCTTCTCGTTCTGCAGTCCCTCCTCATGCGCGTCTCTTTTGTTTGCCTCCTCGTGGCCTGTACTTCTAGATCACTCAGATTGTCCATCAGACTGACGTGAGAGCTGCCCTTCACTGGCTCTTGTTTTCCCGCTCTTCGTTGAACGCGGTCAAGAGACTCTATTCCGGCGAGACCGCCCCGCTACACCGCCTTTGCTCATACGTCAGGTTTCGTACAGCGCTTCTGTCATCCCGAGCACACGTTGAGGTTGTGAATGGTCCCGAGCGAGTGCCCGTCGATCCCCATGACCCAGCCCTGCGAGACGTGCGACAGAGCAAGGTCGTGTCAATGAGAGCGCAGCCCGGACAAGCGGACCAGAACGCACGTTAAGCATCTGCTGCATGTAGTCGAGGTTCTGTGCCCAATTGCAAGCAAGGCAGAGGGTGAGAATGACGGAGAGACGGAACAAATCCGCAGTCCTGGTGCCAGATGCAGAAGCCAGACGTGCAGGGAAAGGCAAGCACGCACGTTCTGGCAAACGCAGCAGCCCGAGTCTTTTGCCGCCGTGGCCTTGTTGTACGTCAAGCCGTCGTACCACTGTGAGGCAGTCGTCAGATCATCTCGCGCTGAGCATTCCTAGAGGACGCACGCCGTTGTACGTGCCCATCGCGAGCAGCAGGTTCTCGTGGTGGTCCTTCAAGACCTGAGCAAAGTACGCTGCGCCAGTCTTGACACTGCAAGAAGCAGTCAGCTGGATGTTGCGATTCCGTGAGCGACCGGACACACTTGTAGTCTGCTTCCGCGCAGTTCCCGCCCGGCGCATCGCCACACTTGTCGTCCGTGATCTGCATGAGGCCGTACCTTAAAAACGGATGGATCAGCCTTACGCTCGCGCAGCACAGACACAGCGAATGAGCTCACGGGCCGGTACCTTGGGCATCTGCGTTGCACGTGCCTGCCGTCTTGAGCGTCAGCTCACGACCCGCGTGTTCTCATCGAGAGCTAGGAATGCGACGCACTCTCCAGCATGGCGAAGGCAGCAAGGAGGATGGGTGGGATGCCGTACTCCTCGCCGTACTTCTCGAACAGCTTGATGTGCGGTTTGCACGGCTCGTACAGGGAGCCTTTTGCGAGCGCTTCTTCGAGCGTCAGCGTCTTAATCTGTGAGACCTTGATCTTTGGCGGCGGAGCGATTCGAACGTAAGGGTGAATCAGCGGCGTTTCTCTAGCGAAAAAGGAAGAGACGAGCGCACCCATTTCCCCTCAGGGTTCTCCTTCGACAGCCCGCAATTCAGCCATGACTGTGCGCCATTCGGCCCGCCGTCCTCGCTCGACTCTTCCCTCGCGCCGCTGTCGCCGCACCCGTCGTCCGAAAACGACATGAGCCCGCGACCGGCCCCACCGTCCGCACTCGCGCTCTCGCCAGCGGCGGTGCTCTCCGTATTCGCGGCGGTCGCCGACTCGGTCTCCTTTGTACCCGTTCCTGCGGAGGGAGCTGCCTCGCCGCCAGGGGTTGACGAGCTCCTCGCCGCTGCCGCCGCACTGGTTCCGGTACCCGACTTGGGTCGGCGGTGGCAATTCCCTGCGCGACGTTGTAACCCGTGTCTTTGTCGGTAGGCGTCGTAGAAGGAGATCTCGGGGCGCGCTGACGCGACCATAGCAAGACTCGCGCAGACGATGAACACAGCGGTGAAGGGACGCATCTTGGTGAACCGGCTCCGCCGGGGCTCGTCAAGACCTGCGGGAACGCTCAGTCGATAAGGCAGAGGGAACAGGTTGTCGACAAAAAGCACGCAGTCTCGTGAGCGAGCCCGTCTCGAGCAGGACGACGGCCAAAGCATGCGGCAGGACAAGACCGGAACAAGCGATTCGTGCCAAGCCGGACGAACGCCGTGGACTTCCGTGGCAGGTGCGTGAGGAGACGTTCGGCGGACGACCTTTGTTGCGCGGCCTGAGCGTAGCGCAGCAGCTGCACGTCGTCTGCTGCAGCGAGCAAGGTCCAAGCCTGCCCCGGCGCCTTTGTACGTTGAGATCGGAAACGTTTGAGCGAGGTGCGGAGAGCAGCAGGCGAAAGCGAAGGCAGTGTCCGAGGTCGACCGAAACGAACGGAGTTGATCGCACACAGCGCCCTACGAAGAAACGGCGAGCCAGCCCGCCTAGTTGCACGAGTCGAGGTTCTTGATCGTTCCGAGCGAGTGGCCGTCGAGGCCCAGGACCCAGCCCTGCGAAGAAGACGGTCAGCGAGAGGTCCGTCAGCCGGAGCAGTCAAGCCTACGTTGAGCATCTGCTGCATGTAGTCGAGGTTCTGCAGAACAGTCGAGTGAGCAGAGTGCTAGATGGTGCGACATGAGAGGGAGTGGGGCCCGTCAGGACAGGACTCACCTGCTGACAATTGCAGCAGCCCGTGTTCTTTGCCGCGACTGCGCCGCTGTACGTGAGTCCGTCGTACCACTGGGCTCAAGCGAATCAGTCACAGGCCTAAGCTCGTGAGGAACGAAAGACGTACGCCATTGTAGGTGCCAAGCGCGAGCAAGAGGTTGTTGTTGTGCTCCTCGAGGACCTTGGCGAAGTAGGCCGTCGCCGTCTTGATGCTTTGGCGAGCGTTTCGTCAGCGGTCTCACCGTAGTGTGGGAGTACTGGTCGCTCACTTGTACTCGGGGTCGGCACAGCCAGCAGCGGGCGCGTCGCCGCATTTGTCTTCCGTAATCTGCATCAAGCCGTACCTGCACGCAACGAGATGGTCAGCGCCCACGTCTCGCGCAATCTGCAGATCCGACGCACGCTCCGCCGTTGTCGCCGCGGGCATCCGGGTTGCAGGTACCTGCACCGTCGCGGCGAGGTCAGCAAGGTCCTTTCGGAGAACATGGGAAAGCACTCACTCTCCTGCATGGCAAACGCCGCAAGCAAGATGGGCGGCACGCCATGCTGCTCGCCGTACTTCTCGAACAGCTTGCCATAGTCCCTGCATGGCTCGTAGATGGATCCTTTGGCGAGCGCCTCCTCGAGCGTGAGCGTCTTGATCTGCGAGAGCGAGATCTTAGGCGGGGTCTGCCGCGGCGCCCTTCTTCCCAGTCAGCATACTTCTGAGCGTCGGATGCACCGCCGGGATGTCACGCACCCAGCCCGCGTCCGGCTTGCTCTTCGACAGCCCGCAGTTGAGCCAAGCCTGCGCCCCGTTCGGCCCGCCCGCGTCGCTCGTCTCGTCCGTCGCGCCACTCGCGCCGCACGCCGAGTCGGTGAAGAGCATCAAGCCCTCGCCGGCCGAGGCGGTGGAAGTGGCGGTGCTGCTCGCCGAGCCCGCGGCGGCAGTCTTTTCGCTCTTCTTGCCCGCACTGGACGACGGCGTCGCAGCCGCGGCATACGAAGTCGCTGCAGCCGGCGACGAGGATTTGACGCGGCGGTGGCAGGTCTTGCCCGCGCGGCGCTGCAGCCCGTGCGAGCGGTGGTAGGCTTCGTAGAACGACGCGTCCGGGTGTGCGACGACGAGCGTCGCGAGGAAGCCCGAGACGGCGAGGAGGGACGACAGGAAGCGCATCGTTAAGTGATGTCGGTGAAGGGACTGTAGGTGCTGCGGAAGTAGAGGACGTGCGAAGCGGAGGGTTCAGCGGTCAGGGCAGAGTAAACGTAAGTCAAGTCGAGACGCACCAGTGTCGGCCAGCGACAGAGCGAACGAGTGAAGAGAGTCTCAGAACGAGAACGAGAGTGAAGGGTAGGAGGGCAACCGAAGCGAGCCAAAGAAAGAGCGTCCGTCGTGGCAGACCGAGGAGAGGTGCGTGGTGCACCGCCTTTGTCCTGCGGCCTGAGCGCGTTGCGTGTACGTGCAGCGCCTGCTCAGCGCACGGCGCTCGCACAGCTAGGTCGAAACACGGAGGTTTGCGCGGAACGGCTGAGCACCAGAGCTGGCAAGGGGGCTCGAGAAGCAGGAAGCGTCTGAGCAGGAAGACCGAAAATGGCCGTGGAACGGAAATTCCGGCGCAGTATAGATGCAGTAGGATGCGTTTTGCGATATCAATACACTGTCCAAAGTCATCAGATCGACGTGACAGGCGTAAAAAAAAAGAAAGGACGCGAAACGCACTGGCACATGCCTCCGCCAAACCACCCGTGGAGAGAATCTCCGCCAGCTACACCTCCCTCTTCGGCTCGATCGGCAGGTCCTCCTGTGGTGCTGGCGGCAGCTCCTGACCGTCGGCGGTCTTGCCCGGTTGCAGCGTGGTGAACGGAAGCGGCGGGACGGGTGCCGAGTGGTGGTCGTCTTCGGGGCGGAACGTGCCATTGGTGGACCTGTGCAGCCGACCCCCGCACTGCAGTCAGCTCCTTGCCTCGTCTGATTTAAGGGTGGACAGTCTTGGGCGCTTGACGCACTCCTTGTACGATTCGAGGAGGGGTTCTGCGTTGAAGGAGCGTCGTCAGGGTGGTGTGCTCCCGCTGACGGGGCGGAGAGAGCTGCCACGCACTGAAGACCCAGATCCCACTACCCACGCCGATCGCCATGGCCAGAATGGGCGAGACAAAGCGTCCAGACATTGCCAGAGATGAAGTCGGGGAGGAGGCGGATTCGGGTGATCGACAAGTTCAAGCGGGGTTCGGCTCGGGCGCTCCTGACTTAGAGGTTCGTGGCGTGCTCCTGAGGCTGTTATTGCTGCGTCTGAGCGAGGTTGAGCGACTGGTGCGAGTCGGACAAGTGGAGCGCACAAGGTTGCGCCTGCTCTCGCCTCGCTCTCGCCGCACAGACAGCTTGAGCGCGTGCTTGCGAGCTACTAGACTCTACAACGGACCGCTAGACCCCGCCCGTACCCGCTCCCGCCGAGGATGGAGGTGCCTGCGACGGCCTTGTCGCTCCCCGCCCGGCTGCAGTTCCCCGTCACGGTGCAGCGCATCCACGCGCAGAGGGGCACGGCCGTGCGCAAGACCCAGACGCTCCTCACCTACTCGTTCCTTCCCGCCAAGCCCGACCAGGACGGCAACCGCGAGCGCCAGGTCCGCGCCTGGGAGAGTCCCGTCGAGGGCGAGGTCGTGTCGTGGGCCGTCAGGGAGGGCCAGGTCCTGCACAATGCCTCGTGCGTCGTCCTTCCTCTCTTCTGGCGGGCTGAGCGGGACCCTCCAGCTTGCGACGGCGACTTGGTGCTCTTCCCCGCTTCCGCCTCGCACCAAGTTGAACCAGGTCGTGTGCACCGGCGAGAGTCCCGTCGAGCCCACACTGACTCTTGTGCTCAATCAACACAGCCAAGCTATCGTCCAGATCCGCGAACCATGTACCCACGACGTCCAGCTCCAAGGGCTGTGCGCGTTGTGCGGAAAGGACCTCACTGCGTGCGTACAGGACCATCGGGCGTTGATGTACGCCTGCATACTGACTCTGAGGAGCTACAGCACCGACTACACCGGCTTCTCGGACACCTCGCGGGCCACCATTAGCATGGTCCACGATGTCGGCGGATTGACCGTTTCCCGCGACGTGCGTTCTCGCCCGGGCTCACCACCCTGCACCCGTGACTGACGCACGACCGACTTTGTAGGAGGCTCACCGACTCGAGACGGCCACCACCTCCCGTCTCCTCAAGGCCAAGAAGCTTTCGCTCATCGTCGACCTCGACCAGACCATCGTCCACGCAACCGTCGAGCCGACTGTCGGCGAGTGGCTGCAGGACCCAAAGAACCCCAACTACAAGGCGCTCGAGGGCGTGGAGAAGTTCAAGCTCACCGACGAGAGCCCCGCGCGCAAGGTCAAGGTCAAGAAGCAGAAGCCCAAGCCGCCGCCTGCAGCTGCCGAGGGTGCCGAGGATGCCGACGACGAGAGCAGCAGCGAGGAGGAAGAGGAAGAAGGCTGCTGGTACTACATCAAGATGCGGTCCGTCTGCTCGCATTTCCCTCCGAATGTCCCACGCGCTGACCTTCTTCCTTTCGCAGACCCGGCCTGCGCGACTTCCTCAAGCGCATTGCCGAGATCTACGAGATGCACGTCTACACGATGGGTACGCGTGCGTACGCGAGCGAGGTCTGCAAGGTCATCGACCCGGACGGCGGGCTCTTTGGCGGGCGCATCCTCAGTCGAGACGAGAGTGGCAGTGCGTGTTTGACTCGCCTTTCCGTGAATGTGCACTTGCTGATAGTGCACCTCGACACGCAGGCATGACCCGCAAGAGCTTGCAACGCCTCTTTCCATGCGACACCAACATGGTCGTCATCATCGACGACCGCGCCGACATCTGGGATGGCAGCCCGCACCTCGTCAAGGTCGTTCCCTGTGCGTTTTTGCGGCGACTCTTCACTGCCCAGTAGTGCTGAGCTACATCACTGCAGACGACTTCTTCGGCATCGGCGACATCAACGGCGCGTTCCTGCCCAAGAAGAAGGAACTCGTCCCGCCTCCGCCCTCGGCCCCCGTCCCCTCTACATCCGCCGCCTCTCCTCCCGCGTCTTTGTCCCCCGCATCCGACGCACCCTCGACCTCCGACGCGCCCCGCGCGCGCGACACCACCACGCCCGACTCGACCCCGCCGGCCGACTCGCCCCTCTCTGCGCCCCACCTCCCCGACTCTGTCCTCGCCGAGCCGACGACCGTCTCGGACCTGCTCGTCGAGCCGTCGCCCTCGGCGCTCGCGGCGCCCGCGCTCGCAGAGGCGACGACGGCCGCGGCGGATGCGATCCACGACGTGATCGAGGCGAGGCCGCTCGAGAAGGCGGCAAGGGAGGCACACGACGCGCATGAGAGGAGCAGCCATGCGGGGTCGGCGAGCCCGAGCCCGGAGGTGGATGGCGAGAAGAACGACGAGGCGGCGGAGGGGGCGGCGGGCGCAGAGGAGGAGGTGGAAGAGGAGGCGGTGCTCAAGGATGATGATACCGAGCTGGATCGAGTGTGGGAGGTGCGCCTGGCTCGCTGTTGCTTCCCTTCGCTGCTTTGCTCGCGGACAGACACTCAAAAACGTTCCTCTCGCGCAGATTCTGTCGAGCGTGCGGAATCGCTTCTTCGAGCTGCACGAGGCAGAAGGCGCTGCCGATGTTGCCGTGAGTCTCTCTCGCCCCAAGTAGTCGCAAAAGCGCACGCTCATCCGCTTGCACGCGCAGGACATCATCCCGTCGATGAAACGGCAAACCCTCCGCGACACGCACCTCGTCTTCTCGGGCCTCGTCGCGCTCGGCTCGCGCCCCGAAGACTCGGAGTACTGGAAGCTCGCGCAGACGTTCGGCGCGCGCTGTTCAGCCGACCTCTCGTCGTCTGTGACGCACCTCGTCGCCAACCAGGAGGGCACGGCCAAGGTACACTCGGCGCGGCGCAACCCGCGGATACGCGTCGTGTACCCGCAGTGGCTGCTTGACTCGGTCGCGCAGTGGCGCCGCCTGCCAGAGGAGGCGTACCTGCTGCCAGTGCCGGAGCGAGCGAGCACGCCAGGGTCGCCGATCCGCCCCGAATTGAGCGGTGGCGAGGACGAGAAGGGCGCGGAGGACGCGCCCGACGATGAAGCCCTCGAAGGCGACTTGCACCTCGAGGACCTCGACTGGAACGATGCGATGAAGGAGGTCGACGACCTCCTCCTCGAGACGGATGACGAGGACTCGGCCTCCCTCTTCGGCGGCGGCGGGAATGGCGACACGAATGGCGCGGACACGACCGACGGCGAGAGCGACGCTTCGACTGCTGGGGCAGGCGGTACCGCCTCTGCACCAAGGCGGAAACGCCCGCGGGTCTCGCTCGCACCCGACGCAGCTGCTGCAGCCGACGCAAAGGAGACAGAGTCGCCGCTGCAGAAGCGCGTCAAGACGGCGCGGTCTCGCAAGAGCGGACTCAAGCAGTCGCTCAGCGCTGCGGCGCTCGAACGGTCCGCCGCCGCACAACTTGACGGACCCGACGGGGCAAGCGCTGTGGCGACTCCCGCCGAGAGCAAGACGCCGCTGCCAAGCTCGGGGGCGAGTCAAGCGAGCTCGAGCATCGACTCGGACGACGAGGATCTGCTCGCGAGCATGGCCGCAGATCTCGAGCAAGGCTGGAGCTAGACGGCCGGGATATAGGAACGCTTGCAACACAGCGAGCTGGCAACGATAACAACAACATGGTGGACAGAAAAAGAGAGAGACAGGAAGCCTGTCTAGAACCCGAACACTGATCTCGCTTGCGCGCGCCCGAAGCTCCGCCGACCAACCACTCTGGCATCGCAGCCCCGCGGCCATCGCATGTTGGCGCCCCAGACCCGCTCCATCTCGGGAAGAAAGTCCTGGAAGTAGCGGAAGCGCGTCTCGTCGCGCTGCGCCGCCAGGTTGAAGTGCTCGCCGTCGTCCTCGTCAACCTCGCCGGCCGCAGCCGCGTCCTCGTCGCTCTGCCGGTCCGCTTCGCTGCGCTCAGGGCGGCCGCCGCGCTGTACGAGGCGCGCGGCGGGCCACTCCTCGGCCTTGCGGTCCGTCTTTGGCGGGTGCAGGACCCAGACGTCGCGCAAGACGCGGAACTCGTACCCGAGCGCGTTCAGCAAGAGTGAGTGCGACTGCTTGTCGCCGCCTTGATCGGTGAAGCGCTCGTTGTAGAGAGGGTGCGAGGCGCGGGCGAGGAGGTAGTAAGGCTCCCATTGCGGCTCGAAGCAGACTTCGTATGAAGCAGCCGGATCGACGATGCCGAAGCGAGACGGCGAAGGGGCCTCGCTGAAGAGGAGGGATGGCAGCGTCGGTCCGTGACCGGCGTTTGCGTCCGTGAGGGTCGCGATGGGCGGGGAAGCCGTATACAGCGCTTCGAGGTCGGCAGTCGTG
This sequence comes from Rhodotorula paludigena, assembly GCF_050403205.1. Classification (NCBI taxonomy): domain Eukaryota; kingdom Fungi; phylum Basidiomycota; class Microbotryomycetes; order Sporidiobolales; family Sporidiobolaceae; genus Rhodotorula; species Rhodotorula paludigena. The sequence goes on along the minus strand of NW_027481457.1, from coordinate 468,228 downwards.
TTGGGATATGGCCCCTCGAATGACGTCGAGAGAGCGAAGGTGGGGATAACGATGGCTGAACGGCGTAGTGTTGGCGAGCGCGCATTGCGACTCGATGGACGCTCGATGAGGGGAACAGCGCGGGTGGAAAGTGTCGAGTGCATGTGTGGTGACGGGACGAAGTCGACGTCGATGACGAGGATGTAGGGAGATGGCGCTTGTGCCATAGCGAGATTGCGGAGGCGGTTGATAGGGTAGCGCAGACGGCTGAGGAGCGCCGTCTCGTTGATGGAATAGCTGGGCTTGACGATGACCAGCGCCACTCGCTGCCATGCTGGCGACAGCGCCGTCGTTGAGAAGTAGGCCTCGAGAAAAGAGATGTCTGATTCATCGACGAGGTAGACCGCCGCCGAGATGGGACCGTCCCAGGCTTGCAGCATGCGCTCGAAGCGATCCAGGCGCGAGATGGACAACTGGGTGACGAGCGTGATATCCGCCGGTCCGGTCGAGCTCTGACAGGGAATGCCGAAGGCTGCATCGACGTCGGGCGCTGCTGGCAATATCGACATCAGTCCAGGATTCGACGAGCGAGAGGAAAGCAACGTACAGCCATCCCGAAGTTGTCTCAGACCGGTCAACACGTCCAGTTCGAGCCGCACGTGCTTGACGTCTACGCAAGCTCCTTCTGCGCAGTCGTCTCCGCGTCCCTGCTCCAGGACGCCCTCCTCGCCGTCATGAGCCATCCATCGCAAGTTCCCGCCGAGCGGTATGTCGACGCGTACGACCGGTGCCGCCTCCCAGAGTCGCTCATAGATTCGCCCGTCCCCTTCTTGTTCGGTGGATCGACTCGGAAAGATCTCCTGGATAGCGCCGTTGGCGAAATGGACGAGGGCGGAGGGGTTTCGAGGTTGCGAGACTACGAAGGAGACTGCTGGAGCGCTTGCGGACGTCGGCCGAGCTTCCGAGCGGTGTCGGAGCACACGTCGATCGCTCTGAGCAAGCCACCGCAAGCACAGGAGGACGAGGACGAGAGCGAGAAGGCCGCGGGCTCGCCTCGGGAGACGAGCAGCAACGGCGACGATGCGGCGGTGCAGCGGGACGTGGCGCACTCGCTTGGCCCTCTCATGGACTGATAAGCGATTCGCCAGGCTCGTCGGCGACATGTGACGGGTAAGGCGAGGCGAGAGAGGCAAAGGAGGCGGTGCTGTCCTCTTCAAACCGGGCGAGTGTGCCTACAGAGCTCCAAGGAAGAGGTCTTGCTCTCATTTGGGCACGAAGAGCACTCTCCCAAACTTGACGCGCGGCGCGAACATCTCTCTCGCAATTAGTCCAGACAAGCAGACGGAAACGGGCGGACGAGAGCCGCCGTTTTGGAATGACGGATGGCTAGTATAGCGATGCTCTACTTCTGCTCGCTATCGTACGCGGTCAGGACGGCTCGCTGAATGAGCTCCTTTGGCGGGCGGCGGGAGGTCCAGCTGCGGGAAGACATGCCCGTCAGCGTGCACCTCGCGAAGAAGAGTGGAAGAGCCGAGCGTACAGTGAGGACTGGTGGTATCCCTGCTCCAGCAACATGAGGATGCCGGGCACACCAACCCAACCCGGCATGCGCTCGGCGAGGTCGATGAGCGGCGTGACCTTGGGCTTGTACGCAACGTCGATCAGGACACCGCCGTCCTCGCGCGCCAGCACCGAGTCGGGAACAAGCACGCCCGCGTCTGCGTTAGGCGCGTACTGCGTCGCCGTGCCCTGCGCCGGGATCGTCGAGATGATGGCCAGGGGCGGCTCGCCAGGGAACGAGTCGAGCGAAGTGAGAGGGACGATGTTCCACTCGGCCGGGAATGACGCGACGACCTTGTCCGCGTTCGGCCGCGTGCGGTTGAAGAGGTAGATCGTCTTGAAACCGGCGCGGTGCAGGGCGTAGATGGCCGCACGGCACGTGCCGCCGGCACCGAGGACGAGCGCCGTCGATGCGTCGGTGCGCTCGTTGTCGGACGTCACATTCTTCTCGATAAGCTCGAGGAGGCCGAGCCAGTCCGTGTTGTCGCCGATGAGGCGCCGTGCACCATTCTCCTCGACCGGGATGATCGTGTTGACGGCGCCGATGTGGCGCGCGTGCTCCGAGATCTCGTCGAGGAAGGGCATAATCTCGAGCTTGAGCGGAACTGCGACGCGGACCACGGTTAGCGACTTGTGCACAGGCAGTCAGCGACATTGTGACCTACTCGTCACGGATGCGCCGCCAAAGTCGGGCGAGCGGATGGCGCGCTGAATGTCGTCGTTGACCGTCTCAGACTCGATCAGGCCGTAGTGATGCGGGAGACCGAGGATGTTGAACGCCGTGTTGTGGATGAGCGGGCTCTTCGAGTGTTGGATGGGCGAGCCGAAGAGGAAGAACTTGCGTGCGGGGAGGTGGCCGATCAGGTGCAGGCCCGTCTGAATTTGGGCGAACGAGAGCTGGCCGGGCGCGGAGGCTGAGATTGTCGGGTGCGAGACGGGGCCGAAGACGGGCGAGAGGATGCGCGAGAGGCGGCCCTCGTCGCCGACGTTCATCGTCATGAGGGGTTTGCCGTCCTTGAAGGTCTCGCGGAAGCGGAGCATGGCGAGGTTGTCGAGAAGCGTGTTGGCCTTGGCGACGATCTTGACAATGTCGCCGACCTCGTCGGCCGCCTTGTAGCGCTCGACGGCCTCCTCACTCTCCCAGTGCAGCGCGCCCGAATAGTCGTGCCACGACGCGATGATCTTGGTGCTCTGCTTGATGTCGACAAACTCGCGCATGCGGCGCTGCGGCCACCGCACCTCGAGGTCGACGTACTCGCACCCGGCCTTGACGCCGAGCTCGAGCAGCTTGAAGATGTCGTCCTGCGCCTCGTCGGGGCACATGCCGCCCTGCGACACGGTGCGCACAGTGAAGACGATGGGCAGCGTCGACTTTTGCCGGAGCGCAGCGAGCTGGACGGCAACGTAATCGTAGTTGGGAACCCGCGGCGAGGTCGGCGTCTTGCCGTCGGCGGAGAGGAGATCGGCCCGGAGCTCGAGCGCGTCGACGCCGGCAATCAGCTCGTCAAAGGCCTCGAGCGCCGGATGCGGGGCCGTGTACGACGGGAGCGTGAGGCAAAGGAAGTAGGTCGGGCGGTGGCCGGCGAGGTCGACGTGGTTGGTGTTGGCGCCCGTCATGAAGCGGAAGAAGCGCGCGACCTCGTCCTCGGCGCCCTTGGTCGACGTGTGCGAGACAATGAAGCCGTTGGCGGTCGCCTTGGTGCCCGCCTTGTGCGTCTTGGGCTTGCCCGAGATCAAGTTGGTGAACTCGAAGTTGGACAACTCGTGGAACCACGGGCGGCGACGCTTGTAGATGTCGTGCAGGTCCTCGCCGAGCGAGGGGCGCGTCGGCTCCGAGTTGAGGTACGAGACGATCGAGTCGATGTCGCGGATGATGTGGACGATGGGCCCGCCGCCGTGGCCGTACGCACGCAAGAGGTCGCGGTTCTCCTCGGTCTCGACGACACCACCGCCAAGCGACACGACGTGGCCCTTCGAGTACTCGCGGATGATCTTCTTGAGGATGTGCGTCTCGGCGAGGCGGAACTCCTTCCAGTCGCCGCCGCGCGAATTGACAAAGTCCTTGGCCGACTGCCCATACTCGGAGATGAACATCTCGTCGGCGTCCAGCACAGGCCAGCCGAGCGCCGCGGCGCCGATGCGACTGATGTGTGTCTTGCCCGCGCCGCGCATGCCGAGGACGAAGATGCTCGCGTCGGTCGAGTGGCGCGGGATGGGCGCCGAAGTCGACGCGACGGGCGAATCGCTCAGCTCGACGCCGACGACGTTGATACCGATCTTGCGCGACAGGTCGTCCCACCACGACGGCCACGTCTTTTCGACGCAGCGCTTCTCCTCGAGAACGGCGCCGTGCGCGCCGGGGCACGCGGCGAGGACCGAGAAGGCCATGGCGACGCGGTGGTCGTCAAAGCAGTGCACCGAGGCGCCGACGCGGAGCTGCTCGGGCTTGATGCCAAACACCTCAATGCCATCCTCGAGCTCGTTGGTCTCGACGCCAAACTTGGCAAGCTGCGTGCGCATCGCGTCGATGCGGTTGCACTCCTTGACGCGCTGGTTGGCGATGCCGCCGATCCGCGTTGAGTTGAGCGGCTGCTGCGCGTCCTGGAGGCGGCCCTCGAGCGGCGGGAGCGACGCGACGGCCGCGAGCGCCGACGCCGTGAGGAAGGCGTCCGTCATCGGCTCCATGTCGACGAAGCCGAGCGCGCGGAGCTGGCCGACGGGCGGGCCCGTGACGGTCGTCTCGGTCTCGGTCTGGACGACGATGCACCCCATGGGCTCAAGAACGTCCTTGGCGAAGCGCGCGTCGCCCTGGAGCGAGGCCGAGCCAATGTTGTGGATCGTGCACGTCGTGCCCGTCATGGCGGCCATCGCAAGCGGGTACGTCGCCGAACTTGCGTCCGACTCGATGTTGTACGTCGCGGGGTTCTGGTACGTCCCGCGCGGGACGCGGTACACATCGAGGAGGCGGCCCGACTCGGCGTCGCGGACGCGCTCGACCTCTATGCCGAACGAGGCCATCATCGCGATGGTCATGTCGATGTACGGCTGCGAGATGACGACGCCGCCCGTGAGCTCGAGGACGACCTCCTCGCGGGCGTACGGCGCGCAGAGGAGGATCGACGAGACGTATTGCGACGAGACGGACGCGGCGAGCTGGATGCGGCCACCGTGGAAGCCGGCCTCGGTCGCGGCGATCTTGAGCGGGAGTGTGCCCTGCCCCTCGAGGTACTCGACCGACGTGCCGTTGGCCTGGAGGGCGTCGACGAGCGGGCCGATCGGGCGCTGCTTCATGCGCGCGTTGCCGGTGACGACCGTGTGCTTGAGGTCGCCCTCGGGCTGCACGAGCGCGCAGACGGTCGTGAGGAAGCGCGCGGCCGTGCCGGCGTTGCCGAGGTAGAGCTCCTTGAGGCCCTTGGGCGGCGAAAGCTTGCCGCCGTTGCCCTTGACGACGAGGAGCTCGCCGTTGTCCTCCCACGAGAACTCGGCGCCCTTCATCTCGTTGAGCGCGGCCATCATGACCTGCGTGTCGTCCGAGTGCAGGAGGTTGCCGAGCTTGCACGTCCCGTTGCCGAGCGCGGCGAGGACGAGCGCGCGGTTCGAGATCGACTTGGAGCCGGGGGTCGCGAGCTCGAACGTGGCGTTCGAAGGCGGGCCGGGGTAGACGCGGACGGCAGGCGCGAGGACGCGGGCGATGACCTCGTCCTGAACGCCGGTCGCACGCTCCTCGAGCGTCTTGCCGATGCGTGAGAGGATGACAACCTTCTTGACGTTGCCGGCGTTCTTCTTGTCGACGCGCATGATGTCGAGGAGCGTCTCGACGTTGAGGCGCGCCGACTTGGCCGACTTGCGGAAGAGCGGGTCGTCGAGGCTCACGGGGAGGCCGTGCGCCTTGAGGCAGCGGGTGAGGCGGCCGACGGCGGCGTTGCCGAGCGCGCCCATGCTGCGCGCGACCTCGGCCTCGAGTACCATGCCGACGGCGACGCACTCGCCGTGGAGGACGTCGGGCGTCATGACGGCCTCGATGGCGTGGCCGATCGTGTGGCCAAAGTTGACGAGGTTGCGCAGGCCCGTCTCCTTCTCGTCGACCGTGACGATGTGCGCCTTGGTCGCAATCGACGCGCGGATGGCCGAGAGGAGGAGCGACTGGGCCGGTGAGCGCGTGTCGAGCGTGCGGCCGGTGCACGTCTCGCGGGTCGACGCGCCCGACACGGCGGCGTGGATCTCGGCGACGCCCGACTCGAGCTTGGCAAACTCGTGCTCGTCCCAGATGGCGGCCGTCTTGATGCACTCGGCCATGCCATTGACGAATTCGCGCCGCGGGAGCGACTCGAGGAACGAGGCGTCGATGAAGACGTACGACGGCTGGTGGAAAGCGCCGATCAGGTTCTTGCCGAGCGGCGTGTCGATGGCGGTCTGCGAGGCAGACGAGGTCAGCTGTACGGTACAGACGTCTTCGTATAAAGTGTCGACGGACCTTGCCGCCTACGGCCGAGTCGACCATGGCGAGCAGAGTGGTCGGGATTTGGCAGTAGCGAATGCCGCGCATGAACGTGGCCGCGACGAAGCCGACGAGGTCACCGACGACACCGCCGCCGAGGGCAAGGACGACGGTGTCGCGGGTGCAGCGGTGGGCGAGGAGGAAGTCCTCGAGCTCCGCCTTGGTCTCGCGCGACTTGGACTGCTCGCCGGGCGAGATGACATGAGTGATCCATCGCGGGCGGGACTCGGCGGGAAGCTCGGCGATAGCCTTCTCGAACGCGGTCGCGAAAGGCGAGAGGAAGAGCGGGGCGAGGTGCGAGTCGGTGAAGAGAACGTAGGTCGACGATTGGAGGGTCGAGAGGACCGTCTCGACGATGTAGGGGATGAGGTGGAACCCGCAGTGGATCGTCTCGCTGTGGAATGAGCGGGTGAGTGCGACTTTCGGGAGGTGCAGGAGGGGGGAACACGGGCGCACCCGCCGAGGATGGCGACCTTGTCGGTGGCCGTCTCTGTGCGCGCCTGTGTCGCGAGTTGAGCCAGTGTCAGCACTTTCTCCGCGGGTCCCAGCTGTCCCGGCGGTGCTGTCGTCGACATCTCGACCGTCGACACGCAGAAAAGCGGAGGAGAGCGAGCGAGGTGGGCACAGCGTCAAAGCGCGCGGGACAAGCACGGGCGGGTAGCGCGGGCTCTGGGCAGCATCCAGACTGACCATGGCGGTCCGCTCGTGGCGTGTGCGCAGGGCAAGGCGACGGACGAGGCGAGAGCCGGGCGAGTGCGTCCTTGACTCCGCTCCGTCCGCTCGTCGGTGCGCTCTGCCGGGAGAAAGAGCTTCCGCCGGGGCTTGACTGCGCGCTAGAGACTCTCTGCCGCCTCCAGAATGGCTCGCAAGGTCCGCACTCGCCTGCCCGCCCCTCTCGCCGTCCTCCTCCAAGGTCGCTCAACTCGCCTTGCCCCCGCAGAAGCCCCAGTCGGGCAAGGCACGCAAAGCCCAGCTGCAGGTCAAGCGTGCTCACAAAAAGGCAAACACGGCGCCCGTCCCCTTCCCCGCCGACGTCGTCTCGACCTTCAGCACCGCCTCGTCCTCCGCTTCCGCCGCCGCTCCCTCGCACGCGGCGACACGCGAGCGCATCGGCCACCGCTTCCGCACGCCCGAGCAGCGCGCTCGAGACGAGCAGCATGCGGGACGCATGGCCCTCGAGTCGCGCTTCATCCGCCTGCCAAAGCATGTCGCAGAGCAGCATCGCCAGGTCGCCGCGTCCGACAAGCTGCGCCGACTTGTGCCTGACGAGCTCGGCGTGCTGCGGCCGGAGGACCTGATGCCGCAGGCTGCTGGCGGGTCGACTTTGCTTCGAGTCGACGGCGCTCCGAGGACAGGGGACTTCGTCCCAGCTGCAGGCGAGGGCAGCGAGGTCGAGCTTACGTGCCCGAAGCGGCCAAAGTGGCGCTACGACCAGACGAAGAAGGAGGTCGAGAAGAACGAGGGTACGCTCGCTTCTTTCCTCCTCACTCTCGCTTGTTTCCCCTTGGAATGCGAATGGCTTGTTCACCCTACTGTCTTCGTTGTCCTGCTTCTCGTACGCGCAGAGGGCATGTTCCGCAAGTGGCTCGACGCGACGGACGAAATCCTCGCGCGCCACACCGCGCCGCCGCTCGACGAGGACGGGCAGCCGGTGGGGCCGGCTGGCTCACCCACCTTCTTCGAGCGCAACCTGAATGTTTGGCGCCAGCTGTGGCGCACGACTGAAACCAGCGATATTCTCCTTGTTCTCGTCGGTGCGTTTGCGTTACGAGTGCGAGCATCGTCACGTCAAAGCTCCTACTGACAGCTTCTTACCGCGCACAGACGTCCGCTTCCCGTTGCTGCACTACCCGCCCTCTCTCCGGTCGTATCTCCGCACGCTCAAGCCCCTCAAGCCCGTCGTCCTCGTCCTGACCAAGACGGACCTCGTCCCGCGCGCGGTCGCCGACGCGTGGAAGCGCTACTTTGAGCAGCTCGAGGGCGGCGGTGACGGAGCGGGCGCGCAGGTTGTGCTCATGGAGAGCTACAAGGAGGAGGAGCGAAGGGAAGAGACGCAGGGTGAGCGTCTCTTTCGGTTCGACTGGGTTGCGCTCTTCTGCCGTTTCGCGCGCCACGCGGCTCTCCCTTCATCAAGCGGATCTGCTCGCTCACTCTTCACTCGCAGGCACACACGCGCGCCTCCTCCCCTCGGCCCCGCGCTCAGCGCGCCACGCGCTCCTCTCCGCCCTGCAGCGCGCGCACGCCTCGCTGCTCGCGCCCCCGCCCGTCGTCGCGTCCGACCCGGCCAAGCTCGCGCAGTGGAAGCCGCGCTGCAGGCGCGTTGTCGACTGGGAGGGCGTCGCGGAGGAGGGAGGCGAGACGGGCGTGAGGGCGGGGACGGGGAGGGCGGCGGGGGAGGAGGAGAGTGGGGGGAAGAGGCGGAGGGGGAAGGGGAAGGGGAAGGGGAGGGAGGAGGTCTACATCCCGAGGGAGGTCAAGAGCGAGAGCGAGGACGATGGAGAGGGAGAAAAGGAGGGCGAGAAGGGGGACGGAGAGGAGTACCCGTTCCTCACAGTCGGGCTCATCGGTGCGTGTTTTCCTCTCAAACGTCGAGGCATGCCCTTGCGCTGACGCACTATCACCGACCTATACAGGGCAACCAAACGTCGGCAAGAGCTCGCTCCTGAATGCGCTACTGGCGAAGAAGGTAGTCCGGGCGTCTCGCACGCCGGGCAAGACAAAGACCCTCCAGGTGCGCACAATAAGCACGAAGCGAAGAGTTCAAGTCTGACTTTCCCTTCCTATAGACCATCTTCTGGAACGCCACGCTGCGCCTGTGCGACTGCCCCGGTCTCGTCTGCCCCTCTTCCGCCGGTTTCGAGCGCCAAGTCCTCGCTGGCGTCCTCCCCATCCAGAACGTCGAGCCCGTTCTGCACTTCATCGGCCAGCGGCTCCCGCTCGAGAAGGTCTTGCGCCTCAAACACCACGAAGAAGTCCTCGAGGAGGAGCGAGACGCGCTCGACGACGAATTCAGCCTCGAGTCGCCCGAGGAGCGCAGAAGGGGAAGGCAGGACAAGACGCGCTGGACGACTGACGAGCTCCTTGCCGCCTACGCGGTGCAGCAGGGTGCGCATCTCTGCCTCTCTTACGAGCTCGCGTCCTGGTCTCAGAAGTAACGGCAATCGCTCGCACAGGCTTCATCACGGCAAAAGTCGGCCGCCCCGACATTTACCGCTCGGGCGCCTACATCCTCCGCCAGCTGCACTCGTCCGTCATCCCGTGGGCGTTCCGCCCGCCCGAGCTCGACGTCGCGGCCGAGCGCGAAGGGATCTGGCTCAAGGACTTTGTGCCGAAGGCGGGCGCGGGAGGGGCTGCAGCGCTCGAAGAGGACGATGGCGCGAATGATTTCGATGGAGAGGAGGAGGAGGGCACGGAGGAGAGTGGGAGTGAGGAGGACGACAGCGAAGAGGACGACGACAGCGCGGACGAGAAGGCGGTGCAGGCGGTAAGGGGGGCGTTCGCGGCGCTCGCCGTCGAAGGGGAGGATGACCACGAGGACAGCGACGACGAGGGGGACAGCGAGCCCGATCGGAGTAGCGGGGACGGGGATGAGGAAGAGTCCGAGTAGTTGCGTGTGAAAACGCAGCGACAACTTGATTGAGGCCGGGAGGGTTTCAAGGTACGAGCTCTACCGTGTCGATTGCGCGCGACCGACAGGCAGCGCGCAGCTGGCTCGTCACGGTCAAAGTTCAGTCGGGCGAAGGTGGGGGAAGGCAGCGAGGACCTTGCCGAGGACGTGGGCGCTCTTCTCCCTCGACCCGCTCGACTCGCACACGATGAGCAAGCAGGAGTCTGCGTCGACCCCGACGACGCCCAAGGCCTCTGTGCGTCTCGCGTGATCGCCTTCGTCGCTCTTCCTGGGGCAACGTCGCTGATGTGGGGAAGCTGTCCGACAGCACGAGGCGAATCCGTTCGAGAAGCTCTCCCAGCCGAAGCGTCCGCGCGCTCACAAGGTGCGCTGACCCGCGCAAGCAACCCGCAAGGTGCGGTGCTGACCCGTTGCGATCCCGTCGTCCTCACCGTGTCCCCGCCAACCACGTGCTTTCACGGCAACAGCGCACCGCCACCGGTTCGTGCCCGCACTGTACAGATTGTGCAGCCTCTGACTGACCCTTGGGCATACAGGCTTCATTCCCGAAGGACGCAAGCAGCTCAACGAGGTATGCGGCTTGGCTTGTGTCGCCCTGTTCCGGACGCTCCGCCTCTAATGCCCTGCTTGTACTGCCCTCTGCCGCAGATCTTCCCGGGTGACGCCAAGGCGTGGAAGGCGGCGATCGCAAAGAACGCCGAAACGCTCAAGAAGGACGTCGAGACCGTCGAGGCGCAGATCTCGCACCATGTTCACACAACGCTCGCCCGCGCGCCCTTCAACGTCGACGAGTTGACGATGTACCAGGCGGCGGCGCTGTCGGTCCGCGATCGCCTCATCGCCAGGTGGAACGAGACGCAGACGTTCCACACGCAGCAGCGCGTTAAGCGCGTCTACTACCTCTCGCTCGAGTTCCTCATGGGCCGCCAGTTTGACAACGCCATGCTCAACCTCGGCGTCAAGAAGCCGTACAACGATGGCTTGAAGCAGCTCGGATTCAACCTCGAGGACGTGAGCGACTCGGAGCGCGACATGGGTCTCGGTAACGGCGGCCTCGGTCGTCTCGCTGCCTGCTACCTCGACTCGCTCGCGACGCTCGACATCCCTGCCTTCGGCTACACCCTGCGCTACCAGCAGGGCATCTTCCGCCAGATCATCAACTCGAACGGCGAGCAGGTCGAGGTCCCGGACCCTTGGCTCGAAAACACGAACCCGTGGGAGATCCCGCGCCTCGACGCCGCCGTCGAGATCCGTCTCCACGGCGAGGCGACCCGCGGCGACAACGCGAAGGGCGCCGGAACCTGGACGGGCGGGCTCGAGGTCCTCGCCGTCCCGTATGACATTCCGGTCCCGGGCTTCGGCACCAAGACGACGAACAACATTCGCACGTGGTCGGCTCGCGGCAAGGTCTCGTTCGACCTCGCCAAATTCAACGCCGGTGACTGTGCGTCGTTGTTTTCGGACTACGTCGTCGTCCTACTCTCTGACCTTCGCAACTCCAGACGAGGCCGCGGTTCGCGAAGCCGAGGAGGCCGAGACAATCACACGCGTGCTCTACCCGAACGAGGCGAGTCTAAAGCGCACAGATCAGTCGTTGGAAGGGGCGACTAACGTGCGATGCCCGTGCAGAATTTCGACAAGGGCAAGGCTCTCCGCCTCAAGCAGCAGTACCTCTGGGTCGCTGCCTCTCTCCACGACATCTGCCGCCGCTTCCGCAAGTTGCGCGAGCCGTGGAGCGCGTTCCCTGACTATAATGCCATTCAGGTGCGTCTCGATCCGTACGAAGGCCGCCTACGGGTCCCGCGAGGCCTTGACTTCGCAATTCGTTGATTGACGCGCATACTCCGCACATGCGCAGCTCAACGACACGCACCCGACGCTTGCTATCCCTGAGCTCATGCGTATCCTCGTCGACGAGGAGGGTCAGCCGTGGGATGATGCTTGGGACATCGTTCGCCGCACGTTCGGCTACACGAACCACACGGGTGCAGCTCGTTCGCCACGTCGTCCAGAGACAATCAGACTGACGCCGCGCTCTGCAGTCATGACCGAGGCGCTCGAGCGCTGGGCCGTCCCGCTCATCGAGTGGCTTCTTCCGCGTCACATGCAGATCATCTACGACATCAATGCGTTCTTCCTCGAGGAAGTCGAGAAGAAGTTCCCGAACGACCGCGCCCGCCTTGCGCGCATGTCGCTCATCGAGGAGGGCTACCCCAAGATGGTCCGCATGGCGCACCTCGCCGTGATCGGCTCGCACCGCGTCAACGGCGTCGCCGCGCTTCACTCGCGCCTCGTCAAGCAGGACCTGTTCCCCGACTTTGTCGAGATGTTCGGCCAGGACCGCTTCACGAACGTCACCAACGGCATCACTGCGCGCCGTTGGCTCTACCAGTGCAACCCGCAGCTCGCGGCGCTCATCACGCAGGCGCTCGGCACCGAAGAGTGGATCCTCGACCTCGACAAGCTTAAGGGTCTCGAGAAGTACGCGCGCGACAAGAAGTTCCAGAAAGAGTGGGCCGCCATCAAGCAGGCGAACCGCGACCGCCTGTGCGAGTACATCGAGTCGACGACCGACGTCAAGGTCAACCGCAAGGCGCTCATCGACGTGCAGGTCAAGCGCATCCACGAGTACAAGCGTCAGTCGCTCAACATCCTCGGCGTCATCTTCCGCTACCTCGCGCTCAAGAAACTCAAGCCCGAGGAGCGCAAGCGCGTCGTCCCTCGCCTGTCGGTGTTCGGCGGCAAGGCGGCTCCTGGCTACTACATGGCAAAGTACGCAGACCCTCCTTCCGTCTCCTCCAACCCATGCGTCCGAGGCCTCACCAACCTAGCCGCTGATGTCTTCCCGCCTGCAGGCTCATAATCAGGCTGTCCGTGCTTCGCGATCCTGAAAATTGTCAGACTCACTGAGGCTCTCGTACTCCAGCATCAACGCCGTCTCGAAAACGATCAACGCCGACAAGGACATTCGCGAGCACCTCAGCGTCGTCTTCCTCGCCGACTACAGCGTCAGTCTCGCCGAGATCATTATTCCCGCGAGCGACCTTTCCGAGCACATCTCGACGGCCGGCACCGAAGCTTCGTGTGTTTGCGCTGTCTCTCGCAAGAATTGACGAGTCGCTGACTCTGCCTATCCGTAGGGGCACGAGCAACATGAAATTCGCTCTCAACAGCGGCCTGCTCATCGGCACGCTGGACGGCGCCAACATCGAGATCGCCGAGGCCATCGGCGACGAGAACGGTGCGCAAGGGTCTCGCACTGCCGCTAGATTCCACCTGACCTCGACTCTTTTACAGTCTTCTTCTTCGGCAACGTGACCGAGGACGTCCCGCGTCTCCGCCGCGCGCACCAGGCTGGCGAGGCGCAGTACCCGCCCGAGCTGATGGAGGTGGTCGACGCGATCCGCTCGGGCATGTTCGGCGACGGCGGCGTCTTCGAGCCGCTGCTCAACACGATCTTCGGCGGCAAGGACTACTACCTCATCAGCGACGACTTCACGTCGTACCTCGAGGCGCAGCGCATGGTCGACGTCGCCTTCGTCGACCAGTCGTCTTGGGTCGAAAAGACGATCCACACGACTGCGCGCATGGGCCGCTTTGCGTCGGACCGCGCCGTCATGCAGTACGCCGACGAGATCTGGAACGTCGAGCCCGTCAAGATTCCGGACTCGGCGTAGCGGTGTGCGAGGGAGAACGAGGAGGAGGAGCAAAAGTCTCGCGGTGTTTGTCCTGGCGGATCTGTACCCGCCTGTTTGTGCCAATGCAGTACCTTTTCGTGCCACACGGCGTCGCTCCTGCGACTTGCGAGATGAGATATCCGGTCCTCGCTGTTCGCCCCGCTAGTCAAGAGCGCGACGCTCAGGCCTCTTCTCCCTCAACCGCCTCGTCTTCGCGCCGCATTGGGTTGCGAGAGTGTCGAGCGGTGTTACAACGAGTAACAGGCTACAGCAATGCTCCTAGACGCGCTCGTCAGGCTGCTTGCGCCAGTCTTCGCCCCTTCGCTCGTCTCTCCCGATCGGTCCAGCCCGCCTATCCTCTTCCTCCTGCGCGGCGCCCGCACCGTTGCGACCGAGTTCCCGCGGTCGTACAAGGAGGCGCAGGAAATCTCGCGCGCCGTCTACCGCCTCCCGCCCGTCATTTCCGCCGACGCGACCGACGATATTCGACTTGCGCTGCGCATGTTCGTTGCGGGCTCGGTGCCCCTCGTCGAGCTCTGTGAAACGACGTGGTTCCTCGCCAAGCCGGGCGACGCAATCTGGGTGACGTTTGCCGACGAGGTTGAGGCCGCAGACTCGACTGGGCGTGTGCGCGATTACGGGACTGGCGATGAGCATTCCGCCGTTCCGCACGGCCACGCGACGGCGTCAAAAAGAGTATGTGACTCTCTTCGGGCTGCGGGGGTCAAGGGCTCGAGCAAAGCAGTGACGGTGGCGATGGCCACGGATTTGCTCGCGCAGTCGACACCTCCGAAGGCTTCTGCTCCGCCTGCCGCAAGTCCGATCCTCGCGGCACACTCATTTCCGACCCTCCGAGCCGCCGGTCCCTCGCCCATGCTCAACACGACCGTCCCTCCTATCGCGCAAGTCTCGCATGGCGCGGCAGATCCCAAGGACAAACGCAAGGAGGACGAAGTCGAGGCTGCCGTCTACATCCGCAGCTTTCCTTCAGGGTCCGTGCACCCTACGACGACCGAAGACGAAGATGAGCTTGTCCGACAGGGACTCGCAGCGAGTCTGAGGCCGTCGACCGCCCCGAATGCGGCCGGACCCTCGTCTACTCAGGTCGCGAGCGTCTCGACGAAGCAGGCAGCCGCGGATCCGGCGCTGTCGCCAGCCCCCGGTGCGCTGTGCAAGCACGGGGCACCGCTGCACCCTCTGGCGTTGACAGAGCTCCGTCGAATGTTCCTCGGCGAAACCGACATCAACGATGAAGACAAGGACGACCCCGTCGTGCACATCCGTCACCACAAGCAGGACGGCGGTGGCCACGTCGTCAATGTCGACTACGACCTGTACGAGGATCTTGACCCGACCGTTGGCGAGCTCTACGCCAAGGCGGCGCGCGCGACGGGCTGGAACCGCGACAGCTTCTCGCTCATCGACGCCCGGGCCAGCCTATTTGATCACGACAAGTCATGGAAGCGTGTCTCTCGCTGGAGTGTCGAAGCGGGCGACGATATCACGCTTTGCAGGGGACAGCAGACCGTCGTCTGCGTTTGGCGCGCGTCCATTCGTCCCGCTTGCTTGCATCGCTCTCAACCTGACTTGTCCTTTCGACTGTGACAGTCGAGCCTCGCAAGATCCGCTTCACCTACCAGTGCCTCTTCTCCACTACGTACGGCCAAATGCGCGCCGACTTTGCACAGCGCCTGTCCGTTTCGCCCGCCGACCTCTACTTCGCCCACCCCGACTACTCGCAAGGACCCGACAAACGGTCGTACCCGCCGTTCCCGCCCGGCGGGGAGGGCGACAAGCTCCATATCGGCGACGACGAGGTGCTCGACGCCGAGCCCGAGAAGCGCTGGAACGCGCACGACCGGGCCTTTGACGTATGGATCTGCAGCGAGACGGAGGTGGCCGCGAGGAAGGCGCAGGAGGAGGCAGGGAGGGAGAAGGGGGCAAAGCAGATTGGCGACGTGGCGGAACAGGAGGAGCAGGAGGGCGAGAATGCCGGGGTGCGGTCGTCGGCGGCAGTCCAGCAGGCGACTCTCGCTCTGTACGCCAACGACAAGGTGTCGGAGGGTGGTGACGGAGCGTCAATCCTGCCGTGTGGCGTTCGCGCCTCGGCGGGGACGACGGATGCGAAGGGTGATCCGCTCGCATGCAGCGAGGGGACGGGCGGGCTCGCGGGGGCTGGTCCAGCTTGAGGGATCCGTCACGAGTGGCTCAGCTCGGGCTATCATCTACTCGCAACCCTGTCGACAGCGGCTTTGTCCGTCCCTTCAGCGACGTGTAGAGTTCTCGACTGCCAGCGCCGAGAGCGACGAGTCCCTCGTCTCGAGCGGAGGCGGTGCTCTCCTGCGCAATCCATTGTAGAATCTCCACCAGACTTCTTTCGAGCTCAATCAAACACGCACCAGACTCGCAAGCGAAGTGAGAGCAGGCAAGGCAAAGACAGGGGCCATCGCCACCGCCACTTCGCCTGGCTTCGCCCGCCCTTGTTCCCGCATCCGCTCCATCCTCTCCGGTCTCCAGTCGCTTAGCGTGAGCTGGGCCGCTCTTAAACATCTTACGAGCCTCCTGACTGACCTTGTCCTTGCTCCGTCCCTGCCCACGCGCCTCTCTCGCCTCCCCGCGCCACCCACGTTGACCTTCCGCCTTCGCGCCGCTGCAGTCGACTCGCACGCACTCTCACTCGATCCATCAGCCCTATCGACACTCCGCAACGTGAGTCGCACGCTCCGCGAAGCTGTCGTTGACGAGCGGGGGCGTGATGACTGGTGATCGCGGGGGTCGTGCGGGGACCGTGACGCTTCGAGGCGGTGCACGACCTGGCTCTGCCTCGCTGTGGTCTCTCAGCAACGGACTGCTCGTGTACAGACACGCGGTGGGCTACGGAGGAGCGGGCGTGGGGGCACTTGGCTCACGCGACCGGGGGAGGCGAGAGCGCGATCGAAACATGCCGGTCATCTTGCTTGGTTCGCTGAACGATTGTTCTGACCCTCCCTTTCCTCGCCCACAGTATGCAGATCTTCGTCAAGACCCTCACCGGCAAGACCGTGCGTCCCTCCCCTCGTCCCTCTGCCTGTCTCGCTCGAGGTTGACCCACATTCGCTCCGTCTCGCGCAGATCACGCTCGAGGTCGAGTCTTCGGACACGATCGACAACGTCAAAGCCAAGATCCAGGACAAGGAGGGCATTCCGCCCGACCAGCAGCGCCTCATTTTCGCCGGCAAGCAGCTCGAGGATGGCCGCACCCTCTCGGATTACAACATCCAGAAGGAGTCGACCCTTCACCTCGTCCTCCGCCTCCGCGGTGGTATGCAGATTTTCGTCAAGACGCTCACGGGCAAGACGGTGCGCTAACTTCGCTATGTCGCTCGTCCCCGTTCTCGGCTGACCTCTCCCGCTCTTCTCGCACAGATCACGCTCGAGGTCGAGTCGTCGGACACGATCGACAATGTGAAGGCGAAGATCCAGGACAAGGAGGGCATCCCGCCCGACCAGCAGCGCCTCATTTTCGCCGGCAAGCAGCTCGAGGACGGTCGCACCCTCTCGGACTACAACATCCAGAAGGAGTCGACCCTCCACCTCGTCCTCCGCCTCCGCGGCGGTATGCAGATTTTCGTCAAGACCCTCACCGGCAAGACGGTGCGTCCATGCCCTCGTCCTCCCTCGTCCCTCCCCCTGTCTCGCTCGAGGCTGACGCACTTCTGCTCCGCTTCGCTCAGATCACGCTCGAGGTCGAGTCGTCCGACACGATCGACAACGTGAAGGCGAAGATTCAGGACAAGGAGGGCATCCCGCCTGACCAGCAGCGCCTCATCTTCGCGGGCAAGCAGCTCGAGGACGGCCGCACCCTCTCGGACTACAACATCCAGAAGGAATCGACCCTCCACCTCGTCCTGCGTCTCCGTGGGGGATGCTGAGTTGCGTCGGCCGCTTGTTGTGTGATTTGTTTTCCCGCGTGATATGCCGACTCAGCAGTCGAACTTGCCGCATTGTCCATTGCGAGAGGCGAGGGGTCTCGCGAGAGGCCGTCTTCCTTGTTCCTGGCGTCCCTCTCAGTTCCGTAAGCTACAGTCATACTTGTCCGCTTGCTTTCCGTTTGGAAGCGAGATTGGACAGGACATCGCAAGAGGTTGGCAACCGGAGCAGACGAGCCGAACGGAGGAAGCGAGCTGGGCAGGTACGCCAGCAAATGCGAGGGAGCTTCGAGCGAGACGGCGGATCATCCTTCGTGCCAGGGCTGGAACGTCCAAGGGGCCTTCAGCGAAGAAGGGAGTCCAATCGCAAGGCCGAGGGAGAGTCATCATCCTTTCGAGCATGCGGAACGCGCCGCGAAGAAGGGCCTCGACAGCGGATGTTCTGATGCTTGACGAGCAGCGCCAGCGAATGCAGATGTAGCCATCCCGTGCCAGTGGCAGCTGGCCTGAGCGAGTTGTCGTGGGCAGTCAAAAGGGGACAGCGACGGGAGCGGAGCGAGCGACGGGAAGGCGCGGCGGCCTCGCTGCTTCCGCCTGCCCGCCGCTGGATGCTCGCCGTGCGCACTGCCTTGACCGGTACCCGCGCTGCTGCCCGCCCCTACTCGCACCTCGCCCGCCCCGTCCGCACCGCCCTCTGTGCTCCTCCGCGCGCCATGACCGGACTCCACGGCATCCTCGACAAGCTCACCCACCCGCACGGCCACTCGCGCCCGGCCAGCAACGACGGCTCCCGCCCAACCAGCCCCGTCCCCGCGTCGTCGCGCAAGTCGCTCGACTCGAAGCACGCGCCCGCCTCGACTCACTCGGACGAGCCCGTCCGCCTCAAGTGCGTCGCACGCCCGCCTCCGGTGCTCAGAAAGCTCGCAAGAGCTTAATTTCATCTATCTAGGACTTCTGACTGACTGACCGCTCGCCCCACTGCAGCGCGAACGGCGAGCCCGAGTCGAAGAGTGAGCGCAAGAAGCGCGAGAAGGCAGAGGAGAAGGAGCGCAAGAAGGCCGAGGCTGCGGCCCGCACTGCCGAGAAGGAGGCGCAGGAGAAGGCGCGCAAGGCTGCCCAGGAGGAGGTGCGTCCTTGGCTCCCCTGTTTCCCTCAGGAAGTGCTCCCGCTTACGCTTCCCTGACTTCGCCCAGGACTACTCGCCCGACAGCTACGGCAAGCTCCCGCTCAACAACTCGTCGTCCCGCTCTGGTGCGTTCGGCAGTCCGGTCTTGATTGCGACGTTTGATGTTGACAGCTTGCACTCGCTTGCAGGCCAGAAGCGCGAGAAGCTCGAGGACATCACGGCCGCCCGCGAGGGCGAGACCGTCTTTGTCCGTGCGCGTGTCCAGACTTCGCGTGCCCAGGGTGCGTTATAGACGCTCGCGCACGCTCAGAAGAAGCGAAATGGCTTACCTCTCTGGCTCGTGTTCAGGCGCCAAGATGGTCTTCGTTGTTCTCCGCCAGCAGGACCACACGATCCAGGGTCTCGTCGTCGTCGAGCCCGAGGCGGTCTCGAAGAAGATGGTCCGCTGGGTCGAGAGCATCAACGACGAGTCGATCGTGCTCGTCGAGGGTGTTGTCCAGAAGGCGAAGGAGCCCGTCAAGTCGTGCACGGTCCACGAGGTCGAGCTCAAGATCCGCAAGGTGCGTTCTATCCGACTGAAACAGAGGCTAGACGAGACTGACGACGGCTGCGCAGATCCACCTCATCTCGGAGGCGCCCGCGATGCTTCCCTTCAACATGAACGACGCGCTCCGCCCCATGGACTCGACCGAGGGTGTCAACGTCGCGCTCGACACGCGTCTTGACAACCGTGTCCTCGACCTCCGCGTGCGTGGATTTGCGTGTCCCCCTGGACGTGGCACAGCAAACTGACTCTTGTGGTTGCTGTTCGCAGACCACGACCAACCAGGCCATCTTCAAGATCCAGTCTGGCATTGGCAACCTCTTCCGCGAGTACCTCAACAGCCAGGGCTTCGTCGAGATCCACACGCCCAAGCTCCAGGGCGCTGCCACCGAGTCGGGTGCCTCCGTCTTCCGCGTCTCGTACTTCAAGAGTGCGTCACCGCCTCACGATAATGTCGATTTTCTGCTCACAACATCGCGTCGCAGGCATTGCCTTCCTTGCCCAGTCGCCGCAGCTGCACAAGCAGATGTGCATTGCTGCCGACATGGAGAAGGTGTACGAGATCGGCCCAGTGTTCCGCGCTGAGGACTCGAACACGCACCGTCACTTGACCGAGTTCATGGGTCTCGATCTCGAGATGGCGTTCGAGGAGCACTACCACGAGGTGATGGAGACGATCGACGGCATGCTTAAGCACATCTTTGCCGGGCTCAAGCAGCGGTACGCGCATGAGATCGACACGGTCCGCAAGCAGTTCCCGCACGAGGACTTTACGTGGCTCCCCGAGACGCTCGTCCTCAAGCACACCGAGGCGATCAAGCTCCTCCAGGAGGCCGGCGTCACGCAGGGCACGCCGCCGCAGCCGATTGGCGACTACGACGACATGTCGACCTCGTCCGAGAAGGCGCTCGGCAAGATCATCAAGCAGAAGTACAACACCGACTACTACATCATCGACAAGTTCCCGCTCGAGATCCGTCCGTTCTACACCATGCCCGACGCCAACGACCGCGTGCGTGTTTCCCCCGCCCCTTTCAACTGCATTCTCTGTGCTCACATCCTCGGTTCCGTGTCGTGCAGAAGCTCTCCAACTCGTACGACTTCTTCATGCGCGGCGAGGAGATCCTCTCGGGCGCGCAGCGCGTGCACGAGGCGCCGCTCCTCGTCGAGCGCATGAAGGAGGTCGGCATCAACCCGGACGACATGCAGCCGTACCTCGAGGCGTTCAAGCTCGGCTGCCCGCCGCACGCTGTGCGTTGTGGTGCTCTCTGAGGGCTGGTCTCGCGCTCGACATTGGGCGCGTTTGCTGACCTTGACCTTGGTTGACCTTCTGCAGGGTGGTGGCATCGGTCTCGAGCGTGTTGTCGTACGTTCGCCCAGACTCGAGTCTCCCAAAGTCCTCACTCACGCCCTCGTTCCCTCCACAGATGCTCTTCCTCCAGATCAACAACATTCGCCGCGCGTCGCTCTTCCCCCGCGACCCGAAGCGCACCTCGCCCTAAGCGGCTTGTCACTGCCCTTTCTGCTCCCCGCCTGCCCTGTGTGTCCGTATTCCTCCTCTGCAGCGGAGGTCGCCCCTTGTTCGGTCGCCAGCCTGTTCGAGCACTCTTCCGTCCCCCGTCCCTCGTCCTGCACACCTCTCTCCTCTTTCCAGGCCTCCCTAGATGTAATGAGTACAATGCCTGCGCCCGTCACCCCTGCGCCTTCTTCCCGTGTCGAACAAGGGGACGATAGCAGCGACCCCGCCGCGCACTAGCACTCGCAGTCCCACAGCAAGCGCACCTCTCTCTGTACTCTCAAATAGGCAATCCGTGTGTAGGAGAGAACCACGCCCGGCTTCAGGCCCCCGCCCTCCCCTCCCTCTCTGCCGAGTACACGGCAGGAGAGAAAGAAGAGGAGCAAAGAGAAGGGGGGACCGTCTGCATCTCGGGGGCATCATGCACGTTTCCGCTCCGACGCCCTCGTCAAGTACATCCGAGTTCCTTCGTTGCTCCGCCTACATCTCTCCATGTCGAGGTCGTCGTCAGAGAGGGTGGTGGAGGGAAGAGGGCCGTAGGTCGAGAGGGGTTCGGTCCTTCGTCGAGAGAAATGATGGTTGGTGGAGAAAAGAGGTGCGTCGTCCGAGAGGTAAACCGATTCGAGCCGAGAAGGCGAGTCGTTTACTGCGCGCACGGCAAAGAGAAGCCGGGTGAGGAGGCCGTAGGAGGGCGAGCAAAGGGGGAGCAAAGTCGGCAACGGGAGTCCGAGGGCGCACCTTCGAGCGAGCACGCATCTTTCTGCGCTTGCGCTTCAAACGGCGGACCTGTGAGGGGATGAAGGGGCAAGGTCAGGAACGAGCTTCGACGGTCACGAGGACGATGACGAGGGCAGAGCGGAGACGTACGCGCTTCTTGCGCCACTTGTCACGCATACTGCAGAGCCGGAACAAGCACCGAGAGGAGAGGACAGGTCAGCACATGCCGTCGTCGAGGCGCGGAGAGGGTCGCGATGAAGATTGCGCTGGGAGGGTCGGCGGGGCGTCGCGGCGGGGTCGGGCGAGCGGTGCAGGGCTCGAGCAGAGGGACGGGCGAGTGGGAGGCGGGGCAGAGGCGCGCAAGGAGCAGGGACTGACTCGGCAAAGACGACGAAATGCGTGAGGAAAGAAGGCAAGCCTCGAAGCGGCGCCCGTCGAAAAGCCGTGCGCGCGCTCGCCGCTCGCTCGCTGACGTGGCACACCGCACCCTTGCTCGCCGCCGATTCTCTTCCTCCAGCTGCAGAGTGAGAGCCTGTCTCATTGAGCCAGTGACATTCTTGCTGCCGGTCAACTAGGCAAGCTGCGCCTGCAAGAGGCACTCTCCGTGTCCGAAGCTTTTCCTCGAAACCTTTCTCCCGGCGGACAGTCTCACAATGCACAGGAGCGTGACGCAGTGCACACCGCGACGCTTGGACGGCTTCCGGATAGACGGACTGATCGTTCCGAACGGTATTGCGGTGAGCGGAAGCGAAGGCCCGCATGTCGCTAGAGCAGGCGTTCTCGCCGCTGCCTATCGAGGCGGAGACCTCACAGGGCCGAGGAATTTGCGAGGGTAGGCGTTCAGGTCTTGGCGCCGTACCAGGTCGTGCCATCGAAGCATCCTCGCACGAGAACGGCGGGCTGAGGCGCCTCCTTCTGACATCGCGCAGACTGCCTCAATGTCATCCGGCCGCCTTCTAAGATTGCACGAATGTCGAGCACGTCAGTCTGTTCAAAGTGGAAGCCAGTCCATGGTGCTGGAGGGCGTGGAAACGTGCTTGTAGAAGGCTATTGGAAGTCCTGCGACTTCGGCGGCGAATCCCTCAGGCAGACTAGCGAAGCGGGCCAGCTGAGAGCGCCGCATGTCACCAGAGCGTCGACGTGCACCCGGCGCAAGCAGTGTGTCTGCCTCTGAGCGCAGTCTCGCCCGTCGGGTGTCCTGCGAGAGTCAAGCAGATGAAGCGAGGACGCGAGTCTACACCGCCTCGTGAAGCGATGCTGAGCAGGACGCGAGTCTACACCGCCTCGTGAAGCGATGCTGAGCAGGACGCGAGCGTGCCAGCACATTGCCGAGTCACAGCACTGAACGTGGAAGCGCCAGGGCAGCGAGAGAAGAGTGGACGGAGTGAGGGGGACGTCGAGCTCGAGGCGCTCGCGGGGAAGGAGCGACGAGCCGCAGCTCCGCCGTCTCGCGCACGAGCATCCGCTGCAAGCCATGGCCGCGCCCCTGTTTGAGCCAGAGGTGCGCACGAGCCACCCCGCCCAAGCCAGCAGCCCCTCGCACGAGCTGACCCGCCCTCGCGCCCATTCTCATCGCCTTCGCAACCCGCAGAAGCTCCGCATCCTCCTCATCGGCGGCGGTGGACGCGAGCACGCCCTCGCATGGAAGCTCAGCCAGAGCCCGCGCGTCGAGAAGGTCTTCGTTGCCCCCGGTGAGCTACAACTCGCTCCCACTTACCGCCTTCGACTTGCTCTCGAGCTGATCGAGGCGTCCTCTTTCCCTACTGGCAGGTAACGGCGGCACCGTCTTCGGCGACAAGACTGTTTCGGTCGCCATCGCCGCCGAGGACTTCAACGGTCTCGTTGCTTTCGCCGTCAAGAGTCAGGTGAGCCCGCACACCGTCGTAGCTTCAGTACGCAGAGCCCCAGGCTAACATGGTTCATTCTTGCAGATCAACCTCTGCGTTGTCGGTCCGGAGCAGCCTCTTGTCGATGGCGTCGAGACTGTCTTCCGTGCTGGTGCGTTCAGGAGCTTCCACTCTTCCGCCAAGTCCGCTGCTCACCTCGTGTTCTCCTGCAGTTGGCATCCCCGTCTTCGGCCCGAGTGTCCGCGCCGCCGCCATGGAGGGCTCGAAGGCTTTCTCGAAGGACTTCATGGCCCGCCACAACATCCCGACGGCCGAGTACCGCAACTTCACCGACCACGCTGCCGCAGTCGAGTACGTCAAGGCGATCAACCACGACGTTGTGCTCAAGGCGTCCGGCCTCGCCGCCGGCAAGGGTGTCATCATCCCCACGTCGAAGGAGGAGGCGCTCGCCGGCCTGAACGACATCATGGTCAGCAAGGAATTCGGCGTCGCGGGCGAGGAGGTCGTCGTCGAGGAGTTCCTCACCGGCCAGGAGCTCTCCATTCTCACCTTCTCCGACGGCTACACGACCCTCTCGCTCCCGCCTGCGCAGGACCACAAGCGCATCGGCGAGGGCGACACGGGCCCCAACACGGGCGGCATGGGCACCTACTCGCCGGCACCGGCAGCGACGCCCTCGGTTGTCGAGGAGATCCAGCGCACCATCATCCAGCCCACCGTTGACGGCATGCGCAAGGATGGTGCGTTTGGTTCCGCTCCGTCGCAAAGTAGGCCGACGCTGACCTTCGCAATCTCCGTTCGCACAGGCATTCCCTTCATCGGCATGCTCTTCACGGGCATCATGCTCACGCCCAAGGGCCCCAAGGTCCTCGAGTACAACGTCCGCTTCGGCGACCCCGAGACGCAGTCGCTCATGGCGCTCCTCTCGAGCGAGACGGACCTTGCCGAGCTCATGCTTGCGTGCGTCGAGCGCCGCCTCGACTGCGTCAAGTTCGAGATGAAGAAGGAGGCGGCCGTCACGGTCGTGCTTGCGGCCAAGGGCTACCCGGGATCGTACCCGAAGGGCGACGAGATCACCTTTGACCCGTTGCCTGAGAGTGCGTCGTCCTGTTTCTTTCGCTCTTCGAAGGCATTGCTGACGTGCACGTCCCGCAGACGTCTACGTTTTCCACGCCGGCACGAAGGCGACGCCCGAAGGCAAGATCCTCACCAACGGTGGTCGCGTTCTCGCCGTCACCGCCACCGCCCCGACCCTCAAGGAGGCGCAGGCGCTCGCGTACAAGGGTGTCGACTGCGTGCACTTTGAGGGCAAGACCTTCCGTCGCGACATTGCGTACAAGTGCGTTACATTCCTGGCCTGCTCTGTGGGAAGATTCGACTGACCGCTTCGCGCACACGCAGGGCGTTTCTGGACGAGGAGGCGAAGCAGCCGGAGGGCATGACCTACGCGTCGGCGGGTGTCTCCATTGACGCAGGCAACGCGCTCGTCGACCGCATCAAGCCCATGGTCAAGGCGACTAAGCGCCTCGGGACGGACTCGGTCATCGGCGGGTTCGGCGGCCTGTTCGACCTCAAGGCCGCCGGGTTCAAGGACCCGGTCCTCGTCGCCGGCACGGACGGTGTCGGCACGAAGCTCAAGATTGCGCAGACGTACGGCAAGCACGACACGATCGGTATCGACCTCGTCGCCATGAGCGTCAACGACCTCGTCGTCCAGGGAGCGGAGCCCCTCTTCTTCCTCGACTACTACGCATGCGGCAAGCTCGATGTCGACACGGCCGCCGATGTCGTCAAGGGTGTCGCCGACGGCTGCCTCGACTCGGGCTGCGCGCTCGTCGGCGGTGAGACGGCCGAGATGCCGTCGCTGTACGAGGGCGGTGCGTCCTGCTCTCTTCGGCGCTGCCTTCGTCAACTCGTATCTGACGCCGACGCTCACTCACAGAGGACTACGACGTGGCTGGTTTCGCGGTCGGTGCGGTCGAGCGGGAGCTGGTTCTCCCCCAGCCGACCATTGCGCCGGGCGACGTCCTCCTCGGCATCGCCTCATCGGGTGTTCACTCGAACGGCTTCTCGCTCGTGCGCAAGATTGTCACGGCGCACGGCTACGACTACACGTCGCCGGTGCCCTATGCGCCGAGCCGGACGCTCGGCGACGAGCTCCTGACGCCGACGACGATCTACGTCAAGCAGCTCCTGCCCGCGATCCGCCAAGGGCTGATCAAGGGCCTGTCGCACATCACGGGCGGCGGGTTCACCGAGAACATCCCGCGCGTGCTGCCCAAGGGCGTCGGGTGCGAGGTCGACGCCGGGTCGTTCGAGTTCTTGCCCGTGTTCCGCTGGCTGATGAAGCTCGGCCGCGTCGACCCGAACGAGATGGCGCGCACGTTCAACTGCGGCATCGGCATGGCCGTCGTCGTCGCGCAGGACAAGGCCGACGAGGTCGAGCGCCTCTTGCGCGAGAGCGGCAGCGCGAGCGTGTACCGCATCGGGCAGACGGTCGCCGGCGAGGGGTGCAAGATGCTCAACCTCGACAAGTGGGTCGAGGCGTCGCAGCAGTAGGAGGGTGCCGGGGGTTTCTGTGGTGTCCTTCCGTGTCTTTTTCTCTCCCAAGCAGTAGTGTCGCTCGTCTCTCTTTCTCTTCCCTCGCCCACTCGCTCTTTCCGCGCGGAATAGACCGGCATGTACTAGTCGACGTGTTGCGTAGTGTGTCAACATGAGAGAGGAAACTGCGTGGGTGCGGGAAGGGTTGCAGCTACTGCTGCTTGGCCTTGTCGAAGCTGGCGGCGAGGACCTGAAGGAACGGGCGGCCGTCTGCCATCGCTCCGGCTGCAGAGGCTCAGGTCCGTCAGTCACTTGTCGTCGCGCAGGCACTCGTCGACAACGCACGCTTGGGCACGGCGGCGCCGCTGCCCCAGGCGCCTCCTGCGGCAGGCGTCTTTGGCTTGTAGACCTCGGCGCTGGGCTGCCCCGGCTGGGTGGGACGGTGGACGGCGTCGAGCTCTGCCTGGAAAGCTGTCGAGCGTTGCAAATGAGCCCGGGAAGCTGTGCGCGGCGAGCGAGTGCTTGCGACTCACCTCGTTGGAGCAATTCGGCGGCTGCGCGAGCGTCAAACGGCGCGCGAGAGGACTGCGCGGGGGCCATGTCGTGCAATGTACTGTCAGGCAGTCTGCACCACTCCCTCCCAAACGTGCGAGAGGCCAATGGGCGCAGGCGATGAGGTCGGCGCTTCTCTCGTCCTCCCGCCCTCACCCCGCCGAAAGCTCTGAAGATGTTCCGCGCTGCTGCCCGCTCCCTCGTCGCCCCCGCTGCCCGCCGCGTCGCCGTCGCGCCCGCCCCCGCCCGCCTCGCGCCGTCGCTCCTCCAGCAGACCCGCTTCTACGCCGCGTCGTCCCTCTCGCACGACACCATCAAGGCCCGCATCGAGGACGTCCTCAAGTCCTTCGAGAAGGTCGACTCGACCAAGGTGCGCCCCCGCCCGCCGCTCAGCGCGAGGCGTGCTTGCGCGCTTCCCCGCCAGAGGATTTGCCCGCCAGCCCCGGGCTTCATCGTGCGCTTGCTCACCCCTTGTGCGCCGTGTCTGCAGGTCGCCCCGGCCGCGTCGTTCACCAACGACCTCGGCCTCGACTCGCTCGACGCCGTCGAGGTTGTCATGGCCATCGAGGGTGTGCCCGCTCCCCCTCGTCTCGACGCTGCTGCTTCCCGCTGACATGGTCGAATTCGCGCGCAGAGGAGTTTGCGATCGAGATCCCCGACGAGGACGCCGACCGCATCACCACCGTTGGCGAGGGTATGTCGACTTGCCTCTCCCCCTCGCCCTCGCCCTTCTTCGTGCTCACCCTGCCCCGCTCGTCCGCAGCGATCGACTACATCTCCAAGTCGCCCGAGGCGCACTAAGCGTTTTATCTTCGCGTGGCCGTGTCCTGTAGGAGTAGAGCGTAAAACAGCAGCATCTCACTTCATGCCAGCGCCCTTCTTCGGCAGTCTATGCCTCTCAAGCCAGGCGCATTCGCAAGCTTCCTTGTCTCGAAGTCCCGCACCGTATGACTCAAGTGCACCAGTAATCCTACACGGTGCGCTATTTGCGTGGTGCCAGCCTCCGCCAGAGAGGATCGCCCTTGCTTCGACACCGTGACTGCTCCATGGCTCTTCCGAAAGACTCGCCAGCGCGATGCCCGACATATTCGTAGACGCCCTGAGCTTTTCAACGACGCCCCGCAGCGCCGGCAGCGGCCACGAGGCAGCTGCACCGCCCGCGATAGCGTCCTCATCAGCCGCTCTCCTCGACAAGGCGCCGCGCCCGAAGCAGCGCAATTGCGCGGCATGTCGCATGCGAAGGGTCAAGTGCGAGCGGCTCGACGGGCAGCAGGACTGCGTTGGGTGCGTGCAGCGCGGACTGAGGTGCGTTGCCCGACCGGGCCCCACTTTCAGCTGGCACGTTTCTCCTCTGAAGCGTGCGCTGACTGGACCATGCGGATCACGGCAGGTGTGTGCCATACGAAGCTAAGCCGCGCGGCCAGTTTCGCGACGGGAAGAGGGTTAAGGCCGTCAAGTTCGTCGCATGAGACTCTCCCGCAGGCGCGTACAACCATTGCTGACGCCCTTGTCGTGGCAGGGAGCTCTACGGCGATCTCGAAAACCTGGAGTATGCGCAGACCTTGAGCTATGTTTCGTGCTGTAAGCGCTGACCTCTGATTGTTTGCAGAAGCACGACAAGTACACCTGCTTCGACTACTGCTGCTTCCCCTTCCGCCGCCATAGAAGGTGTCGTCGAGCTTCGGCCGACTGTCTCCTATTCGAGCGGGAACGTGCGACTTGGTGCGATAGAGCTGAAGGAGGCAGTGCTGAGCAACCTCCTCGAATGTAGGTTCTTTCTCGCCCAAGTCGCGCGTGCAGTTCCACTTACGCTCTCCCCGCCAGCCTTCTTCGCCTACCAGTCAGCAGCCGTCTTCCACCGCGATATCGACTTTCGGCAGACGTTCGACTTTGCCGGGCGGCGCATCGACCAGCTCTCGAGCCCGAACCAAGTCCTCTGCAGCGTCCTCCTCGCGCTCGGCGCGCGCTGCAGCGACCACCCAGCGCTCATCGGCTCGTCCGCTCCGCGCATGGGCGATCTTGGGCGGCTGACGAGGCAGGACGCCGACTTGCGCGAGTACGGCCGCGCGAGGGAGGCGGCGTGCGAGGCCCTCGTTGCGCAGGCGCTCACGCTTGCGGACGAGAAGGGCACGTTCCGCGTCGCGAGCGTCGAGAACGTTGCGGCGCTCATGCTTCTCGAGAGCTTGCAGAGAAGTGAGCGTGCTTTGCCGAACGCAGGCCGGTCAGTGACTGACGGTCTCGAGGCTATAGGCGAAGCTGTGTGGACTGCGACACCGACCTATTCGCGACACTATAACAGCCATGTCCGCGAGCTACTGAATGAGGCGCAGAACGACAACGTCCTGCGCAAATCGGTCGAGGGCTCCGTCATGAGCTGGACTGCGTTTGTCCGTTCGATCTTTCGGTCGCGCACGCCTCGGTCGCGTTCGCTGAACTGTACATTTGCAGTTTCGCGACGCCTTCACCTCTGCCGCGACGGGGATTAGCCCGCTCTTCTCGGACGACGAGTTCTGGCTCCTCCGCGGCGAGCAAGACCCGCCGCCTCCGCTGCCAGAGCAGCTCCTGCGGCCGCTCACGCACGATCCCGAGCGCGACTGGATCGCCCTCATGGACTCGTACCTGCACTGGACCGTCGACCTCTCGCGTCAAGTCGCGGCGCACCTCACCAGCGTGCGCGCGCGCAAGAAGCCGCAGATGGATCTCCCGTTCGCGCGCGACATGCACCACAAGCTGCTCATTGCGCTCTCGGCGCTGCCCGAGCTGCTGAGGCGGTCAAGGCTGCTGAACGACGTGAAAAACAGTGCGTCCTCGCCCTTCCTTTCATGGCGATCGACATTTCGACTAATATTCTTGCCTGCTCACGCAGTATCCGTGATTTCGCGTAGCCTGCGCATGAGCACGTGCAACCTGGTGCATCTCTTGCACCGCGTCGTGCTGGAACGCCTTGCCGAGCGCCCGTCCGGCATCATCAGCGACGTCGAGCAGTGGAGCAGCGCGCCCGATCGCGACTACTGGGCCGCACTCGAGCAGCTTGAGAAAGAAGTCGCGTGGTGCGCGTTCGGCGCAAGCCGGGAGATCATTGCTGCACTCAAGGTGCGCTTACCGCCCGCGTCGACGGCTGGACTGCAGCTCATCTCCTCTCCTCTCCGCAGGACCTCCTCGACGCCGGTATACCCCTCGGCAACCACGAGTGGCTCGACGCTCGTGGCATGCTCATCCTCTTCTCTCGCCTACCCCATTGGTCCCCGATCATCGTGCGACAAGCGACCGCGGAAGAAGGTGGACCACCGAATTTCACCTTTGCGGACAAGCTGCAAGATCTGCAAACGTAGGTCTCCTCCGCAATTCTGCTTGTGCCCTCCGTCTGGCGTGCTCACGCGCCCCTACGCTCCGGCAGCCTTGCCCGTGCGCTTCGCTCGGTCGGCTGGGCTTCGAGCGAGCTCGCCCGCCCGCTCGACTGGATCAACACCGAGATTGCTTCGCTCGAAGCCCGCCGCGGTATGATGCTGCGCTCGCTCTCGCGGCCGATCGGCGGCGCCGGGTTGCTTGCGTACCCGCCCGCTTCCATCACGACGCTCTCGCTAGAGTCGGTTTTCCTCCCGCGGGACCCTGTCAGCGCGGCACCGCACGCTCTCGAGGGACCGCATTCGACCGACAACGTCGTTTTCGATCCGCCTCTGGCCTTCCCGCATGCCGACCTCGACGCGCTGCTCCGCTCACTCGCCGAGCCCCAACCATCCAACGAGTCGTCTCCGTCCTTCGAAACATCACAGCCAGCCCCGCTAGCCGAGCTCTCGGACACCGGTAGATTTGACCAGAGTGGATTGCCCCAGCCGAGCCAGCCTTTCCTCACGTCAAGTCAGGATGGGACGCAGCCGAACGACCCGCTAGCGGACCTACCATTCTAGATCTGGTAGCCTTCTCCTCCTTCGGACTCTGTAGCTGTATAGATCCGTGTCTTCGGCGTCCAGTCTGGCCTTGTCGTAATATAGTGCTCAGCTCGTCTGCTAACTCACTCTCGGGGCAAGCGAGGCAACGTGGCAACGTGGTAGAGACTGTTGTTACAGCATCCGACCAAGTGTGCGGATCATACAGATTCAGGGAGGCGGGACATGGCCGCATGCTGAGATGGATGCGTATGGAACGACGGAGAGAACAGCGGGAGGAGAAAGGAGTCGAATGAGGCGGACCAGCATCACGACGAAGTGAAGTAACGGTCACCGAAGTCTGTGGCAGAGGAAATAGCTCAGTTCCGGCGCGGATCAAACGAGAAGAGACGAGATGACGCACCGCCCAGCCCGGGCACGATGTACTTGTGCTCGTTGAGCGCCTCGTCGACCCACGCCGTAACGATCTTGACCTGCGGGTACGCGTCGTACATTGCCTTGAGGCCCTCGGGGCACGAGACGAGGTTGAGGAAGATGATGCGCTCTTGCGGGACGCCATGGTCGAGGAGGACTTCGATGGCCTTGATTGCCGAACCACCGGTGGCTGCAGGATGGCGAGTCAGCTCCACCGTCTCAAAGAGGCAGACCAGGCGCAACGCGATCGGACCGCGCCACGCAGCTGAGCAAGGCAGAGTGAAGCCGACCTACCGAGCATCGGGTCGAGCAGCAGGCAGTAGCGGTTGGCAATGTCGTCCGGCAGCTTGGCGTAGAACAGCTTGGCCTGAGCAGTCTCCTCGTCGCGCTGAATGAGGATCTTGCCTATCCGCACGGCGCTGCGAGTCAGGAAGGAGGAGAGTGAGCAACTGCCCTCGGTCCAGCGAGCGCCACCCAAACTTGGCAGGCAGGGGTCTGTCGCTTGAGTGAGTTACGGCACAACTCACCGGCAGCACTCGCGCAGACCGGCCTCCATCGACTCTCCCGCGCGCATGATGCTCACGCCGCAGATCTTGCCCTCGAAGTCGACGCCCTGGTATTCGAGGCCTGTGCGCGCGGGATCTAATCTGGGCTAAGCCGCTCGTCCTGCCTGTGGGGTCCAAAAGGGGAAAGACTCGCCTGTCGGGGTTGTGACGGCTGCGGGAGCGGAAGGAGGTGGGGCCGGTCAGTTCGGATGTTCGTCTCGGGACGTGCAGGGGACAAGCGCACTCTTCTCGAGCACCGGAAGATGGTTGAGTCCTGTACGAGAGGGCAAAAGAGTCGGATCAGCATACGGCGACGAGGGCGAGGCCGTGAGCGAGCTGGGACGGACCCTCCTCGACGAGCAAGCGGTTGACGCGGTCGGCGTAGAAGACGAACGCGCCGCGGCTCGTCTCCTTGTTGCGCAGGCCGGTGAGCAGCGCTGCGAGCTGGCCCGTTCGCGGGAGCTGGCAGACGTTGGGCGGGAGGTTGCCCGGAGCGGCGCCGATGTGAGCAGGGAGCGAGGCCATTGTGCGGTGGTCTGAAGGTGTCTGTAGCGTAGAGAGAGTGCTGTCTGCAAGCTTGGTAGAGCTGCCAAGCGCTTTCAGCGACGACAAGTGCGCGAAAGCCGCTCCTCCGCGCACACGGCGGGTCGCCCGCGCGGCAATCTCGACCGCGCTCACCCACCGCACAGGGGGACGGCGAGCACAGCAGAGCGCAACCCTTTATACAACGCAAAAAGCGACCGAGCGATAGTGAAACCACAATCGCGAGTACCGCTCGCACGTGAAAAGGGAAAGGAGCAGCGACAACTCCATGCAATGCAGCACCCGAGTCCACTAGTCGAACGTCGTCTTGCGTCCCGTACTCGCGACGATGGCCTCGCTCGCGCGCTGCGCATTGGCGAGCGCCGCGCCAGGCTTGAGCCGCTTGCCTCCCGCGCCTCCCTGCGGTCCATCCCGGTCGCCGCCCCTCCTCGCGCCTGCGTCGAACCCGCCTGCGCGAGGCGCACCCCCGCGCTGCTGCTGCTGCTGGCGACGCGGCGGCGCGTCGTACGCTCCCGCCGCCGCCTCGGCCGCAAGCGCGCGCATGTCGCCGTCCCACTCGCCCGGCGCAGCGCGCTTCCTCCCTGCGCCGGCCGCGCCGCGCGCGCCGCCAAAGTCGTCGCCGCCGTCCTCTGCGCCATCGCCGTCCTCGTGCGCGTGCTGCCGCGCGCGGTTGTTGGCGCGTCCGGCGGCGCGCGAACCGAGGGCGCCGCGTCGGACGGCATCGGCCGAGGCGTACTCGACGTTGAGCTTGCGGCCGTTGAGCTGGTGGTTGTGCAAGTTGAGAAGCGCACGTGTCGCCTGCGCGGGAAGGTGGAAGTCGACGAAAGCCCAGCTGCAGGCGAAGCGAGATCGAGTGAGTGGGCGTGTTCAGCACCGAGTAATGGAAGGACCTTAAAAGCGCACCCCTTGCACTTGCCCGTGTCCTCGAAGGTTCCAAGTCGAACCTTGCGGATGCCAGCGTCCTTGGCCTTGGCGAGGTCGAGCGGACCCTTGTCCTTCTTCTCCTTGCGCTTATCCTTCTTCCCGCCGGCAGCGTCCGGCTCCTCCGAATCCGACTCGGAGTCCGCGTCCGAGTCCGAGTCCGAGTCCGAGTCGTCCTCGTCTCGGTCCGTGTCGGCATCCTCCTTCTCCTCTGCCTCGCCTTCACCAGCGTCCTCGCCCTCTTCTGCGTCGCCCTCGACCGCCTTGCCCTTGCCCTTTCCCTTGCCCTTCTTCTCCCGCTTGTCCTTGGTGCCGCCGCGCGCCCACTCGCTCGACCTGCGCTGGTTCCGGTCAAACATGTCGCGAATGTCGTCGACCGTCGTCTCGAACCCGAGGTTGCCGAGGAAGAGCGTCGGACCCGCCGGGTTCTTCTGCCGCAAGAGGATCTTGCGCGCCGTGCGGTTCAGCGTCGGCGGAGCAGCGCCGTCGCCGTTGGCGTGGGCGGCGGAGGCGCTGATGACAGTGGAAGGGTGCGGCTTTTCGAGCGCGGAAGCGTCGAGCGTCGAGAGAACGTCCTTGACCGCGCCACCGCTCGCACCGGGTGCAGCGGGCGCGGCGGCAGGGCGCCCGGAGAAGTCGGAGGACGACTTGATGAGGAGCTTGCGCCCGTCGAGGTGCTGCTCCGAGAGAGCGACGGCAATAGTCACATCGGTGGCGGCAGGGAAGTCGAGGTAGGCGAAGCTGCAGGTCAAGTGGTCAGTGAGCGTTCGAGCAAATCCTCAAGTAGAGAAGCGCAGCGCACCCGCGGTTGTTCTCGTGCGTACGCTTTCCGCCAGGCATGTTAATGCGAGTGACCTCCTGCAGGCCGCGGTCGGCGAACCACGCGAGGAGCTCTCGCGGGTGCGTCGCGAAGTTGAGGTTGCCGACCCAAACGCCGTGTGCCGAGCGGGACGGCGTATTGCCGACGAGCGTCGAGCCGATGGTCGTCTGAGCGGGAGCGGCGGGACGGGCGGGCACGGCGGGGGCAGCGGGGGCGGGGGCATCGTCGCCTGCCTGCTCTGCGGCGAGCTTGCGCTTCTTGGCGAGTCGGCGCTCCTTGTGCGAGAGCGGGCGCTCCTCGTCGTCGACCTTCACCGCCTCGCTGCCCTCCTGGGCTGCGTCGTCCTGCGCGGGGGCGGCTTCTGCGGGTGCTCCCGAGCGAGGCGCGGGTGCCGACTCGTCACGCGAGAGCGACTTGCGCTTCTTGGACGGCTTGTCGGCCTTGAGCTTGTCGGTGGAGCGGGGACGGGCAGGAGCAGGCGCATCGTCGTCGCCGGGCGGAGGGATCGCGAACGCGTATTTGTCGTCGTCTGCCATTGTAGCTGAGCTGGCTAGCTGGTACGACCTGGCACGAGCTGCAGCGGGTGCGACGAAAGGCGGCGGGCCTTCATCAGCTCCGCCGCGACCTTCGCAAGCGGACCAAGCTCGTGCATCTCGCTCTCTGCAGATTCTTCAGGCACGGTAGAGGGGCGTGATTTACTCGTGCGTTGCTCGGTAAAAAGCCTACCACAGCCTTGCCGAGCGAGAGAGACGGACTTGATGCTGTAACCGCGGAGGGAGGGAGTCGATCGTCTCCCGCTGCTCGAAGCCTACCGTACCTAGGAGCAGACACGGCCGGACCGAGGCGCTCCCGAGACGCGCAACGAGGAAAGGCACGGGGTGCACGTGCGTTGAGAGCGTGCGAGGCGTTGAGCGTGTCATTCCGCAGCGAGAGCCTCAAGGACTTGCACGCGCAAGACGCACGCTGGTCTGCCCTATCGCTGCACCTCGGGCA
This sequence comes from Rhodotorula paludigena, assembly GCF_050403205.1. Taxonomy (NCBI): domain Eukaryota; kingdom Fungi; phylum Basidiomycota; class Microbotryomycetes; order Sporidiobolales; family Sporidiobolaceae; genus Rhodotorula; species Rhodotorula paludigena. The sequence goes on along the minus strand of NW_027481457.1, from coordinate 434,012 downwards.
GGACGCAGACAGCTTGAGCTGCGTCTGACCCTCGCTCAAGGGCACACACGGCCTCTGGCCCGCGCTCTCCTGGTGCTCTCGCGCTTCCCCACCTCGTCCTCGTCCTCGTCGAACCATGCCGCCCTCTCCCACAAAGCGGCCGCCAGGGCCAACGTCCCTGCCCACGTCGACTGCCATACTCGCGCACGACGACACCGGCCAGCAGCGCCCGCACCCGACCCTCGCCAACCCCGCCGCCGCTCTCTCGTCCGCTCTGAGGCCCTCGGCCGACTCGCTTCACGCCCGCGGAGGCTCGCCGCACAGCCTGCACGCCTTCACGTCCAACGCACCGAGCTCGCTCGGGCTCACCAACCTCGTCGCCATGGACCTCAGCGTGCCCGCACCCGAGATCGAGGTCTCGGAACCCTCGTCGACTGACACCTCGTCCGGCTCGACCTCGCACGACCCGGCGCTAGACAGCCCTGGGAGCACCCACACGAGCAGTAGCGGGGCATCGAACCGCGCCAAGCGACAGCGCAAGGAGCTCGACAAGGGCTACGACGGCGACACCATCCGCGAGCGGGTCAGCGCAGACTTGCACCTCAAGCTGCCGCCCCGGAACCGCGACCCGCGTGACTATCTCACTGGTGCGTTCGAGAACTGTTCTCGCAGGAGGGACGACTCACCCGCCCGTGCCAACAGGACCCAGCGACGAGCTCGTCGACCGCCTGCCTCGCCCTTCTCCCCTATCTCGCAGCAACTCTGCCCTCCCCTCACCCGCCATTTCCACCACGTCTGCTTCGGAAATCGGTACACCCGCTCTCGAGCGCGAAATCATTGTCAACGAAGACGACGACTCTATTGCCAAGCTCCCCCTCATCGACGACTCGACGCCATCCCGTCCGCGCCCACGCGCCTTCACCCTGTCGCACTCTGCCTTTGGCTCCTTTGGCACCTTCCCGTCTACAGCGCGTGCTGGCCCGCTCGCCCCGCCGACGCTCAAGAGCCGAGTCAAGCTCTTCTTCCTGCAGCTGTTCGCCAACGCCGCGAGCGCCGCCTTCCTCATCTTCATCATCGTGTGGGCGCTCTCGACGCGCTTCTTCGTCGCCATCTACCGCTGGGCGCGCGGACTCCAGGTCGACCGGTACCGGCGCGAGTGGGACACGGACGAGGCGCGGCAGCGCCGCAAGGACGAGCGCGTCGTCAAGGACATTCGGTACTATGCGCGCCGGTGCGGGTTCGACGTCGTCGAGCAGACGGTCGAGACCAAGGACGGGTACCTCCTCAAGGTGTTCAAGGTGCTGTGCCTCAAGAAGGAGGGAAAGGTGCATGCCGACGGCAGGCGAGGGTTCCCCGTCCTCATCCAGCACGGCCTCTTTCAGTCGTGTGGCAGCTTGTGAGTGCCTCTTCTCGGTCAGAAAGCATGTGCCAGCCCGATATTGACAATTCCGTCGATCTGCGTTCCGCAGCATTACCAGCGAGGAGCGTTCCCTCGCGTTCTGGCTTGCCGAGCATGGGTGCGTCGAAATATCCTTGCGGCTCGAGATACTCTGTCTGACCTGGAGAGTATTCTGCAGCGACTACCAGGTCTACCTTGGCAATAATCGCGGCGTGTTCGACATGGGCCACGCGTGGCTCAAGCGGAGTGACCCGCGCTTCTGGGGTGCATTCGACTTCTCCTCCGCGCAATTCGGAGCAATACTGACGCCATTCTCCGCAGACTATAATATCAAGGAGCTTGCGCTGTACGATCTGCCCGCCATGGTGGATCATGTGCGGAGGGACACGGGCTACGACAAGGTGCGTCACCTGCACTCGCCTGTCGAGCCGATCGAGCCCGCGCACAGATCCGACTGACTGATCTGTGTGACCATCGCACAGATCGCCTTCATCGGTCACTCGCAAGGAAACGCCACCATGTTTTGCTCGCTCGCGCAGGGCATGGTCCCCGAGCTGGGCGAGAAGCTCAGCCTCTTTATCGCGCTCGCTCCCGCCGTGTACGCTGGCCCGCTCACGACGGGCTTCCCTTTCACGGCGATCAAGAGCATGAACTGGAAGACGTGGAGGAGGTGGTTCGGTGCGTCTGGCGTACTCGTTCTCGTCGTGCGCTAGCCTCTCTCGGCCGGCACGCTGACGTCTATCTGGAGGTCCTCCGCACAGGCGTGCTCGACTTTATTCCGCTCATGCGCTGGTCGTACGACTGGGTGCCGTCACGCCTCTTCGGTCTCCTCGGCTACCAGATGTTTGCCTTCCTCTTCCGCTGGACGGACGCAAACTGGGTGCGCTCGCCTCTCACTCGACTAAGTCGCACATGGGAAAGAGCTTGACGCTTCGTGTCTTGCAGCTCCTTGACCGGAAGGCCAAGATGTTCTGCTTCATGCCCTCGCCCGTCTCGTCGGCATCCATCTTCTGGTGGACCGGCCTCGCGGGCTTTTCGACGCGCGGCTGCGTGCTCGACACGCGCGCCGACAAGTGGTGGGACAAGCGCTTCCCGCCGCTCGCGATCCACCAGTGCGCCTCTTGCTATACCTTCCGATCCTCGCAGCTGCTGATTCGACGGGCTCGCGCAGCGGCGGCAAGGACTACCTCGTGCTCACTGAGCCGCTCCTCGAGCGCCTCGAGCAGAAGGAGAAGGACGTGCAGGTCATCCGCGTGCAGAAGATGGACGACGGCGAGCACTGCGACCACTTCTGGTGCGTCCCGCTGCGCTCTTGTCCGCCTGCCCGCCCTGTCGACGCAGGCTGACTCCATGCACTTGACTGGTTTACAAAGGCACATCGACGCGGTCGAGCTCTGCTTCCACTCGTTCCTCGAAGACATCGAGCGCACGCGCCCGCGCTACCCGGAAGAGCGCGCGCGCCGCTCGCACTCGCCGCAGCCGCCCGCGCACGCGCCCGCGCCCGGCGCTCGCAAGGCCGCGCGCGACGTCGGCGAGCTCGAGCGCGCAAGGCCGATCGAGGAAGACGTGAGCGCGGTCGAGCGGCGCGAGGGCGAGAGGAGGGACGTCGAGGTCACGCAAACCGACGAAGGGTACTGAGCGCGGCGGCCGTGCACACGAGGAGACATACCCATACCCGCTGTCGCCGCCCAGCAAGAGACAGTTGTGTAGAAAAAGACGTGCGTTGCTGTAGCTACACCGTTGTTCGTCGTACATTCCAGTCGCAGTTCTCTCTCTCTCGCGCGCGTGCGTCGCTCAAACAGTTTGCTGCGAGAGGCACGTCTGGTATTCACAGCCAGGCAAGGTAGAGGGGTAGCAGCGACCGGCGAGCGAGAGAGAGCGCCGGCAGAACCGGTCCGACCGACGACGGACAACGTAAGGGAGGAAGCTAAACAAGCAGAGGGGTAGGGATGCGCGCTAGGTAATGTGGCAAACAGGGGAACAGCTGGATAAAGGAGGAGAAACACGTCTAAGGGCACAGCGAAAGGGAGAGCGGAAGGAGGACGGCCGGCGGCGATCCGACTAGAAGTCCTCGTCGAGCGAGAACATGGTGCCCTTTGCGACGTCCGCACCAGACTCCTTGGCGTTCTGCTTGCTCATCACGCCCGACTTGCTGTATTCGCTCACGCGCTTCTCTTCAGAGTGTAGAGAGAGAGCGTCAGTCAAGATCTGGGGGTCGAGGCGGAGCGCGAGGTGAACGAACCGAAGAAGTTGGTCTTGCCCTCCATCGAGATCATCTCCATAAAGTCGAAGGGGTTCTCGCGGTTGTAGATCTTGTCGTTGCCGAGCGAGACGAGGAGGCGGTCGGCGACAAACTCGATGTACTGGCACATGAGGTCCGAGTTCATGCCGATGAGCTTGACGGGGAGCGCCTCGGTGAGGAACTCCTGCTCGATCGCGACGGCCTCGCGGATGATGCGCTCGACCGTGTCGGGGTGCGGGCGGCGCTCGAGGTGCGAGAAGAGGAGGCAGGCAAAGTCGGTGTGGAGACCCTCGTCGCGCGAGATGAGCTCGTTCTGCGTGTGCGAGGATGCACGTCAGCAAGCCGAGCACGACTGGGCGGCGAGCGAGGACACGGGCGGGAGAAGGAGGCGACGAACCGAGAAGGTGAGGCCGGGCATGAGGCCGCGCTTCTTGAGCCAGAAGATCGACGCAAACGAGCCAGAGAAGAAGATGCCCTCGACGGCAGCAAAGGCGACGAGGCGCTCGCCAAAGACGGAGCGGTCGTCCGAGATCCACCGGAGAGCCCAGTCGGCCTTCTTCTGGATGCAGGGGACTGCGTTCACGACAGGTCAGTCTCGCGGTACCGACCGAGCCATGTGCAGGGCGACGCACTGGTCTCGATGGCGTTGAAGAGCTTGTTGCGCTCCTCAGGCTCGCGGACGTAGGTGTCGATGAGGAGGGAGTAGACCTCGGAGTGGATGTTCTCCATCATGATCTGGAAGCCGTAGAAGCAGCGCGCCTCGGCGATCTGAACCTCACCAGCAAAGCTGCCGTCACGGAGGAATGTCAACACGAGATGTCAACTTGCGAGGGAAAGTTTGCAGACGCACCGCTCGACGAGGTTCTCGTTGACGATGCCGTCCGACGCGGCAAAGAACGCGAGGACGTGCGAGATAAAGTACTTCTCATCCTCCTTGAGCTTGGTGTCCCAGTGGTTGAGATCCTTGGACAGGTCCTGCGAGGGGTGGGGAGGGCGCACGTCGACGCGTCGGACAGGTCAGCTCGGCGGATCCTGCGGATCGCAGCGAGCGTGGGCGGCGCACCATCTCCTCGGCAGTCCAGAAGGAAGCCTCGGCGCGCTTGTATTGGCCCCAGATCTGCAGAGAGGGCGAGAAGACGTGAGCTCGACGCGTCGCGCGGGCGAGGCTCGGGGAAGGTGGCGGCGCACCTCGTGGTACTGGATGGGGAAGAGGACGAAGCGCTTGCCGTTCTCCTTGAGGATGGGCTCGTCGGCGTCGCAGGTGATGGCCGGGTTGCCGACGAAGCGGTCGCGGCCGTCGGTCTGGAGCTCGTCGACGACGTCTGCCGACTTGTGCTGCTTGCGGAGCTGGGTGGCGGGCTCGACGTTCTCCTTGGCAGCGGTGAGCTTGTCGGTGAGGCTGCCGGCGGGCTTGGTGAGCTCGAGCTTGTCGAGCTGGGCGGCAGCGACCTTGGAGGGGGTCTCGGTGAGGGGAGCGGCGACCATGGCGAGGGACGGGGCGGGGGCTGGTGGACGGTGTGGGAGGTGTCGAGCTCGTGGAGTGGGCGCAGGCAGCGTGCACACAAAGGAAAGAAGGAGCGAGCGAGCGGGAAGAGAGAGAGACGAGGGGAAAGAGGCGACGCGCGCTCGCCAAGTCGTCGCCGTGCTCGCGACGCGTCCGAGTAAACACGACGGCGCGCCTCGACCCCAAAGGCGATCGCGTCTCGCGCGCATTCTCGCCCTCGTCACGTCGCGCGACCCGTCCGCCCATTTCGCCGTACACCGCACGCGAGCACTCTGGCAAAGCACCGCACCTTCCGCGCCTTCAGCACCTCGTTGCTTCACTCCGCTCTTATGGATGTGATGGCTTGTCCGGGCCGTTGCACTGACGATCAAAGTACCACAGACGCGTCGACATCTGCAAAGAGTGGTGAGAGAATCGTTTGCGAGGACCCCGTCGGGGGGAATGCTCGCAGGTTTGCTCGGAGTCGTGGTTCCGACACCGCTCGGCGGGCTATCTTCTCCACGTTGATCTCGATCGGCACACTTGGAATGCACTGCACGCGCGCTTGCCCTCTCGAGTGCAACGCACGCGTCGTTCAGCCTTCATCAGTCCGGCGCGGAAGAGGTCCAGCTCGTCGACGTCACACCGCCTCGCCGCTTGCTTTGCAGTGTATATACTTGTCAAGGTAGCCTCCTGCAGTGGCTTGCGCGCTTCAGTATTCCCCCGTGCGTGAGGCTGGCTCGTGCCTCCTCTCTGACCGAATCGAATGCAAGTCGCCCTTGTCCCGCAATCGCTGCTTTCTCTCGAGCTGTTGCGAGTGCTGCAGCTGCGTGACAGAGTCGAAGCGTCCTGTAGCTCACGACCGAGTGGCTCCCCTCAGCCTGTCGTGCCCCCAGCGCTGTAAACAATCACTCGACCCCGCACCGCCTCCCTCGCCTCCTGTCGCACGGCGCATGAACGGCCCGCCTGCGTCGGACGCAACGACGTCCTGCGCACAAGCAGCGGGCCCTACACTAGCCGAGCGGCGACACACGTCGACCCACTCTCCCTTCACCGCCGGTCGCGGCAGCGCATCCACCCCTTCGCTCGTTCCTCTCGCCAGCGAGGACAAGAAGGTTCATCTGTACACGCAGCCCGACATTGCAGTCAAGACCAAGGACGAACGCTTGCCCTCTCTCGAGACCAAGCATGCGGGGCTCACGGTCCTCCGCCGCGTCTTCATCGGCCCTTCCTTCCAAGCTCAGGGCGAGCCGAACCCGTACTCGCTGAGCAATAGCGGCGGCGCGAACATGGGCAAGGGCAAGGGGCGCGCCGACGATGTCGAGGGCTACGGCGAGGCGCAGCGTGGGTCCTTCCCGCTCCGGCGCCGCCGGCGGGCAAGCACGAGCGCTACAGTGAGCTCGGCTACGCCTGGCGGTCCGAAGGCGGGGGAGTCGTATAGCTGGAGCGGGGCTAGCTTCGAGATCGGCGGCGACATCCGCGAGGCTGCGCGCAGGCGCGACGCCCGCCTTGCTCGCCAGCGCGAAGAGCAGGCCCAGCGCGTCCGCGAGCACGAGCGCGTGCCGCCGACGCCCGTCTCGAGCATGCCAAAGAGCCCGGCGCTCACGACAGGCGCGTCCTTCGTGACTGCGAGGACGCACCTCGCCCCGCCGACGAATGCCGACTTTCAGCTCAAGGACCCGCCGCAGCAGGTCCTCGAGCGTGTGCCCGGCCTCGCGCACGCAGTCATGCGCCGACCGTCCGACCCGCCCGCTCTGCACATCGACACGGACGCTCTGTCGGACGGCGATATCGTCGCGCCCATCCACCGCCCTGAATTGCCGCACCTCCGCTCGATCCTCCGCACGCAGGGGAGCGCCCCTCCAGGGCTGCTGGGTGCACCCGAGGCTGGAAAGGCGAATGGCCTTCCGCTGCCCAGCCCTGCCACAACTCGCAACGCGGTGCGCTTCCCGGACGAGGACCCGAAGCCGGGTGCGCCTGCTGCTCCCGGATCTGGTGCCAAGCCGCCCGCTCCGCCCTCGGTCGTCCTTGCGCGGCCCGACCCGGAGACTCTCCCTGCACCGCCGACGACTACCGAACGCCTCGTCGATGGCCTGCGGCACCCCGTGCACCACCACCAGCCCTCGGGCGGCGCTGTTGCGCGGCGGAAGAAGCGGCCGGGAGACGAGATCCTGCGCAAGGAGCTCATGCTCGTGCGGGTCGACTGGACGCAGCGCGACGACCTGCCCGACGCGTTTGACGAGCATGTCGCGCGAAAGTACCCGACCTCGAACGAGTCGTGGGAAGAGCTCGCGGTTGTCTGGCGCGCGAGCGGACACGTCGAGCTGTGGAGCGAGTTTGTGCGTGCCTCGAACAATTCTTTTGTTAAGGTTTCGTCTAGTTGACTCGGCTGCGACTTGAGCAGAAGTTCAACCTTCCGGCCTCGTTTCTCAAGCGCAAGAAGCTCAAGGCCGTCATCGCGCTCAACCCGAAGAAGACGCACTTCTCGCTGTACTCGTCCACCGACCTCGTCTTCTGCCTCACACATCGTCCCAACGCCCACTCGTACTTCCACTCGTCCTCGCGCACCGCCGCGCGCACGGGCGAGCCCGACGAGAAGACGGTAGACGGGCCCAGCGCCAGCGTCGACGACGACAAGAAGCGCGCACGGCACTCGAAGGCGTCGAAGCGCGGGTATGTGCATCTGCGCACGGCCGGGACCAACATCTTCCTGTTTCGCGCGCGCACGCACGACGTTGCCAAGGAGTGGATCTGGCGTCTGTACCGCTCGCTCGGTGGCAAGCTCCCGCGTTCGCTGGAGATCAGCGTGCCCGGGCTCGGCGCCAAGCTGCGCCTGCCGGTGCCCGAGGGCCTCGGGCTCGACGACGAGGACGAGGAGGACGAGGTCGCGATGGGCGAGGAGGACGAGCGCGCGTACCGCCACTTGCAGCCGCAGGCGGTCGTCGATGCGTGCATCGAGCAGCTAGGCGGCGTGCCCGAGTGGCAGGGGCTCGTCGAGGAGGCGAAGCGCCAAGGCGCCGACTTTCGCCTCGCTTGGCGCAGAGGCAGCACCTTGGACTGGGTGCGGCCCGATGCGAAGGGTGAAAAGAAGCGGGATTGGGTGGTCGTTGGCGGAGTTGCTTTCCGCCAGGTGCGTCCGTTCCCTCCGCGCGGCTGAAGCAAACTCGGCGCTCACAGACAGTCCCTCCTACCAGAACGGCATGGAACCGGTGCTCGAGCTACGCCCTACCGCTCACTACCCGACGACATGCCGTATCCCGGCCGAAAAAGGCTCCGCACCGTCGCAGCAGGCGACCTCGACGCGCATCTCCGAACCGCCGGGTATCGAAGGCTTCCTTGTGCGACACCGCAAGAACGGGCATCCCGAGCGCATCTACCTCGCCTCCCGCATGGGCATGCTCTTCATCACGCGCCCAGCCGGCGCACACCCGCCCGAGCCGCCCATGCCCGTCCGAGACGCAGTCAGCAATCCTGCCGCCGTCGTCCTCGCTCCCTTCGTCTTCGGCATGGCGTCGCTCGCAGCGCCCAACAAGAAAAAGCGCGACAAGCTCTGGCGCCGCGTCTCGCGCGGCACGGTGTTCGACAGCAAGTTGCACCGCCATGAACGGCGCCGCGATTTCACGATGAAGAGCATGACGGCGGCCGAAGCCGCTGACGAGATCTTTGGCACTGGCTCGGATGTCGTTGACGGAACCGATGCGGCGACGACGTGCGACGGCAACGCCATGATCGAGTGGCTTGAGCGCGAGGAGAGGCACCGCGGCTTCCTGCAAGTCACGGACTCTCCTGGCTTCGTTGACCTGAGCGAGCTCGAGACGATCGAGGCCGAAGCTGAGGAGGACCCGCGCGATCAGTTTGCGAGGGTCGTCGACGTCGGCGGTAAGGAGGGTCTGCGACTAGCGGACGACAAGGCGAAATTGCGCAAGCTTCGCTCGTTCGTCGTCAAGACGCGGTCGGGCGTGACGGTCTGCTTTGAGGTATGTTCAAACGGCTGCCACTGTCACGGTCAACCTGTCTGACCTGCTCCGCGTTGCAGTGCCATTCCATCGAGGTGCGACGTGAGTGGGTCGGTCGACTGCAAGCGCTCTCGACATACTGGCGCACTCGCGAGAAGGCGGACGCCACGCAGCAGATGGAGCTCGCTCCGCAAGGTGGCCTTGTCAACAAGCTTCCGCCGCGCAACTCGTCCCGCCGCGTGCACGCCTGGGAAGACGTCGACGACGGCGACGGCGAGGCGCCGCCGACGCGCAACGAGATCCTCTCGAGCTCGAGCTTGGCGACCCTATACAACTGGTGCCTGCTCGAGAACTGTCGCGCCGTCATGCTGAAGCGTGTTATGCACGTCAAGCGAGGCTTGCGCGGCATGTTCCGCTCGCGACACGTCCTTCTCCTGCCCGGCATCCTCGCTGAGTAAGTACTACGTCTTCTCGGCGGTAGTCTCGGCCTTTTGCCGCGTTCTCGGTCGCTGTGGATGCAGGCTGACCGAACGCGGATTTGCAGGTACCAGACGCACACGCGCGACATCAATGGCCAGCCTCTCCCGACGCCCTATCATCGTCGGCGCAAGCTCATCGCCCTGCGCGACTGCTACGTCTACAGCGGCTCGCTCGCATCGCACTTGCTTTCGTCGCACGCCGGCAGCAGCAACAACTGGGACCCGGCTGACGAATCGGAGCACCAGTTCCCGCGGTGCTACCCGCACTCCGACGGTCTTCGCGCGGCCGACGATGTCGAGGACTGCACGTTTGTCATCCTCCGGGTCAAGCACTCGAAGAGCGGAGCGAACATAAAGCTCGGCCAGTCCGGCGGGGTGGCGAGGGTGTACCGCGCCAGGTCGAAGGTGCGGCTCTTTCTCAAACGTCGTTCTTGCGCTTCTCAACAACTGACAGTCGCATGGTACAGCTCGAGCGCGACCAGTTCGTCTACGCCCTCAATGCCTCGATCGAGCGCATTCTCCGGGGCGAGAAGGAGCGTGAGGGGCGGCTCCGTGACTTCCCCTGGCTCGCTCGCAAGTAGCCACATACCCTGCACTTGATCGTACCTCCGTAGTCAGTTCCCATATACCTCTCTGGCCCTCATTCGCAGCCTCTCGCAATTTGCAAGCCTGGAGTCGGTCATTCTACTTTGCACAGTCGCGGCGGACGGATCCCGCTTCTACAGTTCAAAAGGCACAGGAGAGCGCTACAGATGGGCTTGACGGGATCACAGCTTGGGCTTGGCGTCGCCAGCCGGCGGAGCGACCGCGCCGCCCTTCTCCATCATCTCGCGCACGTCGCCGCACGTCTCGGCGAGGTAGTCGCGGAACGCGAGCACGTTGTGGTGCGGGTCGCGGTTCATGCTCGTGATGTTGAAGCGGATGTTGTTCGAGTTGACCGAGTAGGCAAGGCCGTAGCCCTCGTCAACGACTGTGGGTGTGCAGGAAGCGCAATGGGGCGAGGAATTCCCGTTAGCGCTGTTTCGTTTGTTGCTCCATCGGAAAGGCAAACCCACCCTCGCCGTAGCCCCAGCCGTTGAAGTACTCCGAGCTGAGCTGCGACGTCGACAAGACCCAGTTGCTCGACTGGCCGAACGTCGGGTCCTGGTAGATCTTGGGCAGCTCCTCACCCTCCTTAAGCAGCTTCTTGAGCCCGAAAAGGTGCCGGTCGACGCCACGGCCGTCAGCGGCCTCGCCCGCAAGCTTGATGTGCTTGGCGGCGGCCTTGCGGTACAGCTCGACGCGCTCGGTGTGCTGCGAATCAGGATCCGTGTCAGCGCGGTGATGCAAAGAGGCTGAGCCAGAGGCAGGGCCACGCACGCTCTTCTTCGGGTTCTCCATCGCCTTGTACCACTCGAGCGCCTCCGGGCTCGTCGAGCGAATGACCTCTGTCCTTCCGAGGCGGTACTTGCGCGTCTGGGCGCTCTCGTACGTCGGCGCGACCTTGCCCTCCATTCGGTAGTACGCGAGGCCCATCACGAGCTGCGCATACGAGTCGGGCGACGTCTTGAACAGCTTGATCTGGTCCTTGCCGTACCCGGCGTACTCGAGCACGGCGAGGTCGTGCTTGGCCATGACTTCGTCGTGCGCCTTGATCGACGTGCTGATTGTCGACTTGACGGATTCGGGGAGATTGAACGAGAGAGGAGTGACCTTGGGGAGAGCGGATGCGGGACGAGGAGACGAAGAGCCGAGGTCGATCTTGCCCTGGTCGAGCGAGCGGAGGAGCCAGTCGTTCAGGCGGGAGGTCGGTGTGCCGTCCATGCACGAGTGCTCGCCGTTGAATCCAGACTTGCCGTTCTCGAAGACGATCACTGCGAACAGAAGGAATCAGCGGGTCGCGACAGCTAGCTTCAAGCGGGCGGAAGACGCACGCTGGTGCTTGTCAAACCACCGGTCCTTGCCATCGCCCACCCAGAGACCCCAGCTCTTCTGCTCGCGCGTGTAGGGCGTCGTCGAGTCGAGCGTGACGACGATGATGGCCGACTCGATACGCTCGAGCGAACGCAGGTTGTTCGCATCGTGCTCGATGAGCTCCGTCCGTGCCTGCTCGCCAGGACCGTCAGAAAACCATCAGTCTGAAAGGTAGCAAGGCTGAACGCACCTTCGTCCACACATCCCGGTCAGCGGCGGTGAGCGCGCCGACAGGGCTCGGGTCCGCTTCGGCACCGGCCGCCTCCACGACCTGCTGAAACAGTCTGCATGGTGCGAGTACGGTGAGCTTCGAGGACTTGAGCAGAAAAGGAGAGCGAACGCACGCCTCGAGCTCCTTCTCGCTGAGCCACTCGCCCTTCTCATCGACGACGGGCACCTCGTAAAGCTTGTTCTTGCGCACGACAACAACGTGGTTGTGCTTTTCGGGCTCGTAGATCTTGGCCGTGTCGCACCCGGCGGTCGGGATGCGCGACGCGTTGAAGAGGTACTTGTAGGAGGACATGCAAAGCGGCGTCTTGCGGGCCATCTCGGGCTCGAGCTGTTCACTGTGCAGAGTGAAGTCTTGTCGTCAGACTGGACCTCGCCAACAGGAAAAAGCCGCATTCGTACTTGACGAGGAGGCGGCGGAAGTAGAGGAGGGCGCGGATGAGGCCGGCAGCGCGTGACGGTCCCGTCTTGCGCGTCCGGTCATCCTTGTGCGAGTAGAAGTAGTTCACACCTGCCCCTCGCGAGTCAGTCCCACGTCAAAGGAAGAAGACTCCGAGGGAAACGGAACGCACCGGGAACGACAGGGCCTCGCCAGCCAAAGTAGGCCGTCTCGTTCCACCACTCGGAAAGCCAGCTTTCCTTACCCTCTGCTCGCTGGAGTAGCCGCTGCTGAAGCTCCTTGACGAGCGGGCTCGCGAGGAAGTCCTTTACGGCTTCCTCGGACTTTGCCCAGCTCGGCAGCGGGTCGGCGGACTTTGCGGGCTCCTGGGCGGTGTGGTACGGGCGGATTGAGGCGAGGTAGCGCTCTGCAGTCTCCTCGAGAGTCGGGACGGGCAGGCGCGGGAGGGAACGCTCGAAGCGGTCTGTTTCGGAGGCGGGGAAGAGCGGGAGCGTCAGCGCGGGTTCGACGGCACCCAACGATGCGCTGCGACGGCGAGGTGATTGCGATACGCACACGTAGGCCCGACGGACGGGTCCTCCTTAAGCGGAGCGGGTGCCGCGGCTTGCGAGGAAGCGGTTCGGGCGGGCATGGCGACGAGTGGGGGCGAGGGGCGACGGGCAGCGGGGGCGAGGGCGCGAGGGGACGAGCAGCGAGGTGCAGCAGCGTGAGCGATGCGCGTGCGAGCTGCGAGCATTCCTCTCGTCTGCAACAGAACAAGAGAGAAGGCGCAGAAGAGGCCGAAGCGCCGGAATCCAGGCGCCAACGCTCCGGCGAAGTGGGAGCGGCCGGGCCCGGCCTCTCGCCTCTCGCGCGACGGCCCGAGCACTCGCGCCTCGCCCTTCCCGCGCGCTTCTCTGCCTGATCTGCTGGAATGCTAGACAACCTCGTTACAACAGGAGGGAGGGCGAAAACAACCAGACAACCCGGGTGGAGAGAACGCGTCCTCCCGTCTACCGCTTCGAACCAGCACCACCGCTGCGCTTCTTGCTCGTGCCCGCGTGGCCCTTCGGCGCCTTGGCCGTGCCGCCAGCCGCACTCGCACGGCGTGCCGCCTGGTCCTTGGCCGGTCCACCTCGTCGCGATTTGCTGCACGCGGAAGAGAGAGTCAGCGGAGGGCGGAGGGCAGAGTGCGAGCGAGCAGACGCACTTCTTGACGTTGGCGTGGGTGAAGAAGTTCTCGGCCTTCTTCTTGTTGGTCGTCATGCGCTTCTCCTTGACGGGCCGGCCGTCGTCCGAGTCGTCCGACGAGACATCGTCAATCGCGCGGCCTACACGGGCGGTCACGATACGATCAGTGAGAGCCATCCCATGAAAAGCAAAAGAGGCAGCGCACTGCTGCGCTTCTTGCCGACAGGTCGCTTCGCCGGCGCTGCCTTGGCCTTGACCGGCACAGTTCCCTGCGGCGCGTCCATAACGATCTCGACATCGTCCTCATCCTCGGATGCCTCGTCCTCCTCGAGTGACTCCTCGTCAAGGTCGAGCGAAACGTCGAGCTCGTCGTCCTCCTCGTCGTCGTCCTCTTCCTCGAGCACGTCGGCCTTGCGCTTGGCCGCGGGCGAACTCCGCTGTGCCGGCTCGTCGTCGTCCTCTTCCTCGCCGACGACCTGCGCAAACAGCTCGTCCCACTCCAGCGGGGGCTCGGACGCGCCGCCCTCGGGTGCGAACGAATCGTCCGCCTCGGCTTCGTCGTCCTCGGCGTCCGACTCAATCCCGCCCCACTCCTCGCCGTCGTCCTCGAACGAGACCTCCTCCTCGCCCTCGACCTCGGCGTCCTCGTCGTCCTCCTCCATCTCGACGCGGCGTACGTCATCGGGCAAGAACTTGGTCGAGTGCACAATCTGGTGCAGCGGCTGCGTGACGCCCGGCACGCGCCGGACGCTGTTGCCCTCGGCGTCGATCGAAGCCTTGGTCGCGCCCTGCTTGCCCGGCGCCGTGACGGGCGCGTCGGTGGCCGTGGCCGAGGTAGAGCCGAGCTTGAGCGGGCGCGGGAGGGGCTTGCCCGCCTCGTCGGTCGGCTCGGGCGGAGGGACGAAGAAGGGGATCTTGCCGCGGATCCAGTCCTGCAAATACGGACGAGCTCGTCAGCCTACGTTTTGAAGCAAGTGGAGGGAAGAGCGAAAGGCGCGCATTGATGACCATGGTCGCAACGGTGCGGTAGTCGGCCTCGCCACCACGCTGCAGCTTGCCCATCTTGCGCGCGAGCTGCGTCAAAAAGTCCTCGGCGCTCGCCCAGTTCTCGATGCCGTACGTGCGCGCGAGGTACTCCTTGCGCACGCGCTCGAGGAGGTACGGGACGTGCGCGGCCGGGTCCGAGAGGTGCTCGACGCGCACGATGCCCTTGAGGACCTTTTGCGCCTCGGTGTCGCGCGCCGAGGGCGGGACGATACCGGGGCAGTCGATGAGGTAGATGCGGCGCATGAGCGTGATGTACTGCCAGACCTTGGTCTCGCCGGGGATGGGCGCCGTCTTGCACACGGCTTTCTTCTTGAGCGTGTTGATGATGCTCGACTTGCCGACGTTCGGGTAGCCGATGAAGCCGACCGAGATCTGCTTCTTGTCCGAGTAGAGCGTCGAGAACTGGCGCAGAAGCTGGATGAGCGAGCCCTTGCCGAACGAGTTGTTAATCGACGCGTGGAACGCAATGGTCGGGTGCGTCTTGGACAGGATCTTGACCCAGCGCGCCGCGACCCAGCCGGGCACGAGGTCGACCTTGTTGAGCACGTAGACGACCTTCTTGCCGCGCTTCTCCTTGGCGAGGTACGCCTCGACCGACTCGCAGCGGGTGCCGAGCGGGTCGCGGGCGTCGAGGACGTGCAGGAGGACGTCGGAGGAGTCGATGACCTGCGGGACGAGTCTCGGTCAATCCTTGTCCCCGGAACGACGTGAAGGGTGGCAGTCTGGTGCGCAGTGACACCGAATGGGAGATGAAACGCACCTTGTACAACTCGCCCCAGATACGCTTACTCGTACCGGCACTGAGGATGTAGTCCTGCGGGACGTTGCTGAGCTGCTTCTCCTCCTCCTGCGCCGCAACAACCTCGGGCGCGAGGCTGCCCTCGATATCGCGGATGTCGGACAGGCGCTGGTCCTTAGCGGCCTGGACGGCGGCGGCGGCGTCGCTCGCGGCGCGCGCAGCGACAGAGCCGGCGAGCTCCTCGATCGAGCCGACGTCGAGACGGGGGCGCTTGCGCTGCGCCTTCTGACCGAACGTGTCGGAGAAGGGCTCGGTGGTCGTGAGGTCCTGCTTGTTGCCCTGCGATGAGCAATCACGGAGGGTCAGTACGGGACGGCCGGCGGAACGGAAGCAAGTGACGGATAGGAGCGAGCGGGACGCACACCACGGACGGCGTCGGTGAGCAAGCTCATCGGCAGCTTGTTCTGCTTGAGCACGACGGCATACGGGTCGTTGATCTTGTCCTTGAGGCTCTCGCGGAAGTGGTCGAGCGCCGTCTGCGAGATGGTGCGCGTGTTGCCGAACCAGCGGCGGTCGGGCTGGACGCGGCCGGGCGTCACCTCGCTCGACTGGAACTCGGCGGCCTTGATGATCTTGCCGTCCTTGTCGCGGATCGCCTTGGACGACTTGCCGGAGAGGAGGTTGACCCGCTTGGCCGACTTGGCATCACGGTAGAAGTTCTCGCCTGTGTTTGGTACTTGTCAGCGCAGTCCTGATCGCCTCGCACTGCCTTTGGGCCGCCTCGTGCAGGAGCGGGACGGGGTAGACGCACCCTTGACCCGAATGTTGCCCGTCTTGACGCCCGTCGCCTGGGCGGCTGCCGCCTTGGCCTGGGTCTTCTGGTTGCTCGTGTCGCGCGGCATACTGCTAGCTGCTCGCTCTGGCCCTGCGCGGCGCGAGAGACGAGGTGGGCAGAGGCGGTGGCTGTGCTCGCCGTCGGAACGAGCTCGAGGGGAACACGCGAGAGGGGGAACTCCTTTCGTGTGCCGCTTCCTCTCTAACTGCTGATATCCGGGACGTTTGACATGTCGCGCGTGTGGTTGACTATGAGTACAGCACGGCAGCCCAAGCTTTGCTAGGCGGTAGCTACCCGCCCGAGATGCGCTCTCCCGCGTTGTCAGGTCGTCTCTGTGCCTTCCGAAGGTTGTCACGCACGCTTCAGCTCAGTTTGTTCCGAATTGTATGATTTTGACTGCCTGCTGAGCCCAGCTTGTGAGGGTCTGGAGGTTGAGTCGCTTACAGCTAGCCAACAGCCAGCGAATCGAGAAGACCGGGGACACGCCTGACCGTGACCTGGCGCGCGAAGAGATGTGCGAGGCGGTGGAGGAGGCAAACTCCAGATGGCAGCACAACACAAAGATGCGGTTGGGAAGCATAAGCGGAAGCAGGTCGACGCTGCCGCTCGACCGCCGTCAGCCCACCGCCACCGGAGAGACGGACACGTGGACGGGGTACTGGCAAGCAACAGCGAAGAGAGCTGGATACGAGCACCTCAGCGAAGAGAGGCAACGGGACAGAGCGGGCGAGCATGGGCGGATCGTGGAGGCGCGAATGAAAGGGAGGAAGCCATGGAGCGGGGAGTACGGGTGCGCGAGCAGCGGGAGGAAGCAGCGAGCCAGAGGATGAAGGAAAGGCGAGGCGAGCGAGAGGAGGGAGAAAGAGAGGCGGCCGCACGAAGGACGAGGCCCGGGTGAGGCGAGCTGCTGCGCCCGCGGCGGCCTCGACCCTCGCCGGTGCGCTGCCCCACTGCACAGTCTCCCGCCCTCGCACCCGTCAGCAGCGCTAGCGGCACGCCTCGCCTCCGGGGCATTGCTACCGCCGTCACAGCACTCGCCCGCGCCCGCTTGCCAGCCGTCCCCGCGTCACCGCCGGAACCCTTGCCCTGCCTGTGGCCTTTGTTCGCGCCTCATCACCGCGCACCCGCCGCCTTCGCCGCCCCGCAGCGGCACCGCGCAGACCCGCACAGCGCCTGCCGAGCCCTCGAGTGGGCCGCCCGTCCCCGCGAGCCCGTCAGCGCGTCGTCCGATCGCACGCTCGACCCTCGTGTCGCCCTCGAGCCCATCGCATCGCCGTCGCCTCGGCGTCCACGCCAGGGCACCGCCCCCGCCGAGCGAACGCACGCTCCGCCAGCCGCGTCTAGTGGTTCCCTCGCCGTCGCCTCCTCGCCGCCCAGCTCGCAGCGCGCCCTCGTCGCACCACTCGGGCCGCGCGCCTTTCCCCCCCTCTCCCCCGCTTGCGCTCGCCGCCTCGCCTCCCCCCGCCTCGCGTTTGCCCGCACCTCGCGCTCGTGGCTCTCGCCTAGCTACCCAGTCTCTCGTCGACACTAGCTAGCAGCACGACAACCAGCAGTGCGTCTTTGCCGCCTCGCGCTCGCTCCCTGCGCCTGCTGACCCCTCAACTCGCTGTCAACTGTCCGCCTCGCTCGGATCGCTTACACCTGCGCAGCACGTCGACCCTGCCTTATCCCTTCTCTCCCACTTCCCAGACATCACCGCGACCATGTCGACAGGTTCCGACATTCAGGAGAAGATCGCCGCTGCACGGAGGGAGGCAGAGACGCTCAAGGAGAAGATCCGCGCAAAGCGGGAACAGCTCGCAGACACTAGCCGTGCGTCGATCGCATTGCTCTCGTCTGCCAACGCAGCAGGCGCACCGTGACGCTGAACGCGACTGACCACGACATCGACGCGCAGTGCGCGCCATGGCTGCCGAAATCGACCCGCTCCCGCGGATAACGATGCGCCCGCGACGAACGCTCAAGGGCCACCTCGCCAAGATCTACGCGATGCATTGGGCACAGGACAAGCGGCATCTCGTCTCGGCGTCGCAGGACGGCAAGCTCATCGTCTGGGACGCCTACACGAGCAACAAGGTGCACGCGATCCCGCTCCGCTCGTCGTGGGTCATGACGTGCGCGTACGCGCCCTCGGGCAACTTTGTCGCGTGCGGCGGCCTCGACAACATCTGCTCGATCTACAACCTCCGCGCGAAGGAGGGCAGCGGCGCAAAGGTCGCGCGCGAGCTCAGCGCACACACGGGCTACCTCTCGTGCTGCCGCTTCCTCAACGACCGCCAGATCCTCACGTCGAGCGGTGACATGAGCTGCATGCTTTGGGACATCGACGCCGGCGTCCGGGTCATCGAGTTCAACGACCACACGGGCGATGTCATGAGGTGCGTCGGCAGCCATCTGGCTCTCTCCTTTCTGCAGCATGAACGAGAGACTGATCTTCGACTTCAACTCCGTCTCGCGCAGTCTGTCGTTGGGACCTAATCAGAACATCTTCGTCTCGGGTGCGTGCGACACGACCGCAAAGGTGTGGGATATCCGAACGGGCAAGGCGGTGCAGACCTTCACGGGTCACGAGTCGGACATCAACGCTGTCTCGTGAGTAATGTTTTTACCCCCGCGCCGGGCGAGCGAGACTGGGAGACTGACCTCTGCCCCAAATCCCAGCTTCTTCCCGAATGGCGACGCATTCGCGACTGGCTCAGATGATGCATCCGCACGACTCTTCGACCTGCGTGCAGACCGCGAGCTGAACCAATACACCCACGACAACGTCCTGTGCGGCATCACGTCGGTCGGGTTCTCTGTCTCGGGCCGCATCCTCTTTGCCGGCTACGACGACTTCAACTGCAATGTGTGGGACACGCTCAAGGGCGAGCGCGTCGGCGTCCTCTCGGGCCACGAAAATCGCGTCAGCTGCTTGGGCGTCTCGGCCGACGGCATGGCGCTCTGCACGGGCTCGTGGGACAGCATGCTCAAGGTGCGTCCGCACGCTCTACTCAGCAGGCTGCGCAATGTGTTGACGCATCTTGACTCGCAGATCTGGTCGTAGACACTGGTCGATCCGCCTTTCTCGCCTGTTCAGCCCGCCTCGCATCTTTCGTTTCTCCTCTTTCCTCATGGCCTGTGCCTCGCGCGCCTATACCTCACGCTCGCCTGCCGCGCTCAGCACGCTTGCCGTCGCCTTGTCCATCGTCATCGCCGTCGCCTCGCACGATTGCGCTCTCCCGCCGTACAGCCGTACCTAGTCCGCCGTTCGTCCCGTTTCCTCAGTTCCGTTTCACTCTGGCCATCACAGCAGTACCTCCCCGCTCTCTATCCTATCCATCATCCCGCTCTCTCCCCTCACATGCCCGCTCGACGTCGTCTCGCTACTCCACAAGATACCCTCATTTCGTTGTCTTTCCCTCCCTCCTCTGGTTTCTCGCCCCTCCCCTCTTTATCCTCGTCGACTTCCCCTTCCTCGGCTCGCCTCGTTCGAGGCACGCCTAATCCGCTTTTCCTTTAGTGCGCCTGTCGCGCGCATCCGCCTCTGCAGTTCTATCCGCCATTGGAAGTCGTCTCCGCCGCCCCGCTCGCGAGAGACTAGCGGACACCCATGCAGCGAGTTTCGGTACACGAGGGAGGCAAGCTCTGCGTGTCTGCGCTCGTCCAGGTCGAAGTGCCGCGAGTCCGCCTCGAGTCCGTTTGGGACGGGTCTCCTCTTCTCCGCTTCCTCCCGCTCTGCTCTCGAGTGTCGGGACTCCCGAGTGTCGGGACTCCCGCGTGTGCTGCTGGATGAGCTCGAAGGAGTCGCCGACCCCGTCCGTGCCCTCTGCGCCCGCTCCGCCGCCTCCCGCCCCGCCTGCCTCCCCACTCGCAGCCGAGCCTCCTCCGCAGGCTCACGCCTTCCCGCCCGCGCCCGCCGAAGATGCACAGCCGGACGAGGAGCGCGAGCTAACGGCTGCGGTCCCTCCAGCAGCGGCAGTGCGGCTCAACGTCGCGCGGAGGCTGTGGCTTGCCACCGTAGAACTGCGTATGTCGTCGGCCCAAGACACTACCTCGCTCTTAGCTGACGCTCTGGCTGTGCGCAGAGGGCGTCCGACGCACTCGCCTCGCCTTCTTCGGCGTCCTCGGTTTTGCGCAAGTCGTCGCATGGATCGTCGTCCTCGCGCTCACCTTCCACTCGCCGTGCGACCGCCCACTCGCAACCTACCTCGTCATGACAGTCGTGCGCATCGCGCTCGGCTACCCGTGCGCCTACTGGCTCACAATCGCGCCCGCGCGACCGAACCCGCGGCGCGACAGCCCCGAAGTGCGCGAAGCGGCAGAGCGCAACCGCTACGTCGGGTCGTACGCGATCGACCGCCGCGTGCGCCTCTTGAACGACTGCGTGTCGGTCTACTCGCTTGCCGTCTTCGTGCTCGGCAACATCTGGACCATCACGAGCGACACGTGCGCGGAGACGAGCCCGACGTTGTACAGGAGCGCAGTCGCCGCGCTCGTCTTCTCGTGGATTTGGACGGCCGAACTGCTCCTTTGGCTTGTGCTCGTCGTCTTTGCGCTCCCCTTCCTCCTCGTACGTCTCGCTTTACCAGCCGCTTCTGCCGGTGGGATCGTCTGCGATGACGTGCTGGACAGATGTATAGTCTCGGGGATATGCGCTGAACTTTGCGTGGTTCCGCAGATCGCGATGCGGTTCTTCGGCGTCGGTCAGGCCAAGCACGAGATCGGCGGACTGTCGAAGACCGACATCGACAGCCTTCCCAAGCGCGTCTTCGTGTACGTGTCCATCGCTTACACACGCGTACCCGCCCTGTGCCCGTCCCTGACAACGCTTTCTTTTCGACAGCGGCACTCTTCCTGATACGGAAGAGACGCCCGACACCGCTGTCGAGCCTTGTGACACTCCCACCGCAACCCCCACCCGTGCTCCCGCACCTTCCCCTCCTACCGCTTCTTCATCGCCCACCCGTCCACCGCACAGGCGCCAGTTCTGGCGACTGTGGCGACGAGGGAAAGCCTCGAGCTCGGAAGCGGGCAAGGCAGGCGGTGACGGTACCGGGGCAGGCGAGTTCGTGCCCTTCCCGCCAGGCGTCGAGCCAGTCCTCGTGCCCGTCTCGCAGGCCGCATGCGCCATCTGTCTTTGTGGTGCGCACTCTCCCTTGACACCTTCGTCGCCTCGCGCTAACGCTATGCGGGTCGAGCAGAGTACGAGCTCCCGCCACTCCGCAGCGCCGGAGCCGAAGCCGCGCACGGCTGGGAGCCCGAGCTGCTCGGGCTACTACCGTGCAAGCACTGCTTCCACGTCGAGTGTTTGCGCGACTGGCTCGTCGTGTCAGGAAGGGTGCGTTTCTCTCGCTTGGCTGCCCAACTTGCGCCTCGTTGCGCCGTTCCACGAGCGCGCGCTTTCACAGCTGCGTTGGAAGGGTTCAAAACTGACCTCTGCTTGCTGTATAGTGCCCGCTGTGCCAGCGGGCCGTCAACGAGCCGAAAACCCGTCGTGGGCGGAAAGGCCTTGCTCCACCAAATCCGCCGAGTGGCAGCGGAACGGGCGGAGGCGGCGGTGCAGCGGACCGAGACAGCAGCGGTGATGGTGCCGGCGCCGGCGGCAGTGATGGGGGACCGTCCGCGGCCGAGCGTGTCTGAACGCCGGAAGGCGCACAGCTTGTACACTTGCGCGACGGACAGCTTGTAACTGCTCTCTGTTGTGCCTTTGCCCCTTGCTCAGACCTGTTCTTGTTGATAATACACTGCCTTGCATCGGCTCGCATACGTCAATTTGCCGTGTTCTGACTGCGATGCAGTCTGAACGAGCGACAAGAGTTGCAGGTGACGAGAGGTATCAGGCATTGCTAGATGAACTGCGAAGGGTATACAGTGCGAACCGCAGACAACGAGATTGCCAGGCGTACGAAGCATGTGACAGGAACACAAAAGGAAAGGGTGCTGGGCAGGCGGAAGATCTCGCCTAGGCGAGCGCTTCGCTCAAAAAGCGTGATGCGATGCGATTGACGATGTTGCCCTCGCACATGCTGATGATATTTGGGGCCGGCGAGATTGTGTGGATCGACGCGCCTCCTCTTGCGTTGGGAAAAGCGCGCTGCCACTCTTCGACCGCGGAAGGTGGGCACACGACCGGGTCGGCGCCGCCGCGCAGAAGCAGGACAGGGCAGGTGACCTTGTCAAGCTTGGCTTGCGGTATGGGCTCGCGATTGTAGACAAAGGTGAAGAGGAAGCGGAACTCGTAGGCGGGTTTGCCGGCTCCATCTGCAAACAAGCATTTCCGTCAGTAGATGGGATCAACCATACATGTTTGCTGCCTTCCGCACGCCGCAACGGCGTGATGTGCTTTGTTCAATGCCTCCTTTCGGAAGTTTAAAAGCAGAGAAGAACGGGCAGATAGGTGAAGCGAAAGGGAACGCACATCGGCCCTCGAAATAATCCCCCATTTCTTGCCGTGCCGACGCCATTCGCTGGTCACTTCCGACGCAGTAAATGAGAATCTCCTCGAGTAGGTCTCGAGGAAAGCTGCCATCGCCCGTGCCTTGCCCGTTCTTGTTCACGAACATGCCTTCCTCAAGTTCGATGAGCGATGCCTTGACGCTCGGTTCTCTGGCATTCGCGAGTCAGCACATGTTATTCGACACGGTCTTGGAACGGAACACACTCTTTCCGCCATCCGGGAGTCGCGAGGATGAGCGACTGGACCTTTTCGTCTCGTTTAACCGCGATCCAGGCCGCAATGTTGACACCATGAGGGCCCTCACCCCACAGGCTGTACTGTTGCAAGTCAAGCTCGTCCTGTTGCAGAGGTAGCCGTTAGCTTGAGAAACGAGGCAGGGTCGCGCGGGAGACGCACGAGCACGCGGAGCACGCAGTCCGCGCTGTCCTCGAGCGTGTGCTTGTCGCGCTCCGTCGAGCGACTCAGGCCATGCATTGGGCAGTCGATGGCGAGCAGGTTGTAGTGCTGTGAGAAGCGGGGATCGCCCAGTTGGTTTGCCCAGCCCTGGACGCGCCCGCCAGCTGGGAGTTGAACAGGTCAGCAGGTTTCTTGCTTCGACACCTTCGTAAGCACGGCTTACCAGGGTGAATGAGCACGAGTACAGGGAGCTCAGGCTTGAGCGGCTGAGACGACGGCAGATCCCCGTCTTCTCGAGATGCGCTCGCGAACTTCTCGGCGTCCGGGTTGAGTACCCAGAAGAGGTCGCTGCGAGAGGAGACAGTCAGTGTGCGTGCCGATGAAGTGCGGGTCCTTACGCACAGCTTGTGTTCTGGTATGCTCGTGTAGGGCATCTCGCCGGGACCGCAGGGCCGGAGCGAGTACGAAGGCTTGGGACGAAGGTGCGTGCCAAGCGTGAGAGAAGCACCAGACGTCAACTAGCAGTGGAAGCGTCGTATGCAGTGCACTTGCGCGGATCAGCCAGCGCACTGGCCTCGTCGTGCGTAGCAGAGGGCGCCAAAACTCGGCGCGGGCCCTGCGGGCAGTACTGATGAGGCGGCGGTCGAAAGGGCCAGGCGGGCCTCCTCACGCAGATCCCCGGAGCGGTTGTGAGACCTGGCTCACCCCGCAGCCGAAACTGCGGGGACTCCGATTCTGGCCTCAATGTAGAAGGCAGGCACGGTCTCTTGCGTGTGCCCGCGCTCTCGACGCAAGAGATTCGCGCTCGAGCTGCACATCCCGTGGGTACCGCCAAACTGCCCATGAGGCCGTATGCCTACTCGCCCTTCAGAGCGTAACGACCGGATTCCGTCCTTCCTTGGCTCGTTCGGCGAGCGAGCCCGGCTCAATTGTCCAGATGCGCGAGCGAAGGCCGCAGTCAAATGCGGCCGCTTCGACGAGAGCACGACTGGGGGCGAGCGGCTGGGCCGGTTGCGACGAAGCCAGAGTTGAGCGCAGCAGGCGACGCGGAAGCGTTTGAGTCTTTGAGAAGAGCGATGGAGATCTTCGAGCGTGCGAGAGCAGCCACACAGGAGCAGGCGAGCGTGAGAGCGAGTAATGTTGCCGACTGTACAGCCCTATAGCCCTACAACAGACAGAACGAGGTGGGGCAGAAGAACGATAAAAGGAGAACGAGAGGAGGCGTGTGTCGGCCTGAAACAGAGCTGGTCCTGCCGAAGGGCTGCTTGGCAAGGACGAGCTTACTTACCAGCAAGAGAGCGCTGCAGGAACTGCATGATGATACGATTGACGATATTCGAGTCGGAGAGGGAGATGAGGCCAGGAGCCGACGAGATGGCATGGATGCCGACAGGACCCTTGGCATTGACAAAGGACCTGGGTTTGGAGCATCAGCATCCCATCCTACCGCTTCCGCAGTGGGAGCCAGCTTTGAAGACCGCGACGCACCTCTGCCAAGCCTCGCACGCCTCGACGGGACAGACAACCTTGTCGTCCGCCCCGCGCAGGATGAGCACCGGGCACTTGATGAGAGCGAGAAGGTCCTGGGGCACCGGCTTGCGGTTGTACACCGCCTCAAAGAGCCAGCGCACATCATGGAACGACGAGCCCGCGCCGGCGCCGTACCGCTGCTGGAAGCGGACCTTCATCTCCTCGCGCTGTGGAGCGAGGCGCTCCGAGCCACCCATGAAGTAGGCGCAGATGTGCTCGAGGGCTTCGGGCGGGAAGGTGCCCGAGTTGTCGCCTCGACCCTCCTTGTTCACGCGCAAGGCCTGCTGAACCTCCTGCAATTGCGCAACGACGTGCGGGGGTCTGCGATGCGGGATGATTGTCAGCACCGGCACACTGCACGATCACGGCCGCGGATGTGCTGCTAGACGGAGATACGACGTACTCGGACATGAAGCCGGGAGAAGCGAGCAGGAGTGCGTCGACCTTGTGCGCACGCTTTGTCGCCAGCCACGCGGCGACGTTGCTTCCATGTACGCCCTCCCCGTAGACGGAGTACGACTGGAAGTTCATCTCGTCCTGCACGGGCCCAAGGCGTCAGCTTGGATACGAGGTCTTGCGCGAGAAGAGGGGGTCACGCACGAGCGTTGCCATCACGCACTCGGCCCTGTTCTCGAGCGTGTGCTGCGTCCTCTCGCCTCCGGTCGTCCAGCCGCTGAACCGGCAGTCCATAGCAAAGAGGTTGAAGGAGTTGGCGAGGCGCGGGTCGCCCAGCTGAGCACGCCACGAAGTCACGTTGGCGGCAGCTGGTTGACATTACGAGTCTCAGCATGTGCTCCTCGACGTGCAAGAAGTACGTGACGCGCCGGCATGGATGAAAACCAGGACAGGCAGCCCAGGCTTGAACGGGTTGCTGGGTGGGAGGTTCTCGTGCGACGCCCGCGCAAAGGTAGCTGGATCCGGGTTCAGCACGTAGTACATGTTAAGATCGCGGTAGTCGATGCGTTTGAACGGCATGCTGGGCAACCGCTTCGAGGTGGTGGGTGGCCAGGAGACCGAGGTGCGTGCGGCGGGGTTAGCGCGTCGGGCGGGGTATGCGCAGTGCAGAAAAGTTGAAAGGAGAAAAAGGAAGGCGCAGCTTGCGCGAGGACAATGGAGAGCGAAAGCAAGCTGGTCGCGCGAGCAACGAGCGAAGGAAGGCTGCGACGCAGAGCTCCAAGGAGGAACGGTTTTCGTACCCGATCGCGAGCACACTTCAAGCGGTGGCTGAATCAGGCACAAAGCGATTGGCGCTTCCGCCGGATGATCGGACGGACGAGGGACGGAAGGGAGGTCCGACCACCAAGGCGGTTGGCCGTTTGCCATCGGCAATACAAAGGCAAAACCCAGTCCAGGTCACCGTTGCCGCAGCTGCACAAGCAGAACGGTCGAAGGAGGCAGCGAGCACACAAACAGCTGCGTGGGCACAGCCACTTCCCCGAGATGCACAGACCCGGAGGGGAGCCAGCGCTCGAATACCGATGAAAGCTTCGCTCTGACTCGCCCAAGCAGCACATATCGCTGTCTCGTCAATTCCAGATTGTTCGTGCCTCGTTGAACCGGCGAGAGAAGCGGGGTCCTCACGGCAGCGGGCGTCCTGACGAAGCGACGAAGTCAGCTGGTCCAGAGGCTTCCGGCGCTGAAGAGCGTTCGGCACACGCACGTGCGGTCACCTCGTATACGCACTCGCAATCTCGCGGCCCTAGCCGCGCAATGAGCCTCTGCGGCTGCTCGTCGCTCCCGCTCTCCATTCTTCGGGTGACGGTGAGCGAGCGCAAGCTGCGCAGCGCCGTTTCGCGCAAGAGACGATCAAAGAAGGACTCGATCGGCGAGCCGAACCAGGTGAAGGTGGCGGGGACGGTCAGGTCGAGAGCAACTAGGGAGGTGGTCGAGAGCGTCGGGAGGAGCCCGAGAATCTCGTTCGTCACGAGCCCTTCAAGGGAAAGGACGCGCAGAGACGAGCATGATCGTATGAACTGGTTGAGGGTACCGGGTAGAGGGACCCAGTGCGTTGTGATCGCAAGGTGCGCGAGTTGAGAAGGCAGGGCCGGGTACGCGTCGAGAAGGCGCTCATGTAGGGGCGCTCCAGACTTGATGACGAAAAGTTGGAGAGACCGCAGGGTGTCGAGTGAGCGGGCTAGAAGACGAAACAGGGAGGGCGGCTGGTCGACCATTGCGGAAAGGGCCAGCTTGTTGAGATGGACTGGAAGCGAGGCGAGCCCAGCGGGCGGTTCAAGCGGCATTGATAGCTTGAGCTCGCGCAGCTCTGCTCCACGATACATGTGAGCACGCATGTGGCGCGGGCAACGCAAACACTGCTTGGCTCACCCGCGAAACTTGGCAGGAGAAGCAAATTGAGGTCGAAAGGGCTCATGAAGAGCGCCGAACGCAGGTGGAGCGAGCGTATCTCGCCGGCACTGGCGCAGATGGACCGCGTCATGAGCTCGGTGAGCGGGTAGAAGTCTTCGTCCAGCGGAGCGAAGTCGTAGAACAGGACGAGCTCGTCCAACACCAGCGGTCTGTCGGCGGGACGAGCGCGGTCGAAAAAGTTGCGCGCACGCCCGTACGAGTCGATATGTACCCGCGACTCGAGTGCGCGCTGCGCCGGCTCGACCCATGACTGCGCGACGAGCGCGAGGTTGCGAAGGATGGCCGAGCGAAGCCTGACGGTCGGAGGTAACCCTTCAACCGAAAGTTCGACGACGCGTGCGAGCAGTTCTGGCGGGAGTAGCGCCACAGGACTGGCCGCTCCTGCCGGGCTAGACGCGACGCAAGACGAGCTCATCGTATTTGAGCGAGCCGGAGACGGGCGGCAGGCGCTGGCGTCGCAGAATTGCCTCGCTCGAGCGCGTGCGAGGTCGTCAAAGTAGGCTGTGCCACGCTGTGCCCGCAGCAGCCCCTCGCGTGGCTTCGAGGTGAGAGGCCGAAGCGAGGGAAAGACAGAGGAGCAGACGCGGTTTGTCTTGTCCACGCACCCACAGATCGCTGCGATGCAGAGTCTGACGGGTTCCCTCGCGCGTCTGAGCCTCTGTGCACGGCCAGCACTCGCCCGCTGCGCCTCGCCCGCCGCCGCTCCCGTCGCTTCCACCTCGCGCCTCGTCCTTCCTCCCCCGCCGTCCCACGCCTTCTCCACCTCGAGCGCGGCCCACGCGACCCTCAACCAGGTCACCAGGGGCGCTCGCAAGCCCGTACCGCGACCGGTCAAGACACCGGCGCTTGAAGGGTCGTACCAGAAGAAGGGCGTCTGCAGCAAAGTCTACACCGTCAAGCCCAAGAAGCCCAACTCGGCCGTGCGCAAGGTCGCAAAGGTCAAGCTCTCGACCGGCCGCGCCGTCATCGCCTACATTCCCGGTGAGGGCCACAACTTGCAGGAGCACTCGGTCGTGCTCGTCCGCGGCGGGCGCACGCAGGACTTGCCCGGAGCCAAGTGCGTGCATGCGGCTTTTGAGAGAATGTGCTGAGCGTCATTGACGCTGGTCCGGCACGCAGGTACAAGATTGTGCGAGGAGCGCTGGACTTGGGCGGTGTCGCTGGGCGGGCCGTCTCGCGGTCAAAGTACGGGAGTGCGTCCGACGATTTCTCCAGAGTGCCTGCTTGCTCTGTTGCTGACATATTGGACCTGCAGCCAAGAAGCCGAAGAAGTAGCCGGGCAGTACGACTGCAACCCCTGTACTCACTCTTCAACTTTGACGTAAAGTGGAGAGAGCTCCGGTGTCTTGACCCGCAGCCCTTAAGCCTGCCGCATCGCCATGAGCCAAGCTGCCTTCTCTGTGATGTCCCGCGGCGTCGCTGAGCACCAGTCAAGTCCGAGTCGATCCTGGCCGAGAGAACTTCTTCCTCCCGGCGTGGACTCCCTCACAACGAGCTGCACCGACCAGACCCGCCAGAACAGCATGCGATTGTTGATGAACTTATTACCGTAGTTTCCGGGTGGAGGTGGGCTAGGTAAGGGGAGAGGGAGAACGACAGAGGTGCACTGCACACACACATAGTCCAGAAACGCATGGCCAACAGTCCCACCTCGACTGGGCCGTTTTGTATGGCACACAGGGGAGAGTGAGAGCTGCTTAGTACGAGAACAGGATGCGGTAGATGCGGATGTACAGAGGCGCCGCCTTGCGCTCGGCACGCCACTGGTTCATCTCCTCGCTGGTAAACCAGCACTTGCGCCCAGTCTGCGAGGAGAAGGAGAGAAAGCACCCAGGTCAGCGTCGAGAAGCGGGGCAATGGGAGACCGCGGGACGTACGTCGAGGTCGATCTCGTGCGCCTTGTACGGCAGCGTGCGGTTCTTGATGTACGCGCAGAGCCAGAAGAAGAGGAGGACGGGGGCGGCCTACAGGAGCAGGGGGGTCAGACTTGAATCGCGCACGGAAGCAGGGTGAGAGGCGACGCACAAGGTACGAGATGAAAAACGCCTCGGCCGCGTCAGCACCGCCGGGCGAGCCACCGAGAGGCCACACGGCAATGTAGAAGTTGGCGATAAGGACGAGGCAGACGAGGATGAAGCCGATCCACGAGCCGTAGACGCCGCCGATGGCGCGGTAGGGGAGCTCGTCGAGATGGTGGCCCTGGACGCGCCACGCCTTGCGGAAGCGGATGTGGCACATGCAAATTGCGCCCCAGGTGAAGAGCGTCGAGAGACCCGAAAGGCCGAGGAGCCAGTCGAAGACCGTGTCACCGGCAGAAACAACGTTGACGTCTACGGGAGGGGAGAAGGGCCAGTTAGTTGGGATGTCCGCGCGCAAAGCCGAGGTCCAAGCGTTCTCGCCCTTCTGGCTATCAGGGAGAGCAGGACGTACAAGCAATGGGGCCGAACATGAGGACGAGGACGACCGACCACAGCGGGCGACCCGACTTGTCGACGTAGGTGAAGATCTTGGGCGCGAAGCCCTGCTCGGCCATGGCGGTCATGACACGCGAGCCGGCGTAGACGCACGAAAGACCGATCGAGAGGACGGAGATGCAGATGGTGATGTTGATCTAGGAGGACAGGTTGAGAAGGTCAGCGGAAGGCATCTCGTAATCTTCGTAGAGCGGGTGCCGCCATTCGAGTGAAGGAACGCACGAGGTGGTCAAGACCGTTGAGGCCAGCGCGGCGAGCCATGATGACGAAAGGCGAAGTGCCGGCGCCGCTGCCGCCGCCCAAGAGCGTCTCCTCGTTGTACGGCAAGTTGACACCGATGATCGTGAGCGACGTGATGTAGATGAGAGTCTGTTGTGAGTTGAACAGGGTAAGCGTGTGTTGCGCAGTCCGAGCGTGGCAAGGTGGAAACGTACGATACGCCAGAAGGTGTTCTTGACGGCCGACGGGAGGGTCTTGCGAGGGTTGGGCGTCTCAGTCGCGGCGAGGCCGACGAGCTCGGTACCGGCTGCGGAAGGGAACAGAATGTCAGCCTTGCACAGGGCGAAACGCCTACAACACCCTCAAGAAAGGGCGTCATGAGGCAGGGGGAGAGACAGGCAGCTCGCTGCGGAGCGAGCTCCCGCCCGCTCGAGATGGGACGTACCGAACGAGAAGGCGGCAGTGACAAAGACGGCGCAGATACCCTTGAAGCCGTTGGCAAGCGCGCCCGGGTCCTGCCAGTAGCGGCCGCCGACGTACTCGGAGTAGACGCCATCGCCTCCTCCGCAGTTGAGGACGATACCGATGATGATGAAGATGACGACGACGGCAAGCTTGAGGCACGAACTCCAGAACTCCTCCTCGGCGTAACCGAGCGTGCCGAAGATGTTGACTGCGTGCGAACCATGAAATCAGCTTGTGCGGCTCCAGGACGGCTACAGGGAGACGTACTGATGATAATGGCGATCCAGAAAATGGTGATCCAGGCTGCTATCGGCACGTTGGCGGCTGCCTCCCAATATTGCACTGTGATGCCGGCTGCTGTGATTTCGAGCGGAAGGACAACGGCCCATTGAGCCCACTGTGACGCAACCTAGTCAGCCTCATATCACAGTCGAATGGCCTGGACCAGAAACGTACGTAGTTCCAGCCGAGGGCCATGCCGAAGCCAGGGTCGAGGAAGCGGACAGCGAGGGTGTAGAAACCCCCAGAGACCGGGTAGAGGATGCACATTTCGCCGAGAGCCTGAGTAACGTTGATAAGCATGACGCCGATGATGAGCCACGCAATGAGAATGCCGAGAGGACCGCCGTTGCGAAGAGCTGCCAAGAGGGCGCAAAGGTCAGTCGGCTGAGAAGATCAACCTGGCCAACGAACGACGCACCTTGGCCAGAACCGATGAAAAGACCAGTGCCGATCGAGCCACCGACCGCAATCATCTGCAAATGCCGGGGCTTCATCTTCTGCTGGCTGCATGACGGCACGCGGAAGCCCAGGTCAGACGGCTTCGCTGCAAGAAAATACAGGTTGGTTACGCACAGCATAGGGTTGACGTTCGACTTGAGCGGGTCGGCATTCTCTCCACCGATCGAGAGGCCACTACAGAAGCCAAGACGGTCAGTAAGAGTCGATACATCGAGGTGGCGGTGGGAGAGACGACATACCCAGTAGCGCCGGGTGCGCGCTTGAACGACTCGAGGTTGACACCCAGGCGAGTCCAGACGGACTCCTTGCTCGGGTCGTAGAACTCGGGGACCGTGGCGCGGTTCTCCGACGCCGATTGCGTCGCGACATACACCTCGTCGACCTTGCCCTCCATCCGGCCACCAGAGTGTGAAGACGCTGAGCCCTTCTCCGTGTCGTGGAGATCAGCCATGGTGATAGTAAAGGAAGCGGGGAGACAAGTGGGAAAGAGAGAGAAAGCAGCGTAAGCAGGGGCGAGCCACAGAAGGAAGGCCAGCGCGGGGGGCGACCTCGTATCAAGGCGCACGAGACCCTGGGCCTGGGGGCGATCCAAAACCGCGCGGCTAGCGCAAGGTACGGCCAAATATCCGGAGGCGGAGAAGCCTTGGCGCTTCCTGCTCGCGTGAAGGCCCTGACGGGGAGGGGCGAGCCCCCCTCTCCGGCCCTGCCTCCCTTCGCCGTCTGACGAGTCGAAATATTTCCGTCGCTGGTGGAGGGCAGTGGCGCTGGCGGTGATGCCAGCATGAGCGCACCAGCAGCCTCGTCTGCACGTCGTCTGCGAGAGCCTCATCCCGTGATGAGAGCCTCCCTGGGAGCTTGCGCTAATCACGACTGGAGTCCCGCTCTCTTCGACGGGTCGGCTGCAAAGTTTGCTCATCGCCCTTTTCTCTCCAGGTCACGCGAGGTACGGCCCCGGGAGGGCAAGCATCTGAATAACGAGAGGCGCAAGCCTTGTTCCTTGGCCCACTACGAGCGATGCGGTTTTTCACCTGGAGAGCGGGCTCAAGACCGGATTCCGAGCGCTGCACGCGGCATGCCGTGCGCGTGATTGAGGCGCCGTCGACTACGCTCCACCTTTGACGGCAATCCGTGAGGTGCTTGTCTTCTTCTCGCTGTGCGGAGCACCTCTTTCCTGGAAAGCGACGAGTTTCGCACTGATAGCCATAGCAAAGATGCTGATCGCAATGGGGGACGAGGGAGTCGACGATGAGACCGCGCAAGGCTGCCACCATGACGCAGCGCCCGCCACGCATTTCGCCATGAGCTCTTAGTCGACCGTGGACCGGTCACCACTGCCGTACCTGCGATCCCTTGACACTGTTGTGCGGCTTGTGACAGTCGAAAAGTGGCGGTCGTTCGTCCCATGCAATCGATCGGCGGCGATGCAGGCAAAAATGGCACGGCCGGTTCTCGGGCACGATCGAAGTGAGGAAAAGTGAATGCGTTCAAGGCCGTGCGAACCCCGGTCGAGCGAGGCATTTCTGACAAGCCACGATGCGGAGACTTCAACGGGCAGCATCAATGTCCTCGCGTGAAGATGCCGAAAAAGGGTGCGAAGAGTGTCGCGACGGAAGCCCCGTCGCAACCCGAGCAAGAACGGTATCGCGAGCAGGAAAAACTGCAAGCGCTCTTCAACCCCCTGGCGCAGCGCCGCGGTCTTGCGAGTGCACGTCGGTCCAAGAAGGAGGATGAGACGATTACTGACTGATCGCGACGACGAGGTTGCGACGGGGTGATCATTCCGCCTCTTCCTGTCTAGCAGGCTCACGAACAACGAGCCTGGTCAATGCCCGTCTAGCAGCCTGTGTAGCACCTGAGCCGCGAACCTGGCGGCGCAGATTGAGGACGAGGCACTGCACTCAAGTGGCGACCTTCGTGATTTATCAAGTCGCGCTTCAGCAGCGACACGAGTGACTTGCTCAGCCGTATACGGACTGTCTATAGAGCCTCACCGCGCGTCGAACACGCAAACTAGGACGCGGTGTCGTGCCTAAGTTGCGCAGAGGGATTGCCGAGCTGATGAGATGTCCACTGAGCGCGACGGGAACAGCGGAGGGAAGACAAGCGTCGCAGCACGCTCTGCAGCGTCAAACAGGGGTGACGGTGCTTCTGCACAACATTCAGCGGCGGTCGAGGTAACTGTCGATGGACAGGAGCGCTCTTCCCAAGCCGGCGACGACTTGGTTTTCCCAGCGTCAGGAACTCAGGCGCCGAGCTTGCACGAACCTGCGCAAGTCCATGCAGGCTCCACTCGTACGCTGCGGGCGGGTCGCTCGCCGCGTCCTGCCCCGTCACGCTCCACCTGCACCGCCTGCTTCTCCGCTCGCCTCACGACCTCGAGCAGCAGCACCGGTGCGGCCTGAGCTGCTGCAGTGTCGAGCGACGACGTACTGACAGCATCGGCCGTACAGCACCTCCCCCCCTTCGCGCCAGGCTTCGCTCGTCATGCTTCGTCGTCCGCACCCTTCTCTCAGTCCGCCCGCGACAAGCTGCGGGCCCGCCCGTTCCTCGTACTCGTCGGCATCATGCCGCTCTTCACCCTCGGACTCGGCATCTGGCAGGTCAAGCGGTTGCAGTGGAAGGTCGATCTCATTGAACAGCTCGACAAGAAGCTGCATCAAGACCCGGTCAGGCTGCCAGCTCGCATTGAGTGCGTTCTCCTGCCTTCTACGTTCGCAATCTCTCGCTGAGCAGCTTTGCGACAGCACGGCGGCAATTCCCGAGTTTGCGTGGCGCAAGGTGTTCGTGACGGGAACGCTCGACCACGAGCATTCGATCGAGTTGGGTCCAAAGACCCGCGATGGGCAGCTCGGATACCACGTCTTTACGCCCCTGGTTCGCGGCGAAGGCCAGGATACGATTCTGGTCAACCGAGGATTCGTCAAGCGCGAGTTCCGTGAGGCGAAGGACCGACCAGCAAGTCTGGTGCGTCGACTTTCTCAAGCACGCCGGGAAAAGCCGCTCACCAAGGATACTCTGCAGTCAAAGGAACCAGTCGCGATCGTGGGCATGTTGAGGGACCAGGAGGCGCGCAACTCGTTCACGCCAGTGAACGAGCCGGAGAAGGGGCAGTGGGTCTTCTCCGACAT
This sequence comes from Rhodotorula paludigena, assembly GCF_050403205.1. NCBI lineage: Eukaryota > Fungi > Basidiomycota > Microbotryomycetes > Sporidiobolales > Sporidiobolaceae > Rhodotorula > Rhodotorula paludigena. Next base: position 400,343 of record NW_027481457.1, on the reverse strand, counting down.
TGCCGAGATCGCGCGGTACACGGGCGTGGAACCTGTTTTGGTGGACCAGATCTACGGTGAGACGTCACGTCCATCTCTGCGTGTTCGCGCGCTGATGTAATCGCGATGGCGCAGACGACCACCCCGGCAAGGTCGAGATGTTCCTGCGCGAGGGCATCCCCGTCGGCCGAAATGCGACCATCGAGCTGCGAAACATGCACGCAACCTACGCAGCCACCTGGTGAGCCCCGCTTCGTCCTCCGCTCTCGGAGTATACGGCTGAGCAGCTTTCGCTGCCGCAGGTTCTCGCTCTCGCTCGCGACGGGCTACATGTTCTTCCGCTTGATGCGGAGACCATCCCCCGTCACGCCGGCACAGTTCCGAGGGATCAAGTAGACGTAGGATGCACTGTACACACCGCTCACACATGGTCTCGCGCAAGATCTGGAAGGGGGTCGACTGATCATTGTCCATTGAAGGTCGGGTGCGAAAGCCTGTCTACAGCCTAGTCGTGCCACTCGAGGCCCATCGACTGCGCGACAAAGCCGCTGCGAAGTGTCAAAGTGCAAAGTCAGCCCCAAGCCGAACTGCGAGCGTTGAGTGGTGAGACGTACTACTTGTCGACGGCCTCTTCGATCTTCTTCTCGGTGCTCTGTCGGCGACACCAAGCTTGTCAGTCACTTTCTAGCTGGCATGGCGGATCAGCGGGCCGTCGCACCTTGCCCGCACCATGCCCACTCTTGGTATCGATGCGAATGAGCAGCGGGTTGGGGTTGTCCGGCAAGCGGTACTGCAGCTCGGCGGCGTGCTTGAACGAGTGCAGCGGCACGACACGGTCGTCGTGGTCCGCCGTGAGGAGCATGGTCGGCGGGTACGGCTTCTTGCTCGGGTCGACATTGTGAAGGGGCGAGTACCTGAGGCATTCAGGCGGTTGGTCGCGAATCTGCGTGCGCAGGAGGACAACTGAGACTCACTTGATGAGGTAGTCGAAGCCTTCGGGGTCTTCCGACGAGCCATAGTCGGACTGCCAGAACTTGCCGATCGTAAAGCGCTGCGAGCGGAGCAAGCGTGAGTGCTCCGGAGCTCTTCCAGATGCACTGGCACTCTCGTTCTCGAGAAATGTACATCCGACAAAGCCCAGGACTCACGTCGAAGCGGAGCATGTCGAGGACGCCGACATCGGCAATCGCCGCGCCGAACAGCTCCGGCGCCTGGTTGACGCAAGCGCCGACAAGCAGACCTGGATCGCGCCAAATCAGCGATAAGTCACTACTCTGTGCGGAGAGGCAACGACGCACCTCCGTTCGAGCCGCCCGAGATGGCGACCTTGTCCTTCCCGACGTACTTCTCGTCGATGAGGAACTTTGCCGCGTGCTGGAAGTCGTCGAAGCAGTTCTGCTTGCGATCCTTGGTCCCCGCGAGGTGCCACGTCTCGCCGTACTCGGCGCCGCCGCGGATGTTGGCGACCCTGCGGTGGCGTCGGAGGAAGTGGGTCAGCACATGCGAGAGAGGGGCGGCGAGCACGGGTCGCACGCGAGGATGCCCTTGTAGTGCTTGATCCAGGTCATGAGCGAGCTGTGTGAAGCCTAGTCAGTGGGAGTGGGTGCGGGGGCGATCAGGGACAGAGTGCACGCACGGCGAGAAGAAGGGCGTCATGGCGTGCGAGAAGCCGCCATAGCCGTACAGGATGGCCGGCGCCTTGCCGTCCTTCGCGACGCTGTGCGGCGGTGCCAAAGTTCGCATCAGTGTCGTGCGTGCGAGCTGGACTCGAAGCAGAGACCGAAAAACAGCGCGGCGACGCACTCCTTCGGGCGCGTGATGAACATGGGCACCTTGGTCCCGTCCTTGGACTGGTAGAAGACCTGCTCGCTGACAAAGTCGCTCGGCTGGATCCCCTCGACCTTGGCCTCGCGGTAGACGGCCTCCTTGCCCTCGTGCTTGCCCGCGGCGCCCTTGTCCGAAAAGTCAAAGCGGTACACGGTGCCAGGCGACGTGAAGCTCGTCATGCTGAACCAGAACTCGCCGTGCTCCCTCCGGCCGGCAATCTGGTCGATCGACCCGATGAGGCCCTCGCCGAGGCGACGGATGCGCTCGCCCGTCGTGAGCGAGTGCAGGTACAGCTCGTCCTTGACGTCGACCGAGTACAGGAGTACGAGCGCGTCGTTGTTGGCGATGTGGAGCGAAGTGAGAGGCGAGTGGGGGTTGTGCGGAACGAGGTCCCTGAAGCCCTGCGAGTGCGCGTTGAAGCGAGTGAGCACCAAGAGCTGCGTCAGCGGGACGGAGCCAATGCACCTCCTCCGGCTTCTCCAAGTCGTACGTGACGACCTTGTAGTTCGGGCTGTCGTTCGCATTGGTGTAGAAGTAGAATTTGCTGCCGTCGTTGGCGACATCGGCCCACAGCTCGCCCCACGTGTCGATGACCTTGTTCCACTTGAGGTTCGGCCCGATCTCCTTGTTGGCCGGGTCTTCGAGGTCGGCGATCCAGAGCAGGTTGGAGCGCGCAGTGTCGCGCGACTGCGTCATGACGACGTAGCGACCGCTGCCAATGGACCGAGGTGGTCAGCTCGTTCCGCTCGAGCATGAGCGACCGAGCACTTGCGGGACCACACGCACTCTTCGGTCCCGCCGCCGCTGAACATCCACTCGGGGTGCTCCTCGTCCTTGTAGACGAGGATGTCTTCGCTCTGCGGCGTACCGACGCGGTGGTAGTACAGCGCGGCGTTGACGTCCTTGTCCGTCTCGGTGCCGGCCTTGTCGTCCGTGTCGGCGCCGTGGCCCTTGCGCTCAGGGAAGCGCTGGTAGAAGAAGCTAGCAGCGGAAAAAGACGGCGTCAGATGTCGTCGCGACAAAGATCAACGCTTGTCTAGAGCCGAGAGGGCTCAGAGCGAGCGTGCCCGAAGGCGACACTGACGTACCCCTTCGAGTCCTTGGTCCAACCAATCCCCGAGAACTTGACAAAGCGGAGGATGTCGGTCTCGAGGCGGCCCTCGTCCTTGCCGACCTCCTGCTTCGGGTCATGCGGCGCCGAAGTCGGGCGGACGTAGATCGTCGACCAGTCCGAGCCCTGAGCAAAGTAGATGTTCAGAGAGAAGACACGACGGGAGAGCAGCGAGCGGACGCACCGAGCGCGAGAGAGCGTAGGCGAACCACTTTCCGTCGTCTGAGAAAGCGCTCGTCGCGCGCGAGACGGAGCCATCGGTCGACAGCAGGTTGGGCTGCACGCACGATTCATCGCGCACGGCTGAGTCAGCTCAAATCGCGCTGAGCCGTAACGCGAGAAGCAAGTCGCGAACGCACGTCGAAGAAGAGCTCGCCGCCGACGTCTCCAAGCTTGGGCGTCTCAGTCTGCTTGCCCTTGGGGAAGCGGTAGATCGAGGGTTGCTGTGCACAGCAGCAGCGTTGTAAGCGGTCTGACTGCTACAGGACATCACGACGCCCGACGCGAAGCAGGGCAATCGGAGAGACGGGAGCAGGTCGGACGCACGGGCTGCAGTCCCGAGTTGTACGTGAAGTAGTAGTTGCCGTCACCCTTGAGAGCGGGGCACGAGACTGCATGGAGGGGCCGGAGTGCAGGATTAGCAAGTGAGCCCCCCCACTTCGGATGAGGACCGTCGGGAAGGAGGAGGGAGCGGGAGGAACGGACAGCGCGGGTAGTCCCAGTTCTTGCGGAGCTCGTCGGCGAAGCGGGTGCGGTCCCTGTACTGGTCGAGGTACTTGCGGGTGAAGTCGCCCTGCGTCTGGACAAAGTGCTTGGTCTCGTCGCTGTCGGGGTGGTGCAGCCAGTCGTACGGGTCGGCGACTTGGACGGGGCCGCGGGCCTTGGATTGGAACGTCTCTACGGTGTCGGACCTGTGCACGGGCGGGTAGGGCGTCTGGCTGGGGTCCCACGGCGTCTTGAGCGAGTGCGACGACATGAGGCGGACGGGGGCAGCAAGCGAGATGGGGAGAGAGCGGGCGAGCGAGAGCGGGCTGGCGCGAGTAGCACAGAGTCTGGCGAGCATTCACGCGCTCGCAGCAATCCACACGAGCGAAGAGCACGAAGCAGTTGCTCCGAGAACGCATTCGCTCGCGACTCTCTCGCCTCATCCGCCCCACGCTCTCGCTCGATCGGATCTCGGACAGGATCAGCGAGGTGTACGCTGCCGCACTCGACCCGCTTCAGCCGCTCGCACCCAGGCCGGACAAAGTGCGCGCGGTGTAGCCGGCATCGTCCGCCTCGGAGGCCGCCATGGTGCTCATCGACGGCGTAAAGTACGCGTGTGCGTCGTGCATAAAGGGCCACCGAAGCTCGAAATGCACCCACACGACCCGCCCGCTCACCGAGATCCGCAGTGCGTCTCTCTCGCTGCCTCTGCCTCGCCCCTCTGCCGCCTGTTCGCGCTCGAGCTGATCGTTCGCACGCTCTCCGCGCAGGCAAGGGCCGCCCGACGTCCCAGTGCTCCCACTGCAGGGAGCTTCGTAAGACCCGCTCGGTCCACGGCAAGTGCGACTGCGCCGCGAGGGAGGCTGAGCGTCCGTCCCGTCCGCCGTTCCTTCCGTGCGGCGAATTGCAGCTCACGCCCGTAGACCCTGTCCGCAGAGAAACCAAAGCCCAGGCTGCTACCCAATGGCCTGTCGGATGCGATGCAGACGCCCGAGCCTGACGAGCCCGTCGTCGCGACAACCGAGCCTTCGGGAGGTGCGCTCTTTCGTGAGGCATCGCTCTCTCAGCTCGCTCCTGACACCAGGCTCCGCAGTGACCCGCCTGCTCAACACGTGCAACTGTCTGCGCGGCGGCAAGTGCACCTGCTGCTCCGTCGTCAAGCGCAGTGCGCCCAAGCCCTTCCCGGGCGACCCTACGCCAGTCGCCTCGACCTCGTCGTCTGGCTGCTGTGGCTCGTCCCCCGCGCCTGATCCCGACCCGGCCTCCTTCTTCTCCGAACCAGCGAACGCGGCGCCCGTCCCGGTCTACCTCGACGTAAATGGCAACATCCCCGTCTCGACACAAGACGAAGCCGCGCTCCCGACTCCTCCACCCGCCTTCCTCGCCTCGTCCCCCGTCGCGCTCGCCTCCCCGCCCTTCTCCGCCTCTCGCCCTCGCTCCCCGACCACCGCCCCGCGCACGCGGTCCACCGACGCCCTCTTCCTCCCCAAGACGCACGGCACCTCTTCGTGCTTCTGCGGCCCGACCTGCGGCTGCGTCGGCTGCGCCGTGCACGACCCGTATTCGCGCAAGCGCCCCGCCGAGGGCGCGTGCAGCGGCGGCGGGTGCAGGTGCGGGACCGACAAGGGGTGCGAGGACGGCGGCAAGCGCGCGAGGGTCGCCGAGCCGGAGCGCGAGAATGGCACCAAGGCCGGCGGGTGCTGCGGTTCGAAAAAGGCGGCGCCTGTGCAGATGAAGAAGTCGTGCTGTGGCAAGGGCGGTGCGGGTGGCGGAGGGGCGAAACAGCTCGACGTCCCGCTCGTAGGGATCGAGCTCCCGTCGCTCGCCTGGCCCCTCAGCTCGTCCGGCACGTCGTCTCCGGTCTACCCGCACATCTCCTCGCCGAGTGGCGCCTCGACCCCGACAGAGACGCTCCCGCTCCCTTCGCTGCGCACGCTCTATCCGGCGCTGCTGTCCGACCTGGGCGCGCCGCCCTCCTCCGCCGGTTCTCCTTCGTCCACTCTCGCGACTCACCCCGCTCCACTCGGCGCTCTCGACCCGCTCGCTGCGCTAGAAACGGATCCTTTCCTAGGCGTCGAGCCCGTCCCGGCTCCCGCCGCAGAGGTCTCAGCCGTCCGTGCCGACTGCTCCGCCGTGTACCTCGCCGAGCCGCTCGACGATACATGCGGCAGCGCGGGTGGCGCGGGTGGCGCGGGCGAGGGGTGCGAGTGCTCGAGCGGGTGTGGGTGCCGCGATGGTGGAGCCGCGGCGGCGAGCAGCGAGAAGGATGAGGAGGGGCAGCGCTTGGCGCAGCTCGCGGCGCTGGGTGCATTTGGCTGAGCGAGCGCTAGCAGGTGGTGAGGGGCGGTGGTTGCAGGAGCAGGGCGCTTCTCGTGTCGGGGTCTTTCGTTGCTTTTTCGGCTTTCCTTTCCGGGGGTCTTTGTTTCGGCCTTTTCGTAGTAACTCCTTTGCCTGCGTCTGTTCCCTGTTGATAGCACCAACTCTCGCAAATTCCCCACTTCACAGTGAATCGGGCCAGGGAAGCAAGCGAGAGATGCGAGTTGCGGATTGAATGCGAAGATGCGAGGATGTGAACATGCGGCGTAAGGATACAACAGGAGCCCCGTCTTGTGCTGTACGCGTGGCCGTCAGTCCGAGCATCTATTTCAAGTAGGAAACGTGACGCACCGCTTCAATACTCGTCTTCAGACACTTCCGCGTCGCTCGCGATGCTCTTCTTCCGCGTGCGCACGTTCTCCGGCATGGGCGCGACAAAGTAGGCGCCCTCGGTCCTCGACGCCAGCTTGAGCAGCTCCTGACCCTTGGCCGCAGCGGGCGTGTCGTCTCTTGCCGCAGATGAAGCCGTCCAGTCGACCGGTTGCGGCTCGGCCCTCACACGCGCATCGACCATCTCGCCCTCCTTGAGCCCGAGCGCACTCGTGTCGACGCCGCGCACGGCCTGGACGATGGCGACGAGCTCGTCGAGGTCGCGCAGCTCGTGCCAGCCCTCGTCGGTCGCGGGCGGTTCGAGGGCCGCGAGGCGGTGCAGCTTGGTGAGGGTCTCGCGCGAGAGCGAGGGCGTTTCGGAGGGGGCGGGGAGGTAGTCCTCGATCGAGTAGGGCGCTTTGAGCGGGATGCAGAGGTCGTCGACGGGGACGGGAGGGGCGCGAGGGATCCGAGGAAGAGGACACGGTGCGAACGAGTGCGATGGTCGGGCCAGCACGACCCAGGGCTGAGCGACGCGAGCAGTTCGGATCATGTCTCGCCCTGCACAGGCTTGCTTGGTAGAAGGCGGGACGAGGGAGAGGTTCGTTCGTCTCGCCGTCACCGTCGTCGTCGGTTCCGCAAAGTCACAGCGAGCGTGCACAGTGATTTGCTTGCTAGGCTCAAATACTCGCCTGGATCCCTACACGCCGATCGCAAGCGCCGCCTGAGCCGTTGCCGCCCTCCCGTTCTCCTCATCTCTCGGCACCGCTTCAACCATGTCGCGACCCATCGTGGGCACTCCGCTCGCCGGCTGCTGCGCCGTCCTGAGCGTGTTCGGAGCATGCATCCTCGGAACACTCGGGTTCTGCTTCGACGCCAACGTGAGGGACCTTAGTCTCGCTCTGTCGTGTTGCTGGGGCGCTGACTGACGCGAGCACGCAGGTCGAGGTTCTCATGGGCTCGGAAGAGTCGCCGAAGGACGGGCACGCCGTCGCGCTCAACTGCTACTTTGCGTGCGTACTCCTGCTCGTGCTCGCACCGCCCCCACCTGGCCTGACCGATGCTCCTTTCCTCCGCAACAGCTCGCTCGTCTACATTGCCTTCGTCGTCTTCTGCACATGCCAGGTGCGAGAGCGCCCTTGCTCATCCTAGGCCGATTCTGGCTTCCCGACTAATGCTGTTGCGCGCAATCTGTGCAGGTCGGCGTCAACCGGAGGTACCAGCGCGGCGCAGTGCGCCTGTGAAGCGTCTCGTCGTGATGCAGTAGTGCAGCTTTACCTTTCGTCCCTTGTTGTAACCAGCCGATCCGTTCTCCACCGTGAGCGAGGCGACCAGTCGGGAAGCCCGAGTCTACGTCCGAGCAGCTCGTTCACGAACGTCATCCTCAACTCCACTGATCATGCGTGTCAAGTGCAATGCATCGGCTCATTCGTGCGGTCCTGCTACGGCAGCCTGAGCGGCTCACCCTCCTTGACCCATTCGATCCGCTTGTCCGTCGCCTTCCCCAGCCAGAAAGGCCTCAAAACCTCGGGCAGCCTGACGCGGACCACCTTGCCTGTGCCGGACTCGTCAAGGACGGCGCCGTTCTCGAGCAGCGCGACGATGAGGCGCGGGATCGCGGCGGCAGTGCCGTTCAGGGTGTGGGCGTAGACGAGTTTCGGTGCGGGAGATGGGCGAGAGGAGTCGGATGAGGGGGCCGCCGCGGGACGGTAGCGAATTCCGAGGCGACGCGCTTGGTAGTCGGTGCAGTTTGACGCGGACGAAAGCTGGAAGGAGGATCTCAGGTCAACGGCGCTCGATGCTGAGTGTAGACGGAGTGCGCACCTCGCCCCACTTGCCGCGCCCGGGCATCCAAGCTTCAATGTCGTACTTCCGGTGGGCAGAAGCGCCGAGCTCCTCCGTCGGCATGTCCAGCACGCTGAGAGCCAGTCTGGTCAGCCTGCAGCCTTGCTCGCCTCGAGACGAAAGATTGGCACGCACCGCAACGACAGCCCCAACCCATTCAGAATCTCCTCCTGGACTGCCCGCAGCTCCTCGAGCAGGCGGTTGCTCTCGTCCTCGGCGCACACGACCACCATCTCGACCTTGCTGAACTGGTGCACGCGGTACAGCCCGCGGCTGTCTGCGCCCCTCGCGCCCGCCTCGGCGCGGAACGCGCGCCCGAGCGCAACGTGCTTGAGCGGCAGCTGGTCGGCGCGGAAGGTCTGCGCGGCCGACATGGCGACGAGCGGGATCTCGGCCGTCCCGGCGAGGCAGAGCGTCGAGGTCGACTCGCCGTCCGAAAGGAAATAGGTCTGCTGCGCGTCGCCGTCGCGCGGGCGGAAGCCGCAGCGCTCGGAGACGTCCGAGCGGACAACGTCGGGCGTGAGGGCGGGGGTGAAGCCGTGCGAGAGGGCAATCGACATGGCGTAGTTGGTGAGGGCGAGTTCGAGCAGGGCGGCCTCGTTCAACAGGAGGGGCCACGAAGAGCCCGTCGTGAGAGAGGAGGAGGGAAAGTCGGTCCAAGCGAGGTTCGAGGGCGAAGAGAGGGAGAGGTGGTCGCGGTCGGTTTCGGTCGCGGGATCAGGAGATGGAATGGTCGGGCCGAGCGTCTTGACCAGACGAGCGTTCTCCTCGCTACCGACTGGCACGTCCGGATGCGAGACATTCGGAAGCTGCAGGGCGAGCTGCTGGATGTCCTTCGTGAGGGCAGCCAGGCGCGGTTCGAGCTGCTTGACGAGCTTCTTGATCTCGCCCGCCTCCCTGCGCGCCTCGACGTCCCCCTTCGGTGCAGACGAGACGGCGTTCCGCCGTTCTCGCACATGCTGCAGTTCTCGCCGCAGCCCTGCCGCCTCCGTCTCGAGGTTGCGCAGCTCGTCGACCTTGTCCGCCTCCAAAGGGAACTTGCGCTCCCGCAGGTTGCGCTTGACGGCCTGCACATCTGTGAGTACGTCGGACAGGTCGATCACGGGGTGCGGGATGGACGAGGGACGGGTCGACGAAGTCGAGGCGAAGCGGGGGGAGGCGGTGCGGGCGAGGCACGCCGGACAGGATGCCAGCGGTCCTCGTAGTCGGCGGACGAGCATCTCAGCTATGCTCTGCAAGATGTTCTGGCTCGCTCTAGCCAATGTAGCGAGTGACGGGGGGAAGGCAAGCCGCGAGCATCTCTTGCGCCTCGACATTGTGCAGCTTCGTGTCCTCGACATGGAGGAACCAGGTAAGCAGCTGGTCGCTTTTGACGAGTCCTCTGCTGACGCCTGTATCCCCCAGACTCGACCGAGCTGCGCGACATTGGCTCACTTGCACACTGGGCCGTCTCGTCGTTCAAGCCGTCGTACGGCGTCGAACACATCCGCGACGCAGATCCGGCTACGCTCTGGCAGTGCGTGCTCGCTCTCTCGAGCGCTACGCGAGCTGGGCTGACCTGCAGAGCTGCCGCCGTGCAGGAGCGAAGGCGCCCAGCCCCACTTGATCAACATTCAGTTCTCGCGCAAGCAGACCATCACGGTCCGCCCTTCGACGCACACTGAGCCCATACAACACCGCTGACCTGCCTTTGCCGATCGCGCAGCAAGTCTGGATCTACGCCGACATCTCGCAAGACGACTCCTACACGCCGCACAAGATCTCGATCCGCGCGGGGACGTATCACGGCGACTTGCACGAGGTCAAGTGGGTCGAGCTTGCGCAGCCGAAAGGCTGGCAGGTTCTGCGGCTCGGCGGGTCGGTGAGGCCGGGCGAGGAACCGGGCCCGCAGGACGAGTGCGTTCCCTTTCGTGCCTCCGGGCCTCGCATTTGCGTGCTGACGGCCTCGATTGTACAAAGAGAGCCTATTCGTGCTCATCTGCTGCAGATCGCCATCATCTCGAACCACATGAACGGCAAGGACACGCATGTTCGTGGCGTGCGCGTCTTTGCTCCTCGCCCGTGCGTCTCTCCCGCTACTTTGCCGAGAAGACGCTCAGTTAAACGAGATGACGATGACAGACTGGAGCTCGACGACGATCTCGTGCCGTTTCGTTCCGTCGCCTTCACTCAGCACGAAACGATCCGTTGAGCCCCCCTACGACACGTCTTGCGGTTCAAGCGGACGACCCGTATGCCGGTGCCAGCCCTTCAGATTAACGCTCTTGCTCCATCCTCGCGGCCGCAAGTCGCAGAGGACTAGCGTTAGAGGGCGCGAATCGGTCAAGCCCGGACCTTCGCGGAAAGGTGTCGATTCAAGCGGAGCGGCTCCGAAGGTCCCGCACTTCCTGTAGCGCTCCGTGCAACATTGAATCGCTCTGCCCGGCTTTCAGGGCTAGTCCGCGAGACATTTCGGGTGTCCCCGCTCCCGTGCTCCTCCTCGCTCGCTCCTTGTCCCTGCTCTTCTTCCTCTTTCGCTCGCTTTCTCTCGCGCGATCTACGCTACACGCTCGAAACTACCTGCTCTTTACTCGTCCACGCGCATCACATGCCACGCGACGCTCGCGAGAGCTCGCCCGAGCCGGTCGAGGACCCTCCGCCCACCGCCTCGCAGGTCCCGCCACATTCGGCGCGCAACCCGCCGCCGAAGAGCTGGAGCCTTCTGCCGGCCGAGAAGGACCCTGCTGAGCAGTTCGCTTTCGCCCCCGGACCGGCACACGGTGGACGCGGCGGAGCGAGGGGCGCAGGAGAAGCGTCGGGACAAGGAGGCGACGAAGGCTCGGGCGGAGCTCGCGTTGCGTCCGACAAGCACAAGAGTGACTCCACCGCGCACCGGCATCGCCACAGCTTTCAGCACGACCGCGAGATGACCGCTCAGACCCTCGAAGAGTCGGAGCTCGACGACGACAACGATGGCGTCGTGCTCGCAGAGGTCCGCCCGGCCGGCGGACAGATCCGGAGCGCTTCAAACAGCCCCACGCCGGCGCACGTCGACCCGCTCGCAAAGCTTCGCCTCCCCGCCAGCTCGTTCGGCACCGACACCTCGTCGCGTCTCGGTGGCCTGCGCGGCACGCGCACGAGCATCTCGCCTACTCTCATGTCGAACACTGCCAAGCTCGGCAACAGGCTTGCCTTCGGCGCGACCGGTCACAAGAGCGGCGCACGCCCCTTCCTCCCGACTGGGAGCGCACTCCCCTCCGCCGCTCAGACGGCGCCTCCGGCTCAGCCGTTCGGAGTCGCGGGCGCTACACAGTCTCTCATCGGCTCGAGCATGCATTTCGACCCGGCCAAGCAGGCGAGTACCGCGAAGAAGCGCCCTCGCGCGAGCGACGAGGTCGCCGGCGCGGCTATGGGCGAAACGGACGGCATTTCCAGCCGCCGCAGCAAGAGCACGGCCCCTCGCGCCGGCGTCAGGGCTATCAGTAGCGGCAAAGCTGGCGTCACGGCCTCGACGGCGGGCGGAGCCGCGTTGACCGGCAGCAAGAGGAGGCGCAGCACGAACGAGCCACCGAGCGTCGAGGAGCTGATGCTGGGCCTCGTCAACATCAGCAATTCGTCTCAGGGCAAGGTACGTTGCTCAGCATGCTTCAGGCTTGCAGATGCTCACCCGCATGACGCGCGCAGGACGCCGACATTCAGCGCCTACGCGAGCGACTGGCTCACCGCGAAAAGGAGATTGTGCGCCTCACGACCGAGAAGGAGAAGCTGAAGAGCAACCTCGGAGAGCGCATCAAGGCTGCGCTCGTGAGGTGCGTGTGCTGTCGGGTCCCGTCGTCGACCTTCTCAAGCTGACGCTTCGCTGCGCGACCTGCTTCACAGCGCCGACAAGTCTCACGAGGAGCTCGTGTCGACCTCTACCGACATGCGCGACAGCCTTCAGAAGCTCAAGGCGAATCTCGACCCGCTCGCTAGCGCCGCAAAACTCAAGGAGGAGCTGGCGTCCCTCAAGCTCAGTGCGTTGCTATGCACTCGTTCTGCTTCGAGTGATCAAGCTCACACTCGCAAGTAGCCGTCAGCAACCACGTGCTCAACGAGCGCAACGAGATTTGGCTCGAGCGCCACGAGGAGACCAAGATGGCCGTCCTTCACGAGTTGAGCGAGGAGCTCGCGAAGCGTACGTTCCGCCCTCATTCCTCGCGCTTCTCCTACTGACTGATGCGACTACGCGCTTCTGCAGGCGAGCAGGTCATCAAGTTCCTCCGCGGCGAGCTCGACGACAAGACGGGCTCGCTCGCAGAGGCGCGCTCGCGCGTCGACGACCTCGAGTCGCGCTGCGAGTCAGTCGAGCGCACGAGCGCGCACTTCCGGTCGACGCTCGAGGCTGCGATGGACAAAGCCCGGGTCGACAAGCAGGCGCTCGGCGAGAAGCTCGACGCGGCTCTGCTCGTTGCCGCTGAGCGCGAAGAGGCGCAGCACGTCAAGCTCGACGAGATTGAGACGAGCTGGAAGGACAAGGTCGAGGCGGGCATGCAGCGTGAGGACGTCCTGCGCAGCAAGTGGATCGAGGCGAAGAACGAGGCAGCGCTCCGCGAGACGGAACTGCACAAGGAGATCGTCAAGGCGAAGGAGGCGGCCAAGGTCGAGCTGCTTCAGCGCCAGGACGAGGTTGACGCCCTCAAATCGACCATCAAGATCAGCGAACGCGAGTGCGTCGAGCTGAAAAAGCGGTGCGTCGTGTGCTCGTTCGCCTACCGGGCTGTACCCAGCTGACCTTTGACATAATGCAGCATCACGACCCTCGAAGCGCTACACGCCGAGTCCGCTGCCACGATCGTTTCGCTGCAAGCCGATCTCAGCGAAGCTCGCACAAATCTGTCCACGGAGGTTGAACAGTGCGTCCGCTCGATTCCTCCATCCTGCCATCGTCTCACGCCTGCCCAATGCAGATCCGCGTCGCGCTTGAAGGCCGTCAGAACCGACCATGAGTATGAGAAGGAGTCGCTCGCCGAGCGCGTCAAGAAGGGCGAGATTGCCGTCCGCGAGCTTCAGCAGGTCCAGTGCGTGCAGCGCGCCCGAACCATTTCTTCCTGTCATGCTGAACCTTCTTGCGCAGAGGCGATCTCGCCCGCGTCGCGGCTGAGCGCGACATCGCTGTCGCCAAGGCGACGACCGTGACCGCTGACGAGCAGCAACTTCGCCAACGGGCCGAAGCGGCCGCGCAAGACTACCGCCTCCGCATCGCCGACCTCGAGAAGAGGTGCTCTAGTCTGGACGTCATGCCAAGTCTCGGACGCTGACCCAATTCACTCTCAGCGACTCTCGTTCGAGGCAGGAGCTTGAGCGGCGTGACGAACAGCTTGACAAAGTTCGCTTAGGATTGCAGGCCGCCGACGAGAAGCGCAAGGTGACACGTTCAGCTTGGCTTGAAGTCGTGCTTCGCTGACATCCTCAACGTCGCAGACCATCGAGGCGGAGAAGCAGGCGCTGCAGGTCAGTTGATGCCGCTGCGCTCCCGCGCACCCTTCCTGACGCTTCTGCATCCTCAGCAAAAGATCGAGACGCTTCAAGCGCTCTCGACCGGCGCTGGCGCCGACCCTGAAGCGCTGCAGCAGCAACGTGACGACATCGCCGAGTTGCGCCAGCACGTGCAGGACCTTGAGTCGGCGCTCGCTGCTAGCGCTGATGAGAAGGAAGAGCTCGACAAGCTGCGCGAGTCTGCGGTGCAGGCCGTGCGTCGCGCTTCTGCCTGTTTCGCTCGATGTCGCGCGGCTGACCTTCGCGATCCCCAGTTCCGCGACAAAGTCGACGAGCTTGAACAGGTCGGCTCTCGCATCGTCGAGCAGTCCGAAGCTGTCAAGGGCCTCGAAGTAGACCTCGCAGCTGCGCAGACGGAGAACGAGGACTTGCTCGCGCACATTCAGGAGCTCGAGCAGGTCAAGGCGACGCCGCAGGATTGGTCTGAGAAGGAGAAGGAGCTCGTCGCCAAGCTCACGAAGGAGAAACAGGAGGCCGTGCGCCATGCACTCCAGGTCAGCAAGGAGAGCCACTTGCGCGACTTGTCGGCAAAATCGGTACGGCCCGCTCGCATTTCGCTGGGCTTATCACTGACTCCGACCCGCAGAACGAGATCAAGCGCGTCAACAACCAGCTCGCCGAACTCAACCGGAAGCTCAACAAGTCGCAGAACGACCTCGCCAAGGCCCGGTGCGTCGCGTCGTTCCGCAGCCCGCGCATCCCCTTGCTTACACGTCACCTCACAGCAATCGCCAAGTGCTGAACAAGCACATTGCTTCGTCAGTCACCGGCGACGGCGAATCTCCGGAGGTGCGCTCGTTCCGCTTAGCGAGCGACCATCAGACGAAACTGACGGATCAAGCCACGTTGCTCGTCATACAGAAGCAGGGCCTCGGCAGCGCCAATGGCCCCGTTCGCATGACCGGGCTCCGTCCGCCGCCTGAGCTCTCGCACCAGCGTGAAGATCACAGCAGAATGCAGCAGGGCCAGACGACCAAGATCAAGGGCAAGACGGTCGCTTGTGCGTCCCGCCACGCGTCTAAGCACTCGAGCAGGAAACTGACGAGCTTGATCAGTCTCGGACCATAGTTCGGCGATCCCGCGGCGCCGTCCGTCGACTACGACGGCGAGCAAGCCGGCGAAGAAGGTCGCGCTCGTCAGCGAGTCGACCAGCCGTCGCGTTACCACCGCAGTTCTCGAGACCAACGCCGACGATGACGAGGACGAGGACGACGCCGACCGTACGCTTGTTGAGGACGACCACAACGGGGTCGAGGACAGCATGGAATTCTCGCTCACGCAGCACGAGGACGACGAAGAGGACGACGAAATCGTGAACTCGAACACGCCGCTGCCGGTCTCGCACAAGCCCAAGGTGCGTCTCGGCCTCATCAGCAGAGGCGCCAGGCGACGCTGATGCTTGCCCTGTTCAGCCGCGCAACACCTACTCGTCGAGCAAGAAGAGGCGGTGAGGTCGTTGCCCGCGCCTTCTCTCTTTGGCATGTGTCTGCAGTCCTCTTCGTCGTGACAAAGCTTGATCGCATGAAGTCCCCTGCCGGCGATAGAAGAGGCACGGGCGACCGCGTGCTTTCACGTCGAGAAGCGCCTTGATTCGGAGCACGGGCTCGCTCCCGTCGCGAAAGGGGCGGACAAGCGGATCGAGCGTGTCAGCGCAGGTGAACCGCTGGAGCTGCTCTTTGGGTGAGAGGATCGCGGACTGCCGACTCGTCGGTCTACGTTGCCAGGCTGAGGTGCTCAGTCGATGAGAGCGAAGTGGTGAAGCTCTGGGACTGGCTGGTCGACGGATTTGCTCCCGGATTTGCCGGTACGACAAGCGAGCTGCTTGCGACGTGGCAGGGTTCGGTTCCACGGCGGAGGGGCGAGTCGACCGTGACTCGAACGCCGCGCGCGTCCCACGGCCGCCGGGCGCCCGCGTCTGCCCTTCCCCTCTTCCACTCGCCCTCGCCTGGTCCTGTCCTCCTTCCCTCCTCTACGGCTGGTTCGCCTGCCTTAGAGCGTCCTCTCTGCTCGCCGCCGCGCCGCACTCGCCTCGACTTTGTCGCTCGGCGCTCGCCTCGTCGCCCACCTTCCCCGCTCGCGCACCGCGTGGTCTTCGCCTCGCGTCTCCCTCTTCCTTCCTCGCCGAGCCCACCGCGTCTAGCGCCGTGCTCTCGCCGCTGAACTCGCAAGAACCCAAGCTCACCGCCCCGATTCCTCCCCCAACAACGTGCGCCCGCCTCCTGTCGCGACGGCCTTCGGCTTGCCGGGCTCCACATTGACTCGTCTTTATCGCCCGCCGCGGATACAGCCTCCCTCCTTCTCCCACAACTCGCCATGTCGCGTTACCAGCCCACCACCCTCATGCCCGTCAAGCAGACGCCTCTCTCGGAATGCTCCCACTCGCCGGATTTCGCCAGGGCCGTGCCGTCAGGCCGCCAGAAGGCCGCCTCGACGGCTGCGACCCGCCGCGACTAAGCGACTCGCCGCTTCTATTACCGTTACCACCTGCTTCTGAGCACTTCCATTCGCCAACCGTACAGACTGGCGCGCCCGCCATCTCGCCCGACGACCTTCTGCGCTTCCTCGACGATTGCACGTCGGGCCCGGACGTCGTGCCTTTTGCGACGCCCGCGTCTTCTCCGGTACTCGATTTTGCTCACGGTCCAATGTCCACTACGTTCCCGGTTTCTGTTCCCACCGCGCCAACGTCCGCGCCGCCTCCCGTCGGACTCGACGCTCCCGCTTTCTCGGCTCTGCTCTCGCTCTCGAAGGAGCAGGCCGAGCCCCAATCTTCGATGACTACCAAGTCGTTCGATGCTGGTATGTGCTTCCGTCCCGTGCTTACCGCGCCGAGCCCCTTCTGACTCGCCTCCGCGCTTCTACAGGCGACATTCTCCTCCCCTTCGACCTGGAGCCCGCTTCGGTCGGTGGCCTCGACGTCCTCGCCTACCCGGTCTTCTCGTCCGAGTTTGGCGCCTCGTCCTCGTCGGCCTCTGCTCCCCAGGTCAGCGCCCCTGGCACTGTTGGCCTCGACCCCCTCGTTCTCGACGGGACGCTCGAGTCGCCTCTCGGCCTCGGCTCAACCTCGACGAGCCCGCTGTCCGAGTTCCTCGCGTCGCCGATGTTCGGCATGGCGAGCGAGTCGACCGTGCCGAGCGCGACGATGAGTGAGCTTCCGCTCCCGTCGCCGTACGAGGCGGCCATGCCGGCGCCCTCGTCGGCCGTCGCGACCGAGTTCACCGGTCTGCCGTGGTTCCCACCGCTGCCTTCGGGTAGCGAGTCGGTCCTCTTCGGCTCGCCGCTCGTTGGCGCCGGCACTCAGCCCGCCGTGGCCGTCCCGACCTCGTCGACGACGTTCCTCCGCCCCAACCCCGTCCCCTCGATCCCGCTTCCCCACACCCTCACGCCCGTCACCCCCGCGCTCCCCTCGTTCGCCCCTCCGCCCCCCACACCGGCGCTCTCGACTACATCTTCGTCGTCGAAGCGCCCCAAGCCGACGGGCTTCCGCGCGGGCTCGACCCCGCTCCTCGCGCTCGACGCGCCGATCCAGCCGCGCAACAGCGTCCTCCCCTCGGCGACGTCGCGCAAGCGCAAGACGTCGGCCGCCGAGAAGGCGCTCGCCAAGCGCGCAAAGACGTCGCCGCCGCTCGACGCACTCGACGAGGCGGCGGTTGCCGGTGCGCCCGCGGCCACCGGCGGCGGCGACGGCGACGAGCTGCCGGAGGATATCAAGGCGGCGGTCGAGCGCAAGCGGTTGCAGAACACGCTCTCGGCGCGCAAATCGGTACGTCCCTACCTCCCTACACGCCTGGCCACTGACACTGATCGGTGCGGGGTTCGAATGTGCAGCGCGCGCGCAAGCAGGCCCGCTTGCAAGAGCTTGAGGGCGAGAACGACGCGCTCAAGCAGCGCGTCGCCGAGCTCGAGGCGCTCCTCGGGCTCGCGGCGACGCATGCGCCGGCCGCGGCGTAAAAAGGGCATCGCCCCTCTTTCTCTTTGTGCATGCTGTTCATTTTAGCTCGCTGGGTGTGCTCATCTCATTCGCGTCTGTCCCGTGTTCCCTCCTGCTCGCTCCCCTCTTCTCTTTCCTTTCGCTCCGCGCGATCTTGCTTTCCCCCTCCGTTCGTCGTAGGCTTAGCAGGTCTCGCTAGGGCCTCTTGCCAAAATTCTCGTTGCGCTCTCCAGCCATGCCCCCAGAGAGAGATCGTACAGCGACTGTTACAACAGCGACGAGCGAGAGCACAGCGGGGAGACGGCACAGGGACGAGGGAAGGGCGATTCTACTTGCCCTGGGCGAAGAGGAATTGGAGCGAGAGCGTCTTGGTGTCGGTGTCCCAGTGCTCCCAGCTCATGCCCTCCGTGCCTGCCGTGCCAACTCTGGTCAGCGATGTGACGGGAGAAAGGGGGGAGAGTGAGGGGACGCACTGTCGATTTCTCGTGCCTGGATCTTGAAGGACACGGTCTGGTACGGCTCGGCTGCGATCTGTGCATGCAGGATCGCGGTCAGGCCAAGTAACGAGTGTGCAAGAGAGAAAGAGAGAGAGAGAGAGCGAGAGAAGAGAAACGCACGAGGAGGTACTGCCAGTTGCGATCGGGGACCTCGACTTTTTGCTCAAACGCCGACATGAAGCGATGCCGCGGCTTGATGCCCTCCTTGATCTCGGGGTAGTGCACCTGGAAGAGGAGGCCGAGCTGCCCCGTCACGGGGTCGCGCACCTTGGTGACCTGGAGGAGGGGCCGGCGCAACAAGTTAGCGCGGGTCGCGGGCGCAGTATGGGGCAGCGCCGCCGGAAAGGACGGACCTGGTACCCGGGGACACCAATCTTGAGGAACGTCTTGGTCTGCACCTGGGGTTTCGCGGCCTGGGCGGCGAGCTGGGCGGCATAGGCGTTGGGGTCGTGGGCGTCGCGGGCGGCGCGGCGGGCGAGGTTGGTCTGGTGCTTCTTGCCCTGGGTGTGGGCGAGGTACGACCCTTCGTTGGTGTGGAGCGTGAGGCACAGGCGGCACTCGAGGCCGCCGAGGTGGTTGCGCAAGATGTACGGGTCCTGCGGCGGCACGGCGGGGGATCAGCGCGGCTCCCTGAGTGAGGCGAGCGAGTGCTCGTGCGCACCTTTGCGAGGTCGATGGTCTCGAGTGCGAGCTTGCGCAGTCGCTCGCGGCGGTCGATGGCGGCCTCGTCTGCGCGGGCGACACCACCGCCACCAAACTTGCTGCCGACACGGTTCTGCGGTGGGTCCGAGTCAGTCTGGGTTGCTCGGGCGGTGCAGGGTGGGCGGTGCGCACCTGGTAGTCTGTGGGCGGGTGAGCCGAGGGTCGAGGCGAGGGGACGAGGAGGAGAGGGTGAGGCGGGGTCAGCGGGCGCTGTGCGGGTGCGGTGGTTGCAGAAGGGTGTGCTTACCCATCTCGCAGTGCCTGTGCCCTCTCGAGTCGCTGGCGAGCGAGTGGATGCAGCCAGAGCCTCCGACTCCGCAAGAGACGAACCCTCGCTGCTTCCCTTTGCCCCGCTGCTCACCGCTCGAGCGCGTGATCGAGCGCGCGCGTGTTGCTCTCGGGAGTGCGCTGCTCGCACTGCCCCGAACGACTCGCCTTCGCCGACAGCCGCCCCACCTCGTCGTCGTCCATCTCCCCGCCGTCTCGCCTTCCGCACAGCCAGTGCTACCGTGCGGGCTCTGCCCTGCTCCCCGTGACTCCATAACGCTCCTCAAAAGCGGAAGAAAGCGCCGCCTTCGAGCGAGTGCGTCCTCTCTCATCCTCCCCCCGCTTCACCACCTCTCGCCCGACCAGACAAGCATCCGCCGGACACAATTTTCGAGCGACCCATAGACATTAATGGGGCCCAGGGATCCCGCCGCTGATACCATCAGAGGCCGCAGACACGCTCAGAGCACCCCGACGACTGGACAGTCTCGACTTGGAGCATCCGACGAGTGACGCGCCATGGCAGGAGGCGGTCTCGTCGTCGCCTCGGCGCCCCGAGGACGCTCGCAGTGGGTCGGGCGCGCCGCCATCCTCCCGCACAACCCCTCGGCCCCCGACTGGCTGCGCTTCTTCGTCCTCACTCTGTCCATGTTCGGACTTCAGCTGGTCTGGAGCTGCGAGATGGCTCAAGGCGCGTCTTGCTCATCTCCATGAACTGGTATGCAAGGCACTGACATGCCCCGAGTGCCCGCAGCTTCGCCGTTCCTCCTCTCGCTCGGCGTGAGTAAGAGCATGATGTCGATCGTCTTTCTCGCCGGCCCGCTCTCGGGCCTCATCGTCCAGCCCGTCGTCGGCGTCCTCTCCGACAGCTGCAAGTCGTCCCTCGGCCGCAGGCGACCCTTCATCATCGGCGGGTGCTGCCTTACCAGCTTGTCTGTCCTCATGCTCGGCTGGTCAAAGGAGATTGCCGGGCTCTTCGCAAAAGACGGGACCGCCGTGGTGCGTCTGCTCTCCACTGACGGTCTCCATGTTGCTCATCCTTTCGACTCATCTAGCACAACCACCTCGCAATCGCCTGCGCCGTCGTCTCTGTCTACGTGATGTGCGTTGCACCGACTCTCTTCGCCTCACACCACACTGATGCGCCTGCGCGTCCACAGCGACTTCAGCGTCAACGTGATTCAGGCGATGGACCGCTCGCTGCTTGTTGACGTCGTGCCAGCGGCACAGCAGCCCGCCGCCAACGCGTGGGCGTCGCGCATGTTCGGGTTTGGCGGTGCGTGACTCGTTTCGTCCTGCTATGTCAAGCACGACTGACGTGCGAGAGTCGCACAGCTGTCTTCGGCTACTGGATTGGCGGCCTGGACCTCATCTGGTTCACTCGAGGCTGGCTCGGCGATGAGCAGCTCAAGGTGCGATTGTCCGCCCTGTCGTTGCATGACTGAAAGCTCACTGCAACCCCGACAGGTCCTCACCATCTTCACCTCCATCTTTCTGTGCGCGACCCATGCAGTCACCGTCACTTGCGTTCGCGAGCGGATCCTCATCTCGCGCGAAGATGACGGACAGGGCGGTGGAGCGATGCGCGCCCTCGAGAACATCTGGACCACCATTCGCACCCTCCCTCGCCCGATTCAGCAGGTCTTCAATGTCCAGGTGAGCGAGCCCTGTCCAGCGTCAGCCTCTCAGCCAGCGCTGAATTGCCGTCTCGCAGTTCACGGGGTGGATCGGGTGGTTCCCCATCATGTTCTTCTCGTCGACCTGGGTCGCCGAGATCTACGTCAAGACGCGCTTCGACGCCGCGACCGAGCTCGCCGATGCGCCGGACGACATTCGCGCCGACGCGACGCGCGCGGGTACGCGCGCCATGCTCTTCCAGTCGGTCGTCTCGCTCGCCACGTCCATCATCCTCCCGCCCTTTGTCGCCAACAACGACATTCACGCCTCCGCGGCGTCGTCGCGCGACTCGCACCAGCCTTTCTCGCGCTTGGGCAAAGAGGGCTGGAAGCGCTTTGTGCCCGACCTCCCGCTCGACTGGCTCTCGCTCCCGCTCCTGTGGGCCATCTCGAACTCGGTCTTCTCCGGCCTGCTTTTCTTCGGCACGTGGATCGCAGGGACGGTCTGGAGCTCGAGCTTCATCATCGCCGCGTCCGGGTTCGCCTGGGCTGTCACGAACTGGGCACCTTTCGCTATCGTGAGCGACCGCACGCTCATCCCGCCTGCAGTGCACACGAGCTGACAGATTGTATATGCAGCTTGGCGATCTCATCCTCCGCATGGGCAGCTCGTCCTCGCTCGGCCCCTCTTCCGGCGGATCCTCCATCGCTCTGCACCACTCGACGCTCTCGACCGCGAATTTGCACGAGCACCAGGCCGAGCAATCATGGGACGCCGAGCGCGAGCTGCTCGCGCGCGACCACCACGACGATCACGACTTCAAGACTCCGCCTCCGCGCTCGATGGCCTCCTCGCCCGGACAGCGCGCCTCTCCGCCCGAGCGTCTCAACCTCTCGAGCCAGTCGGCCGACTCGTCGCCGCACTCGGCGCTCTCGCGCTCGACGGCCGACAGCGCGAGCCAGCCCTACACGCCGCAGACGGCGCGCTCGTTCTACTTTGACGCGGCGTCGTCGACTGGCTCGGGCGCGGGCGGGAGCCGGAGCGGCGGCGGCGGCGGTGGCGCTATGAGCCGCTCGACGTCCGGCCACTCGTTCGCGACCATCTCGTCCTCGTCGCCGCAGTCGCGCTCGTCGCTCGACTTTGGCGGCGGCGACGACCCGCAGAGCACGGTGCGTCGCCCGACGCTCGGCGCAGGCGCGGGCGAGCGCCGCCGCTCGAGCCAGACGACGACGGGCTCGCGCACGCCGACGCGCGGGTCGCCCGTGCGCCGGTCGCGCGCCGGGAGCGACGCGAGCAGCCTGATTGCGTTCCCGCCGAACCACGGGACCGTCGGCGTCAACCTGTTCGACCACGACGGGCTGCTGCTGCTCGACGGGGCGGACGAGCGGGGAGGGCCGCATGCGGCGAGTGGGGGAGCGCGCGGGCGGGGAGGCGCAGACGAGCGGTTTGGCGCGGACCCGTACGCTTACGCGCCTCGTGACGGCGGCGGCGGCGGCGGCGGCGCAGCGAGCAGCAGCACGATCCACCTCCCGCCGCGCGGGCACGTCGCTGCGTTTGGTCCGCCGGGCGCGCGGCACTCGAGCGAGTCGAGCCGGAGCGGAGCGGGAGACGCGGGGGGCAACGACTCGCGCGTGCTGCAGATCCGGCACTCGGACTCGTTCGACCTGTCGGACGCCGAGAGGCACAGCTTTGACTTTGTCGGCGGCGGCCATCATCGGGGGAGCAGCGAGGACCACCTCGGGGCCGGGATGGGCCTCAACGGCGTCGATGGCCGACGGGTCAGCACGGCGACGATCGTGCCGGGGACGGTGCGGCCGGGAGGCGGCGGGTTTGCGCACCAGGTCGCGCCTAGGATCATGGTTGGCGGCGAGGACGAGAGCGCGGAGGAGTGGGACGCGCAGGCCGAGGCGGAGGGGATGACTGGGGGCGGAGGAGGGGACCAGGCAGGCGTGATCCTCGGGTGCGTTGCAGAGAGCATCCGTCTTTCTACTTACTTTGCTTTTGACTGCAGCTGACTCGGAAGCTCGTGTCTCGCACAGCTGCCACAACATCTACCTCGTCCTCCCGCAATTCCTCGTCACGGCCTTGTCGTCCATCATCTTTGCCCTATTCGCACCGCACCACTCTGTTCTCGGGCATCACGCCCCGTCAAAGAACTCCGCCAACTCGACAATGTCGCCGCTCGGCGATCTGGCCGAGGAGGACGAGGTGCGCTCGCTCGCGGTGCGGGCGGTGCGGGTGGTTGGCGGCGCGATCGGCGAGGCGTTCTTGGCGCGGCGGCAGGAACAGGAGGATGTCCTCGACGAGGCGACGCCCGGTGCAGCGGGAGGTTGGGACGCGCTGGGCATGATTTTCCGGTGCGTTTCGGTCATTCCTGTCGGCAAGAACCGAGCCTGATCTTTCTCTCATCGCTCTCACTCAGCATTGGCGGCGTCTCGGCCGCCTTCTCGGCCTACATCTGCTTCCGCATGTGGCGCGACCGGGTGCAGGCAGAGCGGCGGCTGCGAAGCGCCAACCGCGGGTACCGGTTGACGGGCGGGTGAAAACGCCTGGCGTACGCTTGTCGGACGCCGTTGTCGTACTCATCTCGTTGTCGTTTGCTGTCGTTCGTTTGCAAAGCTGTTGTATGACCGCCTCATTGTGGCATGGGAGCGAGAGCCCGACTTGCGACTTTGCGAAGGTCAACGCACGCCGCTGCTTCAGGCGCCTCACGCTGCTTCAAGGCGATGCGATAGCTAAGGGAAGTCATTCCAGAGAGACATGCGAAGGAAGGGAGCTACAAAAGCTGATACGAGGCCAGGAACGAGCGGTCTAGGAGAAGTGCTCGCAAGGAAGTGCACTGCGCGAGAGACGACACATGGGACAAGAGTAGAGACGAAGGACCGAAATGCTGCTTGATGAGACATCGATGTAACAAGTGGGATCCAGGACGAGAGGAGACAGACAGGCGCGTCTAGAGGCGGATGAAAGCCGGAGCATTAGTCGCTGCCGTCGGTGATGGTGAGACCGTTTGACGGCGAGGCCCTCTTGGAGGTGTCGGGCGAGTCGTTGCTGGCGCTGAATCGTCCCTGATCGCGCGAATGGGCCAGCCGGACGAGCTTTGCCTTGACCGTCTCGAACGAAGCGCCGCCGTTGAGCATCTTCGACGCCTGGTCGACGAGACCTTCGAGGGAGCTGTGAGCGACGTCCTGCAGAGTTGCGCGCCCGAGCTCTACCGCAGTAGCACCGCTCGGTCCCGCGGCGGCAAGACCCGATGAGAACGGCGAGGGAAGCGAATGCCTGGCGACGAGTTGGTAGGTCTTCTGCCCCATACCGGGCCCCTGGAAAGTCGTTGCAAGATACAGCGCCTTGCTGCCTGTCTCCTGGACGAGCGCGATGGTCGCGTTGCCCCTCGCCTGCGAGACGTTGCCGGCGTACTGGCGGAACCTGCTGTAGTACTTCTCGCGCATGTCGGCGAGTCCGTCGGCGACACCTCGTGCACCTGCACTGGGCGTCGGAGCCGACCTGGGCTTGGCGGTTGCGTGTGCCGCGGACTCCATCGCGCGAGCGGACTGAGCCAGGGCGGCGCTGATGCCGAAGCGGCTGAACGGAACGGGGAGCGGAAGAGCCGGCACGATGGGTGCGGCAGCTGTTGTACGGGCGGGTTGCGCGGTCCTCTTCTTGCGGTCGTGCTGCTCCTGAATCCTGGCGGGTTTGGTGGGCTCCGCCTCAGCGCGGTCGTCGACCGGCTCTGCCTGGTCGGCCGCGGCAAGAACATTCCTCGGTGCACTATAGAGCAATGCAACCTATTGTTAGTATCAGGAAATCGGTTCCCGCTTGAGCATAGAACGTACGCGACAGTCGTCACCTTCTTGCCCTTCTGCATTCCCACGACACACGAGGACCCCGAAGCAGAAGCTTCCGCGGTGACCAGCTGATTCGCCACGCCAGCCCTGTTGAAGCGAGCATTGAGTCAGATTGGCGCGTCAGGAAGCTGAAACGCGAAGAGCGGCCAAAAAGACGCACTCGCGCTTGCCACGGCGACGCTTGTGCGAGTAGGCGGGCGGAGCAAGCGGCAGTGTGGAGCGAATATCCTCTTGCTCGCGACTTAATGCAGTGCGCTTGCGTTGAGGAAGGGCGGGCGAAGGGACATCCGCTGAGCTGGTAC
Organism: Rhodotorula paludigena; assembly: GCF_050403205.1. Lineage (NCBI taxonomy): Eukaryota > Fungi > Basidiomycota > Microbotryomycetes > Sporidiobolales > Sporidiobolaceae > Rhodotorula > Rhodotorula paludigena. The sequence continues at coordinate 375,516 of NW_027481457.1, read as the reverse complement.
TGACGGCCGACGGAGACTTGCGTGCACTCGGAGCCGAGTTGGAAGTCGCGGCGGGCGCTCTGCAAGGTCATGGAGCCAGTCAGCGCAAAGTCCACGCTCCAGACTTGAAGCAAGCCCAAGTCTGAAAGTACGCACATCTTGCTGCGCTTGAGAGGGCGACCGGCGTCAACCTCTTCGTCGTCGATCCGCCCGGTCGAGGCCGGAATGTCGTCGTCGAGGGAGCGCTTGCGAGACGAGCGAGCAGTCGGTGGTGCAGGAGAAGTCGCCGTCTTGTTCTCGACCTTCTTGGGCTTCTTGACGGGCTTGCGCTGCGGGCGGGGAGGCGCGGAAGGGGGATACGGGGACGAGGCGGCCGACGACAAGGCGCTGGAGCGGGCGCGAGTGACGACCGGCATGCTGCTTCGTCGAGTGCTTTGGATAGTGGATGCTGTAGAGGCGGAAGGGGTCGAAAGTGGGACAGATGAAGTCGAATACGAGGAGGGGAAGTGGTGGGAAGAAGGGAGAGCGGCAAAAAGCAGGCGAGCTGAGGGCCGTGCACTTTGCCAGCGGCTTGCCGTGCTGAACCAGCCATCTGCGTGCGATGAGACCATCGCGGGCACTAGCGAGCGCATCTAGGAGTCGTGTTTGCCTGCTGACGAGACTCGCCAAGGTGAGCTCAAGCACGCTTCAGTCACTCGGAAGGCCCGTTGCACTTTTGCAACTACTCTTGGAGTCTAGAGTCGCTCAGAGTGAACTGCGCATCGCGGCAGGTGCCGTCCAGTTGACGGTGCCCGTCTCGCGCGGAAGAAGCTGCGCACATCAAGCCCTCTGGCTCTTACTCGGGGGTGCAAGGAGGCGCTTCTTGCCATACGAGCTACCAATGTAGCACAATGAGCGCGTCGGGTACAGGCAAGCGAGCCCTGGCTCGCGGTCAGCGTGCGGATGTGGACCGCTTGTCGCGGTCTTACCTGCTCGACAAGCACGATCGAGTGTCTCGCTCTCATCGCGCAGCTCTATGAGAGCTCTCTGGGCTGTGCTCTCGAAGGTCTTAGACGGACTGCCGTCGAGACTGCCCACCGAGCCGCACGACGCTCCACAAGTTTGCTCTGAGCCATCCTTGCATCTCTCCCTTCTTCCCTACACCATCCGACCAGCTTCAGGTCTTCAACAATCCTCCACCGCCTCTCCATCAAACGGTGAGGACGCCACTCTTCCTGATTTGTGCCATGCTCGGATGGTCCGACCCTGCTTGCGCGTCGCCTCATCGCCGTTCTGTCCGAGGTAGATGCTGACCATTCCGTGCCCCCACTACCGCACCAGCTAGCCCGTCACCACGTTTACAACGATGGCTGCTCCTCCATACGACCGTGCAAACCCGCAGGCCGGCGCCGCCCCGGTCAATCGCTTTGCCGAGATGGTCCAGCACTATCAGGCTCTGCACCACGCGAGGCTGCAGCGCTACCGCGAGCAAGGAGCACACTTCGTCATCCACGAGAGCGAACAGCACCTCGACGGCCTTATTCAGGAGACGGGGCTCGTCTTCCGCCCGAACGGCGACCACACCATCACGACTGGGTTCCTCGACCTGAATGTCATGCGTGCCGGGTACGACCTCGACGCTCAGATGGCGGCAGCACAAGCTCAAGCGCAGGCAGGCGCGCCACAGAACCGCGCCGCCCAGCCGCACGCGCCGGCCCCGCCTCAACCCGCTGCTGAGCCGAAGAAGCCTGCGCCGCTCAAGCGCGCACGGCGGGCCGAAGCCGCCGAGCTCGACCTCGGCGAATCGGAAAAGCTCGAGGACTTCGGCCGCGGCAAGCGTCGCCGCGGCGTGGCGAACGACACTGAAGTGAAGGAGGAGAAGGGGGTCAAGGAGGAGTGAGATGAGCGCCGAGTAGAAGTCTGTGCCGTGTCTTCTGCCGAGTCGAGCTGCAAAGTGCATTGTACACCCATCGTCACCGCCGCGAGTAAGCATGGAAGAGGGTACGAGCGCGATCAGCAAGCGAGGAAGCGGAGGCCAGCGGATTCCGATGTGCAAGTGTTGCAGTGGGAGATCGTGATATGATGGGTATGCATGTACGACGAGACGAGGTAGGTGGCAGTCCGCTACAGACTGAGTCGAGATGGAATGGCGGACCGAGAGCACTGCGAACGACGATGAGGGACTGACGTGACGGCCACAAAGGAAGGGAAGACCAAGGACATGAGGATCGTGATGATGAGAGCCGAGAACGTGATGACGAGACTGATACCGACGATGATGGCGCAAGGAAGGAACGACGTGACGGAAGACAGGGAGGACTGCGACGAGGTAGGAGGAGATAATGGCCATATGTGCTCAGTAGTGCCTCGCCGCCTTGCGTCGCCGACTCTTAACGCCCGCAGCGATCCCTCCGACCTCGGGTTGCGGCCCCTCCTTTTTCCTCGTCGCCGCAGGGCTCGAGCTGCCCTCCGTCTCCTCCTCTTCGTCGTCGTCCTGCCTCGCCGCCGCCGCCGCCGTCGAAGCCCGCCCTCGCGCTCGCCCACTTCGTCCAGGCGTCGACGCGACCTTTTTGACGATCGAGCTGCGAGGCTGGCGGGTCGATCGTCGCGACGTCGCAGGTGGCGCCGTCGACTCCTCTGTCCTGCTGTCCGCCTGCTCCGCGACGACCTCGTCCTCCACGTCCTCGTTCATCCTCTCGTCCGTCTTCCCAGCAGTCGTGTCGGCCGCCACCTCTTCCGCCTCGGCGGGTGCCGCCGGCTCGAGCGGTTCCGGCTCGGGCCTAAGCGACGCAAAGTCCTGCTGCGCGACGACGGGCGCCGGTGCCGCCGGCCGGCTACCGAAGACGTCTTCGCTCTCCTCGGTCGTGCTCGGTTCGCGCTGATCCTCATCCGTCGTCTCTGCCTTGCGCGCGGGCGAGCGGTCGACGAGCATGGCCGATGCGGGGACGCTGCCGTGCCCGCTCAGGCTCGAGTCGCTGAAGGCTGACATGGGCTCTTTACGCTTCGTGCCCGAGTTGAACGGCGGAACGGGCGGGCGAGAGGGCGGTGCGCGAGAGGCGGGGAGAGGAGGGGAGAGGGTCGAGATGGCCGAGTTGCCATTGATGCGGAGTTTGCCTGCGCATTACGTCGTCGATGTGAGACTCTTCAGCACAAGAGTACCACAGTAAGAGTCGCGGCGAAAACTGCACGCACCGAAGCCCTGCGAGTCGATCCCGCTGTCCTCTTCTTCGACGCCTCCTGCAGCACTAGCTCCTCCGTCCGCATTCGCGCGACTCATTGCCGGACTCGTCGTCGTCATGTCGACGTCGCCGTCCGCTCGCAGCGGGTCGTTGTACGGAAGGGTAGAATCGGTGAAGGGATGTGCGAGAGTAGGCGAGGCGGAGTCGCCGTTGGCTGACGACTTGAGGCGCAGCCAGGGATGGTTGAGGGCTTGCTCTGTATGACGCCGGAGTCATTCAGTCAATACAAGCGCTGCAGGCGACAGGAGAAGACAGGCGAGCGCGGCGACTCACGGCAGCTCATCCGCCCCCTCGGGTCCGCCACGAGGAGCTTGCTCAAGAAGTCGCACGCGACCTCGGACACGCCCAAGCTGCGGGGCACGCTCAGGTCGATGCGGCGCTCGCGCATGCGCTGCGGGAGCGGCGTCGATTCCGACTCGTCGAAGGGCGTCTGATTCGTCAGGCACGAGTAGAGGACGACGCCGATAGACCAGGCGTCGACGAGCGAGCCGTAGCCTGCCGACGGACTCGGGTTGAGGATGACCTCTGTCGACCGCCGCCAAGCACAATCAGTCACTGCGGATGGATGGGCCAAAAGGAATCGGAAAGGCGCACCGGGCGCGAGGTAGGTCGGCGTGCCACACATGGTCTTGAGCATCGTCTGGTCGTCGACCATCTTTGCGAGGCCAAAGTCGGTCACCTTGCACACGGGCTTCTGCCCGCGCGTGAGGAGGAGGTTCTCCGGCTTGAGGTCGCGGTGCGTGATGCCCTTCGAGTGCAGGTAGGCGACCGCCTCGCATACCATGAGGGCGATCTCGCGCGTCTCCGACTCCTCTGCGGGACGAAGAAAGGACGGTCAGCAGGACTGCGGCGGCCTTGCGCAGCCGGCTGAGCGGGACGCACTAAGCCCTCGCCGCTTCATCACATAGTCGAGCAGGTCGCCGCCATCGACGTATTCGAGCACAAGCCTGCATGAGTGCGTTAGTCAGCGGCGTGGACGGGCCGGCGCAACGAGCTTGATCGCACCAGATCCGCTGGTCATCCTCAAAGTAGTCGATACACTTGACGCAGAATCGCTGTGATACCGACAAAGAATGGGATCAGCGCACCAAACGCAAAGAGGGCGGTGAGTCGAAAGCCTGTCGGCCAAACGCACATGTTCGAGCCCCTTCATGATCTCGACCTCGCGCTCGATCATCTCCATCGTCTTTGGGTTGCTCGCGAACCTCGCGCGCTGGATGATCTTGACGGCGACCATGCGGCCGTCGCTGCGGCGCACGCCCTTGCGCACGGTCGCGAACGACCCCTTGCCAATCTGCTCGCGCACCTCGTACGCCGTGTGGATCGAGCGGCCGTCGCCGTGCGTCGACTGCGACTGCGAGAGGTCGCCGAGGCCGTACGGGTCGATGCCGTGCGAGGACGAGGGCGCAGACGTGTCGAGCTGGAGGAGGTAGCTGAATTCGTCGTCGAGGTTCGAGGGCGGGCCAAAGACAATGTTGTCGCCCGACTCGACAATCGTCACGTTGCCCTTGCCGACCTGTGCGCGAGAGTTTGAGCACGGTCTCTCGTCCGACGCGGAGGAGTCGCTGCTAGTAGCGTGTTCAGGGCCAGTCGCAGCGAAATGACCATCTCCGACGAGACCCATCTCGCCCGTCCCGTCTCGCTCGAGCGGAGTCCCTCGACCGTCCGCCCGCCCAGATCCACAGCACGGTCCAAAAGATGCAAACCCGTTTGACGCACCTTGCGATTCCGGACAAACGTCCCGTTGGTGCTCGTGTCCTCGAGCCTGACGACGCCCGTCTCCGCGTCGAACCGGATCTTGGCATGGTAGCTGCTGATCTTGGGTCCCTGGAGGACAATGTCGCACTTGGGGTGCCGCCCGACCGTGTACTGCGCCTTGGACCGCGCGAGTTCGAGCCGGTCCGGGCGGGGCTGCCCTCGCGCGGGTGGTTCGGCAGCGGCGGCGGCGAGGGTGTGCTCGGAGCCGCGCGCGACCGAGACGAGGACGCCCCAGAGGTGCGCGGGGAAGCGCGACGCCGAGGTCGAAGCGTCGCCAAACGGCTGCGACGGCTGCTGCGTCTGCGGCTGCGTTTGCGTGAACTGCTGGCTCTGCTGGCTCAGCTCGAGCGCGCCGAGCGCGGCTTGCTCCATCCTGGGCAAGGCGCGGGAAGCGGGCGAAGGGAGGGAAGCTTCTCGAGTCGGGCGACGGGGAGAAGCCGATACGGCGGAGGAGAATCTGGCCGCTTTCGAGACTGTGCCGGACTAGAAGCAACCACAGTAGAGTACTAGACAGCGCAGACTGCGTGTCCCCGCTGTCCGCTTGGCCCGGCTCGCCCGACTCTCGCTTTCTCATCATCGCCCTCCCGCGAGAAACGCGTCGCCACGCCAAAAATCGCGTCGACCAGGAAACCGCGCAGAAAGGGGTGCGGCGACAGCGCTAGGGTTACAAGGGGAGAGGGAGAGGATGCGATACTCGTACAGCCCTGCAGAGAGGGAGAGCGGGAGAGCGGTGCTACGACAGACTGGACGTGCGGTCATGCGTCCTGTGTGTGTACGAGGTCGAGTCAGCACCAGCTCGGCTCCCAGTCGGACTTAGACAAGAGCGCCTGCCACAGCGGCGCAATAGCAGAGGCAAGCGCTCCCGCAGCACGGCCGCGGAGCAAGAGCGAGACGACGCACCGGGTCCTCGTCCCTGCTCTTTTTCGCGCACTCGCGCCGGACGCGCTCGAGGAAGTACCTCGCGTCCTCGGGGTCCACCCCGGGCGTGATCCCATGCCCGAGGTTGACGATCCACCCGCCGGGCACGCCCTCGGCCGCGCACGTGAGGAACCCGTCCGGGCCCCACGCGAGGTTGCGCACCTCGCGCTTGATGGCGTCGCGCGACCCGAGGAGGACGCTCGGGTCGAGGTTGCCCTGGAGCGCGACGCCCGTTGCGCGCGTGTGCTCGCGCGCGTACCGCGCCGTGACGGTCCAGTCGAGCCCGACCGTCTGGTACCCGAGCGACGCGAGCGCCGACAGCTGCGCCGGGAGCGTCGCGCCCTTGGCAAAGACGGTCATGGGCGGGCACGGGACGTCGAGCTCGGCGAGGCGCGCGCGCACGAGCTTGGGGAGGAGGGCGAGGTAGGGGAGGATGAACGTGTCGAAGCCGTGCGGCGTCAGGCAATCGGCGTTGGTGTCGAACACTTGCAGCAGCTGCGTGCGCGGTCTTGTCAGTCTTCGCTCGATTTTGGCAACTTGCATGACTGCGTGGTCGCACGCACCTGGGCTCCGGCCTGCACCTGGTGCGCGAGGTACTCTGCGCTGACCTCTGCGATGCGGTGGAGGAGGGCCTTTGCGCTGTCGGGGTGCTTGTAGGTCCAGCTCTTTGCCTTTTCCCACGTCTTGGACCCGCCGCCCTCGACCATGTAGCCAAAGAGGGTCCAGGGCCCGGCGCAGAAGCCGATCAGGGGCACCTTGCCCTCGAGGCCGTGGCGCGTCTTGGTGATGGCGGCGTAGACGTACTTGAGCTCGGCAAAGACGTCGGTCTTGCGGTCGAGGATGCGCTTCTGGGCGTCGGCGGGGTCTGTGAGGGGCTGGGGGAAGTGCGGGCCGACGCCGCCGAGCATCTGGACCTCGAGACCCATGGCCTGGGGGACGACGAGGATGTCGGAGAAGATGATGCTGGCGTCGAGGAGCCCCTCGAAGCGGCGGATGGGCTGGAGGGTGACCTCGCAGGCGAGTTCCGGGGTGCGGCAGACGGTGAAGAACGAGTGGTCCCTGCGGACCTGCTGGAACTCGGGGAGGTAGCGGCCGGCCTGGCGCATGATCCAGATGGGCGGGGGCACCCCCAGAGCGGTGGGCGGGGTGCCATTGGCCGAGTCGAGGAGGGCGGTGTTGCGAAGCGGAGGGAACGAGTCGAGGGCGGGGAAGGCGTAGTCGGTGACGGTGGTCGGGTGGTCGACCTGCTCTGTGCGTGCAGTCATCGTGGGCCCTCGCAGCACTGCGCTCGCTCGACTGCGACTCGAGCCACAAGAGGCGGACCAAGCGAGAGAGCGGCGAGGCCAAGGTCGCACCACCCCGACCCGTGCCGTCCCCCGTGTCCCTGCCAGGAGTGAGTCCGAGCCACAGCTAAGCACTCTGCAGCACCCTCCCGCCCTTCCCAGCTCTCCCGCACATCGCCGCGAGCTGCTGCCGCCCCGCTCACCCTCCCCCGGCCCCGTCCTCATCGCTCGCCCGCCCTCACACCGCACCGGCGAGGCGAGGCACCCGTCCAGGCACTGTTGCACAGCCCGACAGGACCGCAAGTGCGCGAGTCTGGTCGCACGAGCTCGAGACGACGCGCTGGCAGAGATGACGACGCTCGCTCGAGATGGCACCGCCAGCGCACCACCAGCAGCTTGGTCGGGTCCTTACGATGCTGGCGAGGCTTCAGGAGAGGGCTGCAGACCGACGGGCGCCAACCAGCAGCTCGACCGGCCTGGTTCTCGTTCCTCCGCCTCGTCGACCAGCAGCTGTCTCCCTCCCGACCCTCGTGCACAGCGCTGACCCAATCCGTCCCACGCAGTGTCGCGGTCTTCGTACGACCGTACCCTCACCGTCTTCAGGTGCGCCGCTCTCCTCACGTCGTGACCCGCTCAAACCGCTCACACTTCCACTCGTGTTCTCGCAGTCCCGAAGGGCGACTCTACCAAGTCGGTGCGTCGCATCCGCTCACGTTTCTCCAGCCACTCCATTGCGAACGATGCTGACGCTGCAGCGCGCCTCCGCAGAGTATGCCTTCAAAGCCATCACGACCTCGGGCCACACGACTCTGGCAGTGCGCGGCGCAGGCGTCTCGGTCTGCATCACGCAGAAGAAGGTCCCCGTGAGTCCGCCTGGCCTCGAATCTGCTTGAGTGCGCCTGCTACTGCGTGGCCAAAGTGATCATGCGATAGTTTTGGCCGTGCACTCGACTGACGAACGCCTGACCCTGCGCAGGACAAGCTCCTCGACCCGGACTCGATCACCCACATCTTCCCCATCACCTCGTCCATCGGCTGCGTCATGACGGGTCGGACAGGTACGCCGCGCCCCTCCGCTCGCTTCCCGTCTCAACCGTCGACTGACCGTGCACCCGCTCGTCGCCCCGCACCGCAGCCGACGCGCGCTCGCAGGTGCAGCGCGCGCAGAGCGAGGCGACCCAGTTCCGCTACAAGTACGGGTACGAGATCACGCCCGACTTGCTCGCCAAGCGCATTGCCAACATCAACCAGGTGCGGGCGCTACCTTTGCTCGCTTCGGCATTCGCCCTCTCTCTCTCGCAGAGAGCAGCGTGCTGATCGGAGACAAGGCACTGCTTGCAGGTCTACACGCAGCGGGCAGCGATGCGGCCACTCGGCATCTGTGCGTCCCGCTCATCGCCTCGGCCGCGTACTCTCCCTCGCTGACCTGCTGCTCCCTGTCCGCCCCAGCCATGATCATCGTCGGCATCGACCCCGAGCTCGGCCCGCAAGTGTTCAAGCTCGACCCGGCGGGCTACTACGTCGGCTTCCACGCGACGGCCGCGGGGCAGAAGCAGCAAGAGGCGACCAACGTGCTCGAAAAGGCGTACAAAAAGGGCTTCCAGTTTGCCACCCGCGACGACGTCGTCGAGTATGCGCTCAAGACCCTCGGGCAGGTCCTCGCGACCGACTTGAAGGCGGGGGAGGTCGAGGTCGGGGTCGCCGAGCCGCATGCAAAGATCGCCGGCAAGAACGTCTTCCGCAAGGTGCGTCTCGTGTCGCGTTCGCGCTCGCGGCTTTGCAGTCGGTCCGACCGACTTGAATGCGCTGCTGATTGTTACGTTTGAGTTGCACAGCTGTCGACGGACGAGATTGACGCGGCGCTGCAGCGCCTGGGCGAGCGCGACGACTAGTCCGTCCCTCTCTCACCCGCTCCGCACTGTACCTCTCTCTCTCTCGCGCGCCTGCCTTCGCTGCCCGCTGCAACATCTACTCGCTGTACACATCTCTCGTCGGGTTGGGGCCGGGCAAGAGTGCAGAGAGTTCAACAAGCGATCGATACAAGGTAGGGATGGACGAGAACGCGCCAGACCGGCGAGTCGGGGCGTCGTCGGAGGGTATACAGCGTGCGCGGACGCGCGGAAGGGGGTATGCGAGGGGAGGAAGGGACCGAGTACGAGAGGAACGACCTAGAGTGAGCTCGAATGGTGCAACGGGGCTGGTGAGGGTGAGGCCCGAGACCAGGGAGCAGATATCGCAACGACAGGGCGGGAGGTGGGATGCGAGAGGCGGGGAACAGACGCTCGACCAGACTGGGAGTGGGGAGACGAAAGGCGTGTCTATGGATGGGGAGTCGTCTATTGCTGCTGGAGCGGGAGAGCCTCGATGCCCTCGGCGGCGAGGAGCTTTTGCAAGCGGCCGATGACTGCGCGGGTGCGAGCGCGTCCATGTCAGTACAGCTCGACGAGGAGAGAGGGAGTGAGTGAGAAAGGCAAGAGCGCACCTGCAGGAGGGAATGCCCGCGCCTCGGCCATGCGGAGCACTTCTGCCGCGCGCACGCCCTCGCCCGCCGCGAGCTCGCAGCGGATCATGGCCTCGTACGTCGACGGCTCGCGGAACGTCGGCTCGTCGCTCGACGCGGGCTGCTGCGCGCCCTGGTGGTGGTGCTTCGGGTGCCGGTCGATCGGGTGGTTGCCGAGCGACGCGACGCCCGAAGCCGGGTCGGCAAGCGAGAAGAAGACGGCGCGCGCACGGTCGTACAGGCCCTGCGAGGCGTAGCCCTGTGACGCGAAGAAAGGGTCAGCAGAGTGTAGAGAGGGAGGAGACGAGAGAGAGCGTCGCACCTTGATGAGCGAGTTGGCGACGTAGGCCGTCATGCGCACCGACCTCGCGCGCATCTGCTCGAGGTACTTGTCGCAGAGCTCGGCGCGCTGGTTGGCGACGAGCGCGTTGATGAGCGCCTCGTACACGACGGCGTCGGGCTGCGGGCCGTTCGGGTTGTGCTTGCTCGTCGGGTGCGTCGCGATCGAGTCAAAGATGGCGAGCGCGCGGTCGAGCTGCTTGGCGTGGATCCCGTACGCCGTGATGAGCGACGCCCAGTGCGCGCCCGAAACCGACACGCCGCGCGTGCGCACGAGCTGCGCAAACACCTGCTGCATGCGGTCGAGGTCGGGCTCGCCGATCGTGCCGTACGCGTCGAGGAGGAGCTTGAACGTGTGACCCGTCGGTGCAACGCGCGCGCGCACGAGCTCGTTGTAGTAGTGCAGCGCGCGCTCGCGGTCCGGCTTGGTCGACGTGTAGAACTGGATCATCGTATTGTATGGCGGGACGCGCGGCTTGAATTCGGGGTCCGACACCATCTCGGTGAACAGGTACGCCGCCGAGACGTCGTCGCCCGTCTTGCAGCACGCGTTGATGATGGCGCCGTATGTGATGGACGAGGGGCGAAGACCGTACTGCTTCATCAGCTCGAAGTACTCGAGCGCCTCCTTGGCGCGGCGCGCACGCGAGAGCTTCGAGATGAGCGTGTTGAAGAGGTAGACGTTCGGGCGGACGTTGAGGCGCTGCGACTCCTCGAAGAGCGTGAGCGCGACAGCGGCGTCGTCGGTCGTGTCGCGCATGTTGAGGATCATGGCCGCGTAGGCGTCGGCGGACGGCGCGCAGCCGGCTTGGAGGAGCCGGTCGCGGTGGTGGCCGACGTCGGCGAGCTCGCCTGCCTGCGCGAGCGCAACCATCATGCGGTCCTCGAGCATGGTCCAGGCGACCGACTGCGCTTCGGGCTGGCCCTCCATGGCGCCCAGGGCCTGGTACGCGAGAAGGTAGACCTGGCGGGTCTCCGCGATGCGGTGGTTGCGACCGAGCTGCTCGATAAGACGACCGTATGCCTCGGAGTGGGCGAGGCGGCCCTCCTGCGCCGCATGAAGCGCAGTCTGGAGCGCCTCGTTCGTCTTGCCGGCGAAGACGAGCGCGTCGAGCTTGTCAGAAAGGGCGCGGCTGAGCTTGTCGAACTCGGCGGTGGGAGGTGCAGGTGCAGCCTCGGCCGGCAGCTCGGCGAGGTAAGCGGGCGGAGTCGAAGGCGGCGTCGGGTACTGAGCAGGCTCTGAGGCGGATTCTTCGGCGACGGACGGGGCGGTGGCAGACGTGGCGGGCCCAAGTGAGTCGGACGTGAGCGAAGCAGCGTCCTCCTCGACGGCGACAGGGGCGGGTTCGGGCTCGGGCTCGACGGGGGCAACCGCCTGGCGAGCGAGGATCTCGACAACGCCGCGGATCTGCTCCGGGTTGAAGCCGGCCGTCTTGAGCGCCGCAGCGAGCGCGTCATAGTTGTACGCACCGCCGATGGGGATCTCGGCACCGCTCGCCGCAAAGTCGCTGAAGGCGACTTCGAAGCCGGGGAAGGCAAAGTCGGGCTTCATGCCGCGGTTGATGAGCGCAGCCGAGTGCGCAAACGCCTCGACAACGGTGAACCACTCGTCGCCGGAGAGCTCGAGTGCTGTGGCGTCGGCGTTGACGCCCTCGCGCGCGGTGAGGTACGCCTCGGCGACTGCGAGCTCGAGGCGCGGGATCGGCGCCCATCCGACGACGTTGCGGAGCTTGTTGTTCCACCCGACGACCTTGACCGCGTCCTTAAGGGACGGGCGGGCGACGCCAGCCGAGACCTCGATCTGTCCGGGGATGGTCTTTGAGGGCCGGAAGCCGAGCGCACCGGAGGCGGCGTCGACAGCGCGGAGGACCCAGTCGGTGCGCGAGCGGATGCCCTGCTGCTTCGCAACGGCAGAGTCCTCCGGCAGACGGCGCATGTGCGCGCGGACGATGTTGGCAAACTCGACAAAGGTGGCGGCAGCGTCTGCAGTACGGCCGGAGCAGCCGAGTGCCTGAGTGATGCGGGAAAGAAGACCGGTCGAGAGGGCAAAGTCTGCGCCGAGGTCGCCGACGACGTGACCACTGCGAGCAGCGCGCTCGAATGCAGCGCGGAACTCGGCGACAGCGTCCAGAGCGAGCGTGCGCTCATCCTGAGTCTGTGCCGACCAGGCGCGTGCGAGGTTGAGGTCCACGACGGCGACAAACTCCGAGATGGCGAGGCGGAAGTCGGCGTTGACGCGTGCGAGGTACGTGCGGAAGATGTGGTTCGCGAGGTCGCCGAGGTTCTTCTGAATCGCAACGTAGAGCGGGAGGATGTACGATCCGTGCGGCGGCACGTCGGACGTGCTCGGCTCCTGCGGGTTGGCGTAGCGGTCGAACCACTTCTTGGCCGAAACCTCGTCGGCTGCGTCGATGAAGCCGATGACGATGCGCGCGAGGGTCGGGGACGTGAGCGTGGCCGGGTAGCCGAGCGGGAGAGGGTCGGGCGAGTTCTGCGCGACGAGCAGGCGCTCGAGCAGAGCGACGGCGCCGGCGGCATCGCCAGCGTCGAAGAGGCTCTTCATCGCGTAGCCCCACACCCACTCGTCGCGGCCGGCAAAGCCGTTGAAGCCCTCGGCGGCCTCCTCGTACCGCGGCTCGGTGTCATACTTCTGCTTGACCGGGATCTGGCGGTACGAAGGGCGGCCCGAAGAGAGCCTACGCGCCGCGACATCCTTGTTGGCCGAGTCCTTGGCATACACAAGCTCGCCGCTCTGACGCGCAGCAAGGTACGCCTCGAGGACCTCGAGGATCGCAGCTGAGTCCTTCTCGTGCTGGCCGTAGACCGTGATGAGCGCCTGGTACGCGAGCTGCCCAGGCTTTTGGTGCCGGCTGCGCTCCATGCGCTCAAAGAGCGAAAGCGCCGTGTCGACCTGGCCGCGCGCCGCCGCGGCTTGGATGAGCATCGTCGGGATCTGCGAGTGCAGCTTGTCGGCGAGCGAGCCGAGCGCCTCGTAGATCTGGAGCGCGGGCTGGAAGTAGTCGTAGTCGGCGCCCTGGAGGGCCTCGAGGCGCTGGCGCTCGCGCTCGAGCGTAGCGTTGTTCTCAAGCCCCTCGATGCTCAGGACTGCCGACGTCGAGTCGGCCTCGGTCGCCGGGGCGATGCGCACATCCCACGGACCGCGAGCGGCGTTGGCGAGCAGCTTCTTCCGCTGGCGCTTCTCGATGAAGCGGACCAGCTCGCGAACCTCGCCGTCGCGCACGAGGAACGCCTTGAGGACGAGCTCGTACGAAGTGCGGTTCGGCTTGAGGCGGTCCGACTCGAAGAGCTGGTTGTACAGCTGCACGATGCGGTCGAGCGGTTCGTTCGGGCGCCGCGTGCGGTGCAGGGCCGAGATGGCAGTGTTGTGCACGAGGGTGGACCACTTGGTCGGATCCGCAAGGTACTGCTGCACGGCACGCTCGACCAGTGCCGGCTTGCCCGTCTTCTCGGCTGCGAGGATGGCGTTGCGGCGTTCCTACCGTCCACACATCTTTGGTCAGCGCTGAATGGATCCGAGTAGAGTAGGAATATCAGACGCACCTCCATCTCGGGCGTCAATGTGTCTTCGAGGAAAGGCCGCCGCCGCCCGTGCGGCGGCGGCGAGCCCGGCCACCGTGGTTGGCGACTCGCATCGTTGGCATCGAGAGGCGAGCCGGATGGTGGCCGCAATTCACGGGTGTAGCGGCGGGGCGACGCGGAGCGCGCAGGGGGGAGGTCGACCAGCGGTTCTGAAGAGGAAGGGAGGGCGGAGGTCGAGTTGCGGCGGACGCGCGAAACGGTCGCGGCTGGTGGTGCAGCGGCGAAAGAGGGGTCGGAGGGGTTGGAGGAGGGAGGGAGCGGCCGAGCGGAAGACGAGGCGAGTGCGGAAGTCGAGGTGTGCATTCCGCGCTGCGCAGCGGCGGGAACCGATGGCCGGCGCTTGTGCGCAACCAGCGGCGTCGTCGTGATTACGAACGGCGACGCAAGCGTCATCGTCGGGCGGTTCGAGATGCTCGCTCGTCGTCCAGAGCGAAGCACATCGGTCCCGACCTCGACGTCAATCTCGTCCGCCTCGCGCTCGAGCTCGGCGGCCTCCTCCGCACTCGGCGCACCGCGCGCAAAGGCCGAATGATACCGCTTCTGCAGCTCGGCGCCGCTGAGGCGGATGCCAGACAGGCCGGCTTCATCCGCCCGGAGCAGGTCTGCCGGCGCGCGCTGCGAGAGCGAGTTCTGGCGGGCACGCGCGGCGAGGGGCGCAGCGCGTGCAGGAAGCTGCGACGAGGTCGAGCGGAGGAAGGTGCGGCGGCGAGCATGCGCGATCGAGCGCAGGTCGTCGGCGTCGTCGAGCTGCGAGTCGGCCTGTGCAGCCTGGCCCTGCGAAAGCGACTTGCCCTGTGGGTATGACCTGTGTCAGCGCCGTCGTAGCCTGACAATGGAGGAGACAACGCACCTGGAAACCCCAGTGAGACGCCCAGCTGCCTGCCTTTGACGAAGCACCGCCTGCACCGCCCGCTGCGCCGCCCGACCCGGCTCCTGCAGCAGCTCCCGCGCCCGCACCGAGCGCTCCAGCTGCGACGCCAAGCGTCGTGGTGGTTGCGCCACTGCCGGCGTTGCTGGCGGCGTTGCTCACCGAGCCGAAGACATTGCTCGTAAAGTCGAATCCGGCCGGGTGAGTCGAGGGAAAGGCGTTGCGGAGGGTATTGAAGTGGTGGTGCGGGCGGAAGGACTGGGCGAGGTGCGTGAATTTGTACGAGAGGTTCACGACCATCTTGGCGTGCGTGCCAGCGCCGCGATCAGGCGGTCGCGAGCGGCGAGGAGGAAGAGGGCCTGGTCAGACGACTCGCGGGCGTCGAGCGAGGCTGCGCGGGTCGCTGCTGCCGTGCTGTAGGCTTTTGTGGAGGCCTGGTGCCTTGAGACGGGCACCGGAAGGGCGAGATGGGAGAGGGACTCTTCCTAGAGAATCTTCGGTCCGAGGACGAGGTGGGCGAGGGCGGAAGGTCGAGGAAAGGCGAGGGAGTCAGGCGGGCGTGTGCCTCTGCACTGTCTTCGCCAGCTCTTCGCTCGTGCGGTCTGCGATGTTGCGCGGTGGCGAGAGCGAGCAGAAGTGCGGCGGAAAGGGACGCGTTCGCCCCTCGGCACAGCCACGCTCTTCCGGAAAGCCACAGTTGAGTGTGCGGTGCTCTGGAAACACTGTCACGGTGCCTGTTCGCCAGTCTGCACTTGTCCAGGACGACGAGGCGAGACTTGTTTCCGGCTGGTTCTCCCCCTCTCGTTCCTCCGCTTCTCCTCGTCTCGTCGTCCCCTTTACTGCGCGAGAATGTCGTTCCGCCAGACCCTCGTCCGCCTCGCCGAGCACGCCCGCACCCCGCTCATCCGCTTCCCCGACCGCAAGGCGCCGCGTGAGCTCTGCCTTCCACTCCGTCTCTCCCGACTCGGCCGCGGTTTAGGCCGTCCTGCAACAGCCGGCTGCTCCTGCCGCCGTACTGCACGGGCTGTAGACTCGTGACGGTGGTCCTCGGCAGCTCACAGACGCAGCGGAAGGAGTGCACGAGCCGGCCGACCGATGACCTCGGAGACGACCGGTTGCGACGTCAAGCCCTCTCGTTGCGCTGCGGCCGACTGGACGACCGGTACAGAGGGTGTGCAGATACTGCGCAGCATGTCAGCCGCACGAGAGGCGGCTCTGTCGTTCGCTGCGTGTCCGGCATTCGCGGCGCTGGACGACCGACCGGGCTTGTTCCTCTGAAGCAGCCCGGGGAGCGTCACCAGATGCACGAGGAACTTGACAGCACGTTACAGGATCGACCCGCGCCCGAGGCGTCCAGCCTCACCTCGCCTAGCTCGCACATCCACTACCGTTCCCAGTTCAGTCCGCTAATCCTCCTTGCATCCTGCCCCGTCCCTCTCCGTCCCTATCCTCCGACCCACAGACAAGGCCCACGAAGCGACCGCGCACCCGTGCGCGCCGCAATCCGTGATCGACAACTTTGCGCGCTTCCAGGGGCAGCAGGCCAACCCTGCCGCGAGTGCCGCGCAGGCCTCGTCGTCGTACGGCGGGCCCGCCGCGCACTCGCAGGGCGGCGCGGGTGCGGGCGCGGGGGGCAAGGCGGTCGGCGCGGAGAGCGAGCTGCCCGAACGGCTGCGGAGGAGCTACTGGAGCGCGCTGAGCGAGGAGGAGCTCGACGCCGTCATGGTGCGTCCTTCTTGCCCCTGGGCAGCTTCGCCTCGAATTGCAGCGCAGCAGCAGCTCGGCGTCGTTCTGCTGTGTGCCAGCAGCACCGCGTCGTGCTGCCGCTAGTGGGCAGCTCGAGGCTCGCTGCCGGTTACAGCAGAAAATAAGACGCTGATGAACGGTTCGCCCGTGCACACAGTCCGGAGGCGCATCGGCAACAGCGCCCGTCACGCGGGAGTACAAGCTCAAGTGGTACACGCCGCAGATCTGAGCAGAGCCGACGCGGACCGGAGCATGTAGACTTTGGCGGGAGTGGGCGATAGGAGAGCTCGTTGTTATACCAATCTTTCCGAACGAATCGCACAGCTCGCGGCCTGAGCTGCAGTTCTCGATTCAACCTCGTTGTGCGCGAGCGATGGAAGTGAGTGCTGTTGTACATGGCACGAGGCGAAAGAGTCCTCCCCCTCGCCAATGTGCCCTCCTCCACCCCTGGCCTCTCCCGCTTCCTATGTCCAGTCTTTCCACCTTCACTCGAGCCCTGCGACCGGCTGTGACAGGTCGAGTCCAGCAAGGTCGAGCACGGCGCCGTCTTCGCGCGTGATCTTCCATCGCAAGACCTCGAACCGCCCCTCCTTGCCTCGTCGGATCGAGGTGAACGACGCAGTCCCTCGTGCTGTGTAGGGCGGGGAATGTCAGTCTTGGTAATGTTGAACGAGTGCACGGCGAGCCACGGTCGAGCAGCGGTCGCCCAGGTGGGGGATAGCTTGACGGTGAGGAAGCGGCTGCAACGTACCCTTGGAACCTCGAACCGGGAACTGCACGTCGATCCTGCCTGCAAGCATGTTGATCTGTGAACAAATCAGCCTGTAAGTCACTGCACTTCATGAGAGCGCACCGCAAGTCCGCACAATGCAGACTCGCAGAACGGCAGAGACAAGCGCCCGAGACGCACCGAGCCCTTGATCCTAACGAAATCCGCCACCAGCGGCTCGATCTTGACGCCGTCACCCAAGAAGTCCTTGACCGCGGGCCAGCTGCGGAGCTGGAACGCGAGCGAGCGCACGACGGACGAGTTGGCGCGCTCGTTGTTGGTCGCGTACGCGAGGAAGAGACCCCACGCGCCGGCCGAGATGAGCGCGAGCGAGAGGTAGAGCGGTGCGCGGGACTGCGGGGGTTACTGGCGCGGTTCAGCACGCGCGAGAGTGGGTGTAGAGGGAGGGAGAGGGGAGGTACCTTGAGCTCGGGAAGGTCGCGCTCGCCCTGCTGCTGGTAGTGCGCTCGTCGCCTGCCAGTCGCTGGCCGTGCGAGGGGCTCTCGTGCCGCAGCGTGTGCGGCAGAGGAGGTGGAGAGGGAGTGCCGAGGGGTCGAGAAGGCGGGAGCAGCGAGAGGAGCGACCAAGCGGGGGAGAGCCAGCGGGTGCGCTGCGGCGCGCAGTGGTCGTGCTAGTGCCGGTCCGAGCATCTCTGCAGCGATCGGAGCTGGTTGAGTGCACGTGAGGAGACGAAGCGAGGACGCCATGAATCTTCGCCTCGAAGTGTCCTCTCACTCGGCGCTTGAAGAGCCGTGCTGGTGTTCACCTGTGTCTTGCTACGCCATTGCTGCCTTTCGACTGCTTCAGACGCGCTCCCACCGTCGTGTTCTCTTTCTCCAGTCTTCATCAGTTTCGACGCTTCGCTCGAGTTTCTCCGCCCCGCGCTGCTCAGAATGGCGACCGACTACCGCCAGTCGTGCCTCGTATGTGGTCTGCACGCGACGCTGCGCTGCTCGGGCTGCGCCAAGGCCGGCATCGACCTCTTCTTCTGCTCGAAGGAGCACCAGTCTCTTGTGAGCGCCTGCTGTGCCTGATCAGTCCTCGTGTCCACTGCACTGACATGCGACCATCTCACGCAGGTCTGGCCCACTCACCGCCAGGTCTGCGGACCGGGTAAAGCGAACCCTTTCCTGTTCCCCTTTCTCTCGAGCGACGAGCTTGCCGACATGATGGCGCACCTCAACTGGAAGAACCCGGACCCCGTTGACGAGTACCTGCGCTTCACGCTTTCGGAGATGTACCAAGTCAAGCTCGGCGAGCCTCCCGAAACGCTTCCCGTGAGTCGCTCGTTGAACCGATAGACGCGCATTTAGCTCACCGGTACCCCGTCAAAGTTCGCGTTGCCCCTCTTCTTCACGAAGAAGACCGAATTGCCGACCGAAGGCACGCAGAAGGCTCTGGTCAATTTCCGCAATCTCAACCATTCCCGTCACCAGTCTCAGAACAAGGGCGACCCGACGGGCTTCTGGGCCGTCACGAACGCGTACGAGATGATTGGCTATGTTCACAAGATTTGCTGGCAAGGCGGCCCCTTCCCGAGCTGGTACAGTGAGCTGCACCACCGACTCGCCATTCACGCCGCCATCGTCATCCTCTCCAAGCAGGCCGCCGACTCGACGATCTACAACCGCTACGTCGACGAGGCCTGGACGCGCATCACTGAACTGATCTCGCAGCGTGTCGCGGCCGAGTCGCCCACCATGGCGGCCATGCTCTTCCACCAGATCAGGATGTGCGACCCGTACTCGGCGGTGTCGAAGCCTCCTCCGTAACCTCGCTTGCGCTCTTCTCTCCGCGTCCCTCACGCTGTGTTGCAAAAGCTTTGTGAAATGTGCAAGATGCCTTGCCCATCCAATTCAGAGAGCGACAGGCGTTTCATCGTTCGTCGCCTTCAGAGGTCAAAACAGTCTGTCTCAGTCAATTTCGCCTTGCCGTGCGGCGTCTAGCTTTGAGTCTGTAAGATCCACGTAGCCAGCTGCACAGGCTGAGAAGGTGTCGTGTGTCGCCGCTTTGGTCGTCGACACGACGGGTCGCGCTCGTCGCTTTCCGCTCGCACGACCTCTCGCTGCTCAGATCCGCCGTCTGGTTGCTCGACAGGCTTTCTAGAGCTATTCTGCACGTCTGAAGAGCGCGACCCGCCTCCCACGCTCGGTTTCCACCTCCCAGTCTCCCCGCGCCTCCACCATGCCTTCGCTCGATAAGCGCTCAAAGAAGAAGCAGCGCGTCGACGACAGCTCGGGCGACGACGAGCCGGGCACGCAGGGCGCGCGCAACGACGCCCTCCTCGCCAAAGTCGACCCCGAGTACCTCAACAAGCCGATCGACATCAAGCAGGGCGAGGCAAAGACGCGCGCACTCGTCGCCAGCCTCGGGACCGTCAAGAAGAAGCTCGGCGAGTCGATCAAGACGCTCATCGACATCGCCGGCGAGATGGCAGAGACGCTTTCCGAGGAGCACCGCGACGAGGACTACCACGAGGATGCGAAACTCGCGGCGCTCAAGAATGACGTGCGTGGCAGGGCTGCTCCTTCACCTTCTCTGACCTGCCGAAACGCTATGCTGATTCGTGGAGCCTCGTGCGATCACAGAAGATCATGTCACAACTGGATCGCGACTTCCGCGCCGCTCTCGACCGCGAAGCAGAGCTCGAGATCCGCATGACGACCGCCAGCGACCTGCGCATGCGCATTGCGCAGGGTCATCAGATGGTGCGTCTGCTGAATGCTCGACTGCTCGTCACGCCGTTAACGCAGCGAGTCGATGGCTTGCCCGCGTTCCTTCGTCGCACGCGCAGACCAACGTCCACAGGTGGTACGAGGACAAGGCGAAAGACAAGCTCGAGGAGTACACGAGCAAGACGCCGCGACAGCGGTATGAGAACAATGTGCTGTTTGAGCGCTACCGCACGCTCGTCTGGGTGCGGCCAGCCCTTCCTTCGCATTCACTCTTCCCCTCGCTGATTATTCGGGTCTGTCATCTTCAGGAGAGCTACACGGACGGGCGTGGCGTGCCGAACATAAAGAAGTTCCTGCCGCGAGGTACGCTCCGCTCGACCCCTCTGCTTCCGCGGCTGTGCGCAGGCGTGCCCTGACACCCGTGATCTCTCTGCAGAGGAGGGCGATGACGAGTCGGACGACGAGGACTTCGAGTTTGGCGCGCAGACGCACAACTTCCAGTGCCCCATCACGCTCAGCACGCTCGAGGACCCGTACTCCTCGTACGTCTCACGGCTCTCCAGCTCCCACAAACGGCCTGTGACCCTGACTCTTGCGCGCGCAGGTCTCTCTGTCCGCACTCGTTCTCGGGCGACGCGATCAAGGAGCTAATCAAGAGCAGCGGCGGGCGGAGCCCGTGTCCCGTCTCGGGGTGCGACAAGTCGCTCACGCTCGGGACGGTGCACGCCGACGAGGGCCTGCGCCGGCGTGTCGCGGCGCACGTGCGGCGCGTCAAGGAGGGGAGGGCGCCGGGCGCGACGCAGGGGAGAACGTTTGAGCAGATGGACCTCGACTCGGAGGACGAGGACGAGGACGACGATGGGGAAGAGGCGCACAGGGTCAAGAAGGAGATGATCAAGGCGGCGCGTGCTTGAGGGTGGGGAGTGTCGCTGTACTGCTCGCGTCGCTCTGTTGTGCTATACGTCTCTCTCTTCGACTCGCGGTGCACTTTCTGACCATCTCTCCTGCGAACTCCGAGCGATTGTAGAGAGAGATTCGCGAATCGGAACGTGATTGGGCGGAGCAAGACAGATCGTCAAGTTCTCGAGATCGATGTTTTGGCGGAATGAGCGCAGAACAGGCAGCACATGCCGAGAACTCGTGCAGAAGATGTACAGCTTGAGGTGACAAACAGTCGGTAGCGCCGCGCACATGTCGCTAGGTGCGTAGAGTTCGAAAGCATCCCCGTGCATGACGGCGAGATGCGAAACGGCACTGCACGCTTGCAGCAGACGGTGGAAGCTTGTCGTCACGGAGTGCTGCTGCTCATTGGGGACCTGGCAGTCGACACAAGTGATGGTGAGGGCTTTGACGAGTGCCAGGAGGTGCGGCAACTTGGTGAGGGCGAGGTGCTGGTTGAAGTCCTCGGCGAAGTCGATGGTGAGCTGGCGCATAGCGAGCTTGCGCGCCTCGTTGAGCCACTCGCGACAGACCAGACAAAGTCTCGTGCCTTCGGCGCGGCATTCGGCTTCGCTCAGCTCGTCGCCGAGGCGCTCAAAGACGAGCGAGACGACGTCGAGCGGGAGACGAGGCGGCGGCATTACGGCAGTGGGGCTGCTGGGGACAAGCGCTACGATCAGGACAAGCCCGCAAGGAGCCTGTGCACGTCGGCCTCTGCGACGCACCAGCTCAGCCTGACCTGATGAGCGGAAGAAGTCTCGGGCGAGCAGGAGGAGAAGCGGTCTCGTGGGCGGAAGCGAAGAGCGGCTAGGCAGAATGACCAGGCCTTGCGCTATCTAGCAGAGCACAGCACACGTTCTCTTGCGGGCTCGAGCGAGTCGACGGAGACAGACCTCGTCCTCTCGCCGGTCATACCAAGACCACATCCGCGCCCTTCCGCTCGGAGCTCTCGAAGGCACGAACAACACGCAGGTGGACACCTCGCTAGGCCTCGACCCACCCACGCGATGTCGTCCGGTCCCGCGTTGTCCTCCCCACTTGGCTCGAGCCGGCCCGCATCCTACGACGATGCAGCAGCGTAAGTGCGGCTGGCCAACCTCTACGGGAATCTTACGAGCTGACACGACTGCACTGCACACCAGGCCACACTTCATGACGCGGACAGAGGCCATCCGAGGTGCCGCCAACCGCGTCCTCTTCTCGCAATTCTACATCCTGCTCTACCTGAGCATGGCCATCCTCTCGTGCGTTCTGTTGCACATGCGCTGCACCGTGGCCCGACCGGTCGAGCTGACGGCACACTGCCCGCAGTCTCGTGACCGTGTTCCTCTCGGCAACATCCGACTGTCCAACCCTCACCTTCTACGTCCTCGAAATCATCGTCAACACGACAATGATTGCCGAGGTCGTCATCCGGCTCGTCGCGTTCGGAAAGGTGAGCGGAGCTTGCTGTCTCGCACATCCTCCTCGTCGCTGATATTCGCCTCTTTGCCGTGTGCAGCAATTCTGGCAGTCGTGCGTCCTCCTCCTTGGCGCACATCAGCTAGGAAGTGCTCTGCCTGGCCTTGATTGGGTCGCTGACGCATCGAGACTCCGCAGGTACTGGAACGCCCTCGACCTCGCCATCACCGTCTTCTGCGCCATCACGCTCGTCGTCATCTTCTTCTCGGGCTGCTCCGCAAAGGGAGAAGAGGTCTTCGACACGTTCCTCCTCGTCGTGCGCAACCTGTTTCAGTTTGGCCGCTTGGCGATCGTCTTGCGAAAGTGAGTGCACGGAGACTAGCTTTTCCAGGTCTTGTCTCGAGACAAGCTGGCGGGCTGCCGTCGTCCGACCAACGCTCACGAATTCACCACGCGCAGATCTGGCAAGTCCGTCTTTGCACGCCCAGCCCCCATCGACCTCTCTGCCGCGCGCGCCTACTCACTCGACCTCGACCTCGACGACGAAGAAGCGCTTGCGACCGAGCGACGCGCGATGGGCGGCGACGTCGAGGCGCAGCGCAAGCAGGCGCGGAGAACGGGCGAGGACGGGAGGCCATTCTTGCTCGACTCGGACGAGGAGGATTAGCGTAGAGGGCGGGCCGCAAGGGAGGTGTATTGCTACGTCGTGCGCAGCGTGTGATGCCTCGTGATTCGACTCGCTGGTGCAAGGCTCACTTCGTCACTGCTTGCTCAGGGCGTTGCGCTCGCAGACAGGGGCTTCTGTGCCGGCGTACTGTCTGCCTCACTTCAGCTCTCACCTCTTGTCCACGACCGCGGAACGACACTGATGATCAAATTTTCGAGGCGTTTCTCCGCGCAGCTCAGAATGCAAAGTCCCTCAGATGACACCGAATACGTTGAGCAACATGACGAGGAGGACGCAGCGGAACCCGCAGAACCCGCCCACGCTCCATGCGCACCTCTTTGCCCACAGCCGCTCCTCCGCGCGCCACACTGCCTGTGCCTCTCTCCTCGCGCTGCGCAGGACCGCCTCTTCGAGCGAAGGGTGCGCGCTCCACCGGTTCCACGCCCGATCGAGTCGCGCCGGGTCGTCCTCCTTGGCGACTCCCGCGCCCGTCGCAGCCTCCTCGACGTCTTGCTGGCTGCGCCAGAGGAACGAGAGGCCCCAGAGCCAGAGCGGCGGGCAGAGGAAGCCGAACCAGAAGCAGCGTTCGGCGCGCGTCTGCGGCGTAGCGGCATAGGCTGGCGGCGCTGCTGGCGGCGCGTCGGGGATGTTGGGAGCCGCAAAGAGGTCGGTCGGGCTGAGATGGGGGAGAGTTGGGACGATAGGGACCGCCGGAAAGGAATAGAACGAGAGTGGGTCGACGGAGGGGCCAAAAGACGACGGGACATGCGACGCCTGGTCGTACGCCGGTGGTGGTGGGAAGGTGTAGGAGATGCCGACGAAGTCTTCACGTGGCCGCACTGCTGATCTCGCTGACACTTGTGCTGGGTCGCGGCGAGACGGGCACGGGTAGATGGTGGTCGAGGTTGTCGAGTCCAGCGGGGCAGCCGCGAGTGTCGCCAGCGAAAGGGTCGTTGTCGTCTCGATAGTGACTGAGACGGACGAGGCAGCAGAGCCACGGCGCTGGGAGACAATGTCGGACATGGCCAGGAAGGGGAGGCGAGACTTGACGGGAAAAGACGACGGAGAGAGCAGAAGGAAGCTAGAAGCATCGTGAACAGCTTGCAGCTTCGCAGAACAAGCACTTCGATGAGACGAGCGAGCGAAGCGGAAGCGTCGAGACGACGACGCGGCGAAGGCGAAGGTCCGCCCGTCGACCGTTGCAATCGCGAGGGGCGCGTGCGCCCCGGATACCACCTTCCCGAGCCTTGCAGAGGCTTACACTCGTCTCACAGGACTCACAGGATACAGACTTTCGCCAGACAGGGCTGTGTGTGCAGTGTGCACCGAGACGTGTATCCCCGTCGGCCTTCTCAATCCCCCCTCGTGCGCTGCGTTCGCCCCATTCAGCCTCGCGTTCATCGCGCCCCACCTCGTGACTGGTGCGCCTGCTGTTGGCAGATGTGAACTCGCCACGATCGCCCTACAAGAAGGCCCACAGAGAGGCGCTGTCGCGCCAGCTGCTTTCGCTTCGTTTGCTCCTCGCCTTTTCCATCGTTGCGGCGCTGACCGCGCGGCTGGTGCTCCAGCGTGGCTCCACCGTGTTCGTACAGTGCCCCTCTCGCAAGAAAAGCTTGCGTGTATGGCTGCCCGACCCTTGACGCCCGGCCTGACGCTCGCTGAGCGGGCTCGCTTGCGTCACTCGACGACGACGCGGAGGGGAAGCGTCGGCGGTCGCTGCGTTCTTCTCTTCCTTCTTCACATTTATTTGATCCACAAACCGCTATGTCTGCCCACGCTGCTACCTCCTCGACCAACACCGGCAAGTCGGCGCCCGCCGTCTCTGGCTCGACCCGCGAGTCGCTCGTCGAGGGCAACACTACGGGTGCTGCTGGCTCCCGCACCGGCCCCATTGGCCGTACGTCGTCTCACAAATCATCGACAGTGAGCTAGACTGACCCCGATCTACGAACGACAGAGCCCACGGTCGGCGAGGAGATGGGTGTCACGCTCGGCAACGACTTCCGCCTCGCCAACACGAAGGCGGACCCGCGCGAGTCGGACCTGACCGAGCCGAACGCGCTCGCAGGCGACATGGCGTCGACGGCGGGCCCCGGCGGCGATGCCAAGCACCGCGAGGCGACCGCGCACGAGACCAAGGGCCTCCGCCAGCGCCTCGAGAACGCCGACGAGCGCGAGGACCGCGAGGCGCGCGGCTACGACGAGCCCATCAACCGCATGCGCCAGGTGAGCTCAGCCGTTTCTCGTATCTCGAGCACAGATGGGTTGGCAGTCCCGCGAGGCACCTCAGTTCGCGGCGCGAAACCGCGTCAGCTCGGCTCAACCACTCGCCGGTCCTGTTCTCTTGCTCGCTCATACTGATGCTCTTCTCTGCTTGTGCAGCCCACCGACACCGTCAACCCCTAAGTTCGGTGCATGACGTCGTCCAGGTCGAGGTTGAGGAGGGAGAGGGCCTGTCGTGCCCGCCTGTATCTAGTGTAACGACAACCACAATGCATTGCAGTACTCTCGCACCGCCTGCCTACCGAGGACCGTTCAGACCGGCAGCTTTGCGATGACGGGCTGATGAGAGAGCGGTGCGGGGCTGCGAGGCTCCCGTCTGCGCGCGAGCCAGTGAGATCTGCCAGATGGGCTTGGTAGTGCACTCTGGCATTTCCCGCAAGCGCTAAGTGCGAGGTCGAGGTGGCGTCTTCCTCCTGACAGCGTGAAGGCGGCGAGTCGCTCAGCCTGGCCTCGACAAACTCTGCGCATTCGCCGAGATGCGCTGGACGAGGCTGCTGTGGCTGCCAGTCGCAGCTGCACTCGCACACAAGCCCAGCCACCCGCCCCCGCCCGATACCTCGACCCTCGTCGACCTCCTCTCGGCATCCGACGACCACCAGCTCCTCCTCGCCGCCTTCCAGCGGGCCAGGCTCATCCCGACGCTCAACCGACTCAACGGCAGCACCCTATTCGCCCCGACCGACAAGGCAATCCGCGATGCCCGTGACCGGGACCGCAGCGGCGTGAGCGCAGGTGGGGAGGACCGCATCTGGTCGGCCGTCGTCGAGTGGGTCGACGAGGGGCGCACGGCAGCTGGAGACAGCTCAGACGAGGAGCATGACAACCTCCAACTCGCCCTCCGCGACACGCTACTCTACCACGTCCTCAACTACACCCTCCTCGACAACCCCGCCGTGAACCGCACCAACTCGTCCGAACCGGCACCCAAACCCCTCCCGCTTGACCTCCCTGTCCTGCACGAGACCCTCTACTTCCCCTCCCTCTTCCCCTACAACCGCTCGTTCCCGGCGCCGCCGTCTCTGCCAGGGACCGAGCCGGATCGCCCTGACCCGGACGCACCAAAGGACCGACCCGAAGGACTACTGCACGGCGAGGGCCAGCGCGTGCGCATCTTGCGTAAAAAGGACGACAAGGACGACGAGGTCTGGGTTGGCGTCGACTGGAAGGGCGAGAGCGGCATGAAGACGGCGCAGAAGGCCCGCTTCGCTCGCAACGGCGTCCTCCTCGCAGTCGACGCTGTTCTTGACAAGCCGAGAGACCTAGGTGAGTGCGACCTGCTCGACACGCGCCTGCCGTAGCTGAGCAGCCTGCTCGCAGCCACCATCATCCGCACGACCCCCGAGCTCTCCACGCTTGCCTCGCTCCTCCCGAGCCCCGTGCTCGACTACCTCTCGACCGCCCCGCATTTGACGCTGTTCGCGCCAACGAATGACGCCTGGGCCGCGCTTACCGAGCTTGAGATGCGATACCTCCGCTCCGGGCTCGCCGAGCTCGACTTGAGCGAGATCTTTGGCGACGGCGCGAGCCAGTCGGGCGCGGGGAAGGGTAAGGTCGGCTATCTCGACCGTCTCGTCGGACTGAAGGGCAAGGACAAGACGAGCGTGACTTCGTTGCGCAACGGAACGATCGAGGTTACTGGGCAGGGAGAGAGGACGGCTGTGCAGGTCAACGGGACCAACGTTCTCACCGGAGATGTCCTCGCCAAGAACGGTGCGTTGAATTCTTACAAACAGTATCGGTGTGTATGCTCATGCTCAGGATCTCGCAGGCGTTATCCACACCCTACCCTCGCTCCTGCTCCCGTCCGGCTCGCTCGCTCTCACCGCCGAGAAATACCTCATCGCCCTCGACGCGACCCACTTCGTCACACTCCTCCGCTCCGTCAATCTCTCGCACTACGTGCAGGTTCCGTCGAACGAGCCAGGAACCGTCATCGACACGCCTCTCCCGCCACCCCTTTCCGACCCACACCAATTCCCGCTCCCCGGCAACCTCGCTTCAGCGCAGGACACCAATAAGCGCGAACGCTACACGATCCTCGCCGTCAAAGACGATGTTCTGGCCGCTTCAATTGCCCCGCTGGGCGCAGGCGCCGTGCTCCCGTCGTCCCTCGATTCGCCCATCCTGAACGGCCACCGCCTCCCGCCAGCCGGCAGCGACGCGCTCCGGGAGCTCCTGTCCTACCACATCGTCTCGGGCCAGTGGGTCCCCTCCAACCTGGAGGACAACATGCTCCTCGGCACCGAGTTGCGCACGAACGCGCTCCGCGGCGCGCGGCAGCGCATCCGCGTCGGCGTGCAGGGCGAGGAGGGAGGCCGTGGTGACGGATGGGAGAAGAGCAAGAAGGGAAAGAAGGGCAAGGGCGGTGGCGGCGGCGGTGACGACGAGAACGAGCTTCTGAGCTGGGGCGGCGCGAACGTCGTCGCGGACCCGGTCGTTGTCGGCGACTCGATCATCTACCTCCTCTCGTCACTTGTCGAGCCTCCGCCCACAGCCATCACCGCCGCTGTCTCCGACCTGCGCCTGTCGACCTTCGTCGCGGCCGTCTATGCCGCCGCTCTCGACGGGACTCTCGCGACCCAGCCGGCCGTGTCGTACCTGGTCCCGACCAACAACGCCTTCGGTGCCCTCGGCTTGACGATGCAGTACCTTCTACTTCCGTCTTCCCGCCCGGAGCTGCGGTCGGTTCTGAAGTATCACGCCGTCGACGAAGTCGTCTACAGCGACGACTTCCCGCGCTCAGGTGGCACGCGATACCCGACTCTGCTTGACGGCGCCGAGATCTATTTCGAGCACGACCCGGTCAATTCGACACTTTCGGTTCACGGCCCGACGCTCGGCGGCCTGCCCGCCAACGGCGAGTCGCGCGATGCCGCCGTCGTTGAGGGCGACATCCTCACCGAGACGGGCGTGTTGCACGTCCTCGACCAGGTTGAACTCCCGCCCGAGCTCGACATTACGCTCGAGAAGCTCTTGCGCGGCGCAAAGGCCAACACGATGATCGACCTGATCCGTGCCGCCAACATGACGTGGGTCCTCCGTGGCGAGCACCCGCCTAGCGACAACGAGGCTACTGCCTTGCGCAAGGTTTATCAGCGCAAGGGCTCTCGCACAGGCGATGACGACCTCGCATACACGATTCTGTGCCCGAGCGACAAGGCCTTCTCTCGCCTCAACCTCACCTACTACCACTCGAACCCGGCCGCGCTCTCGGCGCTCGTGCGCCTGCACGTGATCCCGACGACCGAGTCGTCGTCGTCTGGCTCGCCCTTCCCGCCGCGCACCGGCGAGCCGGGCTCGCCGCTCGTTCTGGAGGACACCAAGTCGTATGCTACGCTCCTCGACAAAGGCCAGCCAGGCGGCTCGAGCGCGTACGGCACGGTCGCGTTCCGCAAGTGGGGCGCCGGCGAGGATGCCTGGATGGTCGGGATCCAGGGTGCGAGGGGGACCAAGGGCGAGAGCGATGCCGCTCGCGTAGTTGCCTGGGGCCGCGCAACGCCCTTCTTTGTCGACGACGACGGCGACGGCAGCGGAGGCGACGGTGACGATGCCCTTTCGACGCTTTCGACGCGCCTCGCTGCCGCTGGAGGGGTCATCTCGATCGACTCGGTCCTCCTGCCGTACGAGCCGGGCTGGTTCCGCCGCTGGGGCTGGATCGTCCTCGTCTCGCTCCTCGGCGCCGGCGTACTCGTCCTCGCAGGCCTGTTCGCGCTCCGCACGTACCGCAGGAGACGGCAGGCGCGGTACGAGCGCCTCCTGCAGGAGGACGACGACGATTAGACGCGCCCCGCTCTCCCGCATGTTCGCATGCTACTGTCTTCACTTTTCTCTGTAGCATTGTACCGCATCTTGCCCCATACACTTGACCTTGTAGATGCCGTTTTGCTCGTGTAACCGCGTTTCGCTCGGACAAGGCCATGCTGTGAGTCGGGTTTCTACCGGTTCCTGAGCCTTTCGCAGGGAACCCTCCCTCTGGTTGTGCACAATCGTGTACAGCATGTCGTACACCTGCTTGTCTGAAAGCTTGCCGAATTGACCTTCGTTGGCATCCGCTCGTCGAGCATCTCCAGGTCCCGCTCGACCACACCGCTCTTCCGCCGCTTTAGGACCGCTAGACGCTTTAGACCGCTACGATGCCAGACTATGCCTACCCTGAGGGCAACACTGCCCTTATCCGCTCGCTCCAACTCGAAGGTGCGCTCATCGAACCGCTCGTCTTTGATGGCTCGTTGCATCGTCTTCGCTGCATGCTGAAGGATCTCTGTCCGTGCAGCGCATCCTGAAGGCGGCTTCTTCAAGCAGACACACATGATGGAGGAGAAGGTGCCGTCGCCGTTCGCCAGTGCGTCCTGATCTTGCTCCCTCCGCACTTCATCATCTACCAGCGTTCTTTTGCGTCCAAGTCTGAATCTGGACGCTCGTTGCGACGCTTTGCAGACGGTCAGGAGCGCCCGTTAGCGACGCAAATCTACTATCTTCTGGCCGCCTCTTCCTCGAACCCGAAATCCCACCGCGGCAAGCTGCACATGAATGCGAGCACGACGTACCACACGCTGCATCAGGGACGCGCGCGGTACACGCTCGTGCGGCCGACAACGGACGGGAGCAAACCCGAGATCAAGCACGTCGTGATGGGCGCGGACTCGGAAAAGGGCGAGACGAGGCAGCTTGTCGTCGAGGGCGGATGGTGGAAGGCCAGTGAGGTTCCCGAGGAGGACCTCAAGGAGGGCAAGGAGGATGAGACGGGGTGCTTGATTTCGGAGGTGGTCGTCCCAGGTGCGCACACTCTCGCTCGCTCGGAGCAAGGCAAGTGTTTGACGATCCTCTCGCGCGAGCAGGGTTTTCTTTCGACGACCACAAGTTTCTCACCAAGAAGGGGCTCGTCGAGCTTTACGGCGGTGACGAGTCTGCAGCGGAGGTGCAGCAGCTCCTGCCGTACGTCCAGGAGGACTAGCTAGAAGCTCTCGACCCGCCAAAAAGCGGCTCGCATAGAAGGATGCACCGTGTAGATAGACTTGCGATGGTATTACGAGCAATGCAAGACGGTCATCTATACATCCGCGAGCTGGATGCCCGGGCCCTGGGTGGAAGAGATGAGCACGCGAGTGATGGCAGCTGCGGGTGACAAGCGAGTCAGCTTCTCGTTTGCGAGCGAAGGTTTCAAGTAGCAACGCACGTCGCTTGACTCGTGCGGGAATGCCGTTGACGGCGCCCGCGCCGCCGAGCGCGATGTCGGAAACGGAAGCCAGGAGGGTGTGGACGTTGTCGGCGAGCTTCTCGGGGGTGAAGTGCAGACGACCGATTGCTGCGGAGAGACAGAGTGAGCACGCTGCGACGCGTGGAGGGGGAAAAGGCAGGGCGGCGCACCTGCCCGCACGACACCCTTGTTGTCGCTCTTCCAGTCGAGACCTCCGCGCGCCTCCTTGATGGCCTGCACAATGTCGTCCGAGACGGTTCCGCGCTTGACGCTGGGCATCAAGCCACGCGGACCGAGCGTACGGGCGAGGGTCGGGTTGCGCTGGAAGAGGGAGAACATGTCGCTCGTCGTGATGAGCTTGTCGGGGCTCAGGTCGCCGTTGAGGATGCGGTCGATCAGCTCCTCGCCGCCGACGACGTCTGCGCCTGCTTCGCGCGCAGCCTGCGCCTGGGCGCCCGAGGCGAAGACAACGAGCGTGGCCGACTTGGTTGCCGAGGCGCACGAGTGCGGGAGGAAGACACGGCCGCGGAGGGCGTTGAGCTGGATCGAGTTGGAGGGCTTGGTCGTGATGTTGATCTCGTAAGCAGCGTTCGGAGTCTTGGGAGACCATTCCTGTCGGCCCGCATGAGCGTGTTCGCCCGACAAGGTAAGCTCGAGGAAGTGCGGAGGAGGAAGAGCGGGACGCACCTGCAGGACCTTTGCTGCCTCGTCGAGCGGCAGCACCTTGGTCTCGCTGCCCCGTGGGCCGCCCCGCCCGGCACCCTTCTCTGCCCGTTCCCGCCGTGCGATGCTCGTCTTGTGCAGCGGCGAAAGCACCCTCTTGGACGCGCTCGCGCTCGCAGAGAAGGCCCGGCTGGGCGCAGCCTGCAGCAAAGGCTGCTGCACGGCCGCGAGTACCGTTCGTGCACACCGGATCGACATGGTGAGCGAGTGGGAGAGCGCGACAGGCGGAGTGGCCCGCGAGGAGCAGGAGGTGATGAGCAAGAGCCACCGTCTTCTGCAGTACTGCGCATTTTGAGACGGGATGACCCTTGTCTGGCTACCATGAAAATCTTGCAGAACAGAGACACAGGCAAGCCGCGACATGGGGGACTCCCGACCCTCGCTGGAACGGAAGGCACAACCTCTAGAGTCACATTCCGGCGACCACCTGCCGCACACTGCTACACCGCGAGCACACCTACGCCTCGGCACTGTCCCGCTGCTTGAAGAAGGCGACCCGCTCCTTCTCGCGCTCGCTCCGGGGCTTCTTGCCCTGCTCCCAGCCGAGCTGGCCGCCGGCGAGGTCGTACGTCCCGACGAGCGCGCCCATGAAGGCGCACATGCCCATCGCCTTGGGGATCGAGCCCGTCCGGATGCCCGTGACGAAGCCCGCCGCGCAGCCGCCTGCTGCGCCCGCGACGCCGTTCGTCTTGTCCTCGATCATGTTAGCGACCGTGTGGTCGACGTAGGAGAACGCAAAGCCCGCCGACGCTGTCAGTAAGAAAGCAAGAGTCAGTGGGGATTCTACGGGCGAGCAGCGCCGTGCTCGAACGTGACGCTGAAATACGCAGCGACACCGTGCACAGCCCGCAGCGACTCGCAGCTCGCGCCAGAGTCTCCGCCTGCTCTGTCGCGGAGCTCATGCAGTCCCTTTTGACAGAGAAAGGGCCAGCGTACCGAAGTAGCCGATCATCCACCCGGTGCGCGAGAAGACACCCATGGCGCCCTTGTTGTGCGTCTCTACGGCATTGCGGATGGCCGAGACGAAGAGGCCGACGCCGGCGCCGGTGAGTGCGACGTTGAAGGCGGGAACAAAGGGCGAAGTAGGCGAGTAGGCTTTGGGGAGAGGCTGCTGGAGGGGAGCGAGGAAGGGGCGCGGAGGGAGCGTAATGTCGAGGTTCTCCCGCGGCTGCTCGTACTGTTGCGAGTTCCAAGCATTGCTATGGTCAGCTTTTGTGCTCTCCCTGGGCTGGTCGTGCCGCGGCAGGCTTCATCTGCTGGAGCGCGAGATGACCTCGAGCCTGCGATCGTGTCGACCCGAGCGGAGACGCACCGACGGCATGGCTGATCTCGAGAGCTGCGAAACAGACTGGTCAACCTAGCGCTTCTGTCAAGCGGAGCGGGATGGCTCACGCTGGACGGCGTCGACGAATCCGGGTGCTCAGAGCTGTCGGGGCAGCACGGCGCGGTCAGGACGGTTTGAGCGCGTCTGTACCGCGGTTGTAGAGCTCACAAGAAGCTGGCTCGAGCAGCAAAGGGTGCGGAACGGGCTCGAGGCGTGCGGGGGCACAACCTCGTCCTCCTCCTCGGCCCGCGTCGAGAGCGCCGCGCCGTCAACGTCGCCGACGGGTTCCGTGCTGATGTACAGGTCGTCCAATAGTATTACAAGGGGACGTCAATGTGCGAGGGTCCCACTTGTTGGTTGGCTCAAAGGCTTTCACTGAGGGGTCTTCCCCCTCTCGCTTGCCCACTGGTGTTCGGCGGTCGTCTTGATCAGCATGAAGCGAGGGGTCGGCCTTGGATCGGACGTCTTACGGCAGCAGAATGCTCGGCAGCGTGCTACACAGATCGGCAAGAGCGGCGCCACCCTTCCGCATGTCCGTATCCGAGTAGCTCACCTCAGCCGTGTCGGACTTGCGTCTGCCCTGATCCTCCCCGAGATGCGGCGACATCACTTCCTTTCCCTCACTTCTACCACTCACACCGCTCTAGCGCTATGAAGGCTGTACTGGTCTCGAAGGAAGGCCGCGACCTCATCGAACGCCCCATTCCGACGCCTGGCCCTGGCGAGGTCCTCATCAAGAGTACGTCCACCTTCCTGTCACTACCGTCTCAGAAAACTTCGAGCGCTCTACGGCTGTCGAGCGAGCACGATGGAGCAGTGCGGCGCGCGGTCCGGCGAGTAACGCTGACCACTTGGACCTTCTCATTCGCAGATGTCGCCGTCTCGTCCAATCCAAAGGACTGGAAGGTTCCCTCCTGGCTGGGTCAGACTTGTATCGAAGGAAACGACGTTGCCGGCTACATTGAGGCCGTCGGCGAAGGCGTCACCAAGTACAAGAAGGGGGACAAGGTTGCCGCCTTTACCATCATGATGACCGACGACAAGTACGGCGCCTACGCCGAGTACTCGGTCGCTCCGTCCAACACGACGTTCCGCCTCGGCCAGAAGACTTCGTTCGAGGACGCTTCCGCGCTTCCGCTTGCGTTCGGAACGGCCATCATCGGCCTCTTCAAGGCCCTAGGCTGCCCCGAGCCCGGCGCAGACGGCGCGCGCGACGGCGCGCTCCTCGTCTACGGCGGTGCCACGACTGTCGGCGTCTACGTGATCCAGCTTGCCAAGCTGGCGGGCTTGCACGTCGTCGCCATCGCCGGCTCGTCGCAGGATGTTCCGAAGCAGTACGGCGCAGACGAGGTCATCGACTACCGTAACAAGTCGAACGAGGAGCTCGTCAACGCCATCAAGACGTCGAACGGCGGGAAGGGCGTCCACTACATCTACGACGCCGTCACCGAGGGCGACACGACGGCGACCTGTCTCGACGCGCTCAAGCCCGCTGGCGGTGTCTACACCTATGTGCTTCCTCTCGACGACGACAAGTTCGCGTCCATGCCGTCCAACGTCCGTCGCAAGCAGACGGCCTGCGCGGAGACCTACGGCGAGCACTCGGACTTCGCCGAGAAGTGGTACGCCTACGTCGGCGAGGCAATGGAGAAGGGCGAGTTCAAGGCGCAAAAGGTCACGGTCATCCCTGGCGGGCTCGAGGGCGTCAAGGAGGGCCTCAGGCGCCTAGAGGCGGGCGAGGCGAGGGGCGAGAAGTACGTTTACCGCATTGCCGAGACGCCGGGCCTCGCGTAGAAATCCGTTGTTGTTGTATAGAGCACTAAGGCAGCATGGTTAAACACCTCGCTCATGCTGAAAAAACCGCGAGAGACCGGAGGGATGAAAGGGGCAAAATGCAAGGCGATGATGCGGACATGGCGTGTCCGAGAGTTGCTGGCCGCTGGCCGCGCTGGCCGACTCGGACCCCGGTCCGGAAGCGTCGACGTCGTTCCCTCTCGCTCCCACTCCTCACATCCACACCGCTACCGCTATGAAGGCTGTACTCGTCTCGAAGGAAGGCCGCGAGCTCATCGACCGCCCCATTCCGACGCCTGGCCCCGGCGAGGTCCTCATCAAGAGTGCGCTCATCTTCCTCGGACTCTCGTCACTGCCGCTACTCGAAGGGCTCGAGCGCTCTGCATCTCGCCAACGAGCATGGTGGAGCTGCGCTTGTATCTGGCCGGCGATCATAGTGCTTGATCCGGTCGGGGCGAATCACACACTCGACGCCCGGCTTACTGCGATGGTGGGGGGTGTGAAGGGTTGGGCGCGCCTCCGGGCGACTTCGTACGAGGGCGCTGGAATAGACGGAGTTCAAGAAGACGACCAAATACAGACACTGAGCCATGAAGAGGAACGAGCAATGCTGACCTGGTCCTTCTTGCTCGCAGATGTCGCCGTCTCCTCAAACCCGAAGGACTGGAAGATTCCCCTTTACATGGCACCGTACACTGCCGTCGAGGGCAACGACGTCGCTGGCTACGTCGAAGCCGTCGGCGACGGTATTACCAAGTTCAAGAAAGGAGACAAGGTCGCCGCCTTCACCATGATGAAGACTGACGACAAGTACGGCGCCTATGCCGAGTACTCGGTATCGCCGTCCAACACGGCGTTCAGGCTTGGCGACAAGACCTCGTTCGAGGATGCTGCCGCGCTTCCGCTCGCGTACGGAACTGCCGCCGTCGGCCTCTTCAAGCGCCTCCGCTACCCCGAGCCTGGGGCAGACGGCGCACGCGACGGCGCACTCCTCGTCTACGGTGGCGCCACGACCGTCGGAGTCTACGTGATCCAGCTTGCCAAGCTGGCAGGCTTGCACGTCGTCGCTGTCGCCGGCTCGTCGCAGGATGTGCCGAAGCAGTACGGCGCAGATGAGGTCATCGACTACCGCAACAAGTCAAACGCGGACCTCGTCAAGGAGATCAAAGCGTCGAATGGCGGGCAGGGCGTTCACTACATCTACGACGCCGTTTCCGAGGGGAACACGCCGGAGGTCTGCCTTGACGTGCTCAAGCCCTCGGGTGGTGCCTACACCTACGTCCTCCCACTCAACGAGGAGGTGCTCGGCTTCCTCCCGTCCAACATTCGTCAGCAGCGCACGCTGGTCGCCACCGCGTACGGCGAGGACTCGGACTTTGCCGAAAAGTGGTACGACTACGTCGGCGAGGCAATGGAGAAGGGCGAGTTCAAGGCGCAAAAGGTGACCGTCATCCCTGGCGGACTTGAGGGCGTCAAGGAGGGCTTGAGGCGCTTGCAGCAGGGCGAGGCGAGGGGCGAGAAGTTCGTCTACCGCATCGCCGAGACGCCGGGTCTGGCGTAGACCACCGAACGTGTTCATAGAGCAATAAAGCGAAGTGACGGCAGTTTTTGACATCTCTCTGCTTTCCTTGCTGACAGACCACGAGAGAACTGGAGGTATGGAAGGGGGCAAAATGCAAGACGATGATGCGAGATGTGAGGCGGCACAGTGCTACGAGAAACAACAAGAAGGGAACATCATTCGCCAGTCGTCAGACCTCACGCTCAATCACCTCTGACCGCACCTCGACCACAACCTCCTTTCCGCCCTCGCCCTCCTTCCTGTGCAACTCCTCGACCACGCGCGTCCGCCCCTGTCCCTCGCGCGCCATCTTCCGCAGCCTCGACACCGTCTTCGACGGCCCGATGTACTCGACGCCTTCCTCGAGCGGGAAGCGCACGGCGAGGTCGGACGGATCCAGCTCGACGCCTTCCTTTGCGGCGCGCTTCTGCGCCTGCGCAACGTCGGCGGGCGAGACACCCGTCGGGAGGTACAGCGCCGAGAACATGCGCTGGGTGCGGCGCGTCGCGGCAAAGAGGGCAGCGACCTGCAGAGGAGGCACGACAGGGCTCCCGCGCGGGAGCGCCTCTTCGAGGTTCTTTGTCGACGACGCGACAATGTCGAAGCCCACCTGCCAGACAGCCGATTGTTGCTGCGGTAGCTCATCGAGCGAGACCTCGCCCGGTGCGTCGGGGTCGACCTCGGCCGGGTCGACGGGCGCAGGCTCCTCAATCGTGACCGGGTCCCTCTGTGCGACGCCGTCGACGTAGTTGGTCCCGCGCACCTCGAGAAGCGTCATCGGGATTGCCGGCGGGTCGTCGCGGTCCTTCTTCGACTCGTCCGCCTTGGCAGCGCCCTCGACCGCGTTGATCGTCTCCTCGCGCTCTACGGCCTCGACATCGCTCTGCCGCGCGACGAAGACGCGCAAGACGTCCTCTTCGACGTCGGCCGCCCATGTCACGTTGACGCTCTCGCCGGGATAGCATGCGGCGGCGCGCTGGAGGAGCGTCTCAAGCACGCCGAGCGCGAGGTGGAACACCTGGTCGCCTGTGTCCGAGTTGCCGAACAGCGCCTCGTCCATCTCGTTGATCGGGATGTACTGGAAGCCATAGAACCGCGCCGTCGAGTGATACGCGACGAAGATTCCGTCCATGCAGCCGATGCGCGCCTGGAACTGGTACTTGAGGAACGCCGAGCGGATGAGGTCCTGCAGAGCGCGGCGTGAGCGTATCGCTCGCAGAGTGACGAGAGCGGATACGGACGTAGTACTCGCGCTCGAACGATTCCCACGACCCGCGCAGGCGGTCGAGGCGATAGCCGGCTCCCTCCTGTAGACAGCGAACCCATCAGTCGCGTTCGGCAGAGTGTGCTCAAGCTCGATCACAAGCACGAACCTCGTAGTTGAGGCGGTCCTGTCGGATGGCGACCGTGCCGCGCGTCTTCAAATCGAATGTCTTGTTCGGCAGATGCGAGTTGTGCGCATCGAGTTGCGAGCGCAGCACCATGTGGTCCGTCTGCAGAAAGAGGCCGTCAGCCTCACGTCGCAGAGCATGTGAAGGAACGCGTACAAGGCCATAGTGGTACGCTTGGCGATGGTCTGCCTCAGAAGGAGCAGGGTCGTCGCTTCCCTTGAGGAAGCGCTTGAACTCGGTCGCCTCAGTGGTGAGGAGCTTCTCCATGAGGTGGCCCTGCGAGAAGCAACATTAGCCGTGAAACCTGCGACAGACTAGCAGGGATGGACGAACGTAGTGGGCGAGGATGTTCTGCTCGATCGCCGAATCGAACGACTTGTCGGCGTCCACGCTGTAGCGCCCGTTGTCGTGGCGCAAGACGACCGAAGCGGGAAGACGCTGACCCATGCTGAAGGTGCGGTCCTGCAAGCGCGACTCCTGTTAGGTACGGAGCATCGAGGCATCGGAAGGAACCGCACGAGATGACGGAAGTCCTCGCTCAGCATGCCGGTGTTCAGCAGCTTGCCCTTACTCAGCCAGAAGTAGATCTGCATTCACCAGGGAGTGAGTCGCGCGTCTCAGGCAATCGAGACCGGTATGCGCACCTGACAGAGCATGCCAATCGTCGAACTCGTACTGCCGACAAACATCCTCCCCTCCGACTCGGCAATCCCCTTGAGCGTCTCGTCCCGCGAGCTCGTGACATACTGCGGGAGCTTGCCAAACTCGAACTCGGCGACCTTGGGCACGTTCTCGAGCGTGTCGCGCGCAAAATTGTACACGCCCGTGCGCGGGTCGCGCAGGAAGTGCACGCCTGGGTTGAACAGGACGCGGTCGAGCGAGTGAGCGAGCGTTGCGACGGGGACGTCGCCGAGTGGCGAAGGGTGCGGCGTGAAGGGCGTCGACGAGGGCGATAGCTTGTACTGGTAGGACGACAGGTCGCGCTGCGGGACCGACTGGAATGTGTGCGGCTCGCGGCGGAGGGCGGGGTGGTTCGCATACGAATCTGCTAGATCGAGACGGCGTGAGCAAAGCGTGTATGCGAAGCGAACAAGAGGTACTCACCTGAGTCTTCAGACCTGCGTGCCATCCTCGCGCGAGCAATCCGCCCAACTGGTCGTCGCTCCTCCCGTGCACGCTCGTCGCGCTCCTTTGCCCGCGAGAACGCCACGTGTGGCGGCTCGACACGCTGAGCAGGACCGGCAGTGCTCTGCCCATCCTGCTCGGCAGGCTGGCGCGGCTCCGCTGACCGAGACGCTTCGGCGGGCATGCCCTCGCGCCCGGTGCCGACTGCCTCGCTGATGAGGCGGTGCAGAGGCTCGGCCGCCTTGTCGGCGGACGCCTCCGTCTTCTCCTTCGCCTTCTCCCGCGCCGCCGCGCGAGAAGCTTCGATCGAGCGTTGGAACGCCCGCTCCGTCGTCTTGAGCTGCGCGCGGGAAATAGTCTCACTCTTGCGCTGAGTGGGAAGGGGGCGTTCGAGGTTGTGAGCTGGCGGGACTGGCGAGGAGAACAGGACAAGCGGGTACACACCAAGCTGCTCAGGCGCGACGGCCACGCGTTCTTGATGTCCAGCATATACTTGCTGTCCGCGAGCTGCGCCTTGACCTCGTCGACGGTCATCTCTCTTGCCGTGGCGACAGCGCCGTCGAAGGAGTCTGGGCGGTTCGAGGCGTCTGGACCGACTTCGAGGGCGCCCGCCAGCGGATCTGCCGCCGCATCGGCCGACTCAGCAGCTGGCGTGGAGTCGGCGTGCGTCTGCTACGCGATCCGGCAGGCATCAGCGCTGCGGGCCGCAGAGACGAATAGGACGGCATACCGCAACCGCCTTCCCCTTCCCCTTCCTCTTTCGCCTGCGCTTCTCCTCGATCCGCCGAACCTCCGCCACGCGCTGCTCGTCAGTGAGCTCGTCCCAGGGCTTGAGGAGCTGTTCCAGGTCGCGAAGGGTCTTGCGGAGCGTCTTGACACGCTGGAGCAATTCCTGCTCTTCTGGCGAAAGCGGCGGCTTGGCCTTGAGATCGTGCATGATTTGGAGCATGGAAGGTGGAGACGCCGTCGACGATAATGGGTGTGTACAGGGGCTGGTCAGCTCGACTATGCGTGCAGCACGCCAAGAAGGGAAGAGTACGTACGGAAGCCGCCGCTGAGACCGCCTGCGAAGCCTTTGCCTCGTTCTGCTCCTTCACAAAGTCTTTGTAGGCTTTGTGAATCTTCCCCTGTTGTCGGCGATTGTCCGCAGCTCGTTCTTGTGCGACCCGCCGGAGGATGAGCCTCTCGCGGTCCGCAGGTCCGGGAATGTGAATCGCCGGCGAGCCGCTCGACGGCTTGACGGAAGCCGAAGCATCCGTGTCGGCAGAATCTGCTGGCGGAGTCGGTGCCGATATGGCTGTGTCGGCGGACGAGACTTGCGAGGCATCGGCGGCAGCCTGTTCCCGCGCCCGGGCATCACGCTGCCGCTGCTTGAGACGCTTGAGAAATGCCGGCGACCTCTTGCCGGCCTGCAGGACAGGCGAGTCGTGCAGGAGCGAGACGGACGCTGTCGAGAAGGTCCGGGGAGTCCAGGATGGGGGCGCAGAGCGGCGTCGCAGCGGAGCGCTTCTCAGCGCGGCTTGCAGAGCCTGCATCGTCGTGCACTGCAGCTCTGGCGTGCGACGAAGGCAGCGGGGAGACGAGACCTTCGACCCGGCACAACTTGGCTGAGCTCGAGGGGACCGCTCGCGCTCTCTCGCAGACATCCCGAGACCTTGAATATGGCAAAGTGTATGGATTACAGACAGTGCAGTGCGGTTGACCCACCCTCTTGCCCCGACTGGGGGTCTGCTGCTCGCTTCCGCGTTCATCTCCTCCAAAGAAGCGATGGACGCGATCGCGAGTTTCTCGGCGCACCGGCAAGGATCGGTCTGAATTGCCCTCGATCTCTGAGCTACTGTGAGCCCACTCGCCGCATCTGACGCGCCAGGAAGGCGAGACCGTGTCAGCGGAAGCGGCAGAATCGGCTGGGAGCGGAGAAGACGCAGAAGGGAAGGGCGGGAGCGAAGGCAAAAGCGGCGCCGGGGTACGTGCGCGTCGCTGTGCCTGGCGCAGAAGAACACGAGCCTTCTGGCCAGGCCGGGCGAGGCACGCAGTGGGAGAGCGGCCGTGGCCTTCATCGTCCTTCCGACCTTCTCTCCGTTGCGCTGACCCTCGGCACCGCCCAGAGTGCCCGCCATGCTCCGCGCCGTCTCTGTTCCTGCTTTTCCTGCGTCCCCAGGACTCGCACACCTTGCCCGCGCCGCTCGAGGTAGCAAACACCTGCCCTCTCCCCGCCTGCACCGCATCCCGCAGCCCCGCCGAACAGCAGGAGCGCCCGCACCCTATTCGACCAGCTCCTCTGCACGCTCAAGTACCACTCCGCTGCGCATCGCAATGTCGGTCACTGCCGCTGCCGGTCTCGCAACCGCGACTGCCGCCGTCTCGCTCTCCAGGTCGGTGCGTTCCTTCCGCGCACCGCCCACTACCACCTCGCGCGCTGACGGCCCGTGCACACAGCCCCTCGACCCCCTGGAGTGCAATGAGCAGAAAACGGCGCCGTTGGAGAACGGGCGACCTTCCTTCGTTGTGCGCACTCTCTGCCTCTCTCGCCTAGATCGCCTACATACTGACCTTTAATGCACAGCCGGTCAACACGATCGATCTCGACGACGCGTCCATTCCGATGCGGCTACGCATGATCCACCACATCAAGTCGCTGCAATCGACCATTTGTACGGCGCTCGAGGAGCTCGAGCCGTCGGGCAAGAAGTTCAAGTCGTCGTACTACCTGCGCGACGCGTCCAAGGGTTTCGGCGACTCGCGCGTGCTGCAGGACGGCGAGACGTTCGAAAAGGCCGGGTGCAACATCTCGGTCATCAAGTCGACCCTCTCGGTCCCGGCCGTGCGCCAGATGCGCGCCGAGCGCTTCGACTGGTGGGACGGCGAGTCCGAGCTGCCGTACTTTGTCGCCGGGTGCTCGCTCGTCGTGCACCCGCGCAACCCGCACGCGCCGACGATCCACTTCAACTACCGCTACTTTGAAATCCAGGACCCCAAGGACCCCAACGGCGAGCCCAAGGCATGGTGGTTCGGCGGCGGGACCGATCTCACCCCGTCCTACCTGTACGAGGACGACGCGCGCGCGTTCCACGGCGAGTACAAGCGCGCGTGCGACGCGCACGACCCGTCGTACTACGCGCGATTCAAAAAGTGGTGCGACGAGTACTTCTACATCCCGCACCGGCAAGAGACGCGCGGCGTCGGCGGCATCTTCTTCGACGACCTGAGCGACCGCGACCCGGAGAAGATCTTTGCGTTTGTGCGCGACTGCTCCAACGCCTACTTGCCGGCGTACTACCCGATCGTCGAGCGCCGCAAGGACCAGCCGTTCACCGAGGAGGAGAAGCGCTGGCAGCAGCTGCGGAGGGGCCGCTACGTCGAGTTCAACCTCGTGTACGACCGCGGGACCAAGTTTGGCCTTGCTATGAAGGAGCCGCGTACCGAGAGCATCCTGATGAGCCGTGCGTTTCTCCCCTTCTCGTCACTTCTCCTCTCGCGCGCATCCATTCTGACCTTTTCTCTCCCACGCTTAGTGCCGCTCACCTCGCGATGGGAGTACGAGCCCGAGGTGGGCACGCAGGACGGTACGCGTGAGAAGGAGCTCCTCGACATCCTCAAGCAGCCGCGCGAGTGGGCGTGATCGTACTCCCCATCGTGTCTGTTTCCTTTCACTGTTGTATAGAGCCTTTCGTCGCCGTTGTCGCGCCCGTATCGTTCCTTCCGCTCACAACCCCGCATGCCTTCGTCGCATCAGTACCTCGCAACGCAGCATCTTTCCTGTCTCGCCCGAAATGGGCAGCTTGAGCAGCGTCCTCTCGCCTTCGAAAATTGGCAGAAATGCATGCAATTGGAAAGACAGGAGAGAAGGAGTTGGTCTACGCCTCGGGCGCGAGGTTCTGCGGCGCCGCGAGCGACGGCTCGCCCTCGGGGGTAACGTACGCCGCGCAGATACCGCCGTCGACCTTGAAGTCTGCAAACGGTCGATTCCGCATCAGTAAATTGACGGAGGAAGGCTAAGCGGAAGCGGAGAGCGGGTCAAGGCATAAGCGGAATAAACGCACCGGTACCGGTGACGAAGCTGCTGTCGTCCGAAGCGAGGAACAAGACACCCTTGGCCTGCTCGACCGCCTTGCCGAACCGACCCATCGGGACGTGCACTGAGCGGGGGAGCGGTCAGCTTCTCGAAGGTGGCGCATGAAAGAGCGGATCGATTCGTACCGAGACGACGGTTCTTCTTTTCGGGTGTGTCGAGGAAGTCCATCAGGAGCTCTGGTGAGCGCGGGAAAGGTCAGTGGTGGGAAATCAGCGATGCTGGGACAGAGACCGAACGCACTGGTCTCGAGCGGGCCAGGGCACAGCGAGTTGATGCGGATACCCTCGCGGGCGTGCACGACGGCGAGCTCGCGAGTCATGGCGAGGACGGCACCCTTCGAGGCGGTGTCTGCGTTGGACCGAGCGACTAAATCAGCCTGCGACCCTCGAAACATCGCGCGATCGGGACGCACAAGCGAGCTGCGGCGTTGCGGCACCGAGGATGGCGACGAACGAAGCCGTGTTGATGATCGAGCCCTTGCTGCCTCCCGGGTTCTTGCGCATCGCCTCGATGGCGTACTTGCAGCCCCACCAGACGCCCTTCAGGTTGCTGCAGAGGCGAGAACAGTCAGCTTTTCGAGACCGCTGGCAGCACGCCATGCCAGTGCAGGTTCTAGCTCACACTGCGTGAGGAAAGGTCAATCAGCATGCAGCTTGCGAGCGCAAATGTCTGGACGCACTGTTCATCGTCAAGTCCCAAATGCGCTCCTCCGTGTTGAGCGCGTTGTCGTCCTGCGAGTGCATGATACCGGCATTGTTGCTGCGATGAGTTCGGCGATGATAGAGCAGCAGCAAGCCGACAGATGGGATGGACGATAGGGATCGAAGGCGACATCAGTACCTCGGCCGAGCGGGAAACGATAGTCGGAAGGGAAGGCGACGCACAACATGACATCGAGCCTGCCGAAGGTCTCGACGGCGGTTGCGACCATCTGCTTGATGTCGGCCTCCTTGGACACATCGCACTTTACGGCGATGGCCTTTGGTGCGTCGGGGAACTGCTGCTGGATGAGCTCGACGGCGCGCTTCGCAGCGTCCTCGTTGATGTCGGCTGCGACGACGTGCGCGCCCTCGCTGGCAAAGACGAGCGACGTCTCGAGGCCGATGCCGCTGCGAGTGGGGCCCGGGTCAGCGGGTGACGGCGCGAGCGGGTGCGGGAAAGTGTGCAGGCGTACTTTCCGCCGCCGGTGACGATGGCGACCTTGTTCTCGAGACGCAGAGTGGCAGGCATGACTGTACGGTGAAGCGAGGACGAGGAGAAGGAGGATGAGGGGAGGGTCGGCTAACCTTGGACACGGCGATAACCTCGCACAACTGCAGGACGGGACAAGGCTTCGCTAGAACGCTAGCCTAGGTCCACAGGAACGCACTCTGCTTGTGTCAGCCCGTCTCGAGCTGCTGTGCTCGTCTCCCTCGACCTCATCAGTTCATCCTCGATCGCGTCTCTCGCTCGCGACACACACGCGCCGGTAGGATCGTACAGCGCTCAGCGCACCGCGTCAACTCGGCACACCTGCACGCGCGCGCGTCGCCCAGAATGGCGACGCCTTCCGCAGCGGCAGTGTCCGCTTCATCCGCGGCTCCCCCTCGAGTCGCCTTTCTCGGACCACTGGGCACCTACTCGCACCAGGTGAGCATTCCTGAAAGGTCATAGTCAGCTGTGAGACTGGACTGACGAGGGACCCACACCTCAAACAGGCAACTACCGACTTCTTTGGCCCGTGCGAGCTGGTTCCGCGGACTCGGATAGCCGGTCAGCTCCTCTCTCGCGTCTTTGCTCCTGCTCCTGCTCACATCTTCGGCCCTGTAGACGTCTTCACCGCCGTGTCTACTTCCGCCGCTGCCTTTGGCGTCGTGCCAATCGAGAACTCGTCGTTCGGACCAGTCGCAGAAACGATGGAGCAGCTGCGAACAACGCAGCTCTCGCTGCGAGGCATGACGGCACTGCGGATTGGGCATGCGCTCCTGGCGAACAAGAAGGCGGATCTCAACCAGATGAAGCGGGTGTACAGTCACGAACAGGTGCGTTTGCGACGTTGGCTGCAGTCAGACCCGCAATCTAAGGCGACTGCTGATGCTGAAGTTGCGCGGGCGTTACAGGGACTCGGGCAGTGTCGCGAGTATCTCGGGCGGCGATATCCGGGCATCGAGATCATCCCCGTCAACTCGACCGCACAGGCAGCGCAAGAGGCGGTCAACGACTTGCAAAGCCTGGCCGTCTGCTCTCTGAAGTGCGCCGAGGTGTATGACCTTCTTGCAGTTGACACGGATATTCAGGACGCCGGCGCAAGTGCGTACACCTCCTTGCTACGCTTGCCGCGCTTTCCCGCTCACCTCGTGTTTCGCTTCTGCAGCCAATACCACTCGCTTCATTGTTCTCGCTCCTTCCGATG
Organism: Rhodotorula paludigena; assembly: GCF_050403205.1. NCBI lineage: Eukaryota > Fungi > Basidiomycota > Microbotryomycetes > Sporidiobolales > Sporidiobolaceae > Rhodotorula > Rhodotorula paludigena. Next base: position 330,991 of record NW_027481457.1, on the reverse strand, counting down.
TTGCTCTCCCTTCTCGATATCCTGCATCACAGCGAGCAGATCCCTCTGCAACTTCCGAGCCATAGATTCGAATCTGCATCTTTCGCATCTTGCAACGCATCTTTCCAATTCTTGACGAATGTGTTTTGTGCGCAAGTGTCCTGAGCATTTGAGACGTAGTTGCAAAGCCTTAGAGCACTCAATGTGTGCCCAGTACGCGATGCGACAATTCGAACGAGCACCGCCTCCGCCGGACTCTCGCTTCGCCTTCTCCCTGGCTTCCGCTCCGGCGGGCTGGCAGGAATGCAGCCCGTCGCTTCCACTTCTCGCGCGTCCTCAGCAGCCCCTGGCTTCCGCTCCTCGCGCGCGCGCCCTCCTCCGCGCGCCTCTGCCGAGCTCGCCGCGACCAAGGCGAGAGCGAGCCTGCGCGTGCCCGCCGGCTACGCATTTGAGGACTCGGACTTCCCGACGGACGACTACGAGCCGCGGCAGGGGCAGGTCAAGCGTAGGAAGGCGCGGAAGGAGGGTGACAAGGAGGGGAGGGAGAAGAAGCGGAGGAAGAAGGACGGAGGGGAGAAGAAGGGCGCGCCCGACAAAGCTGGAGACAAGGCGCTGAGGAAGAAGGAGCGCCGGGAGAAGCGCCGGAGGGACCGCAAGGGGAAGGGGCGCGCCGAAGATGCGGCGGGTGCCGACGACGACGACGAGAACGACGCCAAGGTGCAGAAGCGCGTGCGCATCGCCGCCCCTGCGAGCGAGACGTCGGTCTACGTCCCGAGCTCTGACGACGAAGACGCCGCGGACGACGCTGCCGAGCTGAGACGCCTCCGCGCCAGTCTCGACGGCGACGACGACTCGCTCGGGCTCGACAGCGTGCTGCTCGACCTCGCCGACCCGCTGCGCCTGCCCGCCGACGGCCACGTGCGCGGCAAGCGGTTCTGGCAGGGCCTCGAGCGCGGCGTCTATCGCTCGGCGCTGCACGACGTTGCGCACGACCGCACGCATCTCGGTCGCGCGCTCGTCGAGTGGGAGACTCTGCGACGACGTCGTGAAGCCGAGGAGCTTGAGTTCGCTGCGGGCACACGCACGGGCTTGGACGATGCGGATGGCGAGGAGGTAGCTGCCAGCTCGCCCTCGGCGACTCCGCGCCCTCTCGCTCGGCGCGGACCCGGACGGCCTCGCTCGTCTACCTACCAAGTTGACCCTCACAACTCACTGCTTCCGATCTCGCTCAGCCGCCATTCGACAGACGACGATGCTGCGCAGCGGCGTTTCGACGAGGACGGTCGCGAGATCATCCCGCTTCCCTCGTCGGTCGCACTCGCCAAGATGGCCCGCTGGCCGTCCTCGCACCCCAGCGACGCCGCCGAGTGCCCATCTTCCGCCTCATCCGTCCTCGACGAAGCCCTCCTCGCATCCTACGAGGAAGCGCAGCGCCAGGCCCGCGTTGTCCCTCCCCTCCCTCGTCAGCGCGTCAAGCCACGCAGCGCGTACTCCGCCGGTGGACCGTTTGCACCTGCATCGCCCGCCGCATCCGACTCTTCCGGCTCGGGCTCCGACAGCGACAGCCTCGCCGAGGCGGACGAGCCGCTCGACGAGCTCCCGCCCGCCATCGCGGCCATCCCGCCGCTCTTGTCGTCCATCGTCACGCGTCTGGTCGACTTTGTGCCGAAGGAGCCGCTGCCGACGTACGACCTGTGGTCGGCGGCGAAGCGGGACGAGGAGGCGCGCAAGGATGACAAGGCGCGCGGCATTGAGCGCGGGAATGCTGCGCCGGGGTGGGAAGAGGTGCTCGCGTGTGCGAGAGAGACCGGTGTTCCAGAGCAGTGCGTCCATCGCTCGTTCCCGGGGCGGATCCGCTCGTCATGCTGACATCGCTCGCGTTACAGCATCCTCGCCAAGCTTGAGCAGCAGCTTGTCGCCCTCTTCGGCCCGTCAAACAAGCCTCGTGCGCCCATTCTCGCTGTCTTTGCGGTGTCGTGCAGCTCATGCGAACGGACTCGTGCCGCGCCAGCCGTCGAGCTCCCGCTGCCAGGCAATCCGACCTTGATCGACCGCTCCCGGCCGTCGCGCAAGCTCCGCGCGGTTTCGTCGCCAGCCCCAGCTCCGTCGGACTCAGCAGCAGGTGTCAAGCGGCAACGGAAGGAGCGGAGCGACAAGGGCAAGAGACGGGCGCCGTACCGTCCGCGGCAGAAGAAGTCGGAGCGGAAGCAGCAGTCTTCTGGATTGCCGGAGAGGAGCGCAAGTGCAGACGACGACGACGAAGATGAGGCATAGCATGCAATCCTGCACGTATACATCTGATCTTGCGCATTGGTGTGCGAGTCAGTGTGGGAGACGGGTCCCACGGGATCCCGCGGCCGGGATCGCCGTCGCGGGCGGGGAGTCAGTCCATCCCTTGCTATCTCGCCGCTCCTCCCCTTCCAGCCTGGCTCCTGCATGGACAGGATGTCGCGAGCAGACGCTTCCACGCTGCAGACCACGCTGCCAGCGCCCGCTCCCGCCGCGCACACTGCCTCTTCGTATCGCCCGTCTCTCATCTCGTCTCCGTCAGCAAACACGACCATGTCCTTTGATGGGGCGTCGCAGGGCTCACAGCGTCCGTTGGACCCGTTGGAGATCGACGACAGCCCGATTGACGTCGGTGAGGCTGGTGCAAGGGAGCTTGCTCCGGCTGATCGAGGGAGGGGAGCTTGGGAGTTTGTCGTCGCTGCATGGCTTCTCGAGTGCGTGGCAGACTGTCGAGGGATCTGTTCACGCCTGACTGACAAGTCGCTGCACGGCAGGACATTCTTGTTCGGCTACTCATACGCGTTCGCTACGCTCCTCGTCTACTTCCAGAGCCACGAGCCATGGTCGCAGGAGAGTGTCGGCGCACTTTCAGCTATAGGCACCACCCAACTGGCCTTGATGTTTATGCTCCCGTCGGTCCTGGCCGCTCTCTTCACGTCTCTGCGCGTACTCACGCTCGCGCCTGCGCACAGTACTGTCATCGTCACCTGCTACCGTCGCTACCCCGAATGGGTCAAGCCTGCGACCTGGACCGGCGTTGTACTTGCCTCGGCGTCGATGTTGATCGCTAGCTGGGCAAACAAGGCGCGCCACCCTCTCCCGCCTTTCCTCGCCTCCGCCACGGCTGACTGAGGACTGCCACTTGATACAGGCATGGCAGCTCATCCTGCTCCAGGGAGTCCTGCAGGGCACGGGAAACGCTCTGCTTTTTTCGCCGGTCTGGATCTACCTCAGCGAGTGGTGGGTTGTGCGGCGAGGTCTGGCTTTTGGCATCGTGCTGAGCGGTGCGTTGTTCTTTCGAATCGAGAAAATCTTCACAGCTGACCCCTGCGCTTCTTTCTACTGATCCCAGGCATTGGCTTTGGCGGGTTTGCGTTCCCCTTCATTCTGAACGCCCTGCTTGAGAAAGTTGGCTTCGCTTGGATGTGCCGCGTCATGGCCCTCATCCTTGCCGCCGTCCTCTCGATCGCCAACTTCCTCATGAAGCCTCGTATTCCGCGACCCAAGCCTGCACTGGGGCAACGCGGTCCTTGGATCGCCATCGACTTGAAGTTCCTCTACGATCCGATCTTCCTTTGGATGGTGCGCGCGCCGTCCCACAATCACTTTGCACTCATTTGACCTTATTTCTGCTGCAGTCCCTCGCAACCATCCTCGCCAGTCTCAGCTATCTCCCGGTCGTATTGTTCCTGCCCGTCTACGCCTCGTCCTTCACCACGTCGACAACGCAGCAGAACCTCGTCCTCGCCATCTTCAACCTGCTTGCCGCAGTTGGCACCGCCCTGTGGGGCCGTGTCACGGACGTCTCGTACTCGCTTACCGTCGTCGGCTGCGGCTTCCTTGGCGCTCTTGTCAGCTTGACGGCGTGGGGACTTGCCGACACGCTCGCAAAGGTGTACGGCTTCGGCGTGCTCTTTGCGCTGACGGCCCAGATGGTCCCGCGCGTTCTGCTTCACCCAATCGATGACGCAGCAGACTGATACATGTGCGTACAGAGCCTGGGGCGGGGCAGCGCGCGACGTCGCGAAGCAGAACCCGAACGTCTCGACCATGGCGTTCTGCCTCTTCTCGGTGGTCCGTGGAATCGGCTCCATCATCATGCCCATCGTTTCCGAGGCGCTATACAACCCGGACGAGCTGTACGACGGGTGCGTACTTGCGTTCTCTGCCGACACTGCTCGGACGGTCTGACCTTCTCACCTTTGTTCGCAGCGACGGTTGGGGCGCGCGCGGCTTCCACAAGATGATCATTTTCGGTGCGTGCTCTCCATAATCGTCATGCTGTGCAATTTGCGCTGACCGCTTTTGTCAACTTGCTCGGCCTTGCTGGCAGTCGGCGTTACTGCAGCGTTGTCTGGCCTCGCAGGCCTCGGTCTCGGCTGGACTCGTGCGCGCAAGCAGGCGTAGCTCTGACTGCGGTTGGCATGAAAGACTGCGCAGGTTCGTTGCAGCGGCTATCGGCGCGAGAGAACGGACGAGGAGAGGACCCGACGGCGGATCCGAGACAGCTGGCGATCCCCGAAGCCCTTGAACACGTGGCGGCTGGCGTGTTGGGCCGCCTCGAGCCGCCTGGCGATGTTCGCGAGGCGAGTCAGCGTGAGAGAAAGCGCAGAATATGTCCTGGCAGCAAGGGTGCGGGGCCGGTGCATCGACCGTTGCTGCAACTGCGAAGGGAACGGTCGAGCGGAGGAAGGGCATCGGGAGGTGCGGACGTGGAAGGCGAGCATGTGCGCAAAGCGCATGCTTACGCTGGTGTTCATCGGAGTCAAGCTTAGGAAAGCGGGCGGAGGTTCGGATGGCGTGAGAGCGCCGCGTAGTCATCGGCAAGATCGCGTGCCAGCTCTTGTCAGCGAGCTGAGGCAGCGAGCGGCGAGCTCTGGCTCCTCCCTTCGCTCCTCCAGTCCCTCTCGCAGTTGCACAGGAAACAGCACAGCGCCGCAGTAGCAGCAAGCACCGCCTGCGTGAGGACCTCGAACGTTGTTGGCAACCGGACCACCTGGCGTTACCCCGCAAACGTGCGACTCGCTTCGACCGCCTTCGCGCTCCAGTCATGGCCGCTGCTCTCCCTCTTGCCCCTCGCCGGACTCCCACTCCTGCCCGCGACGACGCCCTCGCCTTCCTCTCAGGCAAGCCCTGTGCGTTTCCTGCTCCCTCGCGCCCTGTATGCGTCTCCAACCCCCACTGACCCGTGTCGCCTCGTCCCCGATCCTCCCGCCGCCTCTCCGTCCGCCCTCCCTCTCGTCTGTGCAGACCTGACGACGATCCGCGAGTTCATGCCTGCGTACGCCTTTACTCCGATGGACGTCGCGCACTCGGCGGCGCGCGTTCCGCTCGCCAGCGCGTCCGCTTCGTCTTCGTCGTCCTCGGCATCGACTTCGGCGATCAAGGCGCCGTGGTCGACCGCCCGCCGCAGCTCGTTCGCGTCGGCGTACTCGTCGTCGGGCAGTTCGACAGAGTGCGAGTGCGAGTCCGGGTCCTCCGAGGACGAGGACGAGCTCGCAACTCCGCCCGTCTCGCCGGATCTCCTCCCCGCCGACGCGCACGTGTCCAAGGCCGACCTCAAGGGCAAGGGCCGCGAGACGGCGCCCTTCTCGCTCACCCAGCTCGCCGTCGAGCTCGACGACCTCGCCGACGACGAAGCCGGCCCGCTCGCCTGGCACCCGATTCCCGTCACCGTCGCTCCCGCCCCTTCGCCCTCGGTTGCCGCCGCCGCGACCCCGACGCCGGCCGCTCCCCTCGCGCCCCGCGCAGCGTTCCAGCACCAGCACCCCGCCGCGCCCGATCCGCACGGCGAGGCGACTCCGCGCCCGCCGCCGCAGCCCTCGCCGCCTTCGCAGCCCGTGCCCGAAGAAGCCGCCCGCGGCCGCTCGCGCTGGCCCCGCATCCTCTGGCGCAGCGAGCTCGACCTCGAGTCGCTTCACGTCCTCAAGGACTACCACGAGCGCGCCGTCGGCGGCCCGCTCCCGATCGTCAAGCGCGGCATGGCGCCTCGCGAAGTTGCTCGCTGGAGCCGCCAGCTCGAGAACGCCGGCCTCTGAGCGACATTCGACTCGACGGCGCTCCTCTGTTCGACACCACTCTCGTTCTTCACGATGGACACTATCCGCACTTGACGACCCGACTCGGGCTTCTGTAGCAGTACCTCACCCATCTATTTTCGCCTTTCTCTCGTCTCCTGCGGGCCAACCCGTCGTTCATAACCACAACAATCAAAGTAGCAGTACCCCGCACTCCGTTGTTAACCTCTGTGTAGATTCCCCTCCCCTCGCATCCATCGTCAAAACGGAATCCTCCTGGGCTGTCCGGCAGCTTCTCCCCTTGCAAACAATGATCCAGACTCTCGCTTATCCCCTTGTCGCGAGACGCACGCTCGAAGAGATTCGGAAGTCGTGAGTCTCCTCGGCTTGCGGAAGAACGTGCGCGCAGCGTCCCGCCTCCCCTGGAATGCCACGTCAACGTATCTCGAAGCGACTGACACGGCAAGCACGTTCCAGTAACTACGCCATGCGCATCTCGACGTCGTCGCCCTGCTGCTGCGCCTGCGACTCTGCCGGCTGCATTGCCGCCTCCTTGGGCGGGTTGAGCCGCAGCAGCGCGCGCCGGCACTCCTCGACCTGCACGACCGTCTCGCCGAGGACCTTGCCGAGCGCGACGTCGCGCATGACGGTCTCGTTGAGCCTGGGCTGGAGCGCGACGAGCGCGACTGCGAGCGGCTTTGCGCGCGCAAAGTCGACCTTCTCGAGCCGCGCGAGGACGCCCTCCTGCTTGGCGCTCCCTTCCTCGGCCGCGGCAAACGCCTCAAAGATGCTCTGCTGCTCGCCCGCGAGGCGCCCGATCGCGCTGTTGCCGCTCGCGACGAGCGCCGAGCCGCTCGCGCCCTTGCCCGCGGACCCGCCGCCCGCGGCAAGCGCGGCGTCGACGGCGAGTTTTGCGATGCGCCCGAGGTTGCGCACGGCGAGCGCGGCGAAGAATCCGAGACCGTTCGTCGCGCCTGCATCGGCGGGGCCCTCGCCCGCCGCGAACGTGTGATACCGCTCGTGCCGCAGCAGGTACGGCGCAGGCTCGGCAGCTGCGGATGCGGAGGAGGACGAGTGGCTGCTGAAAGAGTCGAGGTGGGTGCGGACGTGCAGGGAGAGATCGCCGAGAACGAGAGCGGGATCGGTCGAGATGCTGGGCATGTAGGCGCACTTGTCCCACTTACAGGAGGACGGGGACGGCGTAGAGGCGAGATGGGTGTCGTAGACATGGTGGTATGTCGCTGCGGGCGAGTCGTAGCCGGAGGGAGCAGGGCAGTCGGCCCACAGACAGCGGTTCACGTCCGCAACTTCTGCGCGGGTCAAACATCAGCTTTATCAGATACGCGAGACAGACTCAACACGCACCTGGTCGCTGCTTGAGCTTCATGCCGCGAATGACAAACTTCTTCTCGGCGCCTTCGTGGACCATCGGCAGCGCGTCGGGGATCGCCTGCTGGCTCATCTTGATGACGTCCGAAGCCGACAGCATCGGCGGTACGCCCGCCGCCATGCGCGGCGCGAACTGGGCCTGGTACGTCGTCCACAGCGAGACTTGCGGGATGTCGGCTGCCGGGTCTGCTTCGTATACGAGTCGCATCCTGCATTCGCAAGCACCTCGAGTCAGCGGAAGAGACAACGTGACAAGTTGTCGACTGGGCGTACCATGTGAGCGCGCGAGCCGGCTCGGGCATCTGGACAATCTGCTTGAGCTCGTCGCGCGTGAGCAGGTTGCCATCGCCAGCTGCCTGCGCAACCGCCTTGCGCGGGTGGCGGTTGGCCTGTGCGATCGCGGCAGGCGACGCGTTGAGGTCGATTGTGATCTCCTCGACGCGCGAGCCGGCGTGGAACTTGCTGCAGAGGAGGCGCAGGATGCCGAGGAGCTCGGGGCGCGAGCCGAGGAAGACGGCGTTCGAGGGAAGGAGGGTGTGCTGGTAGACGAACTCGAGGACGGCGAGGCTCAGCTCGGTGTCGGCGATGGGGAGGAGCTCGATGGCCGTCTGGATCGGGTGCGGGTGCGGCTTGGGGAGGGGCTCGACTGCCTCGTATGTGAGGAGCGCAAAGACCGAGTCGGACTTTTCGTTCATCGCGAGTGCAGTCAAACAGCGGAAGCCGGCCAGGATGAGGGCGCGGTCTTTGGTGCGCGTGAGCGAGACGAGGAGAGGGAAGAGGCGGACGGCAGGCGAGTCGAGCGGTTCGGGTTTCGGAGGTGGCTGGTTCTCGTCGGCCGTCTCCTCCTCCTGCGTCCGAATGGCGTGCCCAGGAAGCGCGAGCGGGATGTGCTCGGCGATGCACTCGAGGACATCGAGGAGGTAGAGGCGGACCTCGGTCGTCTCCTCCACGTCGAGCGAGCCTGACTCGCCCTCGTCGAGGACGGCGCAGATGGCCTTGAGGAGCTTCTTGCTTGCAAGCAGCGGCTCCTTGCTGCGCGACTCGGGCGCGACGTTGCGGAGGATGAGGGCAGCCTCTCCCGCTCGCCGCCTGAGCACATCGCGCGAGTCTTCGCCGACGACGGACGAGAGCGCCGGCGTCCCCTGCGCGCGGTCCGCCCGTCTCCGCTCGATGTAGTCGGCGATGAGGGCGAGGCAGCCATCGAGCAGGCCAGGGAAGTCGACGAGACGAACGAGATCGGGGTCGACCGACGTGACCTGGACGAGGCGGTCGAGGCCAAAGTCGATTTCGGCGGGGATGCCCGAGCGGATGGAGAGGATTAGGCGGTTTGAAGGGCCCGGGTCGAGGAAGTGGGCTGCGCGGAAGCGAGAGAGACGAGGGAGCGTGAGCAGAGCAACGCGACGACGCAGCGGGAGGGACGCACGCCCGCCAAAGACGCGGCTCCAGAGCTGCCGAGCCTGCGCACGGGCACTGGGACGCGCCACTGCAGCGCCTGCCTGTCCGCGCGGTGCTGCTGGCTTGGCGACGCCCGGCTGCGAGTAGGCGCGACTCGAAGCCCCGGGGCGGCCCTGCGCGTATGGGATCATGGCGAGGGTGGGTTCAAGAAGCGCTTGTTCAGCCCTGGCTGCACTCGCTCGAGCTCTCGAGCGATGTGAGCGCGTGTCGAAAGGCCAACCCTGGACCCTGGCGACGCAGGTTGACCTCTGCCCTTGTCCGCCAACCGCTGCGTCTGCTTGCTGGGCTCTCAGGACTCGCTGAGCTTTCTACTGGAGCTATCGACATGGCCGGGTCCCGCTACGCCTACGTCAAGGGCTTCGAGCTCGCAGATCCGCTCCTGCCCTCGACTTTCTTCGTCATCCGCATCGACGGCAAGGGCTTCCATGGCTTCTCCAAGCTCCACGACTTTGACAAGCCAAACGACGTGCGCGCCCTGACCCTCATGAACGAGGCCGCGAAGCGCGTCGTCGGCGGAAGGGAGCTCAACGGCGAATGTGTCGTCGCATTCGGCGAGAGCGACGAGTACAGGTGCGTCGGGCCCTTTGTCGACTCCTTGAAGTCGTACTGATGGCAGCGCCACGTCGACAGCTTTGTCTTCAAGCGGACATGCAAGCTGCACGGCCGAAGATCCAGGTTCGCACGCGTCTGTATCGCATTGCAATTAAATACCGTGTACTGATGCCCGAGTGCACACGCAGCAAACTCGTGACCCTCGTCGTGTCCGTCTTCACCGCCGCCTACATCGCCTTGTGGCCGCAATACTTCCCGAACTCGCCTCTCAGCCTCGACCATTTGCCGGTCTTTGACGGGCGGTGCGCTGTCGCCGACTTGCCCACTTGCTCGACGCTGACGTTCATCTTGCATGACAGTGTGGTGCAGTACACGAGCGAGCAGGAGATTCAGGACTACCTGCGATGGCGTCAAGTCGACAGTGCGGTGCTCCGTTTCCGTCCAAGTGTCCCGTGGTCCTGACCGAGGAAGCTGTTTGCCCACAGCGCACATCAATAATCTGTACAACACGACATTCTGGGCCTTGGTGCTGCAAGGCGGCCGGACAGAGCAGCAAGCGGAGCAGGAGCTGAGTGTTCGTCCCCGATCTCGCTCCCCTTCTCTCAGCTGGAAACTCACACAGCATGCTCGCAGGGAACAATCTCAAGCCAGAAGCAAGAGCTGCTCTTCTCGCAGTACGGCATCAACTACAACATGTTGGATCCCATGTTCCGCAAGGGCAGCATCGTCATCTGGGAGGAAGAGCCCGTCAAGGCGGGACATTCGGCGGAATCGGTGCGCTCGCTCTGCTGCGCCAGTTTTGCAAAGGACTGACCCGTCGTCGCTTTTGCAGCCTGGCGCCGCTTTGCCACAAGCTCACCCGTCCGCCGATGCGCCTACAGCATCTGTCGAATCCTCAGCCGCAGCAAGCGCGCAGCCCCCAGCAGGCGACGCACCCCCCACCTCTGTCAAGATGCGGCAACGGAAAAAGCCGCTCAAGCCAAAGCGTCGACTAGTCGTGGTGCACGAGGACCTGATCAGCGATGCGTGGTGGAGCGAGGGGCGAGGCAAGGGATTGCTGGACGGGTAGAGCGCGCAACGAGGCTGATCGTCTCTCAAGCGCACGCACGCAAATTTCGATGATCGAGATAGCCGCTGGAAAGAGAACCAGTTGCGGGAGACGCTGCGAATGGCTACAGTACAACGGAGGAACGGCATGGACGAGACAACCCGCAAGATCTAGGACCACGACACGAAACACGAGACCGCAGAGGGGTGGCAAGACGTCTACTTGTTGGCCTTCTTGCGGCCACTGCTCTTGCGGTCGCGCTTGGCGATGCGCTTGAGCGCGCGCACCTCCTTCTTCATGCGCGAGTCGACAATCTTGTACTTGCCCTTGACGCCCTTGGGCCTGCCCTGGATACCGCGGTTGGCGCCGCGCGCGACGACGAGCTTCTTCTCGGGCTTCTTGGTCTTGCCCGCGCCGCCCGTCTTTGCGAGAATCTTGGCGATGCTCGACGCCTTCTCCTTCTCGGTCAGGCCGTTCTCCTCGTCGTCGTTGATGCCCTGCGCCTTGGCGCGCGCCTTCTCGATGCGCCGCACCTTGCGCATCTGCTTGCGCGCCTTGGCCTCGGCGACCTTCTTGATCGGGCGCGCGTTGAGCGCGCGCATCTTGTCCCGGATCGCCTGCACCGCGTCCTTCGTGACCGGGATGTTGTGCCGGAAGTGCCGCTGCTCGTCGTCGAGGAACCAGGTCGGGAGGCCGTCGCCGCCGACAATGTCGGTGTGGCGGTTGAAGCCCTCGTCGACGAGCTGCGTCTTGGTCCGCTCGCGGTTGACGAGCTGCTGCGCGAGCGTCATCGCCTCGGCCGTCGTGAGACCGACCTCTGCGGAGGGTTGGACTGTGGTCAGTTAACCGACGGGTGAGTTGGGCGGAAAGGGCACGCACTGGCTATCCGCTCCGCCTTGGCAATCTCCTCCTGCTCCTGCGCATCAATGTCTGCCTCGTCCTCCATGTCCTCGTCCTCCTCGAACGTCTCACGTGCGCCCGTGAAGTCGTCGTCGCTCTCCTCGTCCTCCTCTTCTTCCTCGTCATCGCTCGCCTCCTCGAGCTCGTCCCAAACGGTCCGCACGCCCTCCTCGTCGTCGTCGACCATCTCCTCGTCCTCGTCCGACGCCGCGTCCTCGTCGTCCGTCCCGCTGCCGCCGAGAAGCGCCTCGAGCCCACCGCCGGGCAAGCCCTTGAACGCAGGCTGGTCGAACCACATCGCCGCCTGCCGGCTCTTGGCGTCGGTCGAGAGGACCTTGTTTGCCTTGAGCTTGGTCAACAGGCCGGCCGACTCGGCGGGCTCGGGCGCGGTCGCGGCGACGCGTGCGCGCTTCTTCGACGGTGCTGCCGCGACCGCGGCGGGCTTCTTCGCCTCGGCTTCGTCCTCGCTGTCGGACGAGTCGTCGTCGCTCGACGGCTGGGGTGCCGGGTCAAAGTCCTCCTCCGACTCGGAAGAGTCGGCGCCCGACGCGCCCTCGTCGTCCGAGTCCTTGATGCCGCGGAACTCGCCGCCCTCCTCTATGGCGCGCTTGCGCCGCTGCTCCTTGACCTTGTGCTTGTGGTCGCGCTCGAGCTTGGTCTGCTGGTACGACTCGTACAGCAGGTCGAGCGACTCCTCGAGCCGCCGCGTGCGCCGCTCGTCGTCCGACACGTCCTCGTCCTCGGCGCCGTCGTCCTGCGCGGCGGCAGCGGGGATCACCTCGCGAGGGCGCATGCGCTGGTTCTTCGCCTTCTGCGGCTGCGCTGCGCCCGCATCCTCCGCGTCGCTCGCCTCGCCCTCGTCGTCGCTCGCGAGGCGACCGCCGCGCACGCCGCGGCGCTCCTTGCCGCCCTCGACCTCGCCGAGGTCAAACATCTCGGACGTCATGCCGTCCTGCTGCTCGAGACCGATGTCCATGGGCGTGACCATGTTGAGCTGCATGCGCTGCACCTCGCGCTGCTTCTTCTCGTTGACGCGGCGGCGCTCGCGGCGCTTCTTCATCGACTCGTCGTGGGCGAGGCGCTCGAGCTGTCGGTGGCGCGATCATGGTCAGTCCAGGTTCTGCAACTGTGTTCGTGTAGTGACGTACCTCCTGCGTAATCTGCTCCTCCTCGTCAAGCGGCTCGATTTCGACGTTCTCCGTAAGCTCCTCCTTCTCGTCGATCTTCACGTCGAGACCAAGCTGTCGAAGAACGCAAGCGTCAGCCATTTGGCATAGTAAAGAACGCAAGCGAGGCGGGCTACGCACGTCCTCCCGGATGGCGGCGCGGTACTTGAGGAGCATCTTGAAGTCCTTCTTGCCGAGGACCTTGAGATCCTCGAGGCACGACTTGATTTCCTCGGTCGTGAGCGGGTTCTTGAGGAGCCTGCAGAAGCGCGGGAGTCAGAACCGGCAATCGAACGGGAGGCACGATTACACACTTCTTGTCCTCGTCCTCGGCGAAGCGCATACGCGTGACCATACCGAGCACACCGATGGGGTCGGCGTGGCGGATCCACTCCATGACGCGGCACTCCTTGTACAGGGTCATGTCGCCGTCGTCGTAACCCTCCCTCTGCTTGCGCTTCTTCTCCGGCGCAAAGACGTTGAGCGACGCGGGCGTCATGACGTCCTTGGTCGAGATGGCCTTGCCCTCGAGCTTGGCGAGCGGGTTCGTCGACGCGGCCTTGCTGCCCTTCTTGAGCGCGGCAGACGCCGGCACCTCGTTGCCCTCCTCGTCGACCTCGACGATCTTCTTCTTGCCGTCCGCCTCGTCCTCGACCGGGCCGTCGACCTCGGAGAAGACGAACTTGGGGTTGAGCAGCTTGGGGTCGATCTTGGCCGGCGCGAGGAAGCCCTGGCAGGTGACGAAGATCTCGGCAGAGACGTTACGCGACGAGGCGGGCTTGGTCGCCTCGACCTTGGTGAAGAGCTGGTTAAAGACCCAGAGAAGCGAGTTGTAGTCCTTGGAGCGGAACACCTTGGTGCAGAAGGTGCCGCCCGGGCGGAGGAACTCGACGGCGAGTTTGAGGGAGGCGAGTACGAGCTCGACCTGCGTGAAGGCGTCCTGCACCCAGGCGGAACCGACGTTGGGAGCACCGTCGTGAAGAACGCTGTTACAGACAAGCGTGTCAACCTTCACATGCGCAAGACCTGAGATCAAACGGGACGCACACGTCGGCCTTCCAGTCCTTCATCTCGGCACGGAGCGCACGACGACAGCTCTCGGTCGTGATGTCCTCGACGAGGGTGATACACCGCGGGATGGGCTTGATGGGGACGAGGTCGACACCGATGATGATGGAGTTCTGCTGGGGCATCTGCTTGGCCGCGACCTGGAGCCAACCACCGGGGGCGGCACACAGGTCGATGACGCAGCGGGCGGACGCGAGGAAGTCATACTTGCGGTTGAGCTGGACGAGTTTGAAGGCGGAACGGGCGCGGTAGCCTTGCTCCCTGTGGTCGTCCAGTTGTCAGCACAGCTCGAGAGAAGCATGATCAAGACAGGGCACTCACTTGGCAAGCTGATACCTGTGCACGGTGCAACAAGAAGCTAGGTCAGCAACGGGGGTGCGTGGAGAGCGGTGTGGAGTGATCGCAAGCAAGCGCACCATTTGTCGAGACGGCCTGCGGAACTCTAGAGGTCAGCGGTCGCTCAGATCCGGGACTGAGCAGGTACATACCCTTTCCCGTTTTCTTCTGGTCCTTTCCCTGCGCGAGAGAAGCGGTAGGTCGGGTGAGCAACGAGCGGGAGATGAGGGGAGGGAGCGGCGAGACGGACCATGTCAGGCGGTTCTCGCGGGTGCTCGGTCGGGTCTAGAGGAGACTTTGAGCCTGCACAAGCTCTGACTGACTCGCCGGGAGCGAGAGTGCGAGCGAGACGAGTGCGCCCAACTCCGCCTCGAGCTCGACCCGGAGCGAACGCTGCACCGCCACCGCCGCCCTTCGCTCCCGTCTCCGTGCTTCGTCTCGCGGATGCAGCACCTTTGCAGGATGCGCTGCAATCGCGCGCACGTGGCCTGGCTTAGCTGGGCCTCCTAGCTTGTTCTGCTCCCTCGCGCTTGTCCTGCTCGCCTGCGCTGACTTCGCTCTCTGGCGCTCACGTCGACCTTCCCACGCTGATCTGCCGCACTTTGAGACTGCGCAGACGTTCTCTGAAGGCTGTAGTTTGCAGCAATCTAGCTCAAGCCCCCAGCTCGCTTGGCTACGTACTGGACTCGTCTCCAATGTCCCCCAGACTCATGCTTCTCGGCGCAGTCGTATTCATGTGAAGATGATGATTGCGCTACACTCGGGACATGGGCACATAGCCGACGAGCAGCCTGCCGCAACGTCGCTGACAACGGCTTCCAAGCCACCGTTGCAGACGGTTACTACTTTCCTGCGCCTTCTCAATACTGGCTATCCTCGCAGCTTCCGCTGCCCCAAACGGCCCACACTGCGCGTGCGGTTTCCTGTCCCCGTCTCGGAAACACGCGTCTTCCATTCCAACGCGGCCGGCAGGACGCAGACTCAGGTCATTGCCTGACGGGCCAACTGCTCGAACTGAGCCGGGCAAGCACATCGCGAAAGACTCGGCCATCGAAGTGTTGACTGTGCCACCAGCTTCATGCCATTCACGGGCGGGAGTAGCGTGTCGGCTCTGTCCAACCAGCAGGTCCGGGGCGGACAAAGGCCCATTAGCTGGCCCAGCCAACACATTTTAAGCGCACACGGAGAAGCCTCGGAGCCATGGATTCAGACAGCCCCACACGCAGCACACACGGCGGAAACAATGCAGTCTCGTCGACTCACCGGACGACACCAAGCCGGGCAAGGACGGGGATAGGCGCGTGAACCCTCGGGCAGACCCATACGCCAGCTGTGCGTCGTCTGCAACTGGACTGAAGCATCTCGCTGCGGTGTGCGGCACATCGGAAGGACGAGGAGAAAGCGCGCGGAAGCCGGAGGAGGGGACGTCGAGAAAGCCGGAGTGCGCGGGAAGCACCGCTCGTCGCTTCGGTAGACTACACCTCCGCTACAGAGCACAGACAGCTCAGCACGCACCGTCCTCAGTGCAGGCAGATCCACCCAGAGCCGTTGCAGAGCGAGCTTCGGGGTTCATCGTCTCATCGCTCGAGCCGGCATCGCACGACCTGTCCGTCGCCTCACACGCAGCCGAGGAGACTCGTACGAGCACCAGCACACCTCGGAGAATTGTCGTTGCTCAGTCAGCCCCGCAACAGCCGCCTGCGAGCCGGTTCGCTCGACCCGCGTCGTCCTCCCCAACTCGCTCGTCTCCGCTCGGCACGACCGGCCCGCCTCCGTCGCGATGGAGGACTCGCAGCTGCCGTCGCCCGCCGGCACGCAGCTTCTCGTGGACATACGCGGCGCAGAGATCGTCTCGAGCCAGTCTGAAGAGTGCGCTTCGTCCCTCTTGTCGCAGTTGCCGCGTCAAGACCCTCATGCGCGGCCCGAGAACCGCTGCTGACCCGCCTCGTTGGTTTCTGCACAGCCCTGAAGTCTATCTGCCGCACCATGAGGAGATGATTTCGCACATCGCAATCGACGTGCGCTCTCCCTTTCCCCCCTCTCAACTATTCCCGAGCACCGTGCTAACTCTTGAGCCGTTTTGTAGATCGGCGGTTCCCTCGCGAAAGTCGTCTACTTCACACGGGCACCCGCACACCCTGTACGGCCAGTCGCCAACGGTCCCGCGTCAACCTCCATGCCCTCGCCTTTCTCCGAGTCTCCCTCTCAGCCCGCCTCTCCCGTCGCATCCACCTCTGCACGCAGCATCTGGGAGCCTCGACGGACACCGTCACCGCCAGAAAAGGCCAAGCCGAATGGCATCCTCGGCCCGAAATCGCTCGCGCAGCAACGACCCGTCTCCCATTCTCCCTCTGCATCCTCCCGCGCCTTTCATTCCCACCTGCGACGACGCTCTTCGACATCGCGCATCCCTTCGGGTGGCCGACTGAACTTTACAAAGTTCGAGACGTCGGATCTGTCGTCGCTCATCACCTACATTGAGACGCT
Organism: Rhodotorula paludigena; assembly: GCF_050403205.1. Lineage (NCBI taxonomy): Eukaryota > Fungi > Basidiomycota > Microbotryomycetes > Sporidiobolales > Sporidiobolaceae > Rhodotorula > Rhodotorula paludigena. The sequence continues at coordinate 314,585 of NW_027481457.1, read as the reverse complement.
CATCTCGTCGTCGGCGCAAGCGAATCGCGTACCCGTAGACGTTATGAAGCGCAACGTCAAGATCATGGCGACGGGTGGCGGGGCGCACAAGTTCTACGAGGAGCTGCACGACCGGCTCGGGATCGAGGTCCGGCGGGAAGAGGAGATGGAGTGCCTCGTCCTCGGCCTGAGCTTCGTCACCGAGATTCCCAACGAGGTGTTCTGGTATTCGGACGAGCTCATCCAGGCCGTCTCGCACCCGCAAGAGCGCGCGTTGTCCGCCGTCAACCTGCCCTCCACCCCGGGCTCCTCCTCCTCTCCCTTGCCGATCCTCGACATGCCCGTCCACGACCCTCTCCCGGGCCTGAGCAGCTCTCAGTACACCAGCGAGTCGTCCTCTTCTGCCTCGACCCTCGCCCCGCCTTTACCGACAACCGCCAACGACGACCTGCCTCGCCCGTCGCCAAATCCGCCGCAATATTCGATCCGGTTCGATTCGGCGCCCGGGCCCGCGCAGTTCCCGTGCCTGCTCGTCAACATAGGTTCAGGCGTCAGCATCGTCAAGATCGACGACTACGGCAAGTTTGAGCGGATCAGCGGGACGAGCTTGGGGGGAGGGACCCTTTGGGGGTTGCTGAGCTTGTTGACGGGCGCGACCAGCTTCGATGGTGCGTTGGATCTGCTCGCAACCTTGCGGTGCAATGCTTCTCGGCATCGACAGCGTGGAGGCGCCTATCTTCGTACTGACATCCGCTTCTCGTCCGTAGACATGCTGGCACTTGCCGACAAGGGCGACAACTCGTCAGTCGACATGCTCGTCGGTGACATCTACGGGCAAGACTACCAGAAGATCGGCCTGAAGTCGTCCACGATCGCATCGTCGTTCGGCAAGGTGTTCCGCAAGGGTGAAGGGCATGGCGACGGACCTTCTGACGAGGCGGCCGAGGAGCGGCGGAGGAAGAACTTCAAGGCTGAGGACATCAGCCGGAGCTTGCTCTACGCCATCTCGAACAACATTGGGCAAATTGCGTGCGTCTTGCACAGCCTCTTCAGCTTCGGCACCTGCGGGCAGCTCATTGACGTTGGCACGCTCCTCCCGCAGCTACATGAACGCCGAGAAGCATAACCTCGACCGCATCTACTTCGGCGGCGGGTTCATCCGCGGTCCGTTCTCGCTCCTTACCTCCCTCGCAGGCTGTGAGCTCACTCCCATTGCCCGGTAGGTCACGCCGCAACCATCTCGACCCTCTCGTACGCGATCCGCTTCTGGTCCAAGGGGACCAAGCGCGCCCTCTTCCTGCGGCACGAGGGGTACCTCGGCGGGATCGGCGCGTGGCTCAAGAACATCGGTGCCGGGGCTGCGACGCCCGAGGGGGAAAAGGCCGAGGAGGAGGTGCGGAGGGGAAGGTCCTGAGGCAGTGCGGGCGGGATAGACTGTACAGGATCCTCACATAGCCGAGGCAATGTAGCCAGCTATTTCGGCATGGCGGAGTGGACTGGTCAGACAAGCGGAAGATGGAAGCGCTCTTGCTCAGGAGCAACGTCGCAGTTGCACTCAGCGGATCCCTCGTTCTTGAGAAGGATGCGAACGACCCCTACCCGAAATGCCCAGCCGTATGTGAAGGAAGCCGCCGTGCGCTCGCATTGTGTCTAATCCCTGGTGCAGTGCATGCGTGACACGATGAGGGAGACGGAGTGGGAAGGAAGCCCACTCTCTACGACTTTTCCGCTGCTCGAGTGCGCTGGCAAACCCCGTAGCACGACTACTCCACCTCAACGACGTCCCAGTCAGTCACGAGATGCTCGTCCAAGCTCGTGAGACGTTCGATCTCTTCCGAAGACAGCTTGAAGTCGAATACACGGCCGTTGTCCTCGATGCGAGCCCGCTGCGTGGACTTGGGAATGACAATGAAGCCCTGCAGCGGCGCAGGAAGAATGGAGGGCGTGTCAGCAAAGCGGTCCTGGCAAAGCGCGTCTCCGAGACTGGCGACAAGGCGACGACGAGAAGAATGGCAGACGCACTCGGTCGAGGCCGTAGCGAATGAGGATCTGCGCCGGCGACTTCCCGTACTTCTCGGCGAGCTCGACGATCACCGGGTGCTTGAAGCGCATGCCTCGCACGAGCGGTGCCCACGCCTCGAGGACGATCCCCTGCTTCTCGCAGTACTCGACGATGTCGTTGTGGGTCATGAAGGGGTGGAGGTCCTGCGGACTCGGTGTTAATGACCGTAATGTGACAGAGCTTTGCGGTCACGCACAATCTGATTGACGGCGGGGACGTATTTGGGCTTGCGGGCGAGGAGGTTCTCGAGGTGCTTGACGCCAAAGTTGCTGCAGAGCCGCGAAAAGGCAGTCAGTACCCGACTGCCATGAAGCTGGACGAGCTTTGCGCACCTCACGCCGATTGAGCGGACCTTGCCGCTGTCCTTGACGCGGCAGCAGCCCTCCCACATCGCCGCGCGCACGTCGGGCCCGCCGTTCGGGTCGTGGATGAGGTACAGGTCGATGTAGTCGAGGCCGGCCTTCTGCAGGCTCACGTCGACGCACTTCTCGACCCATGCCGGGTCGGTGCGGTTGTGCATGAGCTTCGTCGTGAACTGGATCTCGGATCGCGGCGTGCCCGTGCGTGCGATGAAGTCGTTGATGGCCCGGCCGCAGTCGGCCTCATTTTCGTACCACTCGGCGCCTGTAAGACCTGGATGTCAGCCGTGTGATGGAGCGCTGTTCATACAGGCCAAGTGCACCATCAATGTGCTGTAGGGAGAAGAGACCGCGATGATAGCGGGTCCAGAAGGTCAGCTTGTCTGCTCGCCCTCAACACGATTGTCTGGCAAGAGCGCACCCGGTAGCCCGCCTGCGTGTGAATACTGGTCAGCACAGAGAGTCAGGGGGCGTGTTGTATCAGGGCTGCGCACCTCGAGGGCATATGTCACCGCGTTGTACGTCTCGGCGCCCGGCTCCGTCACGTACACGCCTGATGGCAAGGGTCAGCGCCGTGCCATGCTGTGCGATTCCCATGGACCAAGTGGCTACGCTGTCGCTGGCTGGCGGCGCGAAGGCAGGCAAGCTTGTGATGATGAGACGAAGGACGGACCCAGCCCGAACCGGTAGTAGCCGTTGCCGTCGTTCAACGGCACCTTCGACGTAACGTTGTACTTGTCTTCAGCCATCTCGCGCTGTCACTTAGCCGGCTCGAGATGAGCGTGTACTGGTAGAGGTCGGAGGAGCGGTGCCGAGCGGGGGGGACCGCTTCGAGGAGACGTTGCACCTTGCACCACGACCCATGGTCTACAGCTTCAAGCATGCTTGGAATAGTTCAGCAGAACGAGCCAGCCTTTCGTTTTGCCCCGCTCAACTGGGCAGAGCGGGCTGAGGGGGTTGCGTCCCGGTCAAGACCCGGTATCAGGTTCCCGCATTGAGAGGGCTGCGGGTCACGCGCGGAGCACAATGAGTGTTCCATGCAGTACTGTGACGACGGACGAGCAAGGCGGGAGCTGCGACATCGCGCGGAAGCCGAGGTGGGGTAACGAGCGCAGGAAGTCGCCGGAACGCGTGCAAGGCTGCAGGCGGCGCACCAGTGCTGGATGTGAATGAATACAGGCTCTGCACAACTGAGGCGCTACGAGCGGACGTCGGCGGAGTCGGCGGTCGACATCGTGCATTCCGAGAGTTGGGGCTGAGCTTCAGCACCATTGTCCGACCTCCCAGCCGCAGCGACGGGAGCGCACAAGGTACCGGGATGGTACCTGCCAAGCCCACCTTCACGCTCAGCAACGACTCCGACGGCGAGTCGTCGCAACCGCCTTCGAGGTCCACCTCCCGCGAACGTCCAGCACACCCTCCTCCACCGCTCTCGAGCTCGGCGAGCGTGCGCCGATACTCGCACGAGTCTGGCCTGCATACGCCGCCGTCCAAGCAGCATCTCCTGTGCGATCTCGACGAAGAGGCGGCTCTCGAACACACCGGCGAGACGGAGGCTCTCCTTGGCGGGGCGCATGGAACGCCCAGACGCAGGTTGACCGGCAACTCGTATGGCACCAACTCTACGTCGTTCCTCGCCCTGAACGAGAACGGCGGCGCGCCACTTCACCGTCAGGACTCGGTTCTGCGAGTGCGTGACTCTGCGCGTCGTGCGCTCGATTGCGTCGACATTTGCTGATGTCGCGCACGATCGCAGCTCGTAGGCCTCATCGACGATCGGGCAGGCGAGTACGAGCGCTTCCGCAAGTCGGACGAAGAGCTCAAGCGGATGCCGAAGCGCATTCGCCGGTTCTACGAGGCCCAGAACGAGCAACTCGTGCGTGCATTCGCTCATCCGCTTCCACCGAATCTGCTGAGCCGAGCTGACACGTTGTACGCATTGCAGGACCAATTTGCCGAGGTCGACGAAATCCTCGAAGGGACGAGGGCGAAAGCGGCGACTGGCGAGCTGATTGGCATGCCGCCGCCCTCCACCTCTTCGCGGGATGAAGAGCTGCGAGCGAGCGTGCGGTGGGCCATCGTGCTCAACACGATCATCAACGTGCTCCTCCTTCTCGCCAAAGTCGCGGTCGTCCTTCTCTCGCACTCGATGTCCCTCATCGCCAGTACCGTCGACTCGGCCATGGATTTTGTTTCCACGCTCATCATCTTTGGCACGTCCACCTACATCGAGCACCGGTCGTGGCAGTCACAGTACATTTACCCGACGGGCAAGAACCGGTAAGTTGGCTTTGCTTGTGCCAGTTACCCCCACTCTTCGCCGGTACGTCTCAGTGGGTCTAGCTCACTTTGCTTTGCACAGCATGGAACCGCTCGGCATTCTCGTCTTCGCCGTCTTCATGATCTCGTCCTTCCTCCAAGTCTTCATCGAGTCTGTGCAACGCTTGCTCGACCCCAACCTCGATCAGACGCACATCCCGCCCATCGGTCTCGCAACAATGGTCGCCACCATCATCATCAAGAGCGGCGTTTGGCTCTCATGCCGTGCTATCAAGAGCGCATCGGTCGAGGCGCTACAGCAGGACGCCGAGAACGATGTGAGTCTGTCTCTTGCTCCTCGCTGTCGTCGCTCGTCGCTGACTTGAGCCCGCCCCGCCAGATCGTCTTCAACTTTTTCTCCCTCATCTTCCCCTACGTAGGCCAACTCACTCGCTTCAAGTACCTCGACCCGCTCGGCGGTGCCGTCCTCTCGCTGTACAGTGCGTCTTGCTCCCACCCTCTTCAGCTGCTTTCGTCGCGCTGACGCCGCGCTTCTCCTCCAGTCATCATCGAGTGGGTGTCGACGCTGCTCGACAACGTCCGCAAGCTCACGGGACGCCGCGCTCCGCCACGCGAGCACCAGCGCATCGCCTACCTCCTCACGCGCTTCTCGCCGCTCGTCACGGCGATCCAGCACCTGTCGCTGTACCACGCGGGCGAAGGGCTCGTGTGCGAGGTCGACGTCGTCCTCCCCGCCGAGACGAGCCTCACGGCCGCGCACGACGTGGGCGAGGCGGCGCAGCACTGCATCGAGCAGCTCACGGGCATCGAGCGCGCGTTCGTGCACGTCGACGTGACGCAGAACAACATCTCGGGGCACCTGCCGCGGTGATTGCTCGCGCGCAGCTGTCGTGGCAGCCACTCTACCTGTCGCCTCGTGCGATGCACAGCGCCTCGCTGCCACTCGTGCTCTCGCCTGTGCACTCGCTCCTCTCGCATCTGTCCTGTTGTACTTCTTTGCCATGCAGCTTGCCTTTGTCGTGCAGACCCGGCGGTCGGAGATTCCGCTTCGTAAGAGTTTGGGAAGGTCCTCGCCGCTCTCTTGCCTGCATGTTGTGCGGGCGCGCAGGATCTGCAGTCTTCACAAGCGTTGTGTGGGGCATTGCACATTGAGCATCCACTGTGCGGTAAATACCGGGAGCAACGCTGGGTCGGCCTGCCTCACAGGGTTTCCCACTGTCTCCCCCTCCGCCCTGCGAGAGCTCCGCCAAGAGAAAGCGTGGTCGCGCGTCGATCGACGCGTTGTGCAGCGCCCTGCTGTTGACGGTGAGCGTCTGGACTAGCAGGACGAGCTGAGAAGCGCGCAAGGAAGCTCCGCAGCTTGACAGCTGCGAAACGTCTTGCCCCAGCCGCACGCCGTTCCGCGTCGCGAAACCCTGCCTCACTCGGTCGCTGCAAACTAGGCGGCGCTGTCTCTACGCCTCTCGCGACACCTTGACACGACGTCGCTGCGCTTCGACCGGCGCCTGCATCTACGCGCTCAGAAAGACGCGAAGCAGTGTCGATCCGCCCGGAGTCGAAGCAGCAGCTGCGGGTACGAAGGGGTGAACGCGCGACGATGAGCGGCGAGTCGCCGGAAGACGCGGGCAGGTGCGTGTCGTCCTCTCCGAGCCCCGCCCTGCAGAAGCTTGTTCGGTCCGGACGAGGCGAGCGCTCAGGCCTCTCGCGAAGGAGCCGCCGCTGACCGAGTTCCTCCTGTCGGCCCTGCGCGTCTCTCCGTCCAGCAGTGGGCTCTCGTTCGCGCCCGAGCAGCAGCACGCGCAGCCTGCCCCTGAGCCTCAGCAGCAGCAGGCAGCAGCGCTCGAGCCCGCCGCACGCACGCCCAAGCCGCGGCGCTCGCTCTCGTCGCTGCTCCTCCTCGCCTCGCCGGCACGCGTCGCTTCGTCCTCGGCGTCGACGCACCTCGACCCGCCGCACGCGCACGAGCAGCCGGGTCCGCACGAGCACGGCACCGGTGCTCGCTCGCTTGCAGCCAGTCCGCTCCTCACGCTCGCGACGGGCGACGAGCTCGACTCGCCCCTCGAGGCCCCCGCTCTCCCCTTCTCGACGCGCTCTCGCCGCTCGTCCGTCTCGTCTGCCGGAGCGCCGACCTCGCCCGCACAGTACACGCCGCATTCGCGCCCGAGCAGCGCCCTCGCATACGCGTCGCCGTCGACTCTCAGCCTCGCGTCGTCCTCCGTCGACTCGCTTGTCTCGCGCCCGACGAGCCCGCGGGTCGAGCTCGCCGGTTCTCCCTCGCTCCCGCCTGGTCTCGCATTCGCCGTAAACATGCGCGGGTACGACGATGACGCGAACGGGCAGGCGCAGGAGGAGCTCCTCGACGCCGACGAGCTCGATCGCAAGGGCTACCAGGACCCGTACACGTGGGAGCGGCCACTCGAGGCAGTCAATAGGGTGCGTTTGAGTGTTGGAACTCACAGTCGGGCGCAAATGCGTCACTCCGGCGCGCAATGAGTTGCTCAGCTGACCCGCTGCGTTGTGTGCAGCACTCTCGCCTGCTCGATTCCGCGCCCATATCCACCTCGCCCGGCTCCGCTCACGGCGCGGACGGCCGCCGGCTGTCGCGCCTCCCGCCGGGTGTCTCCCTCCTCGACCCGTTCGGCTTCAACCTTTCCAACGACGCGTCGCCGTACGATCCCGCCTATGCCTATTCTGCCGCCGCGCAGGCTCCGGGCATGACGGCCGGTACTCCGCCTCGCTCACCCGCACGCGGCAGCTTCCTTGGCCCGCAAGGGGCAGGGTCCGCCGTGACCGCCAGTCCCGTTCCGGGCGCATCGTCCTCGTTCACTCCGCCGCCGCCGCAACAGCCGTGGGTCAAGCCGCGGGCGTCGAGCGCGGGCGAGCAGGGCTTCAACCGCTCGCAGCTGCGGAATGGGCTGCTCGCTCCGGGCATGAGTCCAGGTGCAAGTCCGCGACAGAGCGTTACCGGGCGGAGCAAGCTCTCGGGCGAGATCGATGCAGACGTGCGTTTCGGTCTTTCAACCCGTTCAAGGGCTATGTTCTGACCATTGTCGACATGTAGGCCATGTCCATCGCATCGACGTCGCGCCAGCCCGCGCAGCCAATCCCCGGCGTCCCGACCGACGCCGACTACCTCAACTCCAAGCTTTACCAGCGCACGCTGAAAGCGCAGAAAGCGCTCGACAAGGAGCGCGCGAAGGCGGCGTCTAAGGGCAAGCTCTCGCGCTACGATGCCCAAGCGAGCAAGTCGACGAGTTCGCTCGCGAGCACGACTTCGACGACGGGCGCTGGTTTCAGCGCATTTGGTCTCGGCGGGCTTGCGCACCGCCGCAGGAGTACCGAGAGCTCGCGCCCGCCGAGCATTATGAGCGCCGCGGGTGTGAGCGGGACGACGAGCGCCAAGCGCGGCGGGCGCAAAGGGCTGGGATGGTTCCGCTCGAGCAGCGAGGCCGCGCTCGCGCATCTGCCCGAAGTGGATCTACCGATCATCGACGTACCAGGCGGTGGCACGTTCCGCGCGAGCAAGAGCTCGAGCCAGATCTCGACGATGCGTCCGCGGCGGACCTCCAGCGGAGGTACGACCAGCGGGCAGCCGAGTCCCAGCCTGAGCGTTTCGCCTGGCGGCAGCATCGCTAGCGGTGGAGCAGCAGGAGGCGCACACGGACAAGGCCCGATGCTCCCGCCGAGCCCGAACCTCCCCAGCGAGGCGACACTGCGCGCCATGGGCGTCTCGACGGACCAGCTGCGCGCGGCAGCGCAGGTGCAATCGGGTCCGACTCCACCACTCCCCGTCACGGCAGCCGGAGCGTCACAGCGCCCGCGATCAAGCGGACGTCAGAACAGCGGCGGCTCGATGCCGGGCCAGAAACGCAGCCCTGCGCCGAGCCCGCGTCTCGACCAGACGGCGTCGGCGTTCGCTCCCTCTCCCCAAACTGCGCCGGCCGCAGTCGCGTTGCGCCAGACGTCGCTTCCGCCTGGTCCCCCTTCGCCTGTTCCCGAACAGCCCGAACCGCAGCAAGCCATCGAGCCCAAGCGCCCTGCAGCTCCGCCTCGTGGTGCCTCCCTCGAAACTTCCGCCCCTACGGCTGCTCCCACATCGGGGTCTTCGTCCACTCCCACACCCGCCCCGAGCACCTCGCTCCCGCCTCGTACCGCCTCGCGCTCCGCCGCTCCCGAAAACATCCCGCTGCCCCCTTCGGCTGCTCCTACGCCGACCCGCAACGAATTTCCTCCTTCTGCCACTTCCCCACCGCCTGCGCCGACGCGCGCAGCCCCGGCACCGCCGTCTTCGACCCTGCCCCCTATCGCGGATGCGCCCGCTCCCCGACCGCTCGCCGCCTCCGTCCCGGCAAGCATGGGCGCGTCACCACCCGATATTGCACCTTCTTCTGCTGGCCTCGCGGCGCCCGTGCCGCAGGTCAAGCGCCGCAAGAGCGGTCTCGGACTGCTCTTTGGCGGTAGCAGGAGCGGGAGCAGCAGTGGGAGTGCGACGCCCGAGCGCGAACAGAGCCCGACGCCGAGCTCGAGTGGCGCGTCGAGCGCGACGGCGCGGCAGGAGCAGGAGAAGGAGCGAATGCTGCGGAGGATGGAGGAGCGCCAGGTTGAGCAGCGGCAGCAGCAGCAGCAGCAGCAGCAGGGTGCCAAGCTCGTCAAGGAGAAGACGGGCGGATTCTTCGGCCGGTCGGGCAAGCCTCGCGCGTCGATGCCTGCGCCGAGCGGGCCCAGCGCGCCGGTCCCGCCGAAGGGAGCGGCGCCGCCGGTCAAGACCAAGAAGGAGCCCGCGCCGTTCTTCCACCCTTCGCAGGCAATCCACCACCAGCAATCTTCTGCGCCTGCTTCGCCGCAGCAGCCCATCCGCGCGGTCAACCCCTCGCCCGTCATTCCGCAGCAGCCTCATGCGGCAGCGCGGCAGCACCAATCATCGCACGCTGCGCATGACCCCGCCGCCATGCGCGCCGACTCGTCCTCCGGCTCGTCGACTACTTACTCGAGCCTAAGCTCGAGCTCGTCGACGCTCCCGCCGCCCACGCCCGCCGGCAACAAGCCCCTTCCCCTTGACGCTGCCCCGCAGCTCGCGCCCAAGAAGAGCGGCTTTGCTTCGCTCTTCTCGTCGTACGGCAGTGTGCGCGGACGCACAAAGTCGTCCCCCGCTCCGCCGACGACGACGGCCAAGGTCATGGCGCAGCCGGCGACGGCAGGTCACGACCTCAAGACGCTGCCCGTCCTGCCTCAGGCGCCGCCGCCTGCCTTGTCGAACGGCACACTGCGCAAGCCGCCGCGCGGTCAGTCGCTCGGCGCGCAGGCGCAGCCGCAGTCGACGGGCCAGCAGCAGGCGCGTCTCGCGAGCAAGCAGCCGTACCCGACCTACGCCTGATCGGCAGCCTTCTTCGCCGCTTCCCTCTTCCCGTCCCCGAAACGCCTCACTCGAATCCTATACTACCCGCACGCACTAGCACGGACACTCTCGCCCCTCGCACGGCTCATTACTACGCCCCCGCCGACCGCTTCATCTCGTCGGCCGTATCTTCCCCTTCACGTCCGTGGCTCGCCTTCTCGTCCGTTTGCATGACGCCTGCCACATCGCATTTCTCTTCTGCCTCTTTTCACGCAGACACTCTTTCCATCGTTCCGCATTCTTTTTTGGGTCGTCTACTCATTTGCCTCGTAGCTCGTAGTCTCCTCCTCTTCCTCCTCCCCTTTCTAGGTATGCATTCATCTCTGCACAAGTCTTTCTAGCTGTCTCTTGCGCAACGCACTCCCCTTCGCCGACTTGCGCGATCGAGCGTTGAGAGCCTTGCACCGCCTCCGTCCCGCCTCTTCATCGCTCCTCGCTGTCCGTCCTCTACGACTCCCCTCAGACTCCTTACTTACAACTTAAGACACTGCCTGCACGTGAGTAGAACATTGTGCGCCCCGAGACCCCGCCCGCACGCTGACCAGCACTTCCGTCGCTCTGCTTCCTCTGCTCAGCTCGCGCCTCCCCGACGCCCTCGATGGCGGCGACTCCGCCCGACTTGCATACCGAGTCGCTCGCCTTCCCGCTCGACGACCTCCAGGCGCTGAGCTCGACGCAGCTAGCACTGGTCCAGTTCCACCCTCAGGCGAGCGATCGCCAGCAGGAGGAGGCTCGCGTCCTCTTCTTTCTCCGCCGCGAGAAGTGGCACGAGGAGCGTAAGAGGGCCGTCAAGCTCGAGGAGGCGCCGGAGCTGGCTGCGCGGGCTCCGAAGTTCGAGGCCGAAGCCGACGTCGAGGTCACGGTCGCGCCGCCGCCGGAACCACCTGTCGAGGCGAAGGAGACGGTGCGCGCCGACGTCTTGATGCGCGAGGTCCAGCAGATCTCGCTGCTCGACGACGACGACGACGACGACGACGACGACGACGACGACGACGACAGCGACCTCCAGATCGTCTCGTCCGGGCCGGCAGTCAAGAAGCGCAAGAGCGAGACGACCGTTTCTTCGCCTCGAGCCGCCAAGGCGCCGAAGCGCGCTGCAGGAGCAGCCAGGCCGCACGTGTTCACATCCCGCGAAGTGGCGGACAAGCTCAAGAAGATGGGCTCGTTCCGTCGTAAAGTGACGCCGCCTGTCGCACCCGCGGAGCACGGCGCGCCTTCTGCTTCGTCGAGTGAAGCGGCCCTCGCACCGCTTGCGTCCGCCTCTGTTGTCTCGACTTCGACACCTCCTCCTCAACCAGATGCGCCTCGACCTGCGCTCGTCGCCGTCCTCTCCGCCGATTTCCTCTATAAGCACACCACCGCCCCCGCACCCGCTCACGACGCTGTTCCCCCACCGCTCGCTCTTCCCGCCTTTGCGCCAAACACCACCATCGGCAGTGTCCCTCGAGGAATCGAGGCAGCCATCCAAGCCGGCGTCGAGCCGACGGCGGACGACCCGGACCAGCCGTTCTACTTCCATCCGCCACCGCCTTTTCCCGTGTTCACTCCCGCACCCTTCACCGTGGGCGACCCGCCGGACAAGCTCGTGGATCCGAACCTCGCGCGACAGCTCTACACGGTCAAGGTCACCGGCCTATCGGCGCGCGTCACGCCTCGACTCCTCCTTGCCTTCATGTTGCGGAACCAGCATCGCATGCGCCCTCGACCGCTCGCCGTGCGCAAGTGCGACGAGGTCGTGACGGCGTTACACGACGTCGAGGACAGTCTTTGGGAGGACTACGGTGACGCCTGCTTCAAAGCCGACTTTGCGACCTTCTACCTCGCTTTCAAGAGTCCCGAGGACGCGCAGCTCACCATCTCCGGCAACAACGGCAAGAAGCTGCCCGATCTCGAACCGCAGCCGCGGCAGATCGTCGCCGAGCTCGTGCGCGACGTTGTTCCGCCCGACGCGCCGCGCGACGCGCACGTCGCCTCGCTGGACAAAGAGCTCGCGGTCGGCTGGCGCTGGACCGAGTGCAGCGACGAGGTGCGCCGCGAGTGGCGCGTGCACTTTGCGCTGCCCCGCGCGCGCGTCTGCCCGCGCTTCGAGAACCCGACGACCGAGGAGTGCGCCATCAACGACGAGTACACGCACGAGCTCGAGCGTATCGGGGTCGAACTGGTTAAGAAGAACGCAGTCAAGTCGGCTACGATGGTCGATAAGCGCGTCGCGCTCGAGGCAATCAAACGGGTCCGCTACGACGAACGCAAGCGCGCATGGCTCGAGTGGCACTCGATCGACGAGGCCGAGCGCCCCGCCACCAAGCCCGTCTGGCCTGCCTGGCCCGATGACGACGCGACCCGGACTCGCCGTGTCGCAATTGTCGACGAGATCGTGGAGGCTCAGCTCAGCGCGAGTCGGCAGAGTCTCGCAAGTAACACTGCCAAAGGCGTAAACTTGTTCGACCTCGCGCACGGGCGTACTACAATCCGGACGGTGCTGGGGATGCGCGACAAGCCTGCAGAGCCGGCTGCGCCACGGGCGCCCCTAACTTTCGCTTTCGGGTCGACCTCGACCACCGGCGCACCTCCGGAAATGCCGCGGCGCAACCCTTTCCTCCAAGCTCCTCCGGTCGCGCAGCCGGTCCAAGCACCTCCCGCGGCGGTAGCGGCTACACCGCCGACAGTCGTTGCCCCTCCGCCCGTTACTCCTCCTCGCACCGTCTCTCTCTCTATACCCATGGCTCCCGCACCAGCCGCCTTTGCCAAGGCTTCCCCTCTTTTCATGCCCAAGCGCCCGCCTCAGCTACGTCAGTCTGCGCCAGCCGTTCCCGTCCAGGCCTCTCCTTCGGAGGTCGATGCGGAAGATGCGAACCCATTTGCACTGCCTCTGTCATGATTTCCCGTCTACTGTACTTTTTGTTGTTGCTAGACGTCTTGTTGTGCCCGCAATGCACTATCTATCGTTCGCCGTCCCCCGCCGGCGCCGACCCGTCGAGGCGATCGCCCTCGTCCGCGCATGCGCGGGTGAGCCGAAGTCGGCGTCTTCGCGTCTTTCGCGTCGCTGTCCTCGTCCTTGCGCTTCTACAACAGCTTCGTCGAGCTCTTAGCGTGAGTTGGCCGGTCCGCTCTCTCATAGTTTTGGCCTGGCCGTCGCTGCTCCCGCTCCCCACCGACGCCTGCTGGGCCCCACCTCGTCGCACAACGCACGCACGCTGCGAAGCACGCTGCGCGCGATCGTCTGCACAGTCTGTGCGGACCTTCAAGGCGATCGATCATGGCAGACCCGTCCAGCGGATCTCGAAGCGCGGCGTGCCGCTCGTATCGGAGGACTCGTCCAGGCTATCGTCTCGCCGGTCCATCTCGGGCGGCGAGAGACGCGTAGATCTAGCTAGCCTGTCGTGAGCGCAACTCTAGACGGGGTTCCAGACAGGCTGACTCTGCTTGGCGTCAATCGCAACAGCTTTCTCCCTTCACCAGTATCATGTCGACGCACGCCGACAAGATCGCCTACTTCCGCTCTCTCCCGTCCATCCGCGAGCGCTGCCAGCGCGTCTTCGCCCTCGCCCAGCAGAATCAGCTCGAGTACTGGACGCTCGACCTCTCGCAAGAATCGACCATTGTCGACTTCGTCTGTGGCCTCATCTCGCGCGACTTTGGCACCGACTACGACTCAATTCCTCCTCATGGACGCTGGCGCCACTTCGTCGGCAACCGCGTCGACCCGCTCCTCGAAGCGTGGGATGCGGAAGTCCTGCAGCCGCTCGAGCAAGCGCGCCGACTTGTCGACCTCATGGTTGTCAGCGTGTTGCTCGATGCCGGCGCGGGCAACGACTGGAAGTACACGCCAAAGGAGGGCAATGAGAAGATCGGGCGGAGTGAGGGTCTCGCGGTCGGGAGCTTGGAGATGTTCGAACAGGGCATGTTCAGCGGCGATGCATCCCAACCGCACCGTGTCGATGGTGCGCTCATGGCTTCCTCTCTGCCATGTTGGCCTTCGCTGATGCGCGACGGCTCGCAGCGGTGGGGCTAGGCAACATTACGACGGACGATGTCGCGAAGGCGCTGGAAGTCTCCGACTCGAACCCCATGACCGGCATCGAGGGCCGCGCTCAGCTCCTCGTACGGCTCGGCAGCGTCCTCGCCGACCCGGCCTCGTCCGCCTACTTCACCAAGGACGGCACTTCGCGTCCCGGCCACCTTGTCGACTACCTCCTCTCGCACTCGACCTCGCAGGCCGTCCCGTCACCGGTGCAGGGCACCAAGGTCGCCGTCAAAATGGACACGATGTGGGACATCGTCGTCTCGGGCCTGAGCGGCGTGTGGCCCGCCGCACGCACCAAGATCGACGGCGTCAGCCTGGGCGACGTCTGGCCCGTAGACTGCCTCAAGAAGCAGGACGGCACGAAGGAGTTCGACGAGCTCGTCTCGTTCCACAAGCTGAGCCAGTGGCTCACGTACTCGCTCATCGAGGTGTATGTCCCGTCCGCACTCGCTCAATCCGCTTTCGCGCTTCGACTGACTCGCTTCAATGCCTCCAGCATGGAGAAGCTGCTCAACTGGACTTTTGTTGGCAAAGAGCAGATGACTGGGCTGCCAGAGTACCGCAACGGTGCGTTTCGCAAGTCCCATCTCAACCCTCGACCTTAAACTGACCTTCTCATTTTGCGTCCGCTCCTCCTCAATCCGTTACTGCATCCACTCCGCACCTCGCAGGTGGTCTCCTCATCGACTTCAACCTCCTGCAGCCCAACATTCCCGCCATGCTCGCCTCGTTCAATGTTGCCGCTCCTGCCTCAGCTTCCGCCCAGCCCACCCTCCTCGATGTCCCGCCCTTCCCCGCCTCGCACTCCGCCATGGTCGAGCTGCGCGCCGTCACCGTCTGCATGCTCGACCGCCTGCGCGACGGGATCAACAAGAAGCTCGGCGTCGAGCTCTCGCTCCCGCAGGTGCTCGAGTCGTCGACCTGGAAGGGCGGCCGCGAGATCGCTCGCAAGCTCCGCCCCGACACAGCTGGTCCCCCTTTCAGGTACATTGCGGACGGAACCGTGTTCTGAGTTCGTAGAGTGTCGGTAAATGCTTGCAAGAATAGATGTCGGGCTCAGTCGGCTTTTGGAAAGCCTCGGACAGACTTCCGTCCCATCTGAGCTGCACCTGCGCACCTCTAGCACAACTCTCGCTGCCTGAGCCGGACTGCCGAAGTGTGTATGTGCAATTCAGCAAATCAAACGGAGCGTTCCGACGCGGGCAGGAGCAAGGGGACGACAGCGACCTCGTGATCGTCTCCGCACACGGCAAGCTGCTTGCCCTGCGGGTGCCACGTGAGCTCGTAGACGGCCGCTGACTGCGTGTACTCGGTGAGGAGGGTGTAGTCCTGCGCGCGGAAGCGTGAGCACTCGAGCTGGAACGAGGTGAAGACGGGAGTTGAGTTCACTTTGACGCGCCAGATGTCAAGCTTGCCGTCGTTGCTCCCCGTCGCGAGGTACCGCCCAAGGCTTGGCTCGAACGCGATCGAGTAGACAAAGTCGGTCGAGCGCGTAAAGGTGTACAAGCAGGTGCCAGCATCGGCGTCCCAGAGCTTCGCGGTCGAGTCGAACGAGCAGCTGCAGACGAGCGAGCAAGCGAGGTGAGCGATGCACGCAGGCAAGAGCAGGAAAGAGCCGTACGAAGCGAGCAGACGTGGACCCGTCGAGCCCTCCTTGCCCGCAGTCGGGTGCCACGCAATCTGGTGCACGTCGCTCTCGTGGCCCTCGAGGACCCACACGCCGCCGCCTCCGCCCGGCTGCTCGTCGTCGTCTGCCTCGGCGTCAATCTTGCGCGCCGCGTCGCCCTTCTTGACGGGCTTGGCGGCAATCTCGCGCGCGATCGGGCCAATGTTGCGCAGCGACCATACGCGCACGGTCGTGTCGTCTGCGCACGACGCGACGAGCGTGCCGCACGGCGAGAACTTGACGACGTTGACGTCGTCGCGGTGGCCGCGGAAGCGGTGTAGGGGCGTCGGGCGGGACGTCGACATGACTGCGAGGCGGTGGAAGCACATCAGCGCATGAGGCAGGGCAGTTTCGAGAGACTGGACAGTCGGGACGCACGGTGTACCAAGCGATCAGAGCTCGCGCTCGCAAACATCGTGTCGTCGTTCCAGTCGACGTCGAGCACCTGGTCCGAGTGCGTCGAGAACTGCTGGCGGACCTTTCCGCTGCTGACCTCCCACAGGCACACGGTCTGGTCGAGCGAGCCCGTGAGGATCATGGTCCCGCTCGGCGACCACTTGAGCGCCGTGATCGAGCGCTGGTGCATCGAGAGGACGAGGTGCAGGTCGCCCGAGACGGTCCAGATGCGCGCGATGCCGTCCTCGGTCGCGGTCGCGAGCAGCGAGCCCGACGGGTCCCACGCGACGGCCGTGATGTCGACGCGCCGCTGGTTCGACGAGTGCTTGCACCGCATGTGCTCGGTGACGACCTGCTGGGAGGCCGAAGGCGACGAGGCGGACGGGCTCGGGACGTCCCAGATCCGACAGGTGGAATCGTTGCCTCCCGTCGCGAGCAGCGAAGGGACCTTCGAGTTGAACGCGCAAGGTTGTACTTTCTGTAAGTCGAAGCACGGTGTTCAGCACTTGGCATCCGAGGGCCAGAAGCGAGAGCGCGGGACCGCTGACGACGCACCGCCGAGTGACCCTTGAGCCTGACCACATCCCTATCCTCACTCTTGACGATCCTGACCCCGCGCATGTCGTACTGGTCCTTGAGCGGGCTCGGTGCCTTGGCCGGGCTCTTCGGGCCCGACACGCCGTTCTTCCCGCTGTGCCCCGACCCCGACCCCGACCCCGACGCAGCAGAAGACCCCGCCGCCTCGACGTCCGTTTTGAGCTTTGGCGGACGGCGCTCGTCTGCACCGGCAGAAGCGGACGTGGAAGCGCTGTCGCCTGATCCGCGCCGGCGCGCGGCTGCTGCAGCGGCCGCGAGCGCGGCGGACGAGCTCGACGCCGCGGGGGCCGGAGTCGTGACCGTCTTGGTCGTCGTCGTGATGCGGAATTTGTTGGGTGGCGGGGCAGGGGCAGGGGTGGTCGGCGCGGCAGAAGAGGTGGAGGACGGGGCGGCGGGGTCGGCGGCAGCGGAGGACGAAGCGGATGCGGAGGATTTGGGTTTGCGCGAGACGGTCGGCGAGGCGGAGCGCTTCTGCGACGCGGTCGACGCGGAAGCGGCGGCGGACGAAGAAGCCGCAGCGGTCCCGGCGCTCGGGGCGGCAGAACTGCTCGGCGCCGACGAAGCCGACTTCTTCGCTGGCGGCGGGCGCAGGTCGTCCTTCTCGCGCTCGCGCTTCGTCGGCGCTATCGGTGCACCCGCGGACGACCCCGCATCGCGTTCGCGCTCCTTGCCCTTCGAGCCACCCTGCGCGTCCTTTGCCTTGACCGGCGCGGCATCCTCCATGCTGACATCGCCGCTCGGGTCTGGCCCCTCATCCTTCGCCTTGCCCTTGCCCTTGCTCGCCGTCCCTGCCTCACGCTCGCGCTCCTTCCCCTTGCCCTTCTTCGCAGCGGCTGTACCCGCGCCCGATTCCGCGCTCGTTGTGCGCGGGCGCTTCGACCCGGCTTCGGCCTCCGTCGAAGCCGCAGCAGAGGCAGCAGAATCGTCCTTCCCGCCCGCCTTGCGCTTCGAAGCAGCGGCGGGTGCAGAAGCGGCTGTCGAGGTCGATGCGACGGCAGAGACGGGCGGCTCCTTCGCCTTCCCCTTGCCCTTCGCATCGGAAGGAGCGGGAGCAGCGGCAGGCGGTGGTGAGGGCTCGAGTGGCGGGACGTACTTTGGGAGAGGAGGGAGGGGGAGGGTCTCGGGGATGGTATAGCCGACGATGCGAGGCTTTGTTTCGGCCGGATCCTGCGAGGTGCGATTTTGATCGTGAGCTTCCCCAGTCCTACTGCTACTGCCACTAGTTGCCATATGCGAGAGAATGGCGGCAGAAAGCAAGGGACTGGCGAGAGCACAAGAGACGAGACGCACCCCTCGGTACCTCGCCTCCGCCTCGAGGTAGAGCAAGCCCTTTTGCAAGAGCCTGACGAGATGCCCCGGCGGCACGACCGTGTCCATGACGGGGTTCCGCCCCGGGTTGGACGAGTCTGCGCGGCCGTTGGGCTGCGGCGAGGTCGTAGCGGAGGAAGGGGCGGACGAGGTTGAGGGACCGGCGAGGTGCGACTCGTGCAGGAGGGAGAAAGAGGTGTGATGGTAGCCTGTGGGCGTGCGTGAACAAAATCCGCGTCAGTTGAGAGTGCCAGCGCCGGTCTTTGAGCGTGGTTGCCAGTGCACGCGACGGAGGGACGAGTGAAGTGTCGGAGGCGGGCGTCTCCTCCGCCAAGGCTTCTAGCTCCGCGCCGTCGCCTCTGACCGCCCCCTGAATATCTCTGGCACCCGTCACAAGCAGCCTCAAGGCGCTCCGAGCGGTGTGGGCCGAGGGACGCGAGCAAACACGCGGGGGAGAGTCGACGGACCGCTCTCTTCGAGGTAGGCGTAGAGGAGCCAGTCGAGCTCGTCTGAGCTCATCATGGCGGTCGCACTCGGCTGGGCAGGCGGGCGGGGCTGCCCTGCGTCGGCTGGCGGGTCCATGCGACGCGGCGCAGGGGGGAGGAGCGGAAGAACAAGGGGGTGGGGAGGGCCCGCGAGGGGCTGCGAGTCGCAGTGCAGGGATCGCCTCGTCCCTGGCGAGGTCGCTGAGCGAGTCTGGCGGCAGCTCGAGCCTCGGAGCGCGCGGAGGAGCGGAGAGAGTCGGCGAGAGCGCGCGACTTAGCGAAAACGCGCAAGGACGAGGCGAGAGGGGGACCCCGCTCTCCTTCCCTCGAGACTCGCCCCGACCGAGAGCCTGCCAGAGACAATGAGCGCACCGCAGCAGCAGCAGCAGCCTCCCGCAGGCCTCGACCAGTTCGACGAGGCCACCCGCGTGCGCCCTCTCCCTCTCGTCCTCGCCGATTTGCACCACTTAACCGCAGACACTGACGACTGACACGAGGCTCGCGACTACCGCAGCGTGAGCTCCAGACCTTCCTCGCACAGGAGCAGACCAAGGCGGCCCTCCAGACCCAGGTCCACCAGTTCACCGACCGCTGCTGGGACTTGTTCGTCCCGCTCTCTCTCTCTCTCAGCCCTGGCTGGCCAAGGCTGATGCGTAGAGTGTGCAGGTGCATCAAGGGCCAGCCCGGCGCACGCTTCAGCCGCGGCGAGGAGGCTTGCCTCAGTCCGTCGCCTTGCTCTCTCCCTCTCTCTCGCAAAGAACTCGGCTGACCTGCGCATGCAACAGCCAACTGCGTCGACCGCTTCCTCGACTCGTCTCTCTTCATCGTCAAGAGCCTCGAGGAGCGCAAGGGCCACATGTAGACCCCTCCCTTCGCACTCGACCTACCTTCGCTTCCTCGCACATTTCGCCCCTTCCCACCTTGTCTATCAATCTTCCCTTCGACTCGCAAACCCAAAAGTACAGCAACCAGCAACGCATGACCCTTTTCACTCGAGGAGGAACAGCGGGGTGAGGGTTGCCCGCGCCAGTGCGCAGCCCGGCACTTTTCTCGCTTCATTGCGGTACGTCTCTGATTTCGCAACACAGGCCAGCCCGACTGACCTCAGATTGCACAGAACTGGACCTGTCGGAAAAAGGAGAGCACAAAGGCTACGGCGCTGTTCGCTGCGCAAGCCCGACTATGACTTTTTCCGCGAGCTCTGCCCTCCGCTGCTTCCGGCTTGCTGTCAAAGCCTCATGGCCCGGAAGTTGGGACTCGGAACGCCAGCACACGCTCCGCAACAGCCTCGACGAGCAGCTTGTGCTCCACCCGCTTCTACCCCGCCTCGCACGGTTCGCGCGGTTCTCCTGTCCGCTGCTCGGCATTCGTCCCTGGCTCCTCTCCTGCCCTCGTGCTGTGCCCTCGACTTTCGCGGCTCTGTGTCAGCTCGATGGAGAGCGCTGCTCCTACGGACTGAATCGCCTCGCGCTGCCCCAGGTCAGGCCCGGTGCTCCTCGCGAACGAGGAGGCCAGCATTCGTCCCTCCGCGCACCTCCAGGTCAGCGACTTTCTTTTGCACGCGGCGACAGAGCACTCACGCTCATTCGTGAGCTTGCAGGTGGCTATTCGAAGCGCGGCCCTTGTGCACCTGCGAATCGACAACCCCCTCTCGACTCGCTGCACCATGCCCTCGTTCTCTCGCCAACGTTCGCCCTTGTCTTCAACGTCTCCGCCAAAGCGACCACTCGTCCTCCCCTCACTCGCACACGCCCCAGTCAAGGCAATCGTGCGCGCACAAGCAGTCGATGAGACCCCAATGCGCCCCGTCCTTGCGGTGATCCAGCCGCCGGGCGGACGCCGTGACGGAGGTGCGGGCGCCGACTCGGGCTCGGGCAGGCACGAGGCGATGAGGCGGGCCCGGCTCGAGGAGCAGAGAGGACACGAGAAGGGCACAAGGGCGCCGGCGGTGGGACACGCGAGGAGCGCTTCAGACGGGGCACTGGCGCGGTCCCTTGCGCCGTTACCGACCTCACATACCGCTGCTGCTGCGCCCGCCCCTTCGGCATCGGCCGCGCCAATCCACCGCGTCCCAGTCCGCTCATACTCGGAGCCCATCCGCCCTTCGCCTCTCGCCCCTCGCGCATCACTCTCCGCACACCGCACCTCGCGCCGCGGCCGCTCCCCGACCGTCCACTCACTCTCGCCATCGGCACCTCTCTCGTACCCGCCGCGCCCCGCTCTCGCGCCCCTCTCGCGGCGGTACACCCGCCCTGCCTCGCACGCGCACCTCTCGCTCCGCTCTCCCGTGCAGGAGCGCAGCGTCCCGCACTTCTCGCGCACGCCGCTCCTCGCCTCGCGCGGCGCAGCGCAGGCGCAGTCAGACGGCGCCGAGGCGCAGAGGCGCCTCCTCGTCGAGTCGCTCGTGCTGGCGGCGCTCGAGCGGCGGCTCGGCGAGAGGCTGGTCAGGGCGAGGTCGGCGGCGGTTGGGGACAAGGCGGGGCTGGGCGGGCTCAAGGCGGGGAGGGAGATGTGGCTGTGGTGCGCCGTCAAGAGGTGCAGGGAGCGGGAGGGCGTGCAAGGTGAGCGGGCGCTCCTGATCTCGGCCGCGCACTGCGTCCGACTCCGAACGGATAATGGGCCTGGCGTTGAGCAGGGCGCTCACGTCTGATTTCCCTCTCCAGCTCTTGCACAGCTGCCTCGTCCGCCTTCGCCATTCCTGGCGCGCAAACACGGGCACCAGCGTTCAAGCTCCTCGCCAGCTACGACAATTCCGCGAGAGGAGCCGCCGCCGGTCTACCGGTCTCTTTCGGATCTCCCGCCCGCTTCTGCGCTCACCAGCTCGAGCGGCAAGATCCACCTCGTCAGCACGCTCTCTTCCTTCCCTCCTCTCGACAAGGACAGTTCGACTGCGTTTGACTTCGATGATGCGCCTCTCGCGCTGCCCGTCATCGTGCGCGTCGAGCTGCCGACGTCTCCCAAAAAGGCGTTCTTGCGCCCCCTCCCGCGCGCGCCCGCGCCAACTCCATCCCCTCCTCGCCCTCGCCTGACAACCGCTAGCCAGAGCGCCACGTACAATGCCCATTCCCCTTTCGCGGCGCCGACCGGTGCATCGTCTTTCGCGGGCTCTTCAACGCCGTCTCTTGGGTCGCATCGTTATACCCGCCGCACGGCGCATGGCTTCCGGCTGCCGCACCCGCCCGCGCAAGCCGCCAACGCCATCGGCGCAGTCCCGCCGCCGCTGTTCGTCAGCGGTGCGACCGCAGCGGCCGAGATGAGAGAGCGGGATGGGAAGAGGAGCGGGAGGGGGATCGAGGATTGGAGTCGGCACTGCGGGCACTTCTGGCGAGGGGGCCTGCGTAACACAGGTGGTGTAGAGGCAGTGCATGCTGTACAGCGGTAGAAGGTGGGCGCAAGGTTGAGATCTCCGTCGCGCGGAACGAGGGGAAAGTCGAGAGTGACGTTACGGAGTTTGCTGCCAATTCCAGGCAGAACGAAGATTGAGGATGCTGCGCCGACTGCTCAGAAGAACGTCAAGGGCGCTTTCCGGCGTGGCGGGCCAGAAATTGCGAGACGGTGATGAGACACGGAAAGTCGAGCTCGGGAGGAGCAAGTTGGGCGAGCCGGGGTCCGTCTCGCCGTTCTCGTCGCCTCGCCGCTGCTCGAGCCGAGACAAGGATGGCGAGCGTTGCTGGCACCCGCACGGCAGCCTCGGTCGCAGGCAGCCGCGCCTCGTCGTCCCGCTCGCGCGCCACCGCCGCCTCGTCGTCGACTCCGGTCGGCGAAGGCCTCCGCAAGACGCAGCGCGGCGCACTCATTGCCAGCTCGCTCCCTGCCCTCCAGAATCTCATCAAGCGCTCGCCCGAGTCGTACGCAGAGGAGTTTGCCGTCCAGTGGGCCCGCTTCGGCAGCCTCGTCAAGATCATCCAGCTGGGCCTCGGCAGCGCAAAGGCCGACGAGGAGCAGCTCAAGGAGGTCACTGGCTTTGTCTGCCAAGTCGCGCACCTGTACCCGACCCTCACAGCCTCGCTCCCCGGCATCCTCTCGGGCCTTCTCCTCGCCTCTGCGCCGGCTACCTCGACCTCTGCCGCCAGCACCGCAGCTGGGCCCGCGGGGGCCAGCAGCGGCATCAGTGGTGGCGGTGTCCAGCTCGGTCCCGAGACGAGGAAGACGATGATGCAGGGTCTCGTCCTCCTCCGTCGCCGCGAGGTCATCTCTGGCGTAGAGTGCGTCCCCTTCCCCCGCTCTCCTCTGCGACTTGTGCTGACACTCGGCGCTTCCACAGCTTGCTCAAGACGCTGTTCCCGCTCCTTTCCATCACGACCTCGCCCACCCTCCGCACCTACATCCTCAAAACGATCATCGGCGATATCAAGAATGCTAACCTGAAGACGCGCGCCAACAAGCTCAATTCGATGGTCCAGGGTCTTCTCATGGCCATGATCGACCGCGGCATTGCCGCCGAGCAGGAGCGCGTCGGCACCGGTGTCAAGGCCTCGCGCCGCGGCGCCTCGACGAGCAAGGACGGCAAGGTCGTCGGCGCACGCGAGGCCATGTGGGCCGTCAAGATCGCTTCCGAGCTGTGGCGCAAGAACGTCTGGCGCGGCGACAAGATGACGGTCAAGGTCGTCGCGCGCGCGTGCTTCCACCCCGACACCAAGGTGCAGAGCGCGGCGATGCACTTCTTCCTCGTCACGCCCGACTCGGAGAACGCGCTCGACTCGGACGAAGACTCGGACGACGTGCCCGACATCCAGCAGGTCAAGCATCGGCAGGAGATCAACAAGAAGCGCAAGTCGACCGAGCGCAAGGCCAGGAAGGAGATCCGCTCGGCTAACGCGAAGCGGCGCGCGAAGGAGCAGGCGGCCAAGGACCCGCAGGCCAACTTTTCGGCGCTGCAGCAGCTCGACGACGCCTATTCGTTCGGCGAGCGCCTGTACGACCAGCTCGTCAAGTACGACAAGCACTTCACCCTCGAGCACAAGGTCCTCATGATGCAGCTCCTCGGGCGCGTCTGCGGCACCTTCAAGCTCACCATCCCGGCCTTCTACTCCTACGTCCTCCGCTACCTCACGCACCACCAGCTCCAGATCACCCAGATCCTCGTGGCGCTTGCCCAGAGCGTGCACGACCAGATCCCCGCCGGCTCGCACGACGACTCGATGGATGCCGCGGACGAAGTTGGCGGCGTGTCATCGCACCAGGAGCAGGACGACCCGCTGTACCCTGTCCTGCGCAAGCTCGCCAACGAGTTTGTCCACTCGGGCGTCGCCGCCGAGGTCAACGCCGCCGGCCTCAACGCCATCACCGAAATCTGCCGCCGGCAGCCGCTCGCCATGAGCGCCGACCTGCTGCAGGACCTCGTCGAGTACCGCAAGTCCAAGGACAAGGGCGTCATGGTCGCCGCGCGCGGGCTCCTCCAGCTCTACCGCGAGGTCAACCCGACGCTCCTCAAGCGCCGCGACGTCGGCAAGGCCGTCAGCATCGCGCTGCAGGAGGAGAAGCGCGGAGGCGCCGAGGCGCTCGCCGAGGGCGCCGAGCAGCGCAAGCTCGGGTACAAGTTTGGCGAGGACCGCGAGACGGTGCAGGGCATTCAGGGTCTCGACGTGCGTCCTGCTCTGCTTGTCTCTCGGCGTTGCGCACTTCCACTGACGACCTTGATTCGCAGCTCTTCGCCAAGCACCTTGCTGAGCAGGCCGCGCAGAAGGGCGAGGGCGAGGCTGCCGAGGGCGACGAAGACGACGAGGCCGGCTGGGACGGCTGGGAGGCCGAGTCTAACTCGAGCGACGACGATTCGGACTCGTCTGGCGGGTGGATCAACGTCGACTCGGAGGGCGAGTCGGACCTCGAGATTTCGGACTCGGACGACGACGACGAGGACAAGGCGCGCAAGCGCCGCAAGATCGAGGCGCGCGAGGCCAAGAAGCGCAAGCTCGAGGCTGTCGCGGAGGAGGACGAGGGCGACGAGGTGGAGAGCGCGAAGGGGAAGAAGCGAGTTGTCGACGTCGCGGGCACCAAGGCGGACGACGAGATCCGCTTCGACGACGAGGACAGCGGGTCCGAGGAGGACAGCGAGGAAGAATCGGACGACGACGAGGACGAGGAGCAGCAAAAGCGGCCGCGCGATGAGGACGAGCAGGACGAGATGAGCATCACGCGGGCGAACAAGGAGCTTGCGGGCACGACATTCGCCGAAATCGCCATGACCAAGGTGCGCACATTCCCTTAACTTCTACATGATCATCCGCTGAAGACCTGCGTTCGCAGATTCTCACGCCCGCCGACTTTGCCAAGATTAACGAGCTCCGCATCGCTGCGGCCGAGGACGAGGCAAAGAACGGTGGCGGCTCGGCAGCGCGCCGCAAGCTCGCCGCTCTCGCCGCTGCGCGCAAGGCGAACCATGGCGAGACGGACAACTTCCTCGAGGAGGGCGACATTCTCGGCGTGCAGAAGAAGGCCAAGAACAGCTACGAGGAGCGCATGGCAAAGGTGCGTCGTCTCCCTTGCCTTTGCCCATATTCTGCAATGCTGACAAACATCCCTCCCGACAGATCCAGGAGGGCCGCGCCGACCGCGAGAAGTTCGGCTCGCACCGCCACAAGAAGCTCGACCAGAAGGCGCACTCGACGACCAACCAGGAGAAGCGCCGCAGCAAGAACTTCATGATGATGGCGCACAGTCACAATGTCGTCAAGAAGAGCCGCGCTTCGCTGCACCAAAAGTCGCGCAAGCTGCGCAACCACGTCAAGCATCAGAAGTCGGGGCGCAGGCGCAACGGCGAGCACCGGTGATTGTGCGGTTTCTTCCGACTCTTTTTAGGTTTCATCGGGATTGTTCCACGGCGTCTGTGTTGTATGCCACTGCATCGTCGTTTCTGTCGCATCTGGGACAGGAGGTGCAGCTCGAGGCAGCTGTGAAGGCTCGTCTTTTTCTCCCGCTCATGCTTTCGGCTGTCGTTTCCGTTTTCTCGCTATTCTGCAAGTCTTGAGATCCGGATCTGTTACACGGCTCGCTCACGATGGCAAAAAGGGTACTGATACGTCGCTCGAACCGCATTCACTCTTGCTCGCGCTTGACTTCCTTTGCACCTGCGCGGCGACGCTTGCCCCGGCCGAAGTCATCAGGGTTGTCCGCTTGTGCGAGTCCGAGCTCGGC
The DNA here is from genome assembly GCF_050403205.1 of Rhodotorula paludigena. Taxonomy (NCBI): domain Eukaryota; kingdom Fungi; phylum Basidiomycota; class Microbotryomycetes; order Sporidiobolales; family Sporidiobolaceae; genus Rhodotorula; species Rhodotorula paludigena. Next base: position 288,900 of record NW_027481457.1, on the reverse strand, counting down.
AGCCTCGTTCCGCCGCGCGCGCTTGAGGGGCGCAGGCTTCTTCGGCTCCGACTCGGCGGCGGCGGCGGCGGCGGCGGCGGCCGGCGGATGCGCTTGCGGCTGCGCGGGCGGGTCTTACGGTGCGCCTGCCTGAGCCTCACCACGCGCAGCGGCCAGCTGAGCGTCGAGGGCGAGCCCGGCGCGCACGGCGTTCGTGTCGAGAAAGCCGCTGAGGACCGAGTGATTGCCGTCCGGTCGGAGGATCAAGCCGCTCTCCTTGAAGACGCCTCGGGCGAGTTCTTCGCGCCGCTCGCCGACGAATCGCGCACCCTGCGCCTCGTAGCGTTCGCGTGTGGCGCGGTGCATGGCCTCGTAACGCTGAAGCATTCGGGCGAAGTCGCCAATCGGCGCAGCGTCGGCTTGCGGGTGGTGCGGGAGATCTTCGTGCGGAGCAGGCATCTCGTGTATGTGTGTGCTGTCTCAGCTGCAAGCGACGAGTAGGGACACGTGGTCAGAGCGGTCAGGCTGAACCGCGGGAAGGCCAATCTGTAGCGTCCACGGTGCAACGAGTACACAGAGGCTCCAACGCACATGACGTGGCGATTGAGGTGGGCAGAGGGCTCGAGGCAGTAGACTTGTCGAGCGAGTGAGGAGAGAGGGATGAAGAAGAAGCAAAGAAGCGAAAGCGTCTTGAGGCGGCTCGTCGAGTTCGACAAGCGGTGCCGTGGGCAGTCTTGACGGCAGTCCGTCTGGGACCGTTGAGAGCACAGCCCAGCAAGCTCTCAACGAGCTGCGCGATGGGAGCGAGACAGTCGATCGAGCTGGTTGGGCAGGCAAAACCGCGAGAAGCGGTCCACTTCCGCACGCTCACCGCAAATCAGGACCCCTCGCCCAGCCCGCAGGGGTCGTCGTGCCACAGCAGTACCTCCCGTGGCACGGAGCAGATCCCCACGCTCATGAGTACGAGACAGAGGGCTTGACCCGTGCAGCTTCTTCCGCGCAAGACGGAGACGCCGTCGACTTGACCGCAGCCGCCGCGATGCGCAGTTGGGTCTGGGTGACTCTAGACTCCAAGAGTAGCTGCAAAAGTGCAATGGGCCGGCCGAGTGACGGAAGCGTGCTTGAGGTCACCTTGGCCGGTCTCATCAGCAGGCAAACACGACTCCTGGATGCGCTCGCTAGAGCCCGCGATGGTCTCATCGCACGCAGATGGCTGGTCCAGCACGGCAAGCCGCTGGGAGAGTGCACGACCCTCAGCTCGCCTGCTTTAAGCCTCTCACCCTCCTTCCCACCACTTCCCCTGCCCGTATTCCACTCCCGCTGGCCCATCGTCCATTCCCTTCGCCTACAGCATCAACTATACAAAGCACTCGACGAAGCACTATGCCTGTCGTCACTCGCGCCCGCTCGAACGCCTTGTCGTCGGCCGCCTCGTCCCCGTATCCCGCTTCCGCGCCTCCTCGCTCCCAGCGCAAGCCCATCAAGAAGCCCAAGAAGGTCGCGCGCAAGACGGAGGCTCCTCCTGCACCGCAAGCTGCTCGCTCGTCTCGCAAGCGGTCCCTCGACACCGACATTTTGGCCTCGACCGGGCGGATCGACGACGAAGAGGTTGACGCCGGTCGCCCTCTCAAGCGCAGCAAGACGTGCGTGCTTTCGGACTTCCGCCTGCTTCGATTCTGGAGCTTGGACTTTAAGCTGATTGGCTCGATGACCTTACAGAGCGCCCGCCCCGACTTCCATCTCGACTCGACGCGAGTCTCCCTCGAATCCCAAGGCCACCACCTCGGCCGGAGCATCAGCCGCACCACTCAGCCGCAAGCGTACTGTCTCGGTTCGCGAGCAAGAGGAAGTGGGCTCCACTGTGCCGCTCGCACCGCCCGCCTACTCGCACAAGCGTTGCCGTCGTACCGATGAGTGCGTGTTTTGGGCTCATTTGCAGACAGAACTCCCCTGACCCGGACCAACCCCAGCAGCCAATGCCTCGAGCAATCCACCGACGCCTCTGCTCCTTCCGTGTCTCCTTCGTCGTCCGCCTCGTCGCAGAAGAAGGAAGTCAAGACCCCTGAGGCGTGCGTTCTTTTCCTTCCGACGCGCGCAAACGGCACGATTGCTGACCCTGAGGTGTCAAATTGACGTTTTCAGGGCTGCGGTGCTCAGCCCGGTCGAAGTTCTCATCCTCGAAGATGACGGCAACCGCGACGAAGAATCGACGACTGACGCAGCAGAGCGAGGAACCGACGACCTGCTGCTGGGCGCCGTCGATGCGCCTCACGGGACTTTCCAGGAGGAGCTCCCGTCGGCCGCGCCTCCCTTGCCCGTCAACTCGGCGCCTTGGCTCAATTCGACGCTCAGCTGCTTTCCCTTCGGTGGCACCCTTCAAAGCTTCATGCGCGGCGCCACAGGTAGCAGCCCCACCTCGGAGCGCACGACGAGCGCAGAGTCTCCGGAGGAGAGCTTCGCCAGGATGTACGCCGAGTACCATCGCCGCATCCGGGAGCAGCAAAGCGACACAGCTGCCCTTGAGGGACGCGGTTCCATCGTCCTCATGCGCGACATCGGCAACGGCAAGCTGCATCTTGTCGCTAATCTCAAGACGAGCGGGGGCAGGACGAGGCTCTATCGCCTCGTTGACTTCATCTCGCGCGCATCAACCTCGTCGACGAGTAAGGGTTGGGCCGACCTCAGCGGGCCCGGCTTCGTCGAGGTCGGGCGCGCAGCCGTCAACAACGTGACGACCGGGATGCTGCAAGACCTGATTGATCAGGCTGCTGACCTGCTCAACGGCGGTGCCTCGTTTGAGACGGTCAAGACCAAGCTCGTGCGACTCGCTCATGCGCGCGACCAGCAGCGCTTTGGCGCCAGCGACGATGGCTCGGCCGTTTCGACCTCCTCCCCGTCGTCGAACGCGGCGGCGCTCACCGACGGCAGCCTCTGACTCTTTCGTTTCCTTTCGTCCTCTCGTCCTTTCCTTCCTCCTGTCTCCGTGTCTCCGTCTCACACGATCCTTCGCACGCCATTGTACCACTCCTCCTATGTCTCTAGCTCTCTCTGTCGTGCCTTTCTTCGTCTCGCTTCCTGTCTCGTGCCTCATCCCGCTCGCAGTGCTCTTCCTTCCGGTCTCGTCCCCTCTCGTGCGCCCCTATCTGGCTCCCTGTCTGTTTCGTAGATCAAGACTCGTCTCTTCTGCAACGTCCGTGTGAGCCTTACGAACTGGCAACCATGAGAGCGGCAAGGGAAGTTGGCCTTCCCATTCTGCAACAAACGTCGAAAGCTTGGCCCGACTGCGGAAAGAGCAATGCAAGATGACTGGAGCTACAGTGAGGACGACAACAGAAGTTACTGCATGCAATGACAGCACCGCTTCACCAGTAGTTCTCGTGCCGGAAGGGCACGACCTTGGGCGCCTTCGTATCGGCGCGGCGCTTCTTCTCGGCAGCCCAACGGTCAATCCAACCTTTCATCTTGTTGCGCGACGCCGCCGTGTGTACGTTGACGGTTGGAATAATGCGCACGTAGTCGAGCGAGAGGCAGAAGCAGGTGAGTCTGCAAATGAAGCCAGGTCAGCTCGGATGCAGCCAACGGAAAGGGATGCACGCACTCGAAGAAGCTGGAATGCTCGGAATAGGGAACGCCGAAAGCCATACACATCGGCGTCGAGTCGCGCTGCGGATCTGCCGGAAAGATGAGTAAGGTCAGCATACCGTTGTCAAGCGAGGAAGCGGACAAGACGCACAGAGACCGGCGGGCGAGAACTTGCGCTGCTGCTCAATCTGAAGAATCTTGGCAATTGACGGCATCTTGTCTTTCGTCTCGGAGCGGTAAGTCCAGCCTGCACAAGAGGACGCTTGTCAGAAGACGATCTCAAGCAATGAAGACGGAGCTCGAGTTGACGCGAGCAGCCGTCCAAGTGAGAAGAAGCAACTGACCAGTCGGACGCAACCCGATCATCTTGGTGAATCCGCCTTCGACCCTCGGCGCCTTCCACATGGCGAGATAGTCGCTCATCGCCTCTCGCGTGATGTCGCGCAGACCGCCGACATGCACCTGCGCTGCGAGTGGATCCTCGGTGAGGAGTGCGTGCAACTCGGGGTCGTCCTGCGCGAGGAAGAGATTGCGCTTGTGCTGTTCGCAGAAGATCTTGGTCGACAGGGCGTGTGCGATGGCCTTGACAATGCTGCAAGAGAGTGCAAGTCAATGCGTATTCACATGCACCCGCTGTGGGAAGAGTACGCACCGCTCCTTGCCGATCGAGTACGTTCCGACGAGGACGAGCAGACGCTCTTTCGCGGGCTTGACGTCGCGCTTAATGTCAGGCTTGAGGTCGGGCTTGACATCCGGCTTGACGCCGTCGACGGGAGCAGAGGTCGAAGGCTCGAGGTCGGCAGCGACTTCCTCAGTCTTGAGCACCTGCATGTCGCCCTCCTGCTTGACATCCTGAGCAACTTTCTCCTCCTCCGGCGGGCCGCGCGCCTCCCGCTGCTCGGCCTGCACAGCACCACCGAGGGCCGATGCGGCCGACGCATCGACAGCCTCGCAAGCGTGCGCGCCGTCCACCTGCATCGGCTCGCCCTCGCCCTCCTGCTCCTCTCCTTCATTGCCGCGCCACATCTGCGACTCGCCCACGTCGTCTTCACCGTCCGCGTCCAGCCCATGCGGAGGCTGCGAATCACGCTCCGCCTCGCCGTGCATCGCGAGCCACGCCTCTTCGTCCCCGTCGTCGTCCCGCTCCTCAGGCAGCGGCTCGAGCTCGTGCGGTTCGTCGTCGCCTTCGTCGCGCCCGAACCCGTCCCCGTCGCCCGCGCCCACGAGCTGCGCGCGCTCGTCCTCCTCTTTGACGCCTTCGGACTTGACCCCATCGCCCTGCTGCTGCTGCAGCCACCCCTTCATCCCCTTGCGCTCGGCGTCGCGCCCATCGGCGCGCCACAGCGCCGCCTCGTCTCCTTCGACGACACGTTCGCGCACGAGGTCGGCGCACGCGGCGATGACGAGCTCCTGCGCCGGGAAGCAGTACGACGGCGAGAGGTACGTCGTGTCGAGGTAGATGGCGTCGAGTTTTTTCAGCGTCAGGTGCGGAGGCAGGGGGGAGAAGGCGAGCGGATGGAAGCCGGATGAGGAGGAGGTGGGCTGCGACGAGGCAGACGACGAGCGCGACATGCTGACGCTGGTAGTCGCGGCGGCGGCGGAAGAGGCGCCGAAGCGCGAGGGAGGCGTCGGCATCGACATGCACGGGTGCAGGATGTGCTGCGGCGAGGCGCGGAAGTCTGTCACGAACACGGTGTGAGTACCCTGATCCAAAACGAAGACAGAGCGAGCTGCTGCGACGACGGGTCTCGCTGTGACGCGGATGCAGGGGGGAACTCACCGCCGCAATGCAAGTATCGAAAGATGCGGTTCGGCGTCTTGCTGTACGGCGACTTCGGGTCCGTGTGTGGACCCTCGAACAAGAACAGGACCGAGCCGGGGCAGCTGTACGCCGAACAGCCAAGCACACCGTCAGCGTCCGAGCGAGTCGTCCGCACACAGGGACGCAGCTGTAGACGCACTGGTTCGCATCGATGAGGGTCACGTCGATCCCGTGCACCTTGACCGTCTTGTCGAGCGGGAGCGCGTGCAGCCACTCGTCCTTGACGCCAATCTTGAGCTTGATCAGGTTGATGGTCGTCTGCGACGCGTAGATCGGGCCGTGCGCCCACGACGACGAGAGGTTCTGGTAGTGGTCGGCTGCACGCGCATAGACGGGTCAGCGACAGCTGAGACAGTGGAAGGAGGTGATCCATACAGTGTGCGTGCGAGAGGAAGTAGGCCTTGCAGCCGTCGATTTTGCCGTACTTGAACGCGTCCACCGTGATCTCGAGTCCGTCGATCCACCTGCGCGGACCGCGTCAGCGGAAGCAATGGCGACCAATGCTCACGGCCCTGCGAACGCGACCGCAAGCAAGCAGCGAAGGCTCGCAAAACGCACTTGTAGAACGGGACCTTCCTCTCCTCGCCCTTTGGCCTGCGCCCCTTCTGCTTGTCCGCCTCCTCCGCCATCTTCCACTGCTTCGTCTCTGCGTGCCCGGCCATGAGCGCCGTGAACGCGTTCGGGAGAGACGAGAGCACCGAGAGGGGCTTCTTGGCGGGATCGGCGGGAGCGGAGGAGGAGGAGGAGGAAGATGCGGCGGCGGGCGGCGCGCGGGTGAAGAGGCGCGAGAGGGGCGCGAGGAGGGAGCGTGTCGGAGCGAGAGGGTCGGGCGGTGCAGGATCGACAGAGGGCGCGAGACAAGATGCGATGTGCGAGTCGCGCTTCTGCGCATGGGACGATTGCCGATATCAGGGTGCCTGCAATATACTGCAGGAGGGTTGAAGGAGCGTCGCAGCGCACCTTGATTGGAAGCGTCTCGAGCAAGACCTTGCAGCGCGGACAAGTCGGCCCCTCGTCAAGCACGAGCACCTCGTCGTCGCTCAGCGCGACTGTTTCCGGCTCGCCGTCGTCCCGCCCGCCCTCTCCGTCCACCCCGCCACCCTCGTCGTCTGTGCAGCCGTCGAGCGGGTCCTGCTCGGCGGGATCGCGCAGCTTTGACTGAGCCGCGAGGAGGTTGGCGGTCCCCTCTGGCCCGTCGTCGACGAGCTGCGGCCGCCCTGCCCCCTGCGCCGACTCGCCCGCGTCTCCTCCACCCTCACGAGCCCGCGCAAGCTCGACCTGAGGGCCGTCTGTCTCGTCCTGGGCAAGCCAGTCCTCCTCCTCGAGCATGACGCGGGCTCTGCCTTTCCCCTTTACGGCGCTGCTCGGACCCGCCTCGGGCTCGCCGGGTGCGACAATGTGCACGGCATCGTGATCGTCGTCGGACGAGTCTACGAGGTCGAGGGTGCCGAGGTTGCGGTTGTCGGCGACGAAGCGGGGGCGGGCCTTCTTCTTGCCCTCTGTGGCGGGTGCGCTCGGTGTGGATGCCTTGCCCTTGCCCTTACCTTTGAGCTGCTGCTTGGGCTTCTTGGCGGACGCAGCGGGGCCAGGAGTCGGGGGCGATGTGCGCTTTTGTCGGCGGGGCGGAGTGGCGCTGGCGGTGGCTGCGGGGGTCGACGAGCGGAGGTACGAGTCGAGGGTGGCAGCCGGGGCCATTGCAGGCGCAGAGTGTGCAGTCTAGCGCAGTTGTAGTCTTAGCTAGAGAACGAGTTGTAGCGAGATTGTAGTAGTCGAGGTCAAAGCGACGCGGCAAAGGCAATGTCAACTTCTGGAGCTCACAGTCACCGCCGCGCGCACGATGCACATCAAGGCGAGTCGAAGACGCGCTCAAACGCACCGTGCGAGCCCACACTGACCCGCCCTGCCCTCTGACCGCAGTCCCTGAAGGTCCGCTCTCCTCCCGCCTCACGAGCGAGACGCGTCGCGTGCATCGCTCCCGGCACACCCGCGCACGGCTACGAGAGACGCGTGCTTCGACACAGACTGACCCACTGACCCCTCCGACGCGCTCCGTCCCGCAGATCCAGGGCTTCAAATCGTACCGCGACGAGACACTCGTCGACCCCTTCTCGTCCGTCTAGCCCCCTCCCTCTGCTCCGCGCAATGCACAAACCGAGCTGATCACGTCTGAAACCCACACGCAGACCCGGCCTCAACCTCCTCGTCGGCCGCAACGGCTCGGGCAAGTCCAACTTCTTCAGCGCGATCCGCTTCGTCCTCTCGGATGCCTACACCTCGCTCTCGCGCGAGGAGCGCCAGGCCCTCCTCCACGACGGTGGAGGCGCCGGCACGGGCCAGACGATGAGCGCCTACGTCGAGGTCGAGTTTGACAACTCGGACGGCCGATTCCCCACCAGTGCGTCGCCTGTACTCTCCGCCCTGTACTCGTAGTCCCCGCTGACTCTGCCGCGCACGCGAACAGACAAGCCTACTCTCTTGCTGCGGCGCACGATCGGTCTGAAGAAGGACGAGTACCAGCTCGACCGCAAGTCGACCTCGAAGGGCGAGGTCATGTCGCTCCTCGAGTCGGCCGGCTTCTCGCGCTCCAACCCCTACTACATCGTGCCCCAGGGTCGCGTGCGTCCTGCTGAGCTCGCAGATTATTGGAGAAGCTCGCGCTGATCTCTGCGTCTGAACAAACAGATTACTCACTTGACGAACCAGAAGGACGCCGACCGCCTCCTGCTGCTCAAAGAGGTCGCCGGCACAAAGGTGTACGAGGAGCGCCGCGCAGAATCGCAGAAGATCATGGACGAGACGAGTGCGTCGCTGTCTCCATTGTTTGCATCGGCGTGACGCGCCCGCAGGTCGCGAGCGTTGTTCGCTGATGCTTCTTGAGGCGCCGCACCAGACTCAAAGCGCGACAAGATCAAGGACTTGCTCGAGTACATTCAGGAGCGGCTCGACGAGCTCGAGGAGGAGAAGGAGGAGCTCAAGCAGTTCCAGGTGCGTAACTAACCCGGGCAAACTGTGACACGCCAATGCTGACCCCTTTCTTTGTAGACGCACGACCGCGCACGCCGCTCGCTCGAGTACTGCATCTACCAGCGCGAGCTGCAGGACGTCGGCGACGCGCTCGACCAGATCGAGGAGGAGCGCCGGCGCGACGTCGACTCGGCCAACTCGCGCAGGGACGAGTTCAACGCGCGCGAAAAGCAGCTCGCGGTGCGTTGTCGGTGGCTGCGCCCCCTTATCTGTCGTCGTCCATGGTCAGCTCCTCAATGCGCTGACCCCTTGACCTCCGCAGACCCTCGCCGACAGCCTCACGCGCCTGCGCGAGACGCTCTCGACGCTCGCGACCGAGCATCGCGACCTCTCGTCCGAGAAGCGGGAACTGACGCGCGCCGCGGCCGCGCTCGAGTGCACGGTCGACGAGGCCGAGGACCGCGCGGCGTCGGGGGCCGAGCGGCGCACGGCAATGGAGCGCGACGTCGCGCGCCTCGAGGGCGACATTGCCGCCAAGGAGCGCGCGCTCGCGGACGACGTCGCTCCCAAGTGGGAGCAGGCGCGCGCCGACGAGCAGCAGCAGCGCGACGCCGTGTCGGAGCGCGAGGTGACGCTCCGGCAGCTCTTTGCCAAGCAGGGGCGCAAGGGCCAGTTTGGGTCGCAGCGCGAGCGCGACGAGCACCTCGCCGAGCTCGTGCGGCGCAACGAGGCGCTGCTCGACACGCGCCGCGAGCGCGAGAGCGCGCTCGAGGCCGAGCGCAAAGAGACGGCGCGCGAGCGCGACGAGGCCGAGCGCCGCCGCGTCGAGGCGAGGAAGGAGCTCGAGGGGCGCAAGGAGCGCATGCACGAGATGGTCGCCGAGCTCAACAAGCTCAAGACGGTACACGCCGACAAGTCGGAGCAGCGCAAGTACGTCCCAGTCGATCATTTCCACCCCGTCGCAACAAAAACTGACAGGAGCGACCCGCAGGGAGCTGTGGAAGGAGGACTCGAAGCTGTCGCAGCAGGCGCGCAACGCCTCCGACCACCTCAAGACGGCCCAGTCTGCCATCGGTCGCACCATGGACCGCGACACGGCGAACGGCTTGCGCGCCGCACGCGCCATTGCCGACGAGATGGGCCTCGAGGGGTACTACGGCCCGCTCTACGAGCTCTTCGAGGTCGAGGACCGGTACAAGACGGCGGTCGAGGTCACGGCGGGCACGAGCCTGTGGCAGGTCGTCGTCGACACGGACGAGACGGCGACGCAGATCCTCGACCGCATGGTCCGCGATCGTAGCGGACGCCTGACATTCATCCCGCTCAACCGTGTGCGCCCGCCTGAAGTCGAGTACCCGCGCACGAACGAGGCCATCCCCATGTATGTTCTCTTTGAGCGGGCTCTCGTCTGCGTCCCGTCGCTAACTAGAGACGGCGTCCGCAGGATCAATAAGCTCAAATTCGCCGAGCAGTTCCGCCCGGCATTCAAGCACGTCTTCGGCCGCACCATCATCTGCCAGACGCTCGAAATCGCTGGTGCCTACACGCGCTCGCACGGCCTCAATGCCATCACGCTCGACGGTGACAAGTACGACCGCAAAGGCTCGCTCACGGGTGGCTACCACGACGTGCGGCGCTCGCGCCTCGACGCGGTCAAGGCGCTCCGCGCCGCGCAGCGCAAAGACGAGGAGCTGCGCGAGGCGCGCACCGAGGTCGTCGCAACGCTGCAGCGGCTCGACCAGGAGGTGACGCACCTCGTCGGGCAGATCCAGGTCGCCGAGGGCAAGCTGCGGCAGCTCGACGGCGACCGCGAGCCGCTCGTGCAGGCCGTCATGCGCGCGCAGGAGGAGGAGGACCGCGCGCGGGCCAAGCTCGCGCACCTCGAGCAGCAGCTCGCGACGCACCGGAGCAACATGCGCGCGCTCGAAAAGGAGGTCGAGATGTGGAAGGACGAGATGGCGAGTATGTTTGCGGGCGAGGAGGGCCTCACGGATGAGGAGGAGGCGACGATGAAGCGCTTGACTGAGGAAGTCGAGGACAACAAGAAGCGCCTGGTCGAGCTGTCCAAGGCCGTTGCCGACGTGCGTCGCTGATTGTTTCTCTCAAAGCGCAGTCACACTCATCTCGGCCGCCCCAACAGCTCGCCAAGCAGAAGAACCTGCTCGAGATCGAGCTTAACGAGAATCTCCGCCGGCGCCGCGACGAGCTCCGCACCCGCCTCGACTCGCTGGACGAGACTGGCGACAACGCCGATCAGGACAACGAGGGCGCGGGCGAGAGCCTTGAAGCGCAGAAAAACCAGCTCAAGCGTCTGCGCAAGCAGATCGAGGCGCTTGACAAGCGCGTCGAGGGTGAGTTCTGCGCGCGCGTCACTTCGTTGAGCTCTACTGATCGTTAGCTCGGAATCGCAGAGATGGACGAGCAGACCGACAAGCTCGGCAAGGAGATTGCCGAAGCCGAGAAGGAGCGCGAGAAGCTGCAGACCCAGCAGTCGGACGACCAGCGCGGCATCGCTCGCCAGCAGAAGAACGTCGAGCGCTACCTCGCCAAGCGCCAGGTCCTCATGCAGCGCAAGGACGAGTGCAACAAGAACATCCGCGACCTCGGTGTCCTTCCCGAAGAAGCCTTTGCGGAAACGACGGCATCTTCCGAAAAGGTGCGCTCATCCTGCCGCCGCTGCTTTCCGCGCGCCGGCTCATACCTCCGCCTCCCACTCGCAGCTCCTCAAGAAGCTCCGCAAGGTCAACGAGGCGCTCAAGGGCTTTGCGCACGTGAACAAGAAGGCCTACGAGCAGTACACGTCGTTCACCAAGCAGCGTGACGAGCTCATCGCGCGGCAGGAGGAGCTCGACCAGTCGCAGAACTCGATCGAGGAGCTCATCCAGGTTCTTGACGCACGCAAGGACGAGGCCATCGAGCGCACGTTCAAGCAGGTCGCAAAGAACTTTAGCGAGGTCTTCGAGAAGCTCGTCCCGACCGGCCGGGGCAGGCTCATCATGCTGCAGCGCCAGCAGGAGCGCGTGCGTTGCCTTCCGCATCATGTACTTGTTTCCCGCCTGCTCACGAGCGCGCTTTGCAGAACGAGGACGACATGGACGTCGACGAGCCCGAAGAGGAGGGGTCCGTCGAGAACTACACCGGCGTTGCTATCCGTGTCTCGTTCAAGTCCAAGTCGAACGAGGGCTTGCGCCTCCAGCAGCTCTCTGGTGGACAGAAAGCGCTCGTCGCGCTCGCTTTGAGTATGTCTTCACCGCGCGTGGGAGGTGACCTCGCGCCATAACTGACTCGTGCTCTCGCAGTCTTCTCGATTCAGAAGTGTGACCCTGCGCCCTTTTACCTGTTCGACGAGATCGACGCCAACCTTGACGCGGACCGTCGTACTGCCGTTGCTGGTGAGTCCAAGCCCGCTGTTTTTCTTTTCTTGCGAGACTGCGGCTGATCCTCCTTCCCCGGTAGCCATGATCGACGAGCTCTCGCAGGAAGCGCAGTACATCTGCACAACCTTCCGCGCAGAGCTTATCCCGCACGCGGACGCCTACTTCGGTGTTGTCTTCAACCAGGCCAAGATTTCGAACGTGAAGACTCGTGCGCTCGCTCTGTTCCCCTCGGGCTGGACCGCCTCTGACATGGTCCTCTTCGAACAGTCACTACCGACGAGTGCAGCACTTTCATCGTGCGTTCCTTCGACTGCTTCGCAACGTAGCGCCGTTGTTGACCTTGATTTGCTCATTGCAGGAGGCCGCCGAACAGGTCCGCGCCTGAGACCCCTCTCTCTCGCTTCTCGCAGTGTACAGGTTGTACCTCTCCGTGTCGTCTACGAGTACGCTGTTGTAATGAGCTGTGAGCCACTCACCATGTTCCTCCTCTTGGAGACCCCACGTCTTGGGTGGTGTCCCACCTCGGCCCGATCGGGTCGCTTCTTCCGCCTTTGCTTCCGTTGCGCTCTTCCCCTGCTCCTCTTGCTTTTCTGCTGAGCTACCATGCCTGCTGCTATCGAGACCGCACACGAACCGCGCTTGAAGGGGGACAAGTTCAAGGTGGTGATTGTCGGCGTGCGTCCGCTCCTTCGTCTCGTTCTCCATTGTCAAGCTGATCTTCCATGCATGCAGGCCGGGCTCGGTGGACTGGCGGCGGCGATGGCCATGCACTATGCGGGCTACGAAGTCATCGTCTACGAGAAGATCAAGAAGTGCGTTTGGCCCCATGTCTTTGCACCTGCGCGAGCGGATTGTACGATCACCACGCAGACCTTGTTGAGCTAACTTTGCATTGCACACCAGGTTTTTGCGCCTAGGAGACTCGCTCGGCGTCGGCGAGAACGCGCTGCGCTTGCTCGAACGCTGGGGCGCGGCCGATAAGCTGCGCAAGATCGGCAACAAGTCGCCCGTCATGCACGTGCGACGGTGGGACACGGGTGAGATCATTGCAACGCAGCGCCTCATGGATATGGCGGGCTACATCGGCCACCGGGGCGACTATCACAACGCCTTCTTCGAGCGCGTCGAGGAGCTCGGCGTGCCTATCCACATGGGCACTGCCGTGCGTTCTTTCGACGAGAACAGCCCGTCCGTCACGCTCGAGAGCGGCGAAGTAGTTGAATGCGACATCGTGATTGGCGCCGATGGCATCAAGTCCATGTGCCGGGAGGTGGTGCTCGGCTTCGAGGACAAGCCGCTCTCGTCCGGCTGTGCGTTTTTCATCGCTCGGTGTTGTGTGAAGATGAATCTGAGGTCGCTCATTCGGTCCACAGACGCTTGCTACCGCGCGTACACGGACGGCAGCACCATCCGCGACGACCCGACTTCCGGCATCCTTGTCAATCGCGACGTGCGTCCAAGCAGTTCGCTCCGGACAAGCCCTGCACTGACATCATAGAACGCAGCAAATGAACATCTGGATCGGCGCCGACGTGCACATTGTCCAGAACACCTGCCGCGACGGCCAGGACTTCAACTGGATCATCACGCACAAGGACGACGCCGACATTCCCGAGTCGTGGTCGCAGCCGGGCGACGTCAACGACGCCGTCTCGCTCGTGTCGCATTGGGACCCGACGATTGTCAACGCGATGAAGCTGACGCCGTCGTGCCTCGACTGGAAGATCGTCTATCGCGAGCCGCTGCCGACCTGGGTGTCCAAGTCGGGCAAGGTTGTTCTCCTCGGCGACTCGGCGCATCCGCATCTCCCAACCTCGGCACAGGGCGCCTCGCAGGCAGTCGAGGATGGCGCGACGCTCGCCATCTGCCTCGAGCTTGCGGGCAAGGACAACGTCCGCCTCGCATCGCTCGTGTACGAGCGGCTGCGGTACTCCCGCGTGCTCAAGACGCAGAAGACGGGCGAGGACACGCGCAGGAGGTGGCATGGCGCGCTGCGAGACATGGGAGCGGGCAAGAAGATTGACCCGGAGCAGGTCAAGGTCCGCGCGCGCAATCTTGATTGTCCTCGCAATCGGTCGTGGCACTGATGGCACCTTTCACTTTGCATGAACAGATGCAGGTGCGCTACTGCTCGCTGATGCCGACTGCGAAGTGAGATGCGACCGCTGACCCCCCTCGCAGAACGAGTGGATCTATGACCTCGACGCCGAGGCGGACACGCGCGCACGCTTCCACGAGGTCGCTGCGCAGATCCAGGCCGAGCTCGAGGCGAACAACGACGTCCCGGTGCTGCCCATGTCGCTCCTCGGGCCCGACAAGTTCGACGTACCGCAGATCTCGGACCAGCGCCGGCGCGAGGTCGCCGAAATCGCGCGGCAGATGTACGAGGACTGGGAGGCGTCGGGGCCCAAGGTGTACAAAGGCCGCGAGAGGCCCGACCTCCAGAGTGATGCGTCGGCCGTGCCGCCCATCAAGGGACATGTGGCATCGTCGCACAATGTCGTCGTTTCTGCGTAGTCTCTCTGGTCTCATCTTGTGATTGTCTACGCGTGAGCTCGTCCGGCATACTCTCAGAGCGCCGCAACGAAGAGTGCGAATCAGGAGGAAAGTCGAGCGCAACAGACGGGTCCATTTAGTGAGGAGGCGGGAGCCGCGGAGGCGAGACGAGGTGGGGGAAAACAAGGCAAAACAGGCGGGAAAGATCATTAAGCGTAGTAGTAACCGGGCGTCGTGGCGGAGGCTTTGTAGCTCATGTACTGCCTGAGGAAAGCACGGAAGCGCCAGACGAGGAAGTACTGATAGAGCTGAAGGACGCAGTCGATGGCGAGGCCGAACGCGAAGGCGAGGTAGAGCGAGTTCCATCCGGAGCTGTGGCACAGGAGCGTTGGCACCGCCGACCCGCGACCGATGTCGCGAAGACGCACCTGCAGAACTGAGAAGGGATCTTGTCGCCGTCGTACGACGCGGCGTGGTACGTCGGATCGTTGATGAGCGTCTCGTTGTATGGCTGGCCGCCATTCTGGCACTCCCAGATGACTTTGGCTTCGTCTGGCAGGTGAAAGCGGGGCAAGTTAGCGGAAGGCGCGAAGGTCGACAAACGCGGAACGCAAAACGCACTGCGGTCGAGGCTGATCGCAAGGGGTATGTGGATGTCAGCAATCGGAAAGTTGAGCGCAAATGTCTACTTACCGGAAGACCATGATGCTGCACAGCTCGATCAGTCAGCCTTCTTCCTCTCGACCGCGAGACTAAAACGCACCCAGCACGAACGATCGAAAGGATGAGGACGACGGGCAGGACGACGCAGAGGGCCGAAGTCCAGACTGCGCAGCCCAAGGAATGTCAGCCGAGCGTGCCAAGGCGCAGAGAAAGCTGAACACTCACGACGGGAGCGGTTGGCGAAGGCGAGGAGGAGGAGGATCGAGCAAGCGCCAATCGCCATGCTGATTCCGCCGTAGATAGGGACCTCGGGGTAGAGGAACCAGAGGAAGTCGCCGTACATGAAAAGGACGATGCCTCCCGCGATGCTGTAGGCGGCGATCAAAGCCGCAAGCGCCATGGTGCCAGCGCGCAGCGGGAAAATGAGCAGGCCTGCGGGGTGACCATGTCATCCAGCTGGACCTCGAGCGGAGAAGGGGTAAGCGTACAGTTGTCACACCACATGCTAGACGATCCAGGCGGTCAGTCGGGACGAGGTGGGGCGCAGCGGAATGCGAGGAGGGGGGTCACGCGGAAGGGAGAGGGAAGGAGCGGGATGAGGGTCGTACGAGGCGTAAGTCGTCAGGTCGTAAGGGTCGTAAGGGTCGTAAGCGCTGTGGAGGAAGGAGCGCGGTCAGACTGAGCGCGAGGTGTGTGCGCGGTTGGGACGAGGTGCCGCACGGAAGGACGAGAGGCGCGGCTGGGCGGTTCTGCAGGCGGCATTGCGGGGTCAGCTAGGGAGCACACCATAGTGCAGGCTCGAGCTGACTGGTTGGTCCTGCACGGCGAAAGAAGGCGACCTTGCGAGGCGCGAGTTCACCCCGGCCGGCCAGCGAACGGACCTCGACAACCTCTTCTTCCTTCTGCAGATGATCGAGCACTATCAGTGCGCTAGGAAGCTCGTGCAAAGTGGCTGCAGGGGTGCTACGACCCCTGCGATGCGCGCTATTGGCTGCGGTTTGTCTCACTTCGCTTCGCCCGTTCTTCCGCGAACAAGGCTCCTACACAGCGGGGCCAAGCGCTGTGCCCTTTGCGAACTTCGTAGGTACTGCTCAGACTATGACACTTGCTTTCGTACGAGCTCTCAACGTTTTCTACTTTGCAATGTCACGCGAACATCGACAGCACTGATGAAGCGCTTGCCGCCGCTTCTGCACCATGCGAGTGCTTCTCGTTGACTGCCAACAGTCCTTCAAGCAGGGCCGGCTGGCGCAAGATCCTGCGCGTCCGCTGGTGGGACCAAGGTCCATGCGTGTCCTCTTCGTTGCGTCGTTCTTGAGGCCGATCGCCAGCTCACACAGCTCATTCTTCATTCCAAGCGCATTCGCGAGTCTTTTGGATTGTGAAATACTCCTTCAGTCTTTGTTCCGCTCAAAGACGCATATGCTAGCGTCTCGGCAATCTACCGACTACCGCAAGTTGTTCTCCAGCCGGCACACCTCAAGCCTGCACCGATCTCCTATCAGCACGGGCCACGTGACGGCAGAAGTGAAGAGGAAGCGCACCTGACCAAGCGCCAGCTGGATCTGGAAGCGCATAGGCTCAACGCGCTCGTCGTCCTTGACGATGCGAGTCTTGTTATTCTGGAAAATGATCTGCTCACTTCCCGAGTCGTACGTCGGCCAGTGAACGTCTTCGGCTATAATCAAGATGGCGTTACTACTTCGCTCGACGAGGACTGCGAGTGGAAGGGGCACGCACACGCTCCGACGTTGGGGTCCAAGTGGTTGACAAAGTTGAGCCAGTAGTTCTGCATGCGTTTCGAGGTGTCGAGGTCACCGGGACGGTTGCCGAGCGGTGTGCGGACGGTGCGATTCAGCACGCCGAAGAGCTGAGGGGCACAAAGTCAGCTTCGGTGCCACGGACAGAGCGCGAAAAGGGAGAGAAACCGCACGTAAGGGAGTTCGTTGGCGTGCGCCGCGCCAGCATCGATCGTGTTGTTCTGCGGGACCTGCCAGAAACGCCAAGACCAGACGGGGGCGAGGTAGCCGTGCTTCTGCGCCATGAAACGGGAACCCGCATTGATGGTATCGGTCCACATGGCGTTCGAGCTGCAGCGAGCGAGATAAGCATTCGTTGACAGCACAAAGAAACGACACCACGCACCGCTTGTCTTGCAGACCGGTCGAGACAACGCCGTCACCCGTGCCGAATGGACAGCCGATCTCGTTGTCGTTCGGGTACAGCTCGAGCAGGCGGTCGATTGACGCGTTCGTGCGCGCGACATTGCGGAAGCCACCTGCGATTCAAAGTCAGCGGCGCCTTTTGGGGAAAGGATCGGACAAGCACGCACGAACGACGGCGGCACGGAGCGCCGTCTCGTTGTTGAGCCCGACGGGTGCGCCAATACCGGCTACCTCGGAGCAAGAACCTGATCAGACAAGGCGCGCACAGCCATCGCAGGTATGCATCGGGCAATGCACGCACAAGTAGCTTCATCGCGAGTCGCGCCGACAAGGATCGGCACAGGGTTGACCTTGGCGTCTGCGATAGCCTGGACGGACGCGTCGAGCAAGAAGTCGCCGTCCGGAATGGGCTGGCCGCTGTAGCTGGAGTTGACGAAGGCGCCTGTACGAAGGAAAGGACGACTGTCAGTACTTCGAGCGAAGAAGAGATAGATGCGACACAACCCACCAAAGAAGGTGTCGTATGGGAGTGCACGGAGGCACGACAGCTCGTCACTGCCGGCGGTGCAGCCGGTTGCATTCAGGACTGCCGATAGAGTAAGCCGACGTTAGCTCGGGGTCGGACAAGCCAGGAGAAGCTGCACGTACGGCCAGACCACGTGTTCTGCTGCGACGAGAGCGTGTTGTTCTGGTAGGCGAAGATGCCCGAGTCGATGGCAGCGCCGCGGAACAGGCCGTCGTTGCGGCCGCCGTAAGCGAGAAGCTGAGAGGCCACAGACATGCCACCCGCGCTACGTCACTCGAGCGTCAGCCACAGAGCAGGCGGAAGCAGGCCATTGACGCACCTCTGACCCCAGATGGTGACTTTGCTCGGATCGCCACCGAAAGAAGCGATGTTCTCCTGAACCCAGTGCAGCGACAGCCGCTGGTCCTTGAGCCCGAGGTTGAGCACTCCCTGTTCAGCGGCGGCATCGCCAGCCGGGAAGCCAAATGCGCCGAGGCGGTAGTTGATCGAGGCAAAAATCTGAAGACGGAAAGCAGATGAGCCATAGTCCTCGGCGCAGGGACGGAGAGTACTCACGATGGGCTCGCCATTCTCGACTGACCGCTGGACCAGATAGGTACCGTTGTAGCGCGGGTCGTTCGCGGTGCCCTGAATAAAGCCGCCGCCGTAGCTGTAAGAAGAAGGGAAATCAGAATTATTCTCTCTGGCGCTGGGCGAGACCTCACGTACATCCAGAAAAGGACAGGAAGCTTGTCGCCCTCGGTCACGCCCGCCGGGCGAATGATGCTGTGCGGCAAAGAAATAAGACAGAGCTGTAAAAGAGCGCGAAAGGAATACCCACTTGATGTTGAGGCAGTCCTCGTCAAGAGTGTAGTCCTGGCCGAGCGTGATGTTCGGCGTCGAGGAGATGCCCGTGCCGGGACACACGTTGCCCCATTTCGAGGCGTCGTAGTTGTCGGTCCAAGTGCTGTTCACGGGCTGAGGGTTGGCCAGGCGCTGCAGAAACGGGGAGTCAGTCGACGCGGAACGCATTGGCGAGGAGGACAGGCAGCGTACGAGATCTCCAGTCGGTGCCTGAGCGTATGGAACGTTGAGAAAGAACTCTTGCTTGAAACCTGGCTCGGACCGGCCAACGAGAGTTCCGTTTGAGATGGAGACGGTTGGCGCGCCGTTCTGCCTGGCGACAAGCTTCGAAGCTGAAAGACCAGGGTAGACCGGAGAGCCAGCGGCAAGCGTAGCCGCTACGAGCGCGAAGAGCGGCGCTGCAAGCATGCCTGGAAAAGATGTGGGGGGTACAGCGGGAGGAAGAGGCGAAGCAGCAGCGAGGAGACGGGAGCCCCTCCGCCGTCTCCGCAGCGCGCAGAGCGTTCTTCTACACTCGCCTCGCCCGCCTCTTTCTTTAGCGCGCCGAGAAAGCGCCGGCGGCGACGGAAGATGAAGACGTGCCCTTGCGTCCGGGAAGTGGGGAACTTCCGGGCCGTGATGACCGGACGTCAAAGCAAGCCGAATTATGCCAGTGCGCTGGGCGCCTCGGCAGGGATTCGTGCAGGTCAGCGGGAGAACGCCCCGTAGAGAAGGAGAGGAAGATCCGCTGAGTCGTCGAACACACGTCCTCGTGCCGTCGCTCCGAACCGGGCCTTCAAGGTCTGCTTAGCGCTACGACTATACAGCCAGACAACTTCGAGCTCCTGCATTCACCGCAGATCTGCAACTCTTCAGCCTCGACACCCCCACATGTGTCCTCCCCAGGGGCTCTGCTTCCGACCATGCTTCCATGGCTTGATTTGAGGTCGGCGTTGCCGTGGCTAGGTGCAGCTACGCTCCTGGTCTGCGCCATCACTTTGCGCGTCCTGCAGACGGTGACACACACTCATGAGCGCCGACCGAAACCGTCAACTGATGAAGCGTCGCTGGCTGTCTTTCTCGGCTCTGGTGCGTGCATGCCTTCGCTGTCTAGCTACAGCAATGCTGAGCTGACGTGTGCACCCCGTGCAGGCGGCCACACCGCCGAGATGATGCGCCTCGTCGCCCACCTTGACTGGCAACGCTTTCGACGACGAGTCTGGATCGTCTCGTCGGGCGATTCGCTAAGCGAGACAAAGGCTTTGGAGCTCGAGAAGCAGATCGGGACCGGCGAGGTGCGTTGCGACGTGTGCCCTGCGCGGTGTACACTTGCTCAGCTCTTCGACGCTCCCAGTTTCGCATCCTCCGCATTCCTCGCGCACGAAAAGTGCACCAGCCCTACCTCACCTCGCCCTTCACCACACTCTTCTCGCTCGCTTTCTGCCTCTGGCACATCGCGCTCGCACCGAACCTCCTCCCGCGCGGCCGTCGACGACGAGTCTTCGCAGATCTCGTGCTGCTCAACGGACCGGGAAGCTGCGTGCCGATTACTTGCGCAGCTTTTCTCCCTCGCGTACGGCTTCCTGTCATGAATTCGTACGCTTGCGCGCGGCTCTGACTGGATTTCCCCGTCTACCCAGATTCTCGCCCTCCCATCGCCCTCCCTCGTCTACATCGAGTCCCTCGCACGCACGCGGCGCCTTTCACTGTCCGCAAAACTCGTCCGGCCTCTCGTCGATCGCTTCTTTGTCCAGTGGGAATCGCTGCGGGACGAGCTTGTCCGGCACGACGAGGCAAGAGGAGGGCGATCAAGATTCTTGGCGAAGGTCGAGTGTCGAGGATGGCTTGTATGATCTAGCTGAGCGCCACTTTGCAAAGGGGTCCGAAGAAGTCTGCTGCGGATTGCACAGAAGGGACGCGGGGACAACAACCCAGAGAACGGCAGAGAGACGACACAGACTTATAAAAACAAGGGACAACGAGGGCGAGGGTCCAGAGCGAGCGAGAGGAACGGGCGAGATGGGCAGGGTTCAAGAACCGATACGACACGAGGGAACCAGATAACACAAGGAAAGAGAGAGCAAGGCCAATGCCAACACACGCCAATCGCTCCCGCAGTTCACTCGGCCACGCGCGCGTCACGCAGCAGGCCCTCGACGCGACTCACCTCCGTCTCGAGCGCGCGGTTCCCGCGCTCGAGCCAGAGGATGTAATTCGCCGCCTGGGCGAGCACGACGCTCTTGCTCGCGTTGGCCGAGACGTCGCCCTTCCTCCCGCGCCCACGGCCCGCCGGCGCCGAGCTCGCAGCCGCAGCAGCGCCGCTCTTGCCGCCCTTGCGCTTCTTGCCGCTTGGGCCGGCATCGTCGTCCGCTGCGTCTCCGCCCGCCGCGCCGCCACCCGTCCCGCCGCCGAGGACGATGCCGCTCGCGGCTTCGCCCGCGGCGAGCAGGTCGACGAGGTCCTTGAAGCCCGAGCGGATCGCGTTGCGCCGCTTCTGCTCCGACAGGATGTGGTTGCTCCGCTTCTGCGACTCCGTCAGCGGCACGGGCTTGTTCGCGCCGCCGAGGCTCGACGGCGGCGGCGAGCCCGAGTCGCCGCGTGGAACGAGCTTGGGCGAGGTAGATACTTGGCGCGTGGCCGAGGTCGAGGCGGCGGGGGAGGTCGCGACGGGCGAGACGGCGGGCGGCGCGGGCGCAATCTTGTGCAGCGGCGGCCGTGCGGACGCGCCTCGGCGAGAAGGAGCAGCTGGTGGCGAGGCCGCGGGCGTGTCGTCCTCGGCGAGATGTCGCGGCACGCGAGTCGAGCGTTTCGGCCTGCCACTCGCCGACACCTCCGGCGCAGCGGTCGCGCTAGATGCCTCCTCGGCGTAGGACATGGTTGTGTCCTCGCCGTCCCCCATGCCTTCGTAAGCGTACGGAATCGGCGCGACGGTCGTGCGCGACGTCCGCGGCTTCTTGCCACTCCGCCCCGGTTCAGCTGCTGACCCGCTTGCCCCGCCCGCGCGAGACTTGCGCCTCGTTCCCCTCGGCGGCGCCTTTGCACCGGGGACAAAATCGTGATCTTCGTCTCCCTTGGCCGACGCCATCTCCACCTCCTCCCCGTCGTCCCAGTCGCCGTCCGCGTCGCGCTCATCGTCGCTTGCCTGCCTAAGCGAGAGCGGCGGCGGCGGCGGGCCGGCGGCAAGCGACGACGAAGAAGCAGCAGGGCGCGGCGTGCTGTACGCGGTCGACGGCCCCGTGCTCCCGCTCGGCATGCGGCTCCCGCCCCGGCTCAGGCGGCCGCGCGCTCCGAGGTCCATCCCGCCAACTCCGCGACCGAGCGAGTCGCGCTCTGTCTCGCTGCTGCCGCCCCCGTGGAGGAAGCTCGAGCTTGGCGGGCTCGGCATGCCAGGCGGGAGAACGGGGTTGAAGAGGAAGTTGGGGTCGACGTCGAGCGTGTTGAGAAACGAGGAGAAGAGGGCGGACTCGGTGCTGTCGAACAGAGGGGCCGGCTCGGCAGGCGGATCGGGCGGGAGCATGGTGAACGAGTTGTGCGAAGAGGACATGCCCGCACTGTAAGGGACAGAGGAGAAAGCCGGTAGGGGAGAGAAGGGATCTGCGGAGGCGGTGGAACCAGGGGCTGGGGTGTACGGGCGGGACGACGGCCCTGCGCCGCCACTCGGGTAGAGGTAAGAGTCGAGCGCGGACGAGTACTGAAAGTCTGCGGGTGGTCAGGGAGCGGTCAGCGAGAGGACGAAGACAGCGGGACGGCATGCGCGTTGAGACAGAAGCAAGCCTCGCGCGGAGGTGTGACGGCTCGCAGCCACAGAGATTGCTCCTGCAGAGCTGCAGCGCCCATCCGGCCCGCCTGCACGCGCGTGTAGGCCCGCGCAGAATCGACCACGCTCATCTCGCGCAGGATGTCCGGCCCGTTCAATTCGCGCTCAGCGCATCGCGGGGACGCGAACACACTACGAACGGTATGGAAGGTGCTAAACTGACCTTCGTACGAGCCAGGCTCTGCTAGAAAGGCGGGATCGGTGCGGTGCAGCGAGGGCCAGTGAGAGCGATCGCTGTCGCCGTCCAGTGCGCTCATCGGACTCGCGAGGAGCAACTCGTCGGCACGCTAGAGGTGCGTTCGCAGTGCTCGTAGCAACAGCAGGTGCAAGCGTGGGGTTACCGGGCGAGGACGCGGCGAAGAAGCGATCCGCAGCTCTCGGAGTTTCGACTGCTGGCTGCACTCGCACAGAGAATTCGGACGAGCAGCTCAGTCAGTGTACGAGAGCGTCTTGCACTCGCTACTGTGTCTCGAGCTGCACTCTGAGCGAGTCGATGGCCGCCCCCACCCGCTGACACCGCCTCCACACGGCTCTGCCCTCTCTTGCCCCTCCTCCTCGCCGCACGGGATGGCTGTACCCGGCGCCTACACTTCACAGAGTGACTCTGAGTCGCTCACCGCAGACCAGATGGCCGATCTTGAGCGTGTCGCCGCCCTCGATACCGACTCGGACGATTCGGACTTCCACCCTACTTTCGAGGCAGACGACAACGACGAGACGTGGATGGACGAGGACGACGACGAGGACGAGGTGGGCGGTCTCGGGGGTGCAGCGGGAGCGGACGAGGACGACGAGGAGGACATTCAGGTCGAGGTGGAGGGGGACGACGACGAGGTGGCCGGAGGAGAGCCTCGCCTGCGTATCGCGATCCACCCGCAGACGCGCAGCATCCTCCTCGTCGACGACGAAGGCCACGCACGCCCGCTGACCGCCGCCGACCTGCGCGGGAGCAACATCTCGCTCGGCGCGATCCGCGGCATGCTCCTCCGCTCCATGCGCGGGTCTGCCCGGTCGCTTCAGGACGACGACGACGACGAGATGGGCGAGGGACAGGACGAGGAAATGGAAGAGGAGGACGACGAGGACGACGGTGGCGACTGGTGGGGGTGCGTTTTACGCCGAATCGCTTCTCGCGAAGCACTTCCTCGCTCACCTGCTCGGTCGCCTTTCGCAGACCAACACGCCGGAGCAAGAAGTCGTACTACCCTATCATCAAGGACCCGCAGGAGCAGGGCATGCGCCTCGAGCGAGGAGGAGCATTTGGTCCAGTGCGTCTCCTTCCCTGCGCTGCCTGTTTTCTTACAAGCGCCCGTCGTGTACTGCTCGGACGAGCTTGATGGCTGACGTACTTCGGGTCTTTGCAGCCTCCGAGAAAGTACGACACGACCAAGCGGCGGCACTGGTCGCACACGTCCAACGTCGCCGACTACCTCCGCGCGCGCGAGCTCGGGTTCCGCCGCCCGCTCAAGGACACGCTTGGCGAGATGACGATCCCCAACTCGGCGGGCGTCGAGGTCGCGCAGTTCACCGAGCCGGTGTACTCGGGGCAGTACTCGAGCGACGGGCGCTTCTTCTACGCCGCGTGCAAGGACTTCCGAGTCTACATGTACGACACGAGCTCGCCTCCGCGGGTGGGCGACAAGTCGGTGACAGACACCGCGCGGTCGTCGGCGTCGCGGTACTACGACTGGCAGCACCGGTCGAGCCTCAAGGTGCAAAAGATTGTCCAGGGCTCGGCCAACAACTGCCGCTGGACGCTCACCGATGCCGAGCTGAGCGACGACAACGAGTGGCTCATCTACTCGTCCATCTCGCCCCGCGCGCACATGGTCCGCACGGGCGAGGGGTCGTCGTGGGAAACGGACGATCACGAGCAGCACACGATCGACTTTGGTGCTGGATCGGGCTATTACGGCGGGTCCAACGTGAGTGGCTTTGCGTCAAGTCAAGCGGATTTTTTTGCCTGATCGACTCTCGCCTCTACAGATCTGGTCGCTCCGCTTCTCGCACGACGCGCGCGAGATCGTCGCCGGCGCGTCGGGCGGCCAAGTCTACGTCTACGACGTCGAAGCCTCGCGCACGATCCTGCGCGTGCACGCGCACCACGACGACGTCAACGCGGTCGCGTTTGGCTCGGCGAGCGACTCGAACCTGCTCGTGAGCGGGAGCGACGACTGCTTTGTCAAGATCTGGGACCGCAGGAGTTTGCAGGGTGAGCGGCCGAGTGGGTACTGCGTCGGGCACACAGAGGGCGTCACGTTTGTCTCGCCCAAGGGCGATGGGCGGTACATCCTGTCGAACGGGAAAGACCAGGCGATGAAGCTGTGGGAGTGCGTGGACCTCTCCCTCTCTCGCTCCTCTGCCGCGCGGGTCTTGACGCGCTCGAACCGACAGCCTGCGCATGATGATGAGTGACAACGACTTTGACCGCCTCCGCCTCGACCGCAAGTCCTTCTCGATCGACGGCTGGGACTACCGCGCGTCGTACTACGCCAAGCCACGCTTCGTCAAGCACCCGGTGCGTCCGCTGTTCTTGTGCTATGCGAGCGCTCAGCGAACACCTTGCATCGCTCTGCCTCGAATCAGTGGCACTCACTTGTCTGGTTTTGCGCAGCACGACGTCTCGCTCATGACGTACCGCGGCCATTCCGTCCTGCGCACGCTCATCCGGTGCCACTTCTCGCCGCAAGCGACGACAAACCAGCGCTACGTCTACAGCGGCTCGTCGGACGGGCGCATCCACATCTACTCGCTCGACGGGCCCGTCGTGCAGGTCCTCGACCGCTCGCACACGCACCCGCTCCTCGACCGGCAGTCGGGCGCGTACGCCGACCCGTCGTCGTACGCGCTGCGCGCCGCGCCGCGCCGCGGCAAGGGCTACTCGGGCTCGACCGTGCGCGACGTGTCGTGGCACCCGTTCGAGCCAAAGATGATGAGCACCGCGTGGGAGGAGACGCGCGGGAGCGTCGGGGGGAGTATTGCGCTCCACGAGTGGGCGGGCAGGAGGGGCGAGGCGCTCGAGGACCAGGTCGAGCGCGCGCAGCTCGAGGCGAGTGGGTGAGGCGCCGTCCCCGTCGGTGGCCGCAGGAGGGCCTCGTTCAGTCTCGTCAAGTCTCGTTCCTGTTTCAGTGTACAAGATCTGTTTGTTGCTTGCCAATTTCAAGTTGTTCTGCACTTCTGACGGGCGTCGGCAGCATGAGGGTTTGAGCGCGTGAAACCGCGTGGGAACGGAGAGACGCGAACGAGAGCGTTGCATAGTAATCGGACTCAGCGGTGAGCTGTACAAGCACGCAGCACGTGTGCTCGCGTCCGGGCAGCCTTAGGGGATCAAGCGAGAGGTGCAATAGCCCGGTAGCCTTGCCTGCCGTCCTCGAGGAGCGGGACAAGCGTAGTGCGAGGGCAGGAAGCACGGCAAGGGACGCCCCAAGCATGCGGACGAGGCTCACGTAGGCCAGAATGCCGTCGCTGCACGCATGACGCGAAGCCGGGGGGATGTCAAGGAGCAGGAAGCGACGAGGAAGGGAGACAGCGCGAGCGAGCGCCTAAGGAGCAGAGCAGTCACGCTGTCGAGACGCTGTACCACACTCTCTCTGACCCTCCTGCCATCTTCGCGCGAAAGGGGCCGTCGTCGTCGCGTCGAGAGATGCGTCGGAGGTGCGTCGACGCGCTGCACTCGCCCTCGCCGCGTGGTTTGCTCGAGCGCAGCCGGGACAGGCAGCTCGCAGGATGGCGGGCTACACGTACGACACGACCGGGCAGGTGCGCGCGTCTCCTCCGCCGCGGTGCTCCCCACTCCACCGCGTCGTCGTCTCGCCTCGCCTCGTCGCACGCTGACCCTCGCCCCCCGCCGCCTGTGCGCGCAGAGCTACTTCTTCCTCCTGACCGTCCTCCTCCTCGTCCTCCTCCCCTTCACCTACGCCACCCTCCTGGGCGGCAAAGAGCGCGCCGCAGGGCGTGTCCGCGCACCTTGCTCGGCGTGGAACCGCAAGGCCGCAGAGGTCCGGAGAGCCGGCCTGCAAAAGGGCGGCGTCGGGTTCAGGTGCGTGCACTCTCGCACACACGGGCGCAACTCCCTGGCTGACCACGGCGCTTGCCCAGGCACTTCCTCCTCGCTGCAGGATGGGTCGCCTTTGCCGTCGTCGTGCAGCGCGCCCGCATGATCGAGGGCGAGGCCGCCGCGTTTGACCCCTTTGCCATCCTCGGAATCACGAGCGTGCGTGCAGTGCCCTGTACCACGCAAAAGACGCAGCTCATCTCGTCTCGAACACAGGGCTCGACGGAGAAGCAGATCAAGAAGCACTACCGCCGGCTCTCGCTCAAGTTGTGCGTGCATCCAATGTCACTGAAGTGACGAGTCACAGCTGATCCCCGCCCGTGCACAGCCACCCGGACAAGCTCGAACTCGCCGAAGGCCAGACCAAGGAGGAGGCCGACAACCACTTCGTTGAGCTCACCAAGGCATACAAGGCGTGCGTGTCGCTGTTGTGTCGAACTATACGCCCCCACTGATAGCTCGCACCCTCAGCCTCACCGACGAAGTCAGCCGCCGCAACTACGAGCTGTACGGCCACCCCGACGGCAAGCAGGAGTTCTCGGCCGGCATTGCGCTCCCCGCCTGGATCGTCGAGGGCAAGAATTCGCCCATCGTCATCGGTGCTTACGCCATCCTCCTCGGCGTACTCCTCCCCGTCCTCGTCGTGCGTGTCCCTCCCTCGCAGGTTCCGCATCTCTCGCTCACGCTTTACAATTTCGTAGGGCCGCTGGTGGTACGGCACGCGCAAGCTGACCAAGGACGGCGTGCTCAACTCGACCGCGTCCAAGTACTTCCACGCCCTCAAGGAGGAGACGACGTTCCCGCAGCTGCTCGACATCCTCGCCTCGTCCGACGAATTCGCGACCGACCCGCACCTCGTCAAGCTCCGCAAGTCGCTCGGCAAGGCCGCCGTCGACGAGTATGCGCGCCTCGTCTCGACCGTCCGCGAGGGCGTCGACGGCAAGCAGGGCTGGGAGGGCTACTCGACCTGGTCCCCGGCCCAGAAGCGCGCGAGGGTCCTCATCGCCGCATACATGCTTCGCCTCCCGATCAAGGACGCCAGTCTTCTCAAGGGTGCGTGCGCGCTCCACCGTTAGCCAACGGCTTGAAAGCCGAGCGGCTGACGTTCGTGCTGTTGTTCCGCACAGAGAAGTACCTCACCGCGTCGCTCGCGCTCCCGCTCTGCGCCGGCCTCGCGTCGATCGCGCTCGCGCACAACTGGCTCTCGACCTACATCGCCATCCTCCACCTCCAGCAGTTCCTCCTCCAGGCCGTGCACCCCTCGTCGTCGCAGCTCTTGCAGCTCCCGCACGTCGAGCCCGCGCTCGCGGCCGAGGCGCAGCGCAAGGGCGTGACGAGCATCAAGCAGCTTGTGCGCCTGGGCGAGGCAGAGGCGGGCAAGCTTCTGGATGGGATGCCCGAGGCGGAGAAGCGCGACGCGCTCGAGGTCGCCAAGAACTGGCCCGTCGTCGAGTTTGTCGACGCAAAGTTCCAGGGTGCGCTCTCTCGTACACTCTTTTCGGTCAGAGGCGGTGCTGATGAAGTGCGACTGCAGTGACGGGCGAAAAGGTCGTCACCCCGGGCGCGATCGTCACCTTTACGCTCAAGCTGCGCCTCGTCTCGCCCGGCGCCGAGTCGGCCGCGTCGCAGGCGCCCGTAGACACGACGACCGACATCCAGGGCGACGAAAAGTCGGTCGAGGAGCTCATTGGCCGCCGCAGCAACACGGAGGAGGGCATCGTGGCCACTCCGCTCGCGCACGCGCCGCACTACCCTAAGGTTCGTCTCGACCTGTGCCGGACCGGTCCCTGACTCACGCTGACTCTCGCGGTGCCTGCTCGCGTCCGCAGAACCGCAAGCCGGCATGGTACATCTACGTCGGCGACCACAAGCTGAACCGCGTCTTTGTCGCGCCGCACCGCTTCACCGACATGGGCTCGGACGCGGTGCGCACCGTGCGCATGACGTTCCAGGCGCCGCCCGGCCCGGGCCTGTACACGTTCCAGGTCTACGTCACGAGCGACTCGTTTGTTGGCGGCGACGCGCAGAAGGACATGCGCATGAAGGTCGAGGCGCCCACCGCTGCCGGGGGCGACGACGGCGACGCCGACGGCGACTTTGAGGACGACATCTCCGAGCCCGATGAGGACTCGCTCGCGGGGCAGATGGCGCTCATGAAGGGGCAGCCGGTCAAGCGGAGGGACGACGACGACGAGGACGACGACGACGACGAGAGTGAGACCGAGTCCGAGTCGGAGAGCAGCGATTCCGACTCGGATTCGGACAGCGATTGAGGCGGTGGCGCCGAGCGAAGAGGGGCGCTTCATCCCTGCAGTGTCTAGTAGTCGTTCAGGTTCTCCTTGCAAAGCACTCTGCATTGTTTTCGCATCTCCTCTCCCGCTCTTCACAAAGCGACTGCGCACGTGAATGTGTCTGTGTTGCCGGACGTCGCGTGAGCGCGAGATCAGACAGGGAAAGTTTACAACAAGCAACTCCGGGCTGCTGGTGGAAGGAGGGACAGCACAACGGCGGCGAGCGCAGCGGCGACGAGGCTATCATGCGAAGGGTAGGCGCACTGCGCTACGAGGACAGGAAAAGCGGTGCGGGAGACGCGAGAGACAGGGTGATAAAGCTAGGGTCCATTGGGGTGTGTCGATGAGGCGGACGAAGCGGGCGAGTGACCGTCTGCCACGCCGCCGCGGTACGCCGAGATGGCAGGGAGGAGATGCCGCCTCGCATCCGGCAGCTGCTGGTGCGGCTGCGCTACCCCGTCGGGCGCATACGACTGCTGCTGCGGGCCGGCGAGCGTCTGCCGCAGCTCGCTCGACGACGACAGTGGGCTGGGCAAGAACGTCGCCGGCGTCTGCGACGCGCTGAGCGGCGGTGCGAGACCGGGGAGGCTTTGCGGCGTGAGCGGCGCGGCGGGGCTGATCGGCGTGTACACGCCTTGCGGTCCGGGCGCGAGTCGGTGGTGTCCGTGCATTGGGAGCGGGACGGTGAGTCCTGCCCCTCCAACAGGGGCAAGATCGGGCAAGCCGGAAGGCCGCGGTTGCGGCGGTTGATGCGCAACACCGACGAATTTGTTGTGCGGGAAGTGCGTGCTGACAATGGGCGGATGGTACGCGGTCGAGATGGGCGGGAGAAGGGCAGTCGGCGGGTTTGTCGCTGGACGCAATTGCGATCCTTGACGTGCGAGCGACTGTCGTGCACCCTCAATGTGCGCGTCATACCCCGTCCACGCCCAGCCAGCGATCTTCATGACATCGATGCAGCTGCAGGTCGAGGCCCGAGTCAGACGCCTGCTTCGAGGAAGAGGAAGCAAACGGCACGCACTGCGTCACTTCCTCCAACTTGCGCGCCCAAGGGTAGTCACTCGGCCCTCCCTGCTCCCAAGCGGGCATCTCGACGAGCTGGGCGAGGAAGTACGAGCTGTGCTCGGCTGTGACCGTTGCCGAGAAGAGGAGGCTGCCGCGGTAACCGTGCTGGAGCATGTGTGCGTCAGCGCGAGAACCCGTGGAGGAAAGCCTGCGCGAGGCGCACCAGCAGTGCCGTGTACTCCTGTGCAACGCGGAATAGCCGCTCATCGGCCTGCGCCTTCAACCTCCTGAGCAAGTCGAGATACTCAGGGTCACCCTCGGACTGCGTCGCAGCCTTGTGCTCCTCGTCGCGCAGCCTCGCCGCAAGCGAGCGGTGGATGCCCAGCGTGTGCTGCGACCGCATCGCGATGAGGTCGCGGAACCAGACGTCCGTGTTGGGAGAGTTGGCGCTGAAGCTTGCGCGCTGGACAGAAGAACGGAAGATGAGAGCGTAGCGGGCGCTCTCGTCGACTTGCGACCAGATCTCGCGCATGGTCTGCTCGGTCAAGCGGTTTCGGCGGGCGAGCGCTGCGAGAGCGGGTCTGTCAGTCTTCTTCCCAGAGATGGCGAGTCTCGAGTCGCCCTACGTCCTGTGAGGCGAGTGACGGTATCGCGGATGATGGCGTTGCAATAGCGGAAGATGGCGGCGACAGCGAGGCCCGAGAGGAGGTTCGGGTCGTCTGACGAGATGTACACGAGCACGTCGGCAGTCAGAGAGCCGGTGAGAAGAGCAGAGAAGGTCGAGAGATCATCGTCGGTGCTGCCGTACTGAGTGAGTCAGCGCCTAGCAAGAGAGCGAGGACGGAAAGAAGCAACGCACAGAGAGCAGAATCGCCCGCTGAACATGGCTGCGATTGCGTCGCGCGTGTACAACACCCACAACAGTGTCCCGTTCGAGACCTGTTCCGGGCGCACGAGAGGCTCGCTCGGGTCGTCGCACAGGTCGAGCTGTAGATTCCGCAGATGCTCGCTCGCCGCCAAGAGGAGGTACCGTCCGCAGGTCGAGCGGCGGTCGGCATCGCTCCAGTCGACGAGGAACTCGAGCAGCGTCAGAGCGGCGCACCCCGCTGCCGAGGCGAGGCGCAGCGCGCCTCGCCGGTCGACGGCGTCGAGCGCGCGCTGCAGCGCCTGGCGCGCAAACTCGTCCCTCCGATTCCCTACCGCCGTGAAATCCCGCCCTTCGCCCCCTCGCAGATCCTGCAGCGATGGCGCGCCCTGGCCAACGACGTGCGGGTGGTCCGTCAGGCGCGCTGCCCACGCCTGGATGACGAGCGCGAGAACCTCGTTCGCCGGGCTCAGGTTCTCGACGACCCGACCTGCGGCCTCCCATGCGCGAATGAACTGCGGCGTGTCGACGAGCGGGCATTGTGGCTGGAAGACGTCGAAGAAATGGCGGACGAGGTCTGCTCGACGAAAAGCGTGAGTTTCGCGCGGCTACTGATCGCTTGATACTTTACCTCACGTTCGCTCAAGTCTTGAGGAAGGTACGAGCTGTACTGACGAGGATCGGGACGGCGAGGCGAGTGGTCGATCGGCGGCGCAGAGAGCGATGCTCTCCGTACCTCGTCAGAAGACTCGCCATCATGGTCGCCTGGCGTGACGGCCGCCGTACTGCCGGACGGTCCCGGTGTCGCGTTGTCGCCGTAGAGAAGCCTGTGCGGGAGGATCAGGTCAGCAGGATAGGCGGGGAGAATGACTGGCTGCAGGCGCACTTGGCCTGTGCAATGAGCTTTCCGCCCCGAACAACCTTGGGCTTGTTCTTGACGTATGTGTCGGTGCATCTATAATGATTCGAGAGGTCAGCATGCTCAAAGAGGGAGGCGAGAGCGGAAGAGACGCACGTAATGCTCTTCCTGGAACATTCCGTGCAGGCTCCGCCGGCCATCTCTGCCTTGTCGCACTTGACGCGCCTCAGACGGCACGAGTCGCATGCTCTGTAGGCGTTCGACGAGCGTCAGCATTCGCAGAGCGAGAGGGCGGGACGCCAACCCATCGCCGAGAGCAAGCGGGGAGGATGCGAGAGCGAGCAAGACGCACACGAGCTGCTTGCGCTTCTTCTTAGGGTTGCCGTCCTTGCCGACCTTGTCCCCTGCGTGCCCGCGCTTGCTCTGCGACCCTTTCCTGCCCGTGCCCGTGCCGGTCCCGCGGCCGTACTCGTCCGCCTCATCGCCATCTTCGGCGCCGCCCTCGTCCGCCTGAGCGGGCAGGGTCGAGGGTCCAGCACGGGCGTCATCGTGAGCGCCTTGCTCGTACCCGCAGTCGTCCTCTGGCGGGCGGTACAGCCCCGCCGGTGGCATGGTCTCCCCCGGTTCGATCGGCCTTCTCGGCGAAGCGAAGCCCTCGGCGCTCCGTTCGCGGTGGGTGTGCAGCCCAGCAGAGTGCGTATACGCTCGTGCGCTGGTGGAGCGTAGAATGCGCGGCAGATCGAGCACGAGGAGCGGCGACGAGCTGTGGTGACGACGGGAAGCGGTGCGCTCCGCTTCTTTGCCGCCGAGCGGAAGTTCTGCGCGGGCCCTCAATGTGAAAATCCCGCCTATTTCATGTCGCGCTCCAACCAATCGTGCGAGATCGCAACATTGACGTTACTTGCAGTTTGAGTGAACGAATAGCTCCGAGGGGTATAGAAGATGCGAAAGGGATATCGTGAGAGGGCCGGGTATGCGGGACAAGGATGCGGGTCGTGGCCCATTCAGTAGTATTCGATTTCGAGCTGCAGTGGGATCGACGGATTCGACAGCGTCAGTTGCGACAGCTCCAAACCTCCAGCACGGGAGCAGGAACGACGATCCGATCTCTTGTCCGAAACGGACGAGAAAGGTGGCAAAGTCAACGTACAAAGAGGTAGGCGTTCTTGCGCGGCGAGAGCAGGTTCAGCCCGACGGGGTTGTACAACTCGCGATTGGCGCGCTCGAGGATGCGGTCGAAGCGGAGCATTTCCTGCGCGAGGTGGGGCATCAGCCGGATGATCACGGCGCAGCAATCCTTAGGTCGGACACACTCGCTGGTAGTGGCTCGTCAGGACGAGCGGCGAGAGATACAGCGTGAGGATGGCGAGGCAGTTGTCGAAGCAGGAGCGCACGGGGTCGTGAGCGGATGCGAGTGTCGCATTCAGCTCGTTGAGCGTGTTCTGGTATTCGGTCGGCGATATCTGCGCATGTCATCGCCTTTAGAGGTGTTTGCTCTGTATTCAGCACGGGGAGGCGCGCACCCGTCCCTCAAGCTCCCAGATCCACCCCGAGAAGAACTGAGGCGTCTCGCCCGCTTCGTAATCCCGCTCGACGCGGATCACCTCGCGCGGCTTGGTCTTGCCAATCACGCCCTTCGGAGCAGTCCCAAATACGCTCTCGACGCCAATCGAGCTGCGCTGTGAGCGAAGCGAGGCGCGACCGTTCAGGCCCGCGGCGGATGGAAGTGCCGAGGTCGTGAGCGGGATGTCGGCGGCCGTGTGCTGCAACTGGATAGGCTTGTATGCAAGCTCCGTCCTTTGGTGCTGCGAGGACTCGCTTGCATGGCGGGCCATGGGCGGACGGGCGACCTCGGTTGTCATGGGTGCGGTCGGGCGGTAAGGAAACTGGGACGAGGAGGTCGAGCGTGTCCGCTGGATTGTTGCCGGCGGAAAGGCGTGTGAGTTGAAAGAGCTCGGCGAGGTGTGCATTGACGCATCTGCGGGCGCACTGCCGTCAGGGTTTGTTCAAAGAGTGCGAGCGGAAGCAGCAGTCGCACCTTCTCGCGCCGACTCGGGTCCCCGGCCCGCTCCCGACCCTGGGCGTGTCCGCTCCTCCACTGCGAGCGCTTCTGTCTCCTGCTCGTCGTCCGAGTAGACCGGGACGGGTTTACGGCGGATGGACGAGGTCCGCGAGGTGGTTCGTCCGAGTGGGGGTCGCGGCTCGGGCGAGCGCGACTCGGCGCGCGAGAGCACGTCGTTGGCGACAGCCTTTGCAGTCGTCGGTAGCATGTCCCGCGTAGAGAGAGCGTTGACAAGCTTGCGGGTAAGTGGGGAGAGCGCGGAGCGAGCGGGACCTCGGCTCAGCTTGAGTCGGTGCAGCGTACGGCGAGAGGTGACCGAGTCACTGCTGAGGATAGCCTGTGTCGGCTCAGCCGCCCAACAGGTCCCTCAGAGCGAGATCGTGAGGTGTTCCGGCGCAACGAGCTCACGACTTGGCGGCTGCTCTTGCTCTTTCTTACTCTACGCTTACTCGGCTAGGCAGCGCTGTGCAAGTTGCCAACATGTCGCCCACACCGCCCAACGAGCGCCTGGACGTCCCGCAGCTCCCGCCCCCCTCGTCTCGCTTCGTTCTCCCCCCTCCGCCCTCCGACCTCCTCAACCGCCTCCAGGCCTTCCTCCCTCGGATTCGCGACGCGAACGCCCTCCTCAACGAGCAGGAACGCGCAGAGGGGGCCGAGGAAGCCGTCGTCATGGAGGAGATGAGCGACGACTCGAGCGACGAGGACGACTCGAGCAGCGACGACTCGAGTAGCAGCAGCGACAGCGAGGATGGCGCGAGCGACGACGGTCGCGAAGCGGGCGGCGGAGCGCGTGCGCTCGACACCGCTGGGCAGGACGACGCGGCAGCGCAGGCGGTCGACCGCGAGAGGGATCCGCTGGCCCACCTCATGGACATCTCGGCGCGCCCCAAGGTCGTCAAGAAGAAGCTCCTTGTCCAAGAGGAGGTCGTTGCAGGCGCGGCAGAGGGCGGCGAAGATGGGATGCAGGCGGATTGAGGCGTCGTGCGCGGTCTTGTGCGAGAACGGGCTCGAGCATGGTGCGCAACGTCGTCTTGTCCTCAACCGAGGACTGCAGCTGACTTGCGGATGTCCACAGACTCGCCCTACTCCACTCTTTCGCCAGCTGCACGCCAGCAGAGCCTCGACCTGTGCCGCTCCATGTGCATGTTGTTCGCTTCCGCGTCAATGCGGCGAGACCAACCTTTTTCTGCGCAAAGCTCGCCGTCGCCCTACAAAATTCTCGACCGCGTCGGTCCTCGCAACCAGGTCTTCTGCAGCGTTCTTCGCTGTCTCATCAAGCCGTACGAGCGGAACGAAGTGCAATGCGAAGAAGAGCAAATGTGCGAAGTGCGGGTAGGAATCTACAGCAACAGGAAAGACCAACACAATGGAGGGACGTCACACGACTAGTCCAGCCCAGAAAGCGCCGCGACGTCCAAGGGTACACCACAACCTTGAACGCTTCACCCGACCTCGCTGCTGCGCTTGACCGTCCCGCACGTCCCGCAGCTCCAGAACAAATGCTCGTTCACCATTGAGCACGCGTGGCACGCCCACCCGTCCTGCACATTGCGGCTGCCGAGACGTCCGGGAAGACGCGGCGGCGGCAGTGATGGCAGACGAGCCGGAGACGGCTGCTCGGTGAGGCACATTTCGCAAGCGAGCGAGAGAGGCGAGAGGTTCTGGTAGGTGCAGAGGGAGCAGGTCCAGCCCGCGGCGGCGGCAATTGTGGTAGGCGAGGACGCGGAAGCAGAGGTAGCGGGTGTCGAAAGTGCGGGAGCGGGTGCCTGGGCGGAGCGGGAGGTGGGCGCGGGCGCACGGGAGGAGGAGGCGGTGGAAGACGCGGTGATGGCTCGCTTAGCTGGCGGCAGGACCTGCAGCTCGGGCGAGGACGAGGTGCGCTTCTCGCGTTTGCCGGCCTGCGGGCGACTGCTGCTCGCAGCATTGCTCGCAGGCCTGTCGGCCGGCTCATCGGCGTCGACATCGTCTTCGTCGCTGTCGTCGAGCGTGAGGTCGATGACGAAAGAGCGGCTGTCGCGCTCGGCGCGGTCGATATCGTCCTGCACGGCGCGCGGAAGGTCCTCCTTCTTCGACCCAGAAGGGTGGTCGTGCGCGTCATCGCCACCGCAGGTCTTCTTGGCGTTCATGCGTCGCTCGGCGGCCTGCAAATGGTCCCCTCAGTACCGGCGAAAGAGCGCTGCGAGAGGAAGCGAGACGCACCTCGGCGAGAATGTCTCCCCGCCGCTTCCCTTTGACGTCTGGCGCCGCTCCGCCCAGCTTTCCGCCCGTCCCGAGTACCTTCCTGACGCGCTCACGCTCCTCAAACTTGCGCAGCGCCTTCTCACGCGCCTCGCGCACGCTGATGCCCTTGTCGTGCGACACGCCCTCGCCGACGCGGTTCCCCTTGCCGAGAAAGCCCTCGCCGCTGTACCCGCTCTTTTGCAGCGCCTCGTACTCGTCCCACAGCGCGTCGAGCTGCTTGAAGAAGACCTCGTCGTGCGGCCCGCGGACGTTGTGCGTGAGCTCGTGGAGCATTGTGCCGACGAGGGAGAACTGCTGCTCCTCGTCGAGTGGAAGGAAGGACGAAGGGTCGTTTGCGGGTCGGAGGCGGAGGCAGATCTTGGACCCTCGGTTGATGTTGATGCCTAGGCGAGGCGCACTCGTGTAAGCAAGCCGAAGTCGAGCGACAGACTGAGCGCTCGGTCAGCATGGATCGCACGACGCACCGAGAAGCCCTTCTTTCTTCGGGAAGAACTCGCTCAGGACGGGCAGGTGCCACCCGTGCTTGCGCATGATGGGTTTGACGCGCGAGTGGATCGTCTTGAGGAGCGTGAGCGCCTCGTCGGCGCGCGGCTGCGACTTGAGCACCGTGAACTCACCAACCTCGCCTGCGGGGCCGGAGCCGGGCATTGCGGCGCGCAGGCGAGCTCTCCGAGCGTCGAATAGGGCGAGGCGATGAGGATGAGGCGGTGCAGCGCGAGCGAGTGCAGGAGAGCAGCTGATGGTTGCGGCCTGCTCGTGTTGTGCGCGAGTACTGAAAGCAAGCCTGTGTGCGGGTGCTCAGCACGCTGCGTGCGAACGAGCGAAGTGGCGGAGACAGAGCCCGGAAGTCAACAATTGTCAACGGGGTGACATCGACCGCCCTCGCTTCCTAAGACTAGCCTGCAGCGCATCCTAGCCTGACAGCCTCATCGCAAGAAGCCAAACGCTACCGGGCACACAACGTGGACAATGTCTATAGTTTTACGCGCTCAGCAAACCTTGTGACTCCCGCCCGCGAGCGCCTTTCGGATCGACAGGAACGTCGACAGGACCATGACGGCGATGCCAAAGATGACGCATGCCCAGGCTGCGACGCGCTGCCACCGCTGCTGCTTGCCCGTGCCGGAGAGCCGGAGGAAACAGGCTGCGGCTGTATGGGGAACGAAGCACGCGCGTCAGCATGCGCTGTCTGCATCACATGGTCGAGCCTAGTAGAAACATACGGAACAGGTAGGCGAGGGCAGTCGCCGAGAAGCCGCCTGCGAGCTCGAGGATGAACCCGAGATCGCACGTGATGAGCGAGACTGGCGGGTGTCGAGCACGCGTCAGCAACGATACGGGCGGATGTGTGCAGCCTGGACGCACCGAGTAACGCGCTGAACACGAGCGCGCTCGTGATGAGCACGTGGCGCTTCTTGTTGAACTCGCGTTCGTCCGGCCAGAAGTACGTCTCGGCGACTTCTCGGCACACGAACGCCTCGAGCGGCAGTGTCGCAAACATATTGGCGCCGAACTGTGTGTATGGGAAGGGAGCGAAGCGGTCAGCTTCCAGACAGTCAAAGCGCAGCGCAACTTTCAAGCGACTCACGCAAGCGCGCGCAATGTTGATGAGCGTGTCGTCCTCGGCAAAGTTGTTCAAGATGTTGCCCTGCGTGCGGTTGGTGAAGACGAGGAAGCCCGAAGTCGACATGCACAGGCATGCGATGACGGAGAGGGTCGTCGAGACGTGCGTGATGCGCGCGAAACGGTCGAGGGTGGGTGTGCGGAGCGAGCCGTAGATGAGGAGCGAGTTGTGGTGGCACTGCAGAGCAAAGTCAGTCAGCGTGTCATCCTGACAGCTCGATGACCTGCGGGGCCCGGCGTTCGAAAACCGCGAGTGAGGCTACGCACAACAAAGGCAAACGAGATGACACCAATCGCTTCGAAAAAGCCTGGTTCAAGGACGGTCCACCGCTGATCTGCTTCCCCCTTCAGGCTGTCGTCGACGCCAGGTCCTCGCACACCGACGCTCACCACGATAACGACCATGCTGCGAGAGAATGGCGGAGTGAGCGGCGAAACTTCTCAGGGCCGAGAAAGAGACCGTTCGCGCGCACCTCACGAGCGCGAGTGCGGACGCATGCGACAGCTTCTCGATGTCGCGGTACAGCGACAGTGGGTACGAGATGCCGAGCGTCAGGACGGTCGTGACGACCTGCCGCGAGACGAAGAAGCTGACGACGGGCGACGGATCGGGCCCGACAACGGCGAGCAGCACGCGCGGGATCGTGTCGCCGAGAATGACGCAGAAGGCGCACATGCCGCCAAACGCGAAGGCGAACTGGAAGAAACTCGCGGCTGCGCGGCCTGGCCTCCCGAAGCAGCTGTCGAGGATGTCGATGAAGGTTCGTCGGCCCGACATCTTGGCGTTCAACACGATGAGGCGGATCGTCCAGTCGGTGATTATGCCGAGAACGACGAGGAGGATGATTCCGCTCACGAAGCCTGCTTCTCGCAGGGCGTAGGGCAGGCCTGACACGACAGAGGGGAATCAGCCCG
Source organism: Rhodotorula paludigena (assembly GCF_050403205.1). NCBI lineage: Eukaryota > Fungi > Basidiomycota > Microbotryomycetes > Sporidiobolales > Sporidiobolaceae > Rhodotorula > Rhodotorula paludigena. Next base: position 250,772 of record NW_027481457.1, on the reverse strand, counting down.
GACATGTCGCAAAGGAAGCAGGATGCACGCACCGATGATGCCTGCGCCGAGGATCGAGTTGCTCATGTTGGCTATACCAGCCCAAACGCCGCCGCCGCGCGAAAGCCAGGGCGGCGCCTCGTGCTCCTCTGCCTCGTTCTCCATCTCTTTCAGCCGCCGTTCCTCGCCGCGGAGGTCGAGCGATGCCCGGCGCAGCCCTTGGTAGACGAGTCCCTCCATCAAGGGCTCGTTGCCCGTGTCCCAGTCGTGGTCGTCGAGGTCCTCCGAGTCTTCGCCGGCTTTCGGCGGGTAGTATGCGCCGCGGCTGTAGCTCGTCGATGCAACGGGATCATCGTCGCTCTCGCTGTAGCGAAAGAGGGGCCGACTGGACGACGACGGCGTGTGCGACGAGGCGGCTCCTGCGTCGAGGGGCGCGACAGGGACGCGTGCGGGCGACGCGGGTGGCGGAGGGAGGAGAATGGAAGTCGACGAGTTGGCTGAAGGCGTGCTCGCGGTGCTCGAAGCAGGCGACACGGCGTCGTCGAGGGCGAGGGCGACTTGGGAGACGACACGCGGCGTCGGGGCCAGGAGGCCGCGGTCGGGCGTGTCTGTGGCCTCGACGGGCATCGCAGTGACTACTCTGCGCCCTCGTGCCCTGCGTGGCGCCGACGAGGGCGTCGTGGGCGGAAGCGAGACGAGCACCGCCTCGCCCCCGCGTTTGACCGCGCACCCCGCCGCCTGCATGAGCCTGAGACCGCCCTTGGTTCCCAAGAACTCCGTCATCGACGTCTCCCGCATACCCTGCTGCCTCCCCGACGGGTCCTTCACTGTCCGCCTCCCAACCGATCCCGACCCCACCTTCGGCTGCACCGTACTACTGGGATGCCCGGCTAGGATTGCAGTACTCGATGATTCACCCTCTCGCGTGGGAGGCACTCGTCGGCGACGACTGCGACGACGCCCTGAGGATGGAGCGTCTCGCATTCTGGCTTCCCGACACGGTGGGCAACTCGAGCGAGCGCGAGGCGGTTCTGCAGAGCTACGAACAGCTTGCTTGGAGGCGGCTGCACCGCTGGCAGCGGATCTTGGGTGCGTTACCGCCCTGTTTGCTCGCCCTCGCATACGCCAGCGCCTCTTCCTTGGGCGGTACGCGCTCATTACCCCCCTGCTGCAGCTCTCCATCGCACGAGAGAGTCCTATATCAAGCAGGAGCGGTCGTCGAGCCCGGAAAAGACCGTCGAGACCGTTCTACAAGAACTCGCTGTCCCGCCCGACTGGCCGTCATTCGTCCCCCCCGCACCGATGCACTCGGGTGTGTTTTCCCGTTCTTCTTGCTGTGTGAAGTCGTGACTCACTTTCTGATACCCCCGCAGTATGGCCGCTACCTGAACCGGCTGCGTTGTGTCTCGTCAACCTGCTGTATCACCGCACAGAATTCAGCTGCACCGCTGCCGACTCCGACTTTGACCCGTCTCTCTTTGGTCTCATCAGCAACCGTGTGCTCGACCACCCGCCCCTCTGCGTGAAGCGCATGAGCGAGCCGCCGCCGGCCTACTTGCCGCCTCGCCTACCGCATTCGGGTCTCTCAAACCGTCGACAAGCAAAGAAGGCGAGCGAGGAATTCCTCGATTGGTAGCTGACTTTCTCGATCTCAGCTCTCGTGTACAAGGGCTACCGCGTACTCCCAATCTCCGCAATGGCTGCGCTCTGCACCTGCACCGAGCTTCCAGGCGGCCAGGCAGGAGAGGGCGGCGCCCTTTGAGCATGCACCTTCGTTCATGCCCACTATAGAGCTGTACCAAGCTTTCAGTGACGGCTGCAAGGCAGGGTGAATGCAATGCACCTATGTCCGTGTTGAGGGCACGTTCAACTGGTTGCTCGGTTCTTTCTGGCGTCACAACGCCTCGCCAACGTATGAACTCCTCGTGATCCCTCCGTCCTCTCGTGATGGGACTGCTGTTGCCGAAGGCCGTGAAGTGCTATCGCTGAAGGCCGTTGGTCCTCCTCGGCTTTTGGCGTGGCAAGTCGACGGACCACTTTCTCGAGTCGCGAGCCGAGGTCTTTAACACGCGAACGTGAATAGCAGGCCCATGACAGCAGAACAGGTTGCTTTGTATCGACTAGACGCCCGTTTCCTCTATCGTCTCCGCCCGCTCACAACCACACGACGACGCCGGGCCTTCCCAAGTTGGTCGCCCTCGCCAGCTCCTCCATCTGTCGCCCCTCGTGCCCCCTTCGCTCGTATATAACGACCTCATCTGAATCGTGGAGCGCAACGGCGAGGTACCTCCCCTGCTCGACCGCCTTGTCCCCGCCCCCTCCCCTCGTCGCCGACTCGCTCGACAAACTCATGTGCCTCGGTGCCCTCCCGCCCGCGCCCACGAGCTCCCTGCTCGCCTCGTCAATCCGGCCGTCTTCGCCGACCGCAAAGACGGCGAGCAGGTCCTCAGGCCCGTCGCGCGTCCCGTGGATCGGGTCGTGCGCCTCGGCGCGGTTCGACGCGATGAGCGTGCGGCCGCAGGGCGAGAGGACGAGCTCGGCCGAGTGCCATGCCGAGAAGGAGGACTGGTGCGGCATAGGCTGAGACGGGAGGAGGGAGACGCGAGACTGGAGAGGTGTGAAGGTGGGCGGGTCGGCGGGCGACGAGGAAGTGGGCGAGGGGTAGGTGACGCGCAGGACCGAGAGCGAGTTGTCGAGTTCGTTCATGACGTACAGACGCGCCTCTTTCTCCTCGTCGTCCGCACCTTGGCGCCGCAGAGGGGAGAAGAGGACGTGTCGAGGCCCACACCCGGGCTCGAGCCTTACCGCGCCGTACTCTGTCAGCGCGTCCTCCAGCCGCTGCGCGTCATGGCGGATCCTATACAGCCGCAGCTCGTCCGTCCCGAGGTCAGGAACGACGAGCACACGCTGCAGCGGGTCGGGCGTCGCGCCGTGCGGGTGCGCTCGCTGCTGCCGGTCCGGGTGCGGACCTAGGGAGTGGTCGGGCGCAACGGGGAGGGTGTAAGATGTGCCAAGGGAGGGAGACGCGGGGTCGAGCAAGAGGAGGTGCAGGGAGGCGCCTTTGTAGTTCGTCGTAACGAGCAGCGGAGGCGAAGTCGAGGTGATCAACCCGGAATGGCACGGCCACAGCCCGCCTGCGCAAGGTCCACGAGCGTCAGCGCAGCCGACTCACGGACAAAAGACAGCGACAACGGCTCCCTAACCCGTGTGTGTGTCAGTTTCGTCGTCAGCAAGGGAAAGCACTCACCGGTGCGAACCTCTTGCCCAACCTTTTCCAGCCGACCGTCTTCTCCAATCTTCAGTAGCTCGATCGCACCTTCCGGATCGCCCCACTCGTCGGTGCTCAGCAGCGTCTTGCCTGCGCGCGGAGGAGGCGAAGGTGGGGTAGCGGCAAGAAGAGAGGGTCAGTCAGCACGTGCCGCTACAGGGCCCGCGAGCAGCTCGATAGGCTTTTTGGAGACGCACCATCGGACACGACGGTCAGCCAGGTCGGCGCGTTGCCGCTGCGTACCGTAGACACGACCTTGAGGCGGTCCGCTGGGTCGGGGAGCGAAGGGTCGAACGAGAGCTGGACGATCTGCTGCTCGTACCCGCCCGCGTAGAGCGTGTATGGTGCTGGCATCCTCTCACACAGCGATCGCAGCGAGTGCGGTGGGAGGCGGGCGTCTTCCTCACGTCCTCGACGACTTGACGTCGGCCCAACGGAGCAGCTCACAAGGGGGAAGCAGCATTTCTGTTCTATCTTATGCAAGCACTCCACCGTCTACGACAGCCACACGATGCAAGTCGGCTGCTTGACGTCCTTGACGCGCGAAACCTCGACCAACTCGTCCCCCTTGCTGGTGCCCTCGCCAATCCGGTACACGACCGCCTCGCTCGTGCGCTCGAGCGCGACCGCGACGAACTGTCCGCTCGGGTCGAGCGAGAAGTGGCGCGGCCCGCGCCCGCCGAGGTTGACGTACCGCACGGGCGGGACGACGAGTGCGCCCGAGGCCGCGAGCGAAAAGACGGTGAGCGTGTCGTACGCGGCGGGGTTGTCGACCGGGCTGCGGTTCGACGCGTACAGGAAGCGGCCGCAGGGCGAGAAGGCGAGCTCGGCGGCGGTCCAGTCGCCCGGGCTGCGGACCGACTCTCGTCAGTCGGGTGTGAGCACGGAGATGTGGAGCGACAGGCGGCGCACGTGTCCTTTGCGTCGGGCGGGAGGGTCGACACCTCCCGCTGAATCTCGTTGAGGCTGAGCGCGGGCTGCTCAGCCCCCTCCTGCGGGTACTCGACCTCGAACACGGCAATCGTGTTGCTCAGCTCCTCGATGAGGTATAGCAGCGCCTTGCCCGACGCGGCGGCGGCGGCGGACGGCGGCGCGAAGAGGAGGTGGCGCGGACCGTTGCCCGGCGGGAGCGAGATGGACGGGAGCGCGACGGGTGCGCCGGACGTGACGTCGAAGACGCGGAGGACGTCGGTGCCGAGGTCGGCGCAGAGGAGGTACTTGCCCGTCGGGTCGACGTAGCTGCGTGCGCGGGTCGTAGTCAGTATCTCAAGCGCACGGCAAGCACTCTAAGAGAACGCAAGACGTACACGCCGTGCGGGTGCGGCGCCTCCTGCCGCGCCTTATTCGGCCCGGTGCCCTTGAACGACAGCGACTCGCTCGACCCGGGTACAAACGTGCCGTCGGCGTCGAGCTGCACGCGCGAGACCGACCCGCTGCCGTAGTTGGCCGAGTACAGGCTCGTGCCGTCGCGCGACAGCGCAAAGTGCACCGGCCCTGCGCCCACCGTCGCTGTCGACACCTCGCGCACGGCGCCCGTCGCGCGGTCGAACGAGAGGGCCGTCAGGACGCCGTCGGGCTCGGAGAACTCGGCGCCCGTGTAGGCGAGGTCGTGCGTCGGCGAGAGCGTGAGCCAGGTCGGCGCATTGGCGATTTGGGTCGTGTGCGTCTTGGTGAGCGAGCCTGCAGCCGGGTCGAACGAGAGGGCGGCGACCTCGTTGCCGTAGCCACTTGTGAGCAGGGTATGGACCATCGCGAAGTCTTAGCAAAGCAGAGAGCGTGAAGCGGAAGAGCGCGAGCCCAAGTTCGGGCGAGATGATGAGCTCCACCCGGACCGACGCCGCCGCATACACTCAGCTCTCGCCGGTGCATTTCGATTCGTGTACGGAAGCAACGGAGCATGCACGTCGGCGGCACTCAAAAGCACTACAGGTCATCGGGGTATGTACGGATGAGCGGGAAACGCGATCAGGCAGTGCCGTTCGACAGGGAGTGCGGCTTGACGTCGTTCAGCTTGACATCCTCCTCGCCATCCTGCTGGACGACGCCGTTGAAGCGGACCTTGTTGGCGCTGTCAAAGCCCTTGAAGTTGGCCGATGTGCCCGCGAGGAGCGCCGTCGCCTCGTTTTGGAACTCCTGCAAGACGGCAGAGTCCACGCGGAAGCGGTCTCTCTACGTCAGCCTCAAACGTGCATGCCTCGTCCGATAGTGCATGGAGCGACGCACGTGGATGGCGTCGGGGAGAGTGTCGGCAGTCTTGACGATCTGAACGAAGCGGACGAGGGCAAAGGCACCGCCAATGCAGGCGGTCGCAAAGAGGCTGACGAAGGCGATGACGGCGAGGGTGCCGACGAGGAGCAGCGCTGCGGGTGTCGCCCGTGTCAGCATACGGTCGCGGTGGTTCTCAGGTGCGCATTGCGGTCGAGGACGCACCGGCAGCGCCGACGAGCCACGAGATGACGCCTGCAGCAAAGAGGAGGGCGGATCCGCCGACGACGAGGACGGTGCCGACGGCGAAGAGGGCGAAGGAGAGGACGGGGAGGAAGGCGAGCGAGGCAAAGACGGCGACAAAGGTGGCGGCGATGGGCTGGGCGCGGGCAGCTTTCACGAGGTGGTCGAGGGTAGGTTCGACGAAGCGGGCGTGCACGCTGCGGGGGCGCTGAGGGGGTGAGTGGAATGTGACTCGGAGTTGGTCGAGGCCAGGACTCGCCTGCTCGCGCGGTGGCTGAGCTTGTCGGCCTGCGAGGAGGAGCAAGTGGGGGTGAGCCGCCGAGGACGAGGAGCACGGGAGCGAGCGAGCGGGGGGACGGACGGCGGCCGCGAGTTCGTGGATGGCCTGCTGCTTGTACTGCTCGAGGCCGGGGCTCGCGCTCTGGTCGGCCGGCGCCATCTGTGCCCGTGCGTGTCGACGGGATGCGGTCAAGGGACAAAGTCGCGCGTGCTCGCAGCCTCGAAGCTCCAACTCGGGTCCATCTCGAGCACCGACGGAGTGCAGCTGCAGTGCACTCGAGTGCACACACGCCGATCTGCGTCCGACTCGCTCGACCCGCTCGCACTCGGCTCGTCTCGTCGTCGCCCGCCAACGCTCCTCGGCACCTCGTCGTCGCGGCACACTCGCCCTTTCGGACTGCCCGTAGCCTCTGCCAGTCCCTGAATTCGCGAGACACGCTCACCGAACTCCGCCGCCGGTCTCGGGCCCGTGTCACGCTCTTCCACCTCGTCGTCGCCCCCACTCGGACCTCTTCCGGTCCGCATCGTTCGTCCCCGCCCACGGCGTGCCATGCGCGCCAAGCTCAGTGCGTGCCCTTTTGTACAGCTAGGAGGTCGCGGAGCTGATCAGGAGAGCTTACAGTGGCAGCTTGCGACGCGCCCGACACCGAGGCGGTCCCGACTTCCGTCCCCGAAGCTTCGCACACCGAGCTCTGCCGCCGACTCGCCGCCCACCTGCTTACTCTCAGCAATGAGGACTTCTCTGCCGCCGCAGAGATCCTCAGTCGCGCCTCGCCGGACCTTGCCCGGGACGGCGAAGTTACCGTCGACGTCGGAGCCCTCGATGCTGCGACCGTACAACAACTCTTCAACCACGTCTTCCCGTCCCTGAAGGCTGATCAAGTTCCTCACGCACTCGTCGCTCCCCCGGAACACGAGAACGAAGCCGAAGGGACGGACGGCACCGGAACGAGCGTGTGGCCAACCCAACCTTCCGCACCCAAACCTCCGCCTACAACCACCTTCTCCTCGCTCCCACCAGAGCTCCTCGGCCAGATCTGGTCGCATCTCGAGCACGACTCGGCCGGCAAGCGCCACGTCTGCCGGTCCCTCGTCCCCTTCGTCCGCCGCAATGCCTTTCGCGCTGTCCAGCTCACCAGCTGGCGCATGATCCGCCGCTTCGACGCGGTGCTGCACCCGGTCACTCCAAAAGGCATCCGGCGTCTGCGGCGCACGACCAAGGACGACCGCCCACTGCACGAGCTCGTGCACGAACTCTCGATCTGGCCGATCGAGTTTGTCGCCGATTACTGCGAGCACGACGACGAGACGCAGGCCGCCCGCCGTATCCTCGCGTCATGCTCGCGCGTGCGTGAGCTCACCCTCTCCGGCTCGGGCCTCATTCGCGTCCTCCTCCCCTCGCGCCGCGGCCAGATCCGCCTCTCGCTCCTCGAGAAGCTCACGCTCGACGAACTCGACGGCGAGTACGTCAGCCTGTGGGATGCGGCGTGCTTTTTGCGCTTGTGCCGCTTCCCGGCGCTGCGCACGCTCCAAGTGCTCATCGAGTGGGAGTGGGACGAGGAGGACAGCGACTACCTTGCGACCCCGAAGCGCGCCGGCCAGGTCCCGCAGGTCGAGCACTTGTCGCTCTACGCCGGCGATTCCCTCACAACGCCGGCGGCGGCCAACTTTATCTCGCGCTTCACGCAGCTGCGCTCGCTGTGCCTCACGCTGCGCGGCCTCGCGGACCTCGGGTCGTTCCTCCAGGCCTGCCCCACCACGCTCGAGCGCCTCTCGATCGCGATCGACGACGACTGGAACGACAACATCGACGACCCGGACGAGCACCTCCAGCTCGACGCCGACCTCGCGCGCTTCTCGCGCCTGACGCACCTCTCGCTCGGCGAGCGCACCTTCTCGCCCTCGAGCGAGCTCCTCCCGATTCTCGCCGCGCACGTCCCCGCGCTCGAGGAGCTCGCCTTCGGGCCCGGCACGCACTCGCTCGTCGCCGCCAAGCTCGCCGCGTACCTCGCGCCCCCGCCGGGCACGCCCCGCGCGCTGCGCCGCTTCCCAGGCGCGCTCAAGCGACTCGTGCTCGACTCGTTCGACGCCCGCGTCGGGATCGTCCCGAGCGAAGAGGGCCCCGAGATGGAGCTGGACGGCGTCGCGGTAGAGTCGTTTCGCATCCGCGACCACTGGGCGCTCGCGCCGTGGACCCGCGCGTTCTCGCTCGCCGACGCGCGCCAACTCGTCCGCGTGGCGGACGCGGTCGGAGTCGCGCTCGAGGGGACGCTGAGGGAGGCGATCCGGGTCGAGGATCTGCGCGAGAGGGAGGAGAAGTACCTCCAGGAGAGGCGCGACGACGTCCTGCTCGTCCTGCGGACCCTGTTCGGCGACGACGAGGACGGAGAATAGGTCTTCGCGATGTTGCGCACGTAGCTTGATGCCGCGAAATGCAGGCGGGCAGTGCCGTTGCTTTGCGGTCTCTTCGGCCGGAGGAACCTCGGACGAGAGGATCGAGAGATTCAACGCCGGGTAAGATAGCATGCGGGTATGGAGGAGGTCTAGTCTAGCTCGGAGAACAACAAAGAAGGGATAGAAAGAAGTCGCCTATGTAAGGGCGCTAGCTCAGTCTAGCCAATTCTTGCACCACCGCCTGAGGGCTAGCGGGCACTCTCCTCCGCGCGCCTCGACTTCGCGATCGACGTCCTTGGCCCACACCGTCATCCGGACCATCCTCCACGGGTCGCGCTGCGTCGGCGCCTGATACGCCGTGCCGGGCACGCTCACGGGCAGTCCCGCGCCCGCGCCGACCGCCGCCGTCGCCGCGCTCGCCGACCCGCTCGACGTGCGCGGGAGGAGGATCTCGTGCGCCCTGAGCGCGTCGAACGCGCTGCGGAGTGCCGCCTTGGAGAGAGGCTTGAAGGCGCTGAGCGAGACGGCGCCGCCCGAGGACGACGCGGTCGTGCTCGCCGAGACGCGCTTTGCGTGCGAGAGGTACGCGTCAAAGACCATCTCGAAGTTGAAGCCGGCTTGGCGGTCGAGCGTCGAGGTCGAGAGGTGCTTGCAGCCGATCAGAACCGTGAGCTCCGGGATGGACAGGTCTGCGAAAGCGCTTCGTCAGCTCGAGGTCACGGAGGCGTGAACAGCGAACTCACGCTTGAGCACGTCGTCGCGAACCTTGTCCTCGCCACGCGGCTGCGGCTTGAGCATGTCGAGCCTGAGACGCGGAACCTCCTCGAAACCGTGCAGGCGGCCATGGTGGTCCAAGCGGTAGCAGAGGTGGGCCTGTAATATACTGGGTCAGCATCGTGTCTTGACTACTTCTCAGCGAATGAACGTACGAGAGCAGCGCGAAGTTCGGTCGGGACGTTGCCGTGGATCGACCAGAGGCGGTCGAGGTAGTCGACGATCTTTTTCTCCTGGACAAAGCGCTGTAAAGGATGGACAGAGCGTCAATAAGCGACCACTTGTTAGAGAAGACCTGCGGCTGGCAAACTCACCTCGACCTCCTCGTTCCAGCTCTCCGCCCACTCCCTGCCCTCCTCCCCGCGCTCGAGCTCCCACGCCCTCGGGTCCGCGCCTAGCAAGCGCTTGGCCAAGTCGCAGAACGCCGTAAAGTTGGACGGCGGGATCATCTGGAGGACGTGCGACTGGCAGCGCGACCTGACGCGCTTCTCGAGGAGCGAGAGGCAGTCGACGCGCGCCGAGACGCCGACGACGGCGAACCCTCCAGAGCGGCGGTTGCCCTGCACGATGTCGAGGAGGCAGTAGAGGAAGGACTGGCGCGGGTGCTGTGCAAAGAGGTCGAACTCGTCGACGATGAGCACGAGGGGCGTGCCCTTCGGCTTGGTGGAAGCGGAGGAGGACGAGGCCGAGGTGCTCGCACTCGAGGCCGTCGAAGCGGAGGACGGTTCGAGGAGGCGGAGCAGAGTCGACATAGTGGCAGAGTTGCTCGACTGCGCGAGAGAGCGGGTTAGTCTGAGACTCCAAACGCGAAGGGAAGCCGGACGGACGTAGTCACCCTCGTCGGCGACAAGCTCGCTCGTCCCGAAGCCTTGCTCTTGCAGCTGCACGGCAATGCTGCGGAGCGCGAGGCGGTCCGTGGTGTGCACCAGGCCGGACAGGCGGACCGTAACGAAAGCGGACGACCCGTGGACGTGCGAGAGAAGGGCGAGCGTGCGCTCGACGATCTGCGAAAGGCTCGTCAGTCGGATGCAGCATTGCGTGTAAGGGAAGACGGCGCACCATGGTCTTTCCGACACCGCGAGGGCCGAGAAGCATGACTGCGTTGCCCATGCCCTTCGTGACGCACTCGTCGAGCGCGCTGCGCAGCGGACGCTCCCATTCGTCGTACCCGCCCTCGAGGTAAGACAGCTTAAGGAGGCCGGCGTCGCGCGGCGGGAGAGTCGAGGTCGCCGTCGGTGCGAGACGAGGGCGAGGAAGGCGGGCGCCGCTGAGGATGCCTAGAGCCGAGCTGAGGTGCGCATGGATTGGCGACTTCAAGTACGAATCGTTTGAAGCGGCGAGAAGCGGAGCAGTCGAAGTGGTCGGGGGCGGGACCTGCTGCTCGAGCGAGAAGGCGTGCAGGGGCGCCTCATCCGCCTCGTGCGCCATATCGACCTCCTCGTCCTCCTCCATCATGCGGGCTTTGCCCTTGCCCTTCGCGGCGCGGCGGCGCGCCAGCTCAGCCTCGTCCGCTTCGACATCGACCTCTTCGCTCATCTCCTGTTCCTCCTGCTCGCCCCTGAGCTCCTCCACGACGCGCTCGCCGTAGCCCTCGTCGTCCATGTGGAACCCCACGAGACGGCTGCGAAGAGACGCAGGGGCATTTGCGATTTCCTCCTGGTTCGCCGGAAGCCGCTGGATGCGCGATGACGAGCGCGACGGCGTGACCTTGGTGCTGCTGCTCGAGCGCGAGGGCGTCGTGAGCCGCGTGCTCGAAGTGCTCGCCTTACTCGGCGTCGAGCTCGAAGCGACCGGGCCAAAGACGTCCTCCTGCATTGAGGCGTCCGCCTCGGGCGGCTCGTCCGCCTCGTCGTCGACCATCGCAGACACTTCGCGGCGGACGCGCTTCGCAGAGGGCGTGAGGACGACCGGTGAGGATACGGCCGGTGGCGCTGCGCGCTTCTTCGAGGGCGTATCGGGCGCGGTGGAGATGTCGGCGACGCGCTTCGCCCGCTGGCGAGCAGGCGGCTTTGAGGGGACGAGCATCTGCTCGACCTCGTCTTCGTCTTCGTCGTCCTCGTCCTCGTCCTTCACCTCGGGCGATGGAGACGGGAGTTGCCGCGCCTTGCCCTGGCTTTTACCACGCGCAGGTGCCCGCTTCTTCGAGGGCGTGACAGCCTGCTTGGAAGGCGCAGCACGCCTCGAGGGCTTGACGATGACCTCCTCGCCGCTGCTGCTGTCGTCGCTGTCGTGATAGCGAGTGCGAGCAGGCTTGCGCGATGCCGCCTTCCTGTTCGGCTCGGGTGCGCCGTCGATGGGCTGGAAGTAGTCGGCCGTGCCCGAGCTGCGGGTCGAGCGCGCGGATGTCGACTCCTTGACGAGGCGCTTGCGCGCCATCAGGGGCGACTTGCGAGGAGACGGGGTCGGTGCAGGAGAGGGAGGAGCGAGGTCGGCGGGCTCGTCGGCGGTGACGGGCGGCGAAGGCGAGCGCACAGGGCGGTTGTCGGGGTCTGAGGGCGTGATGGGGGTGCCACGGACGAGCGACTTTGTCTTTTTGGGCGTCTGCCTGCCGCGAAGGGTCGATGCGAACATGGCGAGGGAAGAAGGAGGGGGCGGGGAGAGAGGAGTAGCGAGAGGCGGTGGTCCAGCCACGGGTCGCAGCAGCACTCGTACGCTCGCAGTGAGTCGGCGGAAGTAAGAAGAGAAGGACGGACGAGCGAGTCGAGCGACAAGCAGAGTGACGGCGACGACGGCGAAGCGACGCGTCGCGACGAGCACAAATCACTTTGACCGCGCACCGCTCCTCAAACGGCTCTGGCCAGACCAGTAGCTGCCTGTAGCGTAGTGTCAGCTATGATGACACGCTTTGCGATGCTTGGCTCGCGTCTTGCGGCTTCTGCTCGCTTTGATCGCTTCTCATCACCTTCATCTTTCTCTCGCTTCCTCTTGCTTGCTTTGTATCTGAGCAGCACCAAAGGGCAGTCGCGCCGGCCCTGAGAGTAGTGCAGCACAGTGTATACGCGCTTGATACGCGCTCTCACTTTCCCGCTCGAGCCTGTGTCCGCTCTCTCCTCTTGCAACTCGCCTCCTCTCTCTCGCACACGACACCGACGGACATCCCGACGAAGGTCAGAGCGCAGCGTGCCCAGAGATGCTCTCGGCGAGCTGGTGCACGCGTGCTCATAGCATTCATTCCGCCAATGTATTACGTCTTTGCTCTTGGCCAGTTCTCCCACGCCTGGTCCACCTCAACTTGCGGTCGCACGGGCCTTGTTTACTGACGAGCTGTGCCTCGGGGATCCGGTTCTGCGATCGACCCTTGCGGACTCCGCTTTGTTTACCTTGGGCGTGAGGACCCCATTTCTGTCCCCTCTCTTGCTCCACCTCCCGCCCTCGGCCTGCTCATCAAGCTAGCTCTCAGCGCGTCGCCAGCCTGCTGAACCCGGCGGGGTGCTCGAGAACCGCGCCGGCGCAATGCCCGCCTCTTCGCTCCTTCTTCACGGGCTTGCCCACACCCTCCTTCTTTCGCTCTTCCCCGTCCTCGTCCTCCAGTCGCCGCGCCTGCACCGCGGCAGACAGCCTCTTGCGTTCGCCCTCCTCTCCGCGTCGACACTGTGTGTCTCGCTCTACGGGGTCTGCGGGCTCGTCGCGCTCGCCGGAGCGGGCGCCGAGAATGGCCGGGTCGCCGGCGTCGTGGCAGGCGTCATGGGCTGCCTGGGTGTTGTCCTGCGTGCGTGATACTATTTTCCTCCGCTCGGCGCGTGGAGAGACGCGTGTGCGGCATGGCCTCGATGTCTTAGCTGCAGCCAAACACGAGCCGTTGCGCGCGGAGCTGACATGATTCTCCCTCTTCCGTAGTTGATGCCTTCGCATTGGTCTATTTGATGAAGACCGTGTCGCGTGCGACGCCGAGGTGGATCGAGGCAACGCTTGGTGCCCTCCTCACGCTTCTTCTCTTCGCACGTGCGTGGATCGCTTCCCTCCGTTCCTGATTCGCTACTCACGCGATCGCTCTGCAGTCGCCTCCATCCAGGTCGTCCTCCTCGTCTCTGAAGCGGCTCAGCGCAACTTGGCCATAACGCGCGCTAGCCTTCATCTCGTCTTCTCCGCTACAATCACCGGCCTTTACTTCCTCGCCGCCTGCCGCACCTTGCCAGAGACGCACCGAGTATGCTTTTTCGTCGTACTGGAACGCTCTCTCACAATCTGCTGATTGGGTATTCCCTCTCGCAGCGTGATCCGGAACTGGCTGACGGCCCGACCAATACGGCCGGCGCCTGGTACGACAGCCGCATGGACGCTGGCACCCGCCGCCTCGAGAATGTGTCGGTGCGTACTCTCAGAATTGTCCCACGGTCTCGAGTCGTCTGATTCGCGGCATTGCGCAGGCCCCCTTCGTCTCCGTGCAGATCCTCGCGGTGCTTGCGGACATTGTCTCGATCGCCATTCCCGTCTGGGCGAGCTACGTTCGCCTACAGGGTGGCTACACGTCGCCCTTGCTCGTCGGCACGAGCTCCTCGGACGCGGGCTCCGTCGGCCTCGCGGTCATCTGCTGGATCAGATGGTCTCTCGCTCTGCCTGCACTCGCGGGTGTGCTGCCTTGCGACCCTCTTCACAGAGTGCGAGCTGGCTGACGCTGGTGGACAGCTCTGCCACTCAGCGTTCGTTGTTGCCATTCGTCGCTTGTCGTCGATGAGCCGCGCGCATCAACGCCTTCGCCGTCAACGGCGCCGCTTCACCCGCATCACACGCCCGCCTCGACGCACAATTCGACCTTCTCGTCCTGGGCGCACCTGACGCCTTCGGCCATGTCGTCTCGCCGTCCCGGCACTGGCCTGAGCGGGCTGCTTACGCTGCCCGAGACGCCGCAGGGCGGATCGATCTCGACCTCGCCGCCGTCGCAGCTGCGCATGAAGTCCGCTTCAAGGGCGCTCCCGCATCAGCCAGTGCCTCTGACATCTTTCCTCGAGCTCGGGGACAACCGCCGTCCTGCTGTGCAGAGCGATTTGGGCGGCGTCGACATCGACGAGACGTACTACCACACGCAGACCCTGCCAGCGACTTATGCTTCGTCAACGCCTGACAGCAACGATTCGGCCGATGTCCCGGAGAGGAACGAGGATCTCGTCGTCCCGCCGTCACCTTCACCTGTTCCGGCCGGCAGACTTCGCCTCGACAGGATTGCTCCTTCCCTTCCACCTCTGTCGGCGACGGCGACTCGGCCGCAACACCGTGCGCACCAGTCGCTCCCGCCGCTCCTGACGAGCGGACCGCCCGTTCGCCCGCATGGCCCCGCGGTTCAGACGAGCTCGATGCAGTCGAGCGGAGTCGCCGTCGACGCTAGCCCGACGACGGCTAGGAGCGTCGACAGCCTGAGCGGCGCTCTTCCGCGACTCGTGCACAAGCTCAGTGGGGCGTTCACTACCGACGCGCGATTCACCGGCGCCGACTCGCCGTATCGCTTTCCGCGCGACTCGACGCAGGATACGACGATCGGCTCGGCTGCGTCTTCGCCCGATCAGACGCGCTCTCTCGCTCCGTCCCTTAGCGACGAGCTCTCGTCGGCGTACTTCTCGCCGCTCGCCTCGCCCGCACCTATCGTGACCACGTCTTCCCCGCCGCGCAAGCTCCGCCGCTCGTCCCTCCAGCGCACCGCGACGCCTGACCCGATCAGTCCGCCTGTTGCACCCTATGCCCGATCTCATGGCGGCGGCATCTCGCCTACGTCGTCAGTCTCGCTCGCAGGTGCTGGCCCGAACCGCAGGCGCAGCGGCTCGGTTGGCAGTCTCCTCCGCAGCGTCGCGAGCGTAGGCGCCATAGGTAGCATCAGCCTGCGCGACAGCCTCACGCCGACACCGACTCCTACGAGGGAGCTGACGAGCCCGTCGTGGGACGTCGAGCCGAACGAGGCCGAGGACGACCCTTTCGCGCGTCCGGCGCCGCCCCCTCCTGCGAGCACGCCGGCCGCGGCTCTCGAGCCGAGCGCTGAGGACGGGCAGAAGCAGGCGCTCCGGCTCGTCAGGGCGCTTGAGGCGATTCAGGAGCCGGAGAGCGGCAGTCGCGAAGGGAGCACTCGCAGTGGTGAGCGCGAGTCTGCGCTCGTCTCGCATGCTGAAGATGAGTATGTGACGAGTGAGGTCGAGCGGGTCGTCACGCCTCAGCCGACCGACTACGATGCCGACTTCGCTGGTCGGCTGCTCTCGCGCCGGCCGTCCGAGGTCAGCTCGATCTTTTACGAGCACATGGACTCGGCGCCCTCGGCTTCCAGCGTCTCGTCCATCGGGTCTCTCGTACGGGCGCCGCTCGACTTCAGCTCGCCCAGCAGCCCGCTCGAGCTGTCTTCGCCGCTCATCCCGATCCCTTCGACGCCGCGCCGCCGTACCGACAAGCGCGCGACGAGCATGTCGCCGTCAGCTTCCGCGGGTCGGAAGTTCCGCCAGGCGCTCGAGATTGACGACGAATCGACGGACGAGGTCGCCGTCGAGCCGAAGCTTCTTTTTGGCGCAGACAGTGCAAGCCAGTCGAGTCCGCTGGCGATGCGTGAGGCGACGGCTTCGTTCGACGCCATGCGCTCGCCCGGTACAGTGTTGTCCGACACCCGTACTGGCTCGCCGCAGACGAGCAGTCGGGTCGGTCGCGCTCGACCTTCGGCGCTGCCGCTCAATGACGCCTTCGGTTCCTCCTCAAACTCCTCAATTTCGACCGCCATGCGCCGCTCGCCAAGCTTCATGCTTTTGCCGCGCCGCACGTCCTCGAACTCCCTCTTTTCGGGTCCCTCGTTTGCGCTCCGCAGGCTGCGCCGCCGCTCGCCCTCACCGCTCGAGACATCCCGCATCTCTGAGTCGTCGGACCTCTCGTTCGCATGTCGCGGAGCCCTGACGAGCACAAGCGACCTCGGCGCGCCATTCAGCCAGCGCAATACGCCGGCAGTCGTGCCTAGTCTGAGCGACGACGGAGTCGAGGCGATTGAGAAGGCCGAGGCTGCGACGGATTCGTCGCTGCCGGCGCCCAGGTCGTCGCAGCGCAAGCCCTGGTGGAAGCACCTTGCCACCAATCGCCCCTCGACGCCCTACCTCCGCCTGTCGCCTTCGCCGCTCGTACCTCATCGCGCCTCGACCGTTCCCTCCTCGAACGGACTGACGCGCTCGCGCTCAGCCAGCTTTGGATCATCCGCTCACCCTACCAGCCGGTCGTCGACTGATCACGATGCGGCCCATGTATTGTCGCACGGGCGCAGCGCCTCCATGCCGCTCATGTCGGGCTCGCTCCGCTGGTCGGCGGTGCAGCTCCCGCCCATCTCGGACGTCTCGCCCTTCGCCTCGTCTATCTTCCACCGCCGCAGCGGCAGCGGCGACGAGCAGCAGACCGATCCGTTGCAGTCGCTCCCGGCATCACTCGTCAACCAGCGCCTCCTTGACATTCCACCTACGTCCCTTCACCTCTCGCCGTCGGCTCGCTCGAGCTGGCGCGCCTCGACCTACAAGCGGTCTACCACGCCGCTCGACACGCCGCAGGAGCTCGTCGTGCGCGAGCTGGACGATCTGGTCGGCACCTTCGCCGGTTCGCTCGGCGGCAGCTCCTTCGAGTTTCCCGAGCGCAGCTTCGAGCGCTCATCGGACTCACAGTCCGGGACGGGATCGTCTGGCGAGCAAGAACAGTATGTCGTCGTTGGCGCCGAGGCGGTGAGCGCTTCGGTCGATTCGACGCCGACTTCCGCGTCCGACGCATCAAGCGCGCCTTTCACGCCTCTCACTTCCGTCTTTTCGCCCATCTCAACATCTTCCGCCTCTCCGCGCGCTGCGAGCGCACAGTACGCCGCGGGTCTCGAGAAGGAGCACGAGCTCATGAGCCCGCTGACGCCGGCGTCGGCGGGCTTCGTGTCTCCGCGTTCGCCAAGCTCCGGCTGGAAGGTTTGGCACGACTCGCCCGACGGGGAGGACGAAACTCTCAAGCTGGACTAGGTTCTCCTCTTTGTTCCGATTCTCATTCTCTCCTCTTCTCGATTCCCGATAAGCTCAAAAAGCGCAACGCGCGCTCTTCTTCACTCATTTCGATCTGTCCTTCGCCACATGGTTGTAGGTAGTCACCTCTCCCCTCGTACATGTTGCCGTCTCGTCTCAGTACCTGTAGCTAGCTCTGGCTCTCGCCTCTCGTCACCTGCGAAGTCTCCCTTCGGGTCGAATGGGTGCGAAAAGTCTGAGATTAGGCACGGCGAGACAACATCGACAGAGTGTTGGTGGGTCCAAGAATGGGAAAGGGACGACTAGAAACGAGCGGCGACGACGGGATCGAAAATGCGAAAGGAGGGGAACTACGAGAAGTCAACGGGTGAAGCTGTACTTTGCTAGCTAGGTGAGGGATATCTTGACGAGTTTTGTGCGCTTGATTAAACACGATGGTAGGAGAAGGGCTGGTCTAGAGATTAAGGAACTGGTCCCAGTCGTCGTCCGCGGCAGTCGAGAGCGAGTTCGACGCCGCGTTCCCACCGCTCGTCGCGGTCGACGAGCCAAAGTCGTTGCCCCAGGGGTCTGTACCGGGCAGCGACACGCCGAGCGACGGCGTGCCCATGTTGATGGAGTCCCACGATCCGGTGGCGAACGCGCTTGGCGAGGCTGCGGCGCCAGCGAGGGTCGTGCTTGGCATGCTGCCGGTGAGGAAAGCCGACGACCCCGTGCTGAACGAGTTGGAATGCGCGGAAGAGGCGGACGACACGGGCGGGGCGGAGACGGCGGGCTGGGGCGGTTGAGGGGGAGGTTGCGAGACAGGCGCGGGTGGGGGCGGCATTGCCTGGGAAGGAGGCTGCGCTGCGACCGGCTGAGCGGCAGCGTACTGCTGCTGTGCGGGCGGAGGAGCGGGGCTCGAGTACTGCGCCGCATATTGTTGCTGCTGCTGCTGCTGGTACTGCTGCTGCGGATAGAGCACAGCGTGGTCAGACCAGGAACTGCAGGGGAACAAGGCACTCAAACGCACAAGCTGCTGCTGCGCATGGCTTTGCATGCCGAGGTACGGCTGCTGCAACTGCATCTGCTGTTGCTGGGGCGGCAGTCGATGCGGCGGCACTGGCGTTCCAGCGTGCACCGATGCGGCCGGGGACGGCGCCGCAGCAGGCGAGCCGTGCGAGAAGACGCGATTCTGCGGCGTTGCAGCGTTCGGGTAGGTTGGGTATGCTGCCGGAGAAGGCGCCGTCGGAGGGTACGTCGCGGGCGATGATTGGGCCTGCGGCGGCGGGAAGGCGGCAGGCGAGCCCGCGGCCTGCTGCCCGTAATACTGCGCCTGTCCGCCAGAAGCAACGCGCTGATGTCCTCCCATCTGCTGGAAACCGACCGGCGTGCTCGGCGGACGAGCCTGCGGAGGGTAGCCTTGCTGCGCGTAGACCTGCTGCTGCTGCTGTTGAGGCGAGGGTGCGTACTGCGCAGGGGTCGCCGACCGCATCGCATTCTGCGCCGCGAGCTGCTCGCGCAGATACGCGCCGGACGCGCTCTCCTGCCCGAGCGCCGACGGCGGACGCTGCATCTGTTGTTGCTGCTGCGGCTGCTGCAGGCCCATCGCGGGCGGGCTCCCCGCATGGCTGCCGGCGTAGCTGCCTGCGTATTGCAGGCCGGGCGCGCCGGGCCCAGCGCTGCCCTGCCGGATCTGCGCGTGCTGCACCTGCGGGCTCTGCGAGTACGACGGGACGCGCGCACGCGGGCTGCCCGCGACCTGCTGCTGCTCGTGCGCCTGGCCCATCGCGCCCGGCGCCGGGCTCATCATCCGCGCCTGCTGCTGCTGTTGCTGCTGCGCCTGCGCCTGCGCGCTGGCGTTGTTCGTGCGCGAGGCATTCATCGCCGCCTGCGCCTGAAGCTGGTACAGCAGCCCCTGCGCTTGGGCCTGCAGCTGCTGCTGCAGCGGCGCAGGCAGCTGGCGGAACGTCGGCGCCGAGATGATGGCCTGCACCGAGCTGTACTGCTCCGTGAGGGAGCGCCCGTCTTGCGAGGGCGCGGGCTGTGCAGCGGCAGGAGACGGCGCTTGCTGCTGCTGGGCCAGTGGCGGGACGTGCTGGAACGGCTGCTGCTGCTGCTCGACGCCGAAGCCGGCTGCCGAAGACGATGCCATCGGCGGCTGGCTCGACGCAGGATTCCGCCCGACCGAGGACGCGGCCGACGCAGGACGATCCGGCGGGAGCATCATGCCCTGCTGATGCTGCTGCTGCTGCTGGCGCATCAGTGCGATTTGCTGCGGCGAAAGCCCGGCAGGCAGATTGGCGGGCGAGGAAGGTGGCTGCATCTGCTGCTGCATCTGCTGCTGCTGCTGCTGCTGCTGCTGCTGATAGGACGCCTGCAGGTGCGACGGAATCGCCGAGCCGTACATCTGTCCCGGCTGTGCGGAAGGAGGGCGCGGCGGCGGGGCCTGCGGCGGAACGGCGAACGGCTGAGAGGGCGTTGCGGAGCGGCGGGACATGGCGGGGGAAGGGGCCGTGACAGGAGGAGGGATAGTCGCGGAGGCCATAGCGGGAGACGGCGCGACCGGCGGCGAGCCGTGCGAAGCAGGAGCAGCAGGCGAAGATCGGGTCATGTCGAGAACGGGCGCCGCGTTGAA
Organism: Rhodotorula paludigena; assembly: GCF_050403205.1. Lineage (NCBI taxonomy): Eukaryota > Fungi > Basidiomycota > Microbotryomycetes > Sporidiobolales > Sporidiobolaceae > Rhodotorula > Rhodotorula paludigena. The sequence goes on along the minus strand of NW_027481457.1, from coordinate 231,076 downwards.
GCGACTGGCCTGATCCGACGATCCCGCCCCGACGCCGCCGCCGCTCAGCACAGATGCAGGAGGTCCGAGTGCGCCGGGCTGCGGCGCGCTCGCTGGCACGACCTCTTCCTCTGGGACAGTCTCCAGCTCGACCTGGCGCCGCTTCGCCTCGGGCGTACCGCTGTCTTCCTCCCTCGCGCGCTTCGCGGTCGTTTCGGCCTCTGCAGCGAGCGGCACAGCCGTCGGTGCGGCAGTCGCGCCGCCATTAGCGGACGCGGCGACGGGTGCAGCAGCGGCGACCGGGCGGGCGGGAGCAGCAGTAGTCGGAACGAGCGTCAGGCCGCGCTTGTACTGCTGCTCGTACCGGTCAGCGGCTTGAAAGTAGCCCTTGAGCTGCTTGTAGACGCTGGCAAAGCGCGGGCCGCAGATGGGGGTCGTCGGCGGGTCGAGGATGGGGGGCACGGGAAGTGCGTGCTTCTGCAGAACGCGCGAGACATCAGTCGGATGCTCGAATGCGCTGCGAGATCAACGCACGCTGTCCTTCTTTTGCGCAATGTCGGCCATCGCCATGAGGAACGTGACGTTCGATTGAAGGCGCTGCATGAGCCTGTGCGGAAGAGGCGTTAGACGTGAGGTCCGGGAACGGCTCGCAATTCAAACCGGGACTCACGGCTGGTATTCAGACTGGTTGACAGGCTTGTCGGCGAGGAACTCGTTCGCCGCCCTGCGACGACAGCCAAACGAGCGCATCAGCCTCCAATCGCTCGACCTTCCCAAACGCGTCTCCACAAAATCATGGGCAGCAGACGCACTTGATCAACTCGATGTTGAGCGCCTGCACGCACGTGATCTTGTGCACGTTGAAGCGCCGCCGCACGTCGCGCGGCGTCATCGTCTGCAGCGCGGGCGGCATCGCCATCCCGCCCGGCGGGATCGGCGGCGTGCGCTTCGCCGGTGGCCCGACTACGGCGGCGGCGCTTGGGCTGTCAGACGCTGGAGCGGCAACATCGGCTTGCGCGGCGGCGGTCGCGGGAGTGGGGGCGGTATCGGGGCGGGAGGTCGAGTCGGTTTCGGGCGGGGCGGGAGCGGTGATAGAGCTGGACGGCGTAGCAGAAGACGTAGAGGCGGACGCTTCGACGGCAGTAGAGACTGTGTCGTCCTTCTTCCCGACCGCGAACGCAGCGTCCGGGCCGGGCCCGACGGCAGGCACCGCCCCACTCTCTGCTGGCTCCTCCTCCTCGCCGCGCTGCTCGCCTTCGTCCTGCCCCGCCGTTCCTTCCGCAGCGGTACTTTCGACAGGCTTCGACACCTCGCCTGGAGCGTCCGAAGCGGCTATGGGCACGTCTTCGCCCCCTGCAGCATCGAGCGGCTCGTCCTGCTCGCCGTCGACCGCTGCGACGGCAGCCGCAGATTCGGTGGGCGCGGCAGGTGCGTCGTTCTTTGCCTCCACGGACTCGTCAGTGCCGTTTTGAGTCGGCTTTACGACTTCGTCAACGGATGCGGGGGTTTCTGATGGTGCATCGGCGGGAGGAGCAGAGGTTGCGGGAGGGTCGATAGGGAAAGTGGCGCTGGGAGACGGATTTGCGGGAGTCGTCGTAGAAGGTGCTGCCTCAGTGGCTGTCGGAGGGTCCGGGGACGGCGGTTTAGAGAGGCCAGAGGGAGGAAGTGCGCCCGCCGAGCGTTTCGCGTGCGGCACGGCCGCCTCGCCGTCTGTCGAGTCGGCCTCGGCGATGTCGCTCAGCTCTGGCGCAGCGACCGTCCCTGCTGCTGCAGCTGTGGGCGCTCGTGCAGGTCCTGGTCGGTCCGGCTCTGCCGGGTCGACGCGGTCGATGTCCATCTGGGCAACATCGTCGCCCGGCTCGAGCTTGACGAGAGGCTCGTCGGGCCCCTCGCCGTTCTGCTCGACGTCTGCGTCGTCCCCCGGGTCGTCTGCGGGTGCGTGACCCGCGTCCGTCGCCTTGCCCTTGCCCTTTCCCCCTTCCGCGCCTGGTGGTGCCGGTGTCCGGCCGTTCCTTGCGCCTCTCGCGCCTGCACTGCCCTGTGCGTCGTCCACAGCCCCGTCGAGAGGCGGTACGCTCGGGCCCCTGCTCCTCCCGCGCCGCAGCTCCCTCGTCGGAAGAGGTGCGGGGGTCGTCGTCCGCGAGCGCGTCCCCTTGTCGGCGGAGCCGGGCTGCGGCTCGACTGCGAGGGTCCCAGGCTGGGGCTGGGCCGAGGCGGAGCGGGTGGCTCTCCGGCGCGGCGGGGACGCGCTCGCGGAAGTGGAGCGCGCCATGAGCGAGGAGAGGGAGCGGGGGAGAGGCGAGAGCGCGAGCACAGCGGGAGAGCGAGGCGGGGCAGGGACGCGATCCCACTGCCTGGCTGGCTGCTCTGCACGGGCTCAGCTGCCGCTCTGGCGGACAAGGAGCGGGGCGCTGCGGGGCGAGGGCGCGCCGCCTTGTTTGGCTGCGGCGGTGCGCGGCGGAGACGAGGTTGCGTCGTGCCCGCACGCAATGTCGAGCTCGAAGAAGCTGAGGGCGTGCCTCCTGTGCTCGTTCGTCGCCAGCCCGAGCGAGTTCCGCAAGCAGGGCTGCCCAAACTGCGAGGACAAGCTCGAGGTGCGTCGCCTCCGCCCCCGCCCTCATCAGTCGCTCCCCTCTACGCGCGACACACCGCACGAACGGCCGCGCCTTTAGTTTCGGCCCCTGCACAGACGTCCCACTGACCCGCTCGCGAACCGGCGCACTCCCTCGAGCAGATGAAGGGCGACCAGGACCGGGTCATGATGTGCACCACCGCGCAGTTCGACGGCCTCATCGCCATGATCAACCCGGACGAGAGCTGGGTCGTGCGTCTCCTTGCCCTTCTCGGGGACTCCTCACTCGATAATCGAGCTCATTGGCTTTGCTTTCGCAGGCGAAATGGCAGCGCAATGGTGCGCCGAGCGAAACCTGGCCTTTGCCGTCAGGCGGGCGATTGAGCGCCGACGCTGACTGTATCGTGTTGGAATCCCTGCGCAGACAAGCACTCGCCCGGCGTGTACGCTGTGCGGTGAGTTCGCCCGCTCTCTCCCAAACCTCCTTGTGACTTGCCTCGCTGACTCGGCTCCGTCTCTCCTGCAGCGTCACGGGCTCTCTTCCAGACGAGGTCGCCGAGGACCTGGAAGCGCGCGGGGTGACGGTCGTGTCGCGCGAGAACGACGAGTGAAGCAGGGCACGAGGCGGTCGGCGAGGGATTCTGCGCTTCCGTTCACCTGCAGGAAGTGTCTGTTGTACTTGTACCCTTGCCAGCACTGCATTCCACGCTCTCCTAGTCTTGTCGAACTGTTACCGGGTCACCCGAGAGTTGGTGCTCCACCTCTCTCTCGCCTCCCGACTTGCTCTCTCCGCTCTGCATGGCGCGATGAGCGCGTCGCTGCACGGCACCGACACGTACGAGTCGTTCCCCTTTGTCCCGCCGTCCGAGTCGCCCCACGAGCCCGCCGAAGCCGAGACTGGCCCGCTCGCTCGCTTGCGCCGCTTCCTCGTCGGCGGGGCGGCGTCGTCCTCGGGCGCGCAGGCGGGGGCAGGACCCTCGGCTGCACCACCCACAAGCTCAGCAGGCCCGCGCGACCCGTCCCCGCTGTCCGACGCGCGCTTCTCGTCGGCCAAACAAGCGCTCGAGAGCGCCCTCGGCGGCGGCGGTGCAGGCGCGCTCTCGGCCCTCCCGCCGGGCAGCTCTGCGCGGCGCGGGCGGTCGCGCGACCCCTCGTCGAGCCGCACGGGCGCAGACGCGAGCCGCGACGGGACGGGCAGCCCGGGCGGCGCAGGACGACGGCGAGGTGGGGCGCACTCGTCGAGGCCCGGCGACGGCGAAGCAGGCAACGAGCACGCGCAGCAAGCGGGCCACCCGACGCTTCCGAACGGCCAGCGCTTTGTGCGGCCCCTGCGGCTCTCGGGCGCGCCGCCGTCCGTCCGCGTCAGCCTGCAGAACGCAGAGACGAGCGGGATCCTCTCTTCGTCCGTCGGCGCCGCGGCAGGGAGCGACTACCGCTTCCCGCTCGCCGGGGACGCGATTGCGCCGCCGCACGACTCGCCGACGCTCAGCGAGGGCTTCCCCGGGGCGACGCCGTGGCCGACGGGAAGCTCGGATGCCGGCGCGGAACCGAGGAGACGCCGGCTGTCAATCACGAAGCTCGCGTCTTTCTCGGGCTTCTCGCGCCCCAGAGTCCAGTCTTCGGCGGCCGACGACGATGCCCGGTCGGTGTGGTCTGTTGGGACGGGGCACAAGGCGACGCCGACGGCGTATGAGATGATGCGAAGGCTGCGCGGCGAGGTGCCTCCGCTCGCTTTTGTTCCGGCTTTGCGCATGTGGACTTACGCATTCGCGTCTCTTGCAGGGCCTGTCGAAGACCTACTGGATCAAGGACGAATCGGCCAAGGACTGCTATCAGTGCCAGGCCGTCTTCACCACATTCCGGCGCAAGCACCATTGTAAGCGCCGCCTCTCTTCTGTCTAGGTCGGCACACACTGACTCGTTTAGACATCACAGGCCGAGTCTGTGGGCAGATTTTCTGCATCAACTGGTTGGCGCTCTTCTGCCTCTCGCGCTGTCGGCTCCTGCTGACACTGCTTCTCACAGCGCGTCCAACATTCTCCCTCGCTTCGGCCAGCTCGAGCGCGTCCGTGTATGCGACGGCTGCTTTCCGACCGCGCTCAAGCACGAGTCGTCGCGAACTTCGCTCGACGACTCTGCCTCGCTCCACCGGTACCGCCCCGCAGGTCATGACGTGCCTTCAACGCCCTCCCAGTCGCGCTTCATCCGTCCGACAAGTCTCTACCAGCGGCACTCGCGCCTGTCGACCTCGGCGTCGCTCCCCGACATCGACGACGACCGCCTCTCGCGCGCGTCGAGCCGCCCGCAGTCGCCCATCTTTGAGGAAGGCGAGCGCGACCCGCCCGAGCTGCCTAGCAGGCCGCACAGTCCCAAGAGCTCGATCATGCACAAGCAGCAGCTCGAGGCGGCGCAGGCGGCGGCCAAGTCGGCGAGCGCTGCCAGCGCGACTTCGCCTGGCCTGGGCGGCGCGAGTGGCGGCGATGGAGATGTGGCGTCCGAGTCGGCGTCGGCTGTGGCAGGGCTCCAGAGTCCCGCACTCTCGGCAGCGGCGCCGTTCCGGCGCGAGCTGGGCGACGAAGAGCACGAGACGGCCGACGAAGGGGATGAAGACGAGCGGCACGGCAAGAACGCGTCCGGTGTCGTCGTGCAGGGGCTCGGCCTCGACTTTGACGGTAATCAGGAGCATGTCGGCGCGTCGGAGGCGCAGCAGCAAGGGTCGCGCCCTGCTTCGGCAGCGAGGCTGGACGCCGGCGGCTCGCCGTTCCCGCGCAAGCTCGACCGCGCCAACTCGCGCGTCTCGGGCCTGCTCGTCCCGACCCTCGAGCCGTTCGACCCGAACGGGATTAACCCGGACGTGTACCACGAAGACGCGTTCCGCGCAGTCGAAGCGCCCGACATCCCGCTCTCGCCCGCTGCGCTCGCGCACATCCGCCGCATGATCCGCCAGTCGCTCGAGCGCGAGGGCGTCCCGCAGCCCGAGGCGTGGGAGCCCGAGCTCGAGCGCCTGTTGTTCGACGTCGCAGACCGCCTCTCGACGCTCGAGGATACGGACGTGGGCAACTTCGAGGTGCATGAGCACGTGCGCGTCAAGCGCATCCCCGGTGGGCGTCCGCGCGACAGCGAATTCGTCAACGGCGTCGTCTTCACGAAGAACCTGATGCAGAAGAAGATGCCGCGGCAGCTGTCGAACCCCAAGATCATGCTCGTCTCGTTCCCGCTCGACTTTCAGCGCGCCGACGGCAAGTATCTCGACCTCGACACAGTCCTGCGCCAGGAAAAGGAGCATCTGCAGAACGTCGTCGCCCGCATCCAGAACCACTTTCCGCAGATCGTCCTCGTCGAGCGCAACGTCTCGAGCCGCGCACTCGAGTACTTGCTCGAGCGTGATGTGGCCGTCGCGCGCAACGTCAAGCACGAGGCGCTCGTCGCCGTCTCGCGCTCCTTCGGCGCCGAGATCATCGAGTCGGCGAACGCGCTCCTCGACAACAAGGTCGGGCGGTGCACGCGCTTCCGCGTGCAGACCTTCGTGCACCCGCTCATCCCCGGCAAGCGCAAGACGTTCCTCCGCTTCGAGGGCGGCGACAAGCAGACCGGCTGCACACTCCTCTTGCGCGGCGGCGCGATGGACACCCTCACGAAAGTCAAGCGCATCGTCAACATGCTCGTCCTCGTCGTCTACAGCGCCAAACTCGAAGGTTACCTCCTTCACGACCAGCGGATCGAGGTCTTGCCAACGCCGCCACTTGCGACGGCCGATGTACACCTCTCGCCTATTCCGCCGCCGGTCATCACGGTGGAGGCGCAGAGCGGCGGCAATGAGAAGGCCAGCGCCGACGACTCGATTGCGACCGAGAAGCTCCCGCTCGTCGTCGACGCCACCACGTCGCAGCGCATCTCGCACACGCTCGAGCCGTATCAGGCGACCGCCTTGTCCGGCTCAGCGCTCGTCCACTACCCACCGCCGTACCCGCTCGCCCGCATGGCCGAGGAAGATCTGCGCATTCGCGACTTGCGCCAGCAGCGCGAACTCGAGGAGACGCAGCGCATCCTTGCCGAGGAGACGGCGTCGCGCGCGGCGTCCATCTCGGCAGGCTCGTCGCAGATCTCGCTCGACGAGCTCGGCTCGGAGGCTTCTTTCGGCAGCGTCGACCCGCTTCCGTCTCCCCTCGGCAGCGTGACTTCCGAGGCAGCCTTCCCTCTGCCGGCTCGCGAGCGAGACTTCCTGCAAAAGCCAGAGGATCTTGCACGGCAGACCAAGTTCGTCGAAGCCGAGGAGGAGCACGCCCAGCATCTCGTGGCGTGGGAGGCGTACCACAAGGCCCACGTCGACAGCTTCGACCCGCGCGACTTTCAGCAGCTCTTCGTCCTCGAGTCGCTCGTCCAGGTCAACCGGGCCGGCGAGCCCGTCCGCCTCTGCCGTCCGCCGGAGGTCCACTCAATCTCGTTCTATCGCGAGGGCGACACGACCATTGGGCAGTACCTCAAGAACGCCGACTCGGCTCTCCGGTCGAACGAGCCGTGCCCTTCGCCATCGTGCCACGAGCCGCTGCACAAGCATCAGCGCATCTTTGTGCACGGCGCGCACGTGCTCCGCGTCGAATGGCAGAGCTGGAACAACGACGTGCTGGACGAAACGATCGGCATGAGCGCCGAGTGCCGGCATGCAGGCTGCCGCTGCGCGGGTCGCCTATCGCGCGCCTCGATCGAGACGACACGCCTCAGTCTCGGCAAATTCCTCGAGCTGTCGTTTTACCCCTCTGCCCGCATCGCCTGCGCCGACGACTCATGCGGGCACGATGGCCAGCTCGAGCACGTGCGGTACTGGCACTTCGGCGGGATCCGCGTTGCCATCCGCATGGACCGCATCGACTTGCGCGACATCGTTCCGCCGCCGCGCAACGTCCGCGTCAAGCCTGACCGCCAGCTCGAGCTTCGCAATGCCGAGTACGAGCAGGTCTTGCGCCGCAGTGAAGCTTTCTTCGCCTCGGTACAGGCAAGAATCGCCGCTTTCAAGTACGACTGCATCCCCGTGGACCGCGTCGAGGAGTGCAAGACCGCCCTCGGAGACTTTGCGACTCGCTGCGAGCACGACCGCAAGGCGATCTCGCGCCTGCTGCGCGCGACGTATGAGCGCGCCCACGAGTCGAACGGGACCGAGATGACCGTCGTGCGTCGGGCTCTGCAAGAGAAGAGCCATGCGTTCGATGCCGACTGGGCCGCTTTCGTCAAGCGTGTCATGCCCGCCGACCTCCCAGACATGCGCCGAGCATCGGCATCGCAGCTCAAGCGCATCTTCCCCGACGCCGGCATCGCTCTCTCGCCGACGAGCTCGCGCAGCGCCTCGGGCATGCTCCCACCTGCGCTCGAAGAAGACGAGCACGGAGAAGACGGTGTGCAGCACCCAGTCGAAGGACAGAGAAATACCGACGGTCTGCCGACTGTCGCTGAAGACGAGGCGCAGGTCGTGCGAGACGCCGAAATCCAGATCGAGCCGCAGGACGACCAAGCGCTCGATCTGCTCGCCGCTTCGACTTCGACCGTCGTTCCCGGCGCCCCGTCTGCTGTCCGCCCTCCGCCGCTTTCCCGGTCGGCGACGATATCGTCGCAGCGCTCCTCGTTCGACAGCGACCTCGATAGCGACTCGACTGTTTGTGCAGATGGAGAGCCGACGACAGTTGTGCCGCGGACGACATCGCCGTTCATCAAACGGCGTGGTCAGCTTCAAGCTCCCGCCGACGAGACGAGCGCAGCCGAGAGCGAGCGTGAGCCGCCCATCTGGCAACGGCGCAAGGCCGGGCAGGTCGCCAGCCTCGTCAGCGCGTTCAACGCAAACGGCTCTGCACCATCATTGTCGCGTCACGGAACCTACAAGCCCAAGCAGCCAAACGATTCACCTGCGAGACCCGGTTTGCGCCGTTCGCAGACGGACAAGACGCCTTTGACGAGCAAGATACGCCCTCGTCCAGGCACGGTTCTTTCGGACAACGACGGCAGCTGTATGTGTTGTCCTGTCGCGTTCTGGTTCGGCTCGCCACTAACCAGAGTCGGACAGACGCGCGCAATGTCGGCGTATCTCACCTGGCCGACAAGCCGTCCTGGACCGCCGCTCCTCGCCCGTCCCGCATCCCCTCTCGCAAACCCGTCAAGTCGCACTCGGAGGACCAGCCAGCAGGCCCTCTCGGTGACGGCCCGGCCACCTCTACCGCGTTTAGCGCCGGCCACGGTCTCTCTGTCTCGCCCACGGCGACCCGTCCTTCGTCCCGCGCTAGCTCTCGTGCGCCCAGCTCTCGTGCTTCCAGCCGTCCCGTCAGCCCCACTGCTGTGCGGTCTCGCGGTCTGCTCGCCGGCGGGCCCGGAGCGGACGGCCCCGCTATCCGTCCGCCGCTCAAGACCGCTTCGTCGTCGCGCTCAACCATCAAGGCAAAGTCTCGCGAAACTAGCGCAGCCTCCGAGTCGAGCGACGTGGGTGGCACGTCTCAGAAAGTGTCTCGCGGACTGGGCGTCGCTCGCCCGCCCGCGAGCTCCGCCAGCAAGGTCGCCACACGCCGGGTCGTCTCGACGGGCACCGGCCGACACGTCACCAATATGCGACGGCATTGGGACGGTCTCGCAGAAGCTGCCGAGAAGCGGCAGGCGATGCGCAAGCGCGCGCGGCCCATCATCACCTCGCAGCCGACGGTTCAGATCTTCGAGAACATCCGCGACGCCATTCTCGAGGACTCGGACGACGACGGCGTGGACAGCAGCTCGAGCTCGGGCGAGTCGGGCGGCGCAGACGACGAGTTCGACGACGAGCAGGAACCACCCGAGCGCGAGGACGATGGCAACGTTGTCATTCGCAGCTCGCCAGGAAAGGCGACTGTTGTACACAAGGCAGAATCGGACCAGCAGCTCGCGTCAGCGCCACTCATCGTCTCGTCAATGGCAGACGCACTTGCTCGCTCGAACAATGGGTCACAGGCCCCGCCGCACGAGCGGCACCTCGCCCCGCTCGACACGCAGCTCGGCGCCATCGAGCCGTCCGACTCAGACTTTCCTTCCGTTCCCGCCTCGCCAGTCATGCCCGACTCGTTCACCTTCCCGCGCATGTCTGAGGGCGAGTCGAGCGGAGCCGAACGGCGATCCATATTCAATGCCTTCTCGTCCTTGTGGAACTACCGCAACGGCGACTTCTCCCCGCTCGCTTACCCAACGTGCGTTTCCGGAAGTGCCGATATCGTCCAGCCAGAAGTGCTGATTGACCCCTTTTGCAGACTCGCAACGGAGCACGTATACGCCGACAACCCGGTGCTGCTTCGGGACGACGAGCCGACGTCCATCATCGCTCATGCCCTCAGGTGCATTCCGTTCTTGCTCTCATTCCCGCGTGTGTATTACTCATCCGCCTGTGAGGTAGCTCGAGGAAATACTTCCAGGCCTTCGAAAACGCAAATCTTCCTCGGATCAGGCGCGGTCTCAGCGGCGTGGCGGACGAAGTCATCGACGAGAAGGTCCACTTTGCTACGCAGCATCACAGCGACATCTCGCAAACGATCGAAGACATTCTTCGCGCGTCGACGCAACGGTCATTCAAGCTCGGCGGTACGTGCAGCTCGATCAATCGAGCGCGGAGGGCTGACGATCCCTTATGTAGACGTCGAACTCGGCGACATCTCGGCCCGTTGCACGGTCTTCTGGGTCGAGCAATTCGAGGCGCTCCGCAGGCAGTGTGGCTGCGATAAGCAATTCATCGAGAGCCTGTCCCGCTGCATGAAGTGGGATGCCGTCGGAGGCAAGTCGAAGGTCGACTTCATGAAGACACTCGGTGCGTGTGACTTTTCTCGCCAGCGGACAATTGTTCATGCATGTTGGGCCTCGCAGACGACCGCTTCATCGTCAAGCAGCTCTCACGGCCGGAGATGGAAGTCTTCGCCCGCTTCGCACCAGCATACTTTCAGTACATGGCCGATGCGCTCTTCCAGGGCGTGAGTAGACTTAAGCTTCTCCTTTACGCCCGATGCTGACACGGTCCCCCGCAGAGACCTACTGTCTTGGCCAAGGTTTTCGGGATCTACCGCATCAGCCTCGGCAAGCACTATCGCAACGTCGACTTCCTCGTCATGGAGGTACGTATGGAACGCGTGACTGTGTGACTGCTTCTCAACGTCGCTTCACGCAGAACCTCTTCTACGGGCGCCAGCTTCGGCAGATCTTCGACTTGAAAGGCTCGACCCGCAACCGCCGCGCCGAAGAGAACAACCCGGTGCTTCTTGACGAGAATCTGCTCGAAGGCGAGTACAGCATTTTGGTACGGCGCGAACCCGAGCTGACCCGTGGAACGTGCTGCAGTCTCGCTCAAGAAACCCCTTTACGTGCGCGAGGAGTCGAAGCAATTCATCAAGCAGGCGATCTACAATGACAGCCAATTCCTCTCCGACCTGAGTGCGCACCGACGTGACTGTTCTCTGATTGCACTAGCTGACAGGCCCGACAGCGCAGATGTGATGGACTACTCGCTCGTCGTGGGTGTTGACGCCGTCAAGGCGGAGCTGGTCGTCGGTATCGTCGGTACGTACGGAGCACGTCGCGTCCTGTTGCGGGTCCTGATCATCCTTCCGCGCAGACTATATTCGCACTTTCACCTGGGATAAGCGCATTGAGAGCTGGGTCAAGGAAACCACTTTCCTCGGTGCGTGACCGTCTTGTCGCAAGGTCCAGGCCATGACTATGACTGAACCTACTCCACACAGGCGGTACGTCCAAGGCTGGCGGTCCGACCGTCATCACGCCCAAGCAGTATCGGCAGCGCTTCCGCGAAGCTATCGACGGATACCTTCTCCTCGTGCGTCGCATTCCGTCTCGTAAGTCGGACGCACACTCATGTGTCATCTGCAGTGCCCGACGCCGTGGCTTGATCCGAAGTCGCTCCTTCCCGTTCCCGAACCTCCTGCAAAGCCGGATGCGCCCTTCGAGTCCGGGACCGAGGCGAACCCTCCTGTTCCGGCCTCATCGCACCCTGCACCCCCTCCGTCCGACACTTCTTCGTTCATTGCAGCATCACTCGCGACCATGTAGACTTGCACTTTCGTTCCCTCCGTACTCCAGAGCAGTCAAAGTCGGATCCTCCTCTCCGTGTTGTCGTTTCTTTCGCAAATGCAAATTGATACCAAGACGTGTGACAACACTACGGCGCACGAGAAACGGACGAGAACCGATGTAAGAACAGTGTAGCATCTAGGTCACCTGCGGGCTGGAGATCGCTGCCGAGAGACGGCGCAGCGCCTTCCGGTGGAAAGGGGCTTGATCGTCGTCCTCTGAAGGCTTCTCCTTCTCTTCCAACGACGTTCCCTCGGCGCCGACCTCCGGCCCGCCCTCTTCCTCTCGAATCCCGAGTCCAAAGTCCTGCGCCTGCACAGGGCTCGCTGCGCCGCTGCTGGTCCGCGTGCTGTCGCGCCGCAAGAGGCTCATGCGACGCGGCGGCAGCTCTGTCAATCCCTCGCTCTGCTTCTCGAGCGCCTCGAGCGCACGCGCGCGCTCCTGGTCCTTGAGCGCGCCTTCGCCCGGCGAGCGGGCGCTTGGCGAGGCTGATCCGCCCGCAGCAGCGGCGAGGCGCGAAGGCGGCGGCGGGTCGAACCCGAGCTGGATCATCTCGGCGTGGATGCGCGCGCGCTCGCGCCGGTCGTCTTCGTCCTCGTGGTCCTCGCCGAGCTCGAGCTTGCGCGCCGTCTCGGACAGCATGAGGGGCTTCATGCCCGGCGCAGAGGTCGGAGAGGGGGTCGCCGAGGTCGAGCGCGCACGCGCAAAGACGGAAGTGACAGAGTCCCAGCCGAAGCCGCCAGACTTGCGCGGGCCAGAGGGCGTCGAGCGCGATGGATCGGCAGGAGAGGGTGAGGCAACGGGCGCAGTGACGTAGGACGCGGCGGACATGGGAGTAGACGGCTCGACCTTGCGAGCGGGAGTAGGCGGAGCAGGGGAAGGAGAGGGAGAACCGCGGAAGAAGGCCATCGAGGCAGGACGGGGCTTCTTGTCGGCAGGAGGCGGGCCAGGGGTAGGCGGCGAAGCGTCCGGCCCGACGCGAGGCGTCTGGCGGTAGTCGACGGCGAGCACCTTCTCGAACCCTTCCTGCGAGCACACTCGGTCCACGATCTTCGAGACGTAGAGCGTGAGGGCCTTGTTCGCGTCGCGGAGTTGGCGGATCTCGGCTTGAAGCTCGGCTGGACGAAGGAGTGTTAGCGGACGCGGGAATTGAGCACGGGGAATCTAGGCGCACCTTCGCCCATGCCCTGGAAGCTGCCCTCGCGCTTCATCTGCGCGGCGTGTGCCTTGCGCTGCTCCTCGCGCTTGCGTGCTTTCTCCTCGCGACGTTTCTTCCTGCGCTCGTCCTTCTCGCGCTGCCGCTCAATCTCGACCTCGTCGAGGTCGTCGTGCTCCTGCGCCATCTCGAGCTCGGCCGCGAGGTCAAGTCCGCCGCCGCCAGCGCTGCCCGCCGACGTCTTGGGGAGTCGAGGAGAGCGCTTGCGCTTGTTGGCCTTCTCGGCCGCGACGGCACCCGAGTTGGGGCTGCCGGTCCCGCGCGACTCGAGCAGGACACGCTCGATGTCTTCGCTGTCCTTGGCGCCCTCGTCCTGCTCGCCCTCCGACTCGGTAGAATCGTCGTCCTCCTCTTCTTCGCCGCCGAGCGGGAGCTCGCCTTCCTCGCCGACAGCGTCCAGTCCGCCTGCGAACCCGAACGCCCCGCTCCACTTTGCGTGATCTCCCTCGGGGCCGTCGATGCCGCTCTCGCCCCACGAGAAGCTCTGGCGGAAGAGGGCCGTGCCGCGCATCTCGCCCGAGAGCGTCTTTTCGCCGAGGAGGATCTCGTACGACTCGTTCTGCTCCTGCACGTCCTGGTAGACGCGCTTGAGGTCGGCCATTTCGGCTTGCAGCTTGTGCAGCGTCGCGCTGAGCGAGGAGTGCGCGGTCGTGAGGGAGTCGAGCTGCGCCCGCAGGGAGAGCTCGGCAGGTGTCGGCGGAGTGGTCGAGTCGGACGTCGCGGCAGTCGACGGGGTCGTTGAGCGGGCGGAAGCAGAAGACGGAGCAGGAGATGCGCTCGACGAGCGCGACGGGAGCGGGTCGGGGCGGGGCGTGTCGGGCTCGTTGTCCTCGCGGTCGGCGCCTTCCGCTTCCGCCCTATCCTCCTCAATGCGAAAGTCGGCCGGCGCAGACTTGCGCGCTGCTGGTCGTCCATTGCGCTTCTTGCCGGACGACAGGTTCGAGATGCGCAGCTTATAGTGCTGCTCCTGGTCGTACCAGGTCTGACGCTCCGACTCGAAAGTCTCGGACTGAGCAAGGAAGAAGCAGTCAGCGCGGCGTCACTTCAGCAAGCAGCTACGCTCACCTGTTCGCGGTAGCGTTTGGTAGCCTCGCGCTTTTCGCGCTCGAGCTCGCGGACTGTGCCGCGCAGCTTCTCGAGCACCTCCATGCGTCCGGCTAGTTCTTCCTCCCTGTAGGCGCGGTGGACAGGTGAGCGACGTCCCAGACACAAAGCACTCGAGCCACCGCGATTTTCTCAGGCCGAGTGCAGGAAAGAGCGGCAACTCACGTCCTGCCCTGGTCGGCGAGCAGTTCGTCGACCCTATTCCTCGCGCCCTCGAGCTCGCGCTCGACCCTCTTCCTCTCCGTGCGCTCATCCCGACGCTCCTGTTCCAGCCCGTCGACGCGCTCGCTGACGCGCGCGAGCTCGTCCTGTAGGCGCTCGACTAGCGGGATGAGGACCTCTTGTGGGGCGGCGGCAAGCTCGTCGTGCGTGAGCGAGACGAGCGGGAGCGGCGGAGCCGAGGCGGGCGTCGGAGAGTGGTCGGGACTGCCTGGCGCGCCTTCAGAGCGGAATGAGCCCGAGGGCGACGCGGGGCGTGAGCGGGCCATGCGGACGTGGGAACGGGATGGGAAAGTCGGGACGGCCGGGAGGTGTCGGTGGGGCGCGTGGAGTGCTGTGCAGTCTAGACCTCGTCTGCTCTGCAGCCGCTCGAGCTCGGAACGCCGTGCGAGCTGCGTCGGCGGGACTGAGGTCGTGCGCTGATGAGGAGGCGAGCTAGTCGGGAAAGGGCAAGACCAGGCCGGACAACGGGGACACCTGCAGCGATTGCACTCTATGGGCACTGCGCAGCCTTTGCTGCCTCCAGAGAGCGGTGTAGCGGGAACAGCAAGAGGCGACCCGGAGGTCCGTGATCGACGCTCTTGACAGGTCGCCTCACTCGTATCTGACCGTGGACTTCAAGTAGACACTGATGCTGCGAGGAACTGCTGTATAGCGTCTCCTGCGCAGATTCTGAACATAGAAGGTATGCGCTGGCTCAGAGACGGTTCAGGACGACGCGGAAGCGTCTCCGCGTGCGCGAGTAGCACCCCCGACTCTGCTCACAGTATGCAAGGATGCGTATGAGCCCTGCTATTACTGAGCACGTGCGAGATGAATGCAAGGACACGTCTGGCATAGATCGAGATTTCGGAAACGAAGGAGACCTTCGCAAGTCACCAGGTGCTACTCGGAGACCGTCCAACCCCTAGAGGACAGTAGGATTGACAACACAATGAATCCAAGCCCACGTAGACACCTCCTGTACAGAGCGGAGCGGGGAGCGCGCCTCATGAAACCTTGAGAAGCCGCGCATGCGCGCGCTCTTCCTCCGTCTCCAGCAGCGCCATGCCCCTCGTCCGAGCAGCCTCGACCTGTGCACGGTGATACGTCAAATCTTGGCAGGTAGGCGGAAGTTTGAGATCAGAGTGAAACGCACATTCGCGAGAATCTGCTTGTCCTTCCACAACTTGCCCCTGCCTGCGATTGCGACCCGCCATCAGCATGTGCCAGCGAGCCAGGGCAAAGCCGCACGCACATGGCCCAGGTTCGTCGTTGAAGTGCTCATAGCCCTTGATGACCTTCTGGCAAAGGTCTGGACGCAGCGGTAAGTCAGCGTCTTAGGGCCGTGAGGAGAGCCGAGGGAACTGCATGCACAGCAACTCATGGTCTTGCAGGTCGAGCAGATAATCTGCGCGGCCACGAGCTCCATCAGCGTCTGTGCTAGCCTGAGCAAGTGAACCACGCACGCGATTGCACCCGTCCTGCTTGAGATACGGCCTCAGGCATTTCGGACACTTGCGGATCAGCGCATCGCTCATCTGCTCTTCGAGGCGGTGCACTGCTGACGGGTTGGCGAGGGCGCAGGGCGTGGTGCCATGGTCGACATGCTTGCACTTCAAGCAGGTGCGGCGGGCACAGTCGGGATTGAGGCAGTCGAGCGTTGTCGCGGCCTCGCCTGCGTCGATGGTCACGGCGTACGGGCAGAAGCTGCCAATGGAAGGGGCGTCAGTGCGGCTACAGGAACGGACTTGGAAGACAGCGACGCACGGGCACTGCACGAGCCCTTCCGAGTTCAGTATCGCCAAATCCCGCTCCCTGCGCAGCTTCTCCACCAAAACCCACTGTGCCTCGTCGAGGAACCTGCGCGCCTCGTCGTCGAGGTAGCACGCTTGGCAGTCGGGGTCGGCGAGACAGCGGAGCGAGGCGTCCATCGATTCGAAGGCGGCGCGAGCGCCTCGTTGTGCGCAGTCGCCGCAGAGAGGATGGCCCTGCGGTCGTGCAGCAGTCAGCGGCACGATCGATGAATGCGAAACGGTGCAGCGCACTTCAGGACAAGCGACCAGGAGCTCGCCGCGGAAGTATTCCTCGCAGCACAATCCACACTCGAACACGCCGTTCTTCCTCCGCAGCTGCGCGTTGACATCCTCGAGCTCGATCCGGCGCAGCAGGTCGTCGTCTGCGGCGTGCTCGGCCTCCTGCGCGGCGAGCTCGGCAGCGACTAAGTCACGCGCAAGTTGCTCGTCTGCGCGTTCCGCTTCGTGCACCTCCTGCGCCAGCTCTTCGGTAAGTCGCCGTGCCACTTCGGCGTCGGCGAGCTGTGCCGCTGCTTCTTCAGCGTCGAGCTTTGCAACGAGGAGCTGCTCGGGCGTATGTATGGGCGGAGGAGGGGAAGGGGCGTCGGAGCGTCGGCGCAGACGGGCCTTTGCGGCCGCCACGCGGAGGCGGCGCAAGACAGCTGGCATAGTCTCAGCTCTTGAAGAGTGTCAAAGGGCAAGAAAAAGGTTGCAGAGCGAAAGCAGCGAGAGAGATACGCTGAGAAACTGATGAAGAGCGCGGGCAGCAGTTGGAGCTTGTCCGCGAGCGGTCCGGAGCGAAACGTGACTGCAGCTCGGGCTAGCCTGACTTGTCATGGTAGCAGGAATGCGCATGTACGCGCGCTCGAACCCGTGTTCGGCGAGTTCTGCTGCCCGGTACTTGAGGCGGACAAGAGGCGGATCTGACCTGTGGCGGCCATGGGCCATATTCGGGCTCAGCAGAGCAGCTATTCCAGATGACATTGCTTTCAGTGCGCACATGGACAGGAGGCCTGGCGCTGTTTTGCGAGTTCGTGGCGACGAAAGAGGCGGTGCTCGTTGCGGCGTGCGACGCTTTGGCGTGCTCACACTCGCGCGAGAGCGGCCGATGCCGAGACACTTCTGCCACGTGTGCTCTATCGACGGCGACAACTTCCCCAGCAACGCAGACGGCCCCGTCTGCCCAGAGTGCGGCGGATCCTTCGTCGAAGAGGTCCGTCATGCCGTCATCCCGCCCGCCACGACCTCAGACTCGCCTTGCGGTGGACGAGGCTGACTTTGCACGCACAGATCCCAGCAGACGGCGCAGACGCAGACGACCCGCGCGACTTTGATCCAGACGACGGCCCCCCACTCGGCGGCTTCCTCTTCGGCAATGCGCCTCCAGGCGCACAGCCAGGGCAAGGCGGTCCCACTCTCTTCCGCTTTGCTGCTCCCGGAGGCGGTGGCGGCTTTGTGGCTGGCGCAGGCGGTGCAGGCGGGCTCGGGGGCGGCCTCAACCCCCTGACCGCCGCCATGTTGCAGGCCTTCGGGCTCGCACCGCCGCCTCAGGGCGTCCGGGCCAACGTGCCGCTGCGAGGCCAGCAGAGCGGACAGGGCCGGAGACGTGGGGACCTCGCGGGCGAAGGGGAGGACTCTGCCGAGGGTGCGGAAGACGGCGGGCAGGCTCCGGGAGGGCAGCAGAATCAGGTGCCGATCCAGAATCTCGCAAGGTGCGCCGCTCTGTTGGCCCCGATGATCCCGCGAGGAAGGCTCACTGATATCGCCGCGTCAATCTCCTTTCTGTGCAGCTTCCTGGGCGAAGCGTTCGGCGTACATGCTCCTCATCCTGCCGACGACCCGGAGCACAACCCTTTCGCAGAGGGCTCGCACGAGCGTGTACACCGTGGCGAGGGTAACGATGACGGCGACGAGCGTCAGCAACAGCAGCCGGGCGCAGGTCCTCGCGGCGGGCCGCTCAACCTCCTGGGCACGCTGCTCAACGCCTTCGGCTTCCAGGGCGGCGCCTTCGGCCTGCCGGCGAGCGCGGGAGACTACGCCTGGGGGAGCGAGGAGTCTTTCCAGCAGCTATTGAA
Organism: Rhodotorula paludigena; assembly: GCF_050403205.1. NCBI lineage: Eukaryota > Fungi > Basidiomycota > Microbotryomycetes > Sporidiobolales > Sporidiobolaceae > Rhodotorula > Rhodotorula paludigena. The sequence continues at coordinate 213,061 of NW_027481457.1, read as the reverse complement.
CGATTTGATGGAGCAGGTGCGTGCCGAACCCTTGGCTTTCAGTTGTCTCTGCGTTTCCGAAAGCGTGTTCAGCCCTGCGAGCCATGCTGACCGCTTCTTATAATGCAAAGGCGGCTGGACGAGCAGGCCCGCAACCTGCGCCCGACGACATGATTGAGAAGCTTCCTCGCATCAAGGTGAACCAGGAGATTCTCGGTGCGTCCCGCTCGTGCTAATCCTGCTACATTCTGCTTCGGCTGACGCATCACGCTCTGGGCAAGACATGGACGGCATCAACTCGTGCTCGGTCTGCCAAGACGCCTTCCAGCTTGACGAGGCGGCGCTCTCGCTCCCTTGTCGGCACATCTACCACGAGGGCTGCATCGTCCCGTGGCTTAAGACGAGCGGCACCTGTCCGACGTGTCGCTTTGCGCTTGTCCCGCAGCCAGGACAGCCCGGCTATGGAGAGCAGCAGCAGCCCCAACAGCCGGGTGCGGAGGGGCAGGCATCGCAGCCCGGTAGCGCGACGAGCACGAGCGCCACCGCCGAGTTTGGCGGGCCGCCCTCGGCATCGAGTCAGCCGCACGCCTCGACCTCGTCCTCCGCCGCACGGCCGCGCCCGCCGCTCGTGACGCGGCAGAGCAGTCTCAACCCGCATTCGCCTGCGACGGCGCGTATCCCCGAAGTCGACGGCGGGTCGCGCCTGCCGGGGAGCTGGGTGTGGCCCGACGGCGAGGGCGAGGGCGGGCCGAGGAGTGCGGACGACGACCCGGAGGACATGCCGCTAGAGGAGGGGGAGCAGCGCGGGGCGGGCGAGGCGGAGAGTAAGGACCCGGCGACGGCTGCGGCGGAGGCTGCGGAGCGGAGGGCGCGCGAGTCGAGGAGGGCCGGGGCGCAGGACGGGGACACGGCGATGCAGGACCCGATCATCGAGGATGTGGACTGAGCGTGCTCTCGGCGCGAGGCGCAGTCGCTTGCTCGTCGTCTCCCTGTCTTTGTCCTGTCGTCGCAATACCACACACGCATTCTGTACCTTCTCCTCTCGTACTGGCTCCCGCTAGACGACAGCGCGCAGTGCTGAGAAGCTGTTGCCCCGTTGAGCGATACTGAGGACGCGAAGCGTTGCGAGCGAGCTCGAAAGCCATTAACCAATGCGCCGCAGGCGTGCCCATCAATCTCTACTAAGCGCAAATTTGGTCCATCACCAGTCGCAACCTCCTCTGCGCAGCCCTGCCGCGAATGCTGTTCGCCTCTGTCTTCGTCCCGCTACCGTCTTCTCCCCCGTCTTCTTCCGCCTGCCTTTCCAGCGGTGCAGCCTCCAGGAAACGCATTGCCGCGTTCCAAGCCTCCTCTTCGCTCGGGATGTCGTACGAAAGCCGGAGCGACGGACCAACGCGGCGTCTGCGGCTGCGACTGCGCTCGTTCGATCGGCCGCGCGTCCTCCCGGCGGAGGAGGCGCCGCCTGCGCCGTACTGCCGGACGTGTACGAGAGTCTGGTACTCGGGCGAGAAGAGGGGCGAGAGCGAGTCGTCCTCGCACGTGACGACGGATGCGGCGGGACGGGCGGGAGCGGACCAAGGAGGGAACGGACTGGGAGAGCGGCGCCGGGAGGTCGGACGAGCTGACGAGGTCTTGCATGTGCCACCGACCACCTGGCTGGAGAGGATGGACCGTCGCGGGAGAGACGACGGGCGGGACGTGGAGGAGCGCGCACCGCGCGGAAGCACCTCGTTGCGCTCGTCCAGCTTGTCCACGGCGGCGCCCGCTTCTTCCGCCGTTGCAGTTGAAAGTGCGATTTGTAGCCGTCCCTCAAGAGAGTCCTCGCGCCGCGTCCGCCCCTCCCGTACGACCTTCTCGCCTTCGTCGCGAGTCGCCCGCGACCAGCTCCTCGCGTTCGCGCCGCCGCGCGACCGCCCCCGGCCCTTCACCTCCGAAGTCCTCATCATGGTGGTCGTCCTCCCGCGTTTCGGGCTGCCCTCGCCCTCGACACTGGTCGTCCGCGAGATGCGCATGCTCGGGACGTCACGCCGCTCCTCGCGACCGCGGCGGTCGCCTGACGCGGCGCGGAGGTGCGCAAGCGAGAGCTGCGGCGCAGTCGAAGAACGGCGGATGCGCGGCGGGGACGGCATCGTCGCGGATGGGGCGGGCTCGGTGACGATAGTGCGATAGTGGGGGCGGGACGAGGGGGCGGGGCGATGCGGGTGAGGGAGGGCGCGATGCTGTGCGCGCTCGGGGCAGCGGGATCCGATCTAGTCGAAAGGCTCGTTTGGAGGATTGAGAGGCGCGGGCAGGAGGGAGCGAGGGAAAGACGGGTAGACGAGTACAAGCTGCCGGAGGTCGCCGGTCCTCGCTCTCCATGGCTTTCTCGTAAAGTCCGACGAGCCTTGAGCGCATCGGACTCGAGTGAAGCCAGGCTAGGCTAGTGTTACTCGCACGGTCCGCACGATCGAAAGCAAGTACGGTAAAATGCAAATGCGAGGAGAGAGTCAGAGTGTCTGTGCAGAGTGTCCGTGAGCCGCCTCACGCTGCGAGCGCAAGTACCGACGAAGCGAAAAGTCCCGCCACACCGCTCACGGCAAGACCAGCCCGCGAGCAGAGCGACGCGGCGCCACTGCCAGGCGTCGAGGACGAGCCGACGGGGCTCGAGTCGTCCGAAGCGGTCGTGCCGTTTCCGATCTCGACAGGCTTGTAGGTCACGCCGTTGAGTTGAGCGGCGTACTCTGCACAAATGAGAACAACGGTCAGCGGTCTTCTATCGACGAGACGCTCACGCGACGAGCAGAACTCACCAAAGACGGAACCGTTTCCGACGTCATAGTAGTCGACGAGGGTGAAGGTCGGGTAGTACCCGTGCTCTGACAGGCAGGTGTCGGCTTGCGCGCCGAGAGAGCCTGACCCGGACACGGCGTTCGTCTCGCGAAGGTCGTTCGTGGCCGGAACGGGATACGTCTGGCCGAGGATGGTCGTATTGACGTTGAGGAAGTGGTTCATGAGGTACTGCATGCGGCGAGCGAGGTGTAAGCGCCCTCAGATCAGGAGAACGAAGAGAGCAACGCACCATCTTGCCCTCGGCAGAACCCGTCACACGGTCCACCGTGCAAGGAAACGAGACGTCGGTTTGCTGCCATGCTAGCAGCGTCAGCAAGCTTCTCCGCAGAGTCATTTGCTCCACTCACGTCGAAGGGAGTTTCCCAGATATTGGTGAACTCGTCGAGAAGGTAGGGCACCGACGAGGTGTCCGCTCCGGCAGAGAGGAACGCGACGACCCGCTTGCCGCTGTTGATCATTTCCTGGTACGTCGGCCATGCGTCATACGCGACAGGGGTGCTGGCGGGAGTGTAGACCATGTTTTCGAGTCCTGCGTCGACAAAAGACTGGGCCCAGACGGAGGGAGCGATGCCATCCGAGTTGACCATGAGGATCGTGATGACCTCGTTCGGGTTGTTGTCGAGCCACGACTTGACCGGCTCGAGGTACGATGTGAACGTGCCGGCGTCAAGGAGAAGACAGCTAGGTGTGCGTGCGTAAGGGAACATCAGCGCGCGGCTGCAGGGCGAGCGAAGCGGTGCGGCTCACAGCGTATGGCACAGATGCAGCTCGTTTCCGTTCATGTGGCCCTGGACCTGCAGGAGTCGGATGCCGTCGTCGAGCTGCGTTGCGACCGTGTAGTTCTGATTTGCCGAAACTGCGAGATGAGGACATCAACGAGTGGAACATGAGCAGCGAGACAGGACCCCTGACGCACGGCTACCCGCTCGTACGCCATAGCTGTTGTGTGCGCCTACGACAGACACGTTGGAGTAGGATCGGGAGCAAAACTCCTCGTAGCCATTGCAGGTGTTCTGAGCGACGGCGAATGTGAAGCTGTGGCGGCGCGCGAAGCGGGTCAGCGCTTCAGGCACAGCGGTCGCCCAGGCTTGTGAGCAGTTGGAGTGCGGCGAAGCACGTGTCCGCCGGCCCCGCTGAGTACCTCTGCCCTCCGCGCGGAACTGCCGAGGTGGTCCAACATCTTTCGACACACCGCCAGACACGGCTTGCGACCGTCGCACTGCCCGATCGCTCCAGATGCAGCACGCTGAGCTCGACGAGCGGGCTGGACTGACAAGACGGTGAGTGCTGCGAGCGCGAGAGCAGCGAGGCGGTGCGAGCGAGATGGCATGGCGAATGGGGGCGCTCGTGGGGATCGACGCGTGTCTGAGCACTCGTCGAGGCTCTACTGAGACTGCAGCTAGCTGACTGAGTACGCTCTGCGCGGCGAGTGGGCGAGACGAGATGCTTCGACTGCGACGCGTCCGCCGCGCGTTGTCGCCGCAGCGTCCGCCTCAGCTTCACCTCGGCGATTACCTTCCGTCTGCTCCGCTTGTCCTTGCGTTGCCTCACGTGAAGCCCGGTGACAGAGGAGACTCGGCCAATGCACCGAGGCTCTGCTCCGCATGTTCGACCTGTGCCTCACCTCCGCTCACCATCCTGCTGGCTTGGTCGTCTCGCCCACGAGGCTTTTCTCACGATGTCCTCGATGACTGGAGGGAATGTGCTGGACTGCTTGGTATTTGCTGATTGCTATGTACGATGCGATATGCTAAGCCCTCCCCTCCTCACGCCTGGTGCGTGCGACCGATACCCTCACCGCCCGAGCCGGCGCCGACCTGCGACGGGTCCTGGTTCGGCTCTGTTTGCGGTACTCGAGGTCAGCAGGGCAGACTCGCGAAAGGAGGGGCGGACGGAACAGGTGACGCACTAACTTGCTTCGGCTCCATACCCTCGGGGACCTGCTGGTTCGAGTGCGCCATGCGGCCGCCAGTCTCGGTTGCCGGGAGGGCGTTGGTCGCGTTGGCGGTGGCCGAGTCCTGGGTGACAGCGCCGCCGGAGCCGACCTGGACGGGCTTCGAGCCGTCGTTGGTAGCGCGGTCCTGGGCAGTGGGGATCACTGGTGGTGACAAAGGATGTCAGTGAGCGGCGAGGGCTGTCGAGCTGCATTGCAAGAGCTCACTGTTGTCGTGTGTGGCTGTGGTAGTGTGTTGTGAGGAGGAAGGAGGGAGAGCGAGGTGGTCGCGAGACCATGCACCTGGACGACTGACGCCCTCCCCTCGACCGATGTCATAGCAATTGCCCCGGCCGGGGTGGTCCGGCCTCAGCTTTTCTTGCTATTCCATCATTGTGCATTGTCGTCCTGCGATTTCTTCGACTCCACCTGGTTATTGCAAGCGGCGCGGCGAAGCCCGAAGCGACGGGACAACGCAAAAAAAAAACCGAAAAGGCGAAGTGCCACTAAGCGATTCTCACCGCGATGGGCTGCGTGCCAGAGCTGCGCACAGGTCCACTTCCTAACGTGGTTGCTAGCGAGAAAGGTGCTTTGCCGTCCAGCGGTGCCGCCAGACAAATTGGCACCTGCGCAGCCCTCGACCTTCTCAAGTCGCGATCGCTCGTCTCGCAAGAGTTGCGGCAGCACTTGGATTCCTATCGCAGCCAGGGCACTTGCCAGCAGGGTAGACACACTCCGCCGCGAGATAGTCCGACAGCCCTGCGAGAGGCGCCGGACCCACGCTTCTGCGACAGAGCGTTCTTCATCGTCTCGACGCTTTTCCCGCACTCCCTACTTGATGACGTATTGCCTGCTCTTCGGAGATCTACCGCATTGCGGAATCGTCGTGTCATAGCGTCAGAGAGAGAGACAACACCGCCGCTCCCGCTGACTTTTGCCTCTCGGCCACGACCCCACCCGCTTCGTCGTCAGAAGTCGACGATCTTGCCTGGCCGACTTTGACCGTGACAGCGCATTTCTGCTAATAGGCCACAGAGTGAGAGAGGGCAGAGACCCACCAGCGCACGCTTCGCTGGGAGTGGCGCAGGGGGAGCAAAAGTGCTCGACCGGTTGGCGCGGACTCCGGCGGCGGCGACGGCGAACAGAGGCAAGGAGAGAAATGACACATCTAGCCGATCAGACCAATCAGAGGCGACGAATTCTCGCTGAATAAAGCCGTGAGAAGGCCGGAAACGCGGGGCTGCGGCCTGCCCGCCCTGAGGCCGCTGGAGGTCGGCTCTCTCTTCCTTCCTTCTCTCAACTCACCAGACATTCGGTGAGCACCTGCACCACACATTCAGAGCGCGCCTGCGCCCTGCGGGTGCACTTCGCGCCCGTCCTGCAAGCTGCGCCGTGAGCCGCGCGGCGCCACTCTCCGAGTGCCTCGATATCGTCGTGATGGCGGCGGCGGACGTGCCGGCGCTGGTCGAATAGGGCCAGCAGCATCTGATTGAGTGCACGAGCTCGGCCACGGCCGCCACATCAACCAGACACTCGCTTTGCCACAGCCGCTGACTCCCGCCCTTCCGCTCCGCAGCAATCATGCCTTCCTCAGAGGTCTTCAACCAGCGCGACGGCGCTGTACACACCGACTCGCAGGGCCACCCGGTCGGCAAGCCCTACGCCGCCCAGCGCGCCGGCCAGAACGGCCCTCTCCTCCTTCAGGACTTTGCCCTCATCGACGCCCTCTCGCACTTCAACCGCGAGCGCATCCCGGAGCGCGTCGTGCACGCCAAGGGTGGTGGAGCGCACGGCACTTTCGAGGTGACGGACCCGCTCGACGATCTCACGTGCGCCGAGCTCCTCAGCAAGCGCGGCAACAAGTGCTCGGCCACGGTGCGCTTCTCGACGGTCGGTGGCGAGAGCGGATCGGCGGACACGGCGCGCGACCCGCGTGGGTTCTCGGTCAAGCTGCGCACGGAGGAGGGCATCTGGGACCACGTATACAACAACACGCCTGTCTTCTTCCTGCGTGACCCCGCCAAGTTCCCGAGGTTCGTCCCGGTTCTCCCCCTTCCCAGGCCTGCGCCGACGAGCTCACACTGTGCTTTCCGAACAGGTTCATCCACACGCAGAAGCGCGACCCGCAGACGCACCTTAAGGACGCCGACCACTTCGTACGTCTGCGCTCTTTCCTCCGTGGAATCTCGCCGCCGGTCGATGCTTGTTCCTGACTTTCGATGTGTGCAGTGGGACTATCTCTCTCAGGAACCCGAGTCCTTCCACCAGGTCATGATCCTGTTCGGCGACCGCGGCGTGCCTAACGGTTACCGCTTCATGCACGGCTACTCAGGCCACACGCACAAGCTCGTCAAGAAGGACGGCAGCTTCGTCTACGCGCAGTTCCACTACGTTTCGAAGCAGGGCACCAAGTTCTTCACGCAAGCCGAGGCGGACAAGCTTGCGGGCGAGAACGCCGACTACGCCAACCAGGATCTTTTCGAGGCAATCGAGCGCGGCGAGCACCCTTCGTGGGACTTCTGCGTGCAGACCATGACGCCCGAGCAGGCTGAGAAGTTCCGCTACAACATCTGCGACCTGACCAAGATCTGGCCGCACGACGAGTTCCCGCTTCGCAAGGTCGGCACCCTCACCCTGCACGAGAGTGCGTCATCCCCCTCCTTCAACCACCACGAATCGGTATTGACGCATACTGCACCGTGACAGACGTCAAGAACTACTTTGCCGAGATCGAGCAGGTCGCCTTCGCTCCCTCGCACCTCATCCCCGGCATCGAGCCCTCTGCCGACCCCGTCCTCCAGTCCCGCCTCTTCGCCTACCCCGACGCACACCGCTACCGTCTCTGTGCGTGTCTCGCTTCTGCGCCGGCGCGGAGCCCAGTCTGACCTGTTCTTCCCCGTAGCCGTCAACTATGCCCAGCTTCCCGTCAACGCCCCGATCCATATGCCCGCCAACTTCCAGCGGGACGGCTTCATGGCGTTCCACAACCAAGGCAACCGCCCGAACTACCAGTCGACGATCCAGAAGCTCACCTACCCGGAGGCGCCGTACGACTTCTCGGCGCACGAGCAGTTCGTCGGCTCGTTGATCACCGAGTTGAGCTCCGTCACCGAGCTCGACTTTGAGCAGCCGCGCAAGCTCTGGGAGAAGGTCTTCGACGACGGCGCCAAGCAGCGCTTTGTCGACAACGTTGCGGGCCACCTCGGCGGCGCGAAGAGCGACGAGATCAAGCGTCGCACCGTCTCGATCTTGTACGCCTCCACGTGCCTTCCTTGCCTGTCCATGACGCTGACTCTCCGTCTCTGCAGCTACGCCATTCACCCCGACATCGGCAACGGCCTTGCTCAGCGCCTCAACCTCGGCAAGGTTGAGCCGTTCAAGCCTCTGCCGGCGTCGGAGGCGATCAAGTTCCGCGCCAACCTTGCCAACCGCTCCTAAGGCAGACGTCTCGCGTGGCTGAACCGGTTGATCTGTTCGTAGTACTTGCTCTTCGCTATGTCGTAACCCGTTTCGTCATTCTTCTCTCTTCTCGCTCGGAGTCGCCAAATAAATTCCGCTGAGAATCGCTTGCGAGGCTTTTTTTGTTCATTGCCGTGTGCACAGGCGCACGATCAGACGTTTGAGAAGATTGGAGCGTTGGAGTAAAGCAGAACGATAGGTGAAAAGCGCAAGGGAGGAAGAGCGCGATCAGACTTCGCTCAGAGGATGTTCTCGCACTCGAAGCTCGCAGCCGCGTTAGGGTCGCCGCCCTTGTACACAGCCTGCTTCGGGTAGCTGCGATCAGAGAACGCGTGAGTGGCGGATTGCTTTTGCGGAATGGGAGCAGGTGGTCCTTACACGCAGTGGGGGCGCTCGAGCAGCGTGCCGTTACGCTTGTCGTCGCCGACGTACTTGGCGCCAATGAGCATGTCCGGAGCGGAGCCCTTCTCGACCCAGTCGATCATGGCAAGGATCATGTCGTGCTCCTTGTCAAAGGACGTGCCGGTCGAGGTACCGCCTTGACGCAGCGCCCGCTGACCGGGCCCACCAAAATTGAAGGCACCGGGTCCCGAGCGGCAGTGTCCCATGCCCGGCACTGCACCGGAAAAGCCGTTAGGTCGAGTGAGCAGCCTCGAGGGAGAAGAAGGCGTACTGGTGAACATGCGGAACGAGTCGTGCAAATCCTCGGGGTAGTCGAGCGCCTTGCGCACTTGCTCGTAGTACCAGATCGTCAGGCCAGACGGGATAAGCGTGTCGGCGAGTCCTGGGGTACGAGCAGAATGAGCGCGCGCCCGTGTATTTGCGCGAGCGAAAGCAAGACTCACCGACATAGGTCAGCAGCTTGCCGCGGCTGAGGAAGTCCTGAATGTTCGGGTCGGCAGCGTTGGTCTGGCCCGGGTCCGTCTCGTCGGCAATGTCGATGAGGCGGTCCATCTCGGTCGCATTCGCCGAGAAGGCCGTGACCTCGGTGTTGTTGAGGACTTGGTACGCGAAGTAGTCCGGGCCGGGGCCGTACGGCGAGCCGTTGACCGAGAAGGCAGCCAGGCCTTCAGCACCGTGCTCGAAGCCGCTCAAAACGAACGAGCCGTTCTGCTGATGGTAGTCCGCCCAGATGCGGTACATCGTCTTGATTTGCGCGTCCGACAAGCAGGCGGTGGCATTTGCGCCAGGCGCGTCACAGGAGAGCTGCTCCAGATCGGGCTGGCAGGCGCGAGGGTTCTCGATGATGCCGTCTTCAAGCGAGTCGGTCCCCTGCCCGTCGCACTGCTGCAGGACGAGTTTGCCGATCACGTCGTAGTCGGAACGGTTGAGATAGCCAGGCGAGTCGACAGAGTTGACGATCGCGTTGATGCGGTAAGTTTGGGCGTTGAGCTGCAGTCACCGATAGAACACTCGTCAGCCAGACTCCCTCGTTCAGCAATGAGTATCGTGCGTACGTGCGACCACCAGAGACTGTGTGTCCATATGTGTCAGCTACGTAATTGGGCAAAAAAGCGTCGCGACAGAAACTCACGCAGAAGCTCCAGCAATGACGCCGTCAAAGTCCTCAGGGTACATCTGGACCTCCTTCAAGCCCTGCTTGCCGCCCGACGAGCAGCCAATCCAGTAGGCGTGTTTCGCAGCCTGCTTGTAGTACTCCTGTGGGGTGCTGGAGGGTCAGAGATGAAACCGAAGGGCAAGGCGTCGAAGGCCGGCAGAATGAGCCAGAGCCGCAGTGATCTAGTCGGCACAGCGCGCGGTGCAGCCCTGGCTCGCTTCTCGAGTATGAGCACGTCGCAACGTACCTTGACAATCTTCTTGGAGTACACGGTCGTGAGGTGCACAGCGCGGTAACCGAAGTCGACTTGCGTCTCCGGGCCGTTGAGCAGGAACGTTCCATCACCGGAAGTGCCGTTGTGTCCCGTGTCGGTACTGCAGACCGCCATCTTGTCTGTGTAGCGGCTGATCAGCGGCTGGGCACGAAGGGACTGCCCGCGGAAGCTCCTCACAATTCGCAATGGGCCCCCACATGTCAGGGAAGTTGACGCCGCCAGCCATGCCCTGCAGACGGACGAAGGGTTCAGAAAATTCAGCGGGATGAGCGATCACATGAGACGCTGAGAACGCACGCCGTTGCCAACCATGGCGAAGCGGCCGGACCAGTCGTGCGGCATCCAGACCTCGAACTGGACCTGCAGGTGTGCGGTCTCGTCGTCAGCTCTGAATATGCCTCGCGCAATTGCGCAGCGTCGAACGGACCTTCGAGGAATTGCTCGTGTGGATGTAGGCACCCAAGCGGCAGAAGGGCGGCAAGTCGAGCACGGGGGCAGGGTAGGCAGGCGTCGACCAGTTTGTCGTGAAGTTGGCAACGCCGTCAACGTAGTCCTGCACTTCGTAGACCTCGAGCGCCTCGAGCATGGCGGGAGCAGTCTTCCACAGGTCGTAGCACGGGCTCGAGGAAGCGGGTACAGCTGCAGCGTACACCGAAGCTGCAGCTGCCAGCGGCAGCAAGGTAGCCGTTGCGCGCATTGCGGCGGTTTGGGGACGATCAGGCGGGGCGGAGATGGGTGCGCGGCAGAAGCGAGGAAGAGAGGGAGGAGCAAGCCTGAAGAACCCCGCAGACGATAGTCTGAAGCTGTTTCAGCCCCGCAGCGGACTCCATCTCGCTGTCCACGCCGTCGTCCACGTCCGGAACGACGGAGAAGAACCGCCAAACCGAAGAGGCCGGTACCCCTTCGAATAGCCGGGTTGCTGCGAGTCTGCGCAAATCCAGGGCCACACATCGTTCTGAGCCCCCCACTCCTAAACCCACCGCAAGCGGCCCGAGCAAAGCCAAAATGGGCCGAGAACGGAAGCAGGGCGAGACACTGATCGTCTTGGTCACGAGGGCCGCGATTGCGCGTGCCACCAGTCTCGCGCTTCCAGCAGACATGCAGAAGAGGAGTTGTGCAGTGCAAAGGTGGGTACTGTAGATACGACAACAGAGACAGGTGACAGAAAAAAGGTAGCGTCCAACACGCCGCAGGCAATGCGCTCTACTGCATGGACAGAGCCGCGGCTCGCAGCTTGGCCTTTTGCGGGATACTCCGGAAGATGTCGCAGACATCGCTCTTGTGGCACACGAGGCGTCCGTCGGACGAGCAGCGCGTTTTGTTTCGCAGCTCCTGGCACAGGTCGTCCTGTCGGAGCGAGAGCAAGTCAACCATCTGTCCTCGATTCATGCGGCGAGAGATGGACGACGCACCGAATCGCACTCGGTGAAGAGCGGATGGCTGAGGAGCTTGGCCCAGCACTTTTGTGCGACCCAGAGATTCTTGTCGTCGCCGGCGATGGTCGGTGGTCGCCACGGCAAGGGTAACGCGCAGGAGACGGCTCCGAAGTCACACTCGGGCTTCTCGCACGGGATGCGACCGTTCGGCAAGGGCGGCGGCTCGTCGTCGTCGCCTGGACAGGCATCCTCCGCTTCGTACGACGGTGAAGACTGGCCGGACGAGACCGAGTTGGACAAGGGTGGCAGTGCGAGATCGTCGAGCAGGCTGGAGAAGATGGGCGGGAGGGAAATGGATTCGGAAAAGTCGAAGGGTGCGTCGAAATCGAACGAGAGCTCGTCGAGAGCCGCCATGTCTACCTCGGCCAGGCTGACCGGGGGCGCCGGAGCTGACTCTCTTGGTGGCACATCCTTTGAGTCCTCATACGGCGGGGTGATGACGGGCTTAGAGTCCACGTCGGCAGCGAACGCAAGGGAAAGGGCGGAAGAGAAAGAGGCGGCTGCGTCGCCCGATTTCGCCATAGAGGCAGCCGTTTTGGCGGGCAAAGACGGCAGTGGGCTGGCCACGGTCGAGCTGGCAGATCCCTTCGTCGGTGGAGGCACGCTGGCGGGAGGACTGTTGGCAGACGCGGGAAGCGGGTCGATGGCGTCGCCAAGGCATTCTGGCGGAATGGCAGTTCGTGCCGGCTGCTCTCCTCGCCGCAATGCCTCCGTCTCAGCAACGAGGCTGGCGGAATGAAGCGTGAGCGCGCGAAAGAGACGGAAAGCCGGTCAGAAAGCCGCACCGGTGAATCGTGCCGCGACAACTCGCGAGGATGGCGTCCTGCGCTTCGACTCGCGCCTCTAGCTCCGCCAGGTGTTTCTCCTTGCGCTCTCGAAAAGCGCGTTGCGCCGCGCGGTTCTGCAACTTGCGCTTCTCGTCCGCATCGAGCGAGGGGTTGCCTGAAGGCATGGTGGGTCAGCTGAGCTCGATCACAACCAGTGCAGAGCGCCATGTGTCAGCGCACCGTTGATGTTGTCGAGCGGCTCATTGATGCGTTTCCTGCCTCGCTTCTTGGGCTGCGAAGTGGAGGCGGACGAAGCCGACGCCGAGGCGGCCATTGGCGGCGACTGCGAGCCCGAGGCTACGGGCTGCAAAGGCAGCAGGTTTGTCGGGTCGCGCGCTGCGACCTCGGCTGCGCGGACAAGTGCAGCGCCTGGACTGCCGAGGGCCGGAGCTGATGAAGTCGACGAGGGGGAGTGGGACTGCGGCAGCATGGCAGGCGCCAGGGGAGGCAGAGTGTGCGAGGAGCTGAACATTCCTCAGTCCTTGGGCAGCTTGCAGCCCGTACACGGCGGTCAGAGCTCTGTGAGGAGAAGTCGACGCTTGCTGACAATTCCGAGGCCGCACGGCGCAGCAGGATCCGCCTTTGACTTTCTCGCGCGAGCACTGTGCACGACCTGATACTGCAGCAGACAGTGCAAGGAACGCTGGACGGGTCCTTAGCTTGCGCTCGCGGACTGTCTACCGGAGTCACCTCCTCGGACACTCGTCCTGTCTTGGTCCTGGCGGGTTCTCGGCCCTCTCAGATTCACCCGTTGAACTTCATTGCGTGCAGACAGGCTCGGCAAGCTCAGGTTGCCGCGCTATTGACATGCAGACGCACATGCGTGAATCCCGCAGTCGCAGCTTCGTCAATGCCCGCTTGCTTGCCCCTTCTTCATCTATCTAGCGCGGGGCGGTTTTAGAAGCGCTCGCAGGCCTGCGAGACGGAGTCCACCCGGCGCACCGGTCCTGACGACAGGCCGACCGCTTCCGGAGCTCTGCAAGACAGCCGCCGACGTCGAGGCCCACCGTTGATAGCCTGTTCGGGAAGGGTTTCCTCGCCGCGGCCATGGCTTCTTTCCGGTATCGTCTGCTGTGCGAACTCTCCGAACGCGTCGTATGCCTGGCCGCAGTGCAAGGATGTTCCCGACTGGTGCTCTCGCCTGACGACCGACATTGAGGGCCGACTCGAGCTTCCGACGCGGCCGCACTGCTTTCGTCCTCACCTCTGCTCGCTGCGGCAATCCACTGCTCACATATGCACGCGGCTTTGGCACTGAGCCTGCTACTCGGCGCCGGCCATGCGCTGGCGCACATGACGATTTGGACGAAGTCGATGTGCGTTGATCGTTAATCACCTCTGTTCTCACGCTTCCTGTGGATCTTCACGCAATTTGGCTCACTTCTGCTTCTCTTCGTGTAGGTACGGCGTGGGTAACGGCTTCTCGGTACGCGCACATGCCTTGCACTGCTGCGAGGCGCTTCGCTGACTTGCACGCATGCGCGCAGAACGATGCTGGACTCGTCGGCGTTCCGATCGGCCCCGGGCTGGCTACGCAGGACGAATGGTGGTTTCGCGGGCCCGGATATCGTGCTTTGAGCCCCATGAAGCGGACGGACGGGACAGTCGAGGTGCTTCCCGCTGGCGGGTCTGTCACGTTCGAAATCGCTTGTGCGTCAATTTTGCTTCCCGTCCTCGTTCTGAGCACTGCGTTGACACTTTAATGATCAGGTCACGTGGCCTGGACCTCTTTCGGCGTCTCTCCGACCGTCCCAGGCTCCGTTCTGGACGCGTAGGCGCCTAACTCCTCTCAGTCGTTTGACCTGCGCTGACAACTGTTACCGCTGTCGCTGTCAGGTGTCCTGGAAACACTGGCGCCTACCATGTGTGTCGCTTCCTCCAAGCATTTGACGAACGTGTCTGAGCTGACAATGTCATACTTGCAGTCCGGCGACCCTGCCGCTTCGACAATCGACCTCAATCTGCTTTCCGGCTGTGCCCTCGGTATCGCCGATGTAGACGACATCGCCAAAGTCACCATGGACAACCTGGCCATCTTCAGCGTCAACCACCAGTGTGCGGAGCAGCCTTGTCGAGCTTTTGATCTGCGAATCACGCTCACATTGTCCGTTCCTGGCTGCGCTACAGGCGTCAAGCAGAAGATGACGACATTCCAGATCCCCGCCAAGATGCCGCCCTGCACAGGCTCGAAGTGCATCTGCGGCTGGTTCTGGCTGGCCAACAATGCGCGTTCCGGCGAGTTGCTGGCTCGTTACTTGACTGACACGATGCGAGCAGGGCACGGGCAACTACTACATGACCGGCTTCGACTGCAAGGTGACGAACTCGCCTGCTGACGCGGTGCCCATTGCGAAGCCGCAAGACCCGGTCTTCTGCCCGAATGGCGGCTGCACTGCAGGCGCCAAGCGCCCGCTGTACGCTTACAACACGCCCTCGAATGTGCCTTGGATCGACAACTACAACCGGGCCGGCTACCATGCATCGTGGAGTTTCGGAACCGATGGCGCGCAGAACGATATCTGTTCGTCTCGTTTCCGAAGCGCCTCACAGATCTGCTCCGACTAACGTGCAATTTCTGCAGTCGTCAAGGCTAATACTACAAGCAGCACCAGCAAGTCTGCGTCCGCCTCGTCGACCTCGAAGGCCGCTGCCTCAGCTGCATCGTCAACTTCGGCTACCGTGCCGGCGTCAGCGTCGAAAGCGTCTAGCAGTGCCACATCCGCTTCGGGTTCTGCCTTCGTCAGCCCGTCGGCAGGTGGAGCACCTCTTGCTGCGGTGCCCGCAGGACTCGTCAACTACGCTCTCGGCGCGCAGATGAGCGCTTCGTCGTGGATTGCTGGTTCGGATCCGACCAAGGCTGTTGACGGCGTGATTGGCGGTGCGCCGACGAATGCGTCTGCCGAGGTTCGCTTTCGAGCAGTTTCTCGCAGGCGTTGAACCTCGCATGCTGACGCGACCATATTCACAGTGGACAACGAACCGCGAGACGGTCAACGCCTGGCTTGCGCTCAATTTCGGTGACAACTGGATTGCGTTCAACCAGATCGTACTATACGACCGTCCGTCGCCAACCGACAACATCCGGAACTGCGCCATCATGCTATCAAGCCAAGAGATCATCTGGCTCGGGCCACTCAACAACGACGGCAGCGCGACCGTATTCAACTTGACGACCCGCTACACCGACTCCCTTCTCTTTGGCGTCTTCGAGGTCTCGCCGTCAACAACGGCTGTCGGTCTAGCCGAGATCCAGCTGTTCAACAACGCGAGCGCAATCACAAGCGCTTCGCCAACGTCAGCCGTGCCTGCCGCGACCTCGTCTGCTGCTGCCGCCGTTCTGTCTACAGCAAGCACCTCGGCTGCAGCCAGTGCAACGTCGGTCAAGCCGTCGGCTACTCCGAGCGGCGTTGCGGCGCCCATCAGCACCCTCACTAACTATGCGGTCGGCACTCTCACCGGCGCTTCTTCGTGGATTGACGGCTCCGACCCATACAAGGTCTTCGATGGCTCCCTCAGCACTGAGGTACGCTGAATGGCTCGCTAACTCGAGGCAAACACCTGACGCCGCTCTTTGTCGATTGCAGTGGATCTCGAACGGCGAAAAGGCCAACGCATGGCTCGCTTTCAACTTTACCAAGACCGTCACCATCAACCAGCTGGTCTTGTACGATCGCCTTTCGCCGACGGAGAACATCCGCAATTGCGCCGTCATGTTCTCCAACTCCGAGATTCTGCCACTCGGCCCGCTCAACAACGACGGATCTCCGACTTTCTTCAACTTCACCGCTCGCCAGACTGCGGGACTGCTCTTTGGCGTCTACGAGGTCTCGTCCACTACGACGGCGGCCGGTCTCGCCGAGTTCCAGATCTACAACAACCCGAACGCAGTCATCAGTAGCGGCGCTGCGGCTTCCGCTTCGGCTAATGTTCCGCCTGCCAGCGTGACGTCTATCGCGTCGGCTCTCTCGTCGGCCGCAATCTCGGGCGGTGTCGTCTCGTCGACTATGGCTGCGAGCTCGACGCGCTCGTCTGCTTCGGCCAGCTCCACCTCGGTCAAGCCCTCGCCGACCTCAAGTGCCATCGCTGCGCCTAGCAGCACGCTCACAAATTACGCTGCGGGCACCCTCACCGGCGCCTCGTCTTGGATCGACGGGTCTGACCCGTACAAGGTCTTCGATGGCCTCCTTAGTACGGAGGTGCGTTGCTTGCTGCCTCCTGAGAACGCAAATACTGACTGGCCATGGTCTGCAGTGGGTCACGAACGGCGAGACCGTCAACGCGTGGCTTGGGTTCAACTTCAGCCGAACGATCAGCATCAACCAGCTCGTTCTCTACGACCGCCCCTCGCCAACTCAGAATATTCGCAATTGCGCCGTCATGTTCTCGTCACAGGAGATCATGTGGCTCGGTCCGCTTAATAACGACGGTTCCGCGACCTTCTTCAATTTCACGGCCCGCCAGACCGATGGCCTTCTCTTCGGTATCTTCGAGGTCTCGTCGACGACTACTTCAGTCGGTCTTGCCGAGTTCCAAATCTACAACAATCCCGCGGCTGTCATCAGTGGCGGCGCCGCATCATCCAAGGTTCCCGCCGCGAGCGCAACTTCGGTCGCTTCGGCGCTTTCGTCAGCGGCCGTGTCGGCGGGTGTCGCTTCCTCCGCAGCGGCATCGAGCGCAGCTTCAAGCACCGCCTCGAGCGTTCTCAGCTCGGCATCCAGCTCGATGGCGGTATCAGCTTCTTCGTCTGCAGCCTCGGCGTTGGCTTCGGCGGCGGCCTCGTCAACGAGCAGCGCAGCGTCAGCGCCGTCGGCTACCCTCGTCAATTACGCTCAGAAAGCGGAAGTTGCCGGGTCTTCCTTTGTCACCGGCTCTGAGCCGGCGAAAGCGGTTGACGGCCTGACGACGACCGAGGTGCGCTCTTCTGGCTCGTCGCAACGCTGAGTCTAGATTTGACACACCGTTCTGCGACTTGCAGTGGGTGACGAACGGCGAGGGCGTCAACGCCTGGTTCGCGTTCAACTTTGGCACTTCGCCAATCACGGTCAACCAGTTCGTGCTGTATGACCGCGCGTCGGCCTCCGACAACATCCGCAACTGCGCCGTCATGTTCTCGTCGCAGGAGATCATGTGGCTCGGCCCGCTCAACAACGACGGGTCACCAACCTACTTCAACTTCACCGCTCGCCAGACCGACTCACTCCTGTTCGGCGTCTTTGAGGTGTCGTCGACTACAACGGCCGTCGGTCTCGCCGACTTCCAGATTTACAACAACCCGGCCGCGGTCATAGCTAGCCCAGCTGCTGCAGTGGGCGCTGCCGCACAGTCGTCGATGGCGACAATTGCCTCGGCCGCCGATGCCGAGGTGCCTGTTACGAGCGCGGCCTCATCGAGCGACCCAGCTGCTGCGTGCGTTCTTTCTCCCGCGATCGCCGAATCGTCTCGACTGACAAGTCCTGTATCTACAGCGCGACGACTAGCGCTACTACGACCAGCAGGACACGCGCGAGAAACACCGCTACGCGCAAGACGACCACTTCTCGCCGCCGTTGGGGCCGTCGCACGGAGGACGCTGCTCCTCCCGCCGCGGAGACTTCGCGCCATGCGCGTGACTTCACGCGCCGTCAGGAGGCTGAGGCCGAGCCGAGCGAGATCGGCGGCAGAGCGGAGGAGGACCGCATTGCCGAGTTCGCGGCCGGTTTCGACCTCACGGCACAAGGCCTCTTTGCGGGCGTTCGGCCCGAGTGGATTTAATAGATCTCTCTATGCTTCAGCTCTCTCCTGATCTTTGTGCCAGATCCGCACCACTGTATCTTCGCACAACAGCCTGCAGCATGTCTCTTTGTAGCCCTTCGCTTCTGCCTGTAGCCCTAAAATCGCACTCTTTTGCTCCCCGCACGCACGCAAAGCCAAGGAGAGATCGCAGCGCCCGCGCAACAGAACAGTATTACAGCCTGCACACGGCACGACAACGGAACACGGCAAAACGACGGCGACGGCGTCTATGCGAAGGGCAACGCCTTGAAAATGTTGAAGCCGTCCGACGCGGTCGAGATGACGGTGCCGGGCACCTGCGGGTGCCAGTGGACCTCCTTGATGTCCTGCTGGCCCTGGTGGCAGAAGAGGAGCTGCGCAGGCACGTCCTTGAGGCGGTCGGCGTCGTCGCCCGTCGGGCGCTCGTCCTCGTCCTCCTCAACCGAGAGATCCCACAGCGTGACCTGGTCGTCGGCGCCCGAAGCAGCAAAGCACGAGTCCTCCGTGGGGTGCCACTCAATCGAGGTAATGGGCGCCGTGTGCCAGGAGAAAGAGGCGACAGGCGTGGGTGCGGGCGCCTTGGTGCTGCGGGAGACAAACGCGGTGAGAAAGGTCTCGACACGCAATTGTGGACGCGAACGATGCAAGAGGGAAGAAGACTCACCCCTTGAAGTTGCGTAAGTCCCACACCTTGATCCCGCCCTCGTCGCCACCAGAGGCGAGAAGGTAGTTGGTTGATAAGTTCCAGCTGATGACGTTGACGTCACTCTCGTGCGCGCCCGCTACGCCGATGACGCTCTTGCGGTCCTTGACACGGATGTCCCAGACGCGGATGCTGCGGTCGGCCGAGCACGACGCGAAGACGGTCGCCTCGCTCGGAGACCACTGAATGTCCTCGACCGAGTCGGTGTGCGAGACGAAAGGTTTGGGCGAAGGAGTGCAGGAGGAGGGGGTGAGGGTCGTCAGGTGGATCTTGGAGTGGATGTCGCCGGAGAGAAGGCGGGCGGAGGACGAGCCACCGATAGGCTTCGCCCAGTCGAGCGCGAAGCCCTCGGCACGGCCGTGGCTGTCGATGGTGTATAGCGGGGTCTTGGAGAGGGTAGAGGAGGCAGTGGCGGGGGAGAGGAGCGAGTGAAGGTGCGGAGCGACGTCGAAGACGTGGACCTTGCCCGTCTCCGCGAAGGTCGCGACGTGATAGGGGTCTGGGGGGACAGGCGGGCCGCCAGAGAGCGGGTTGCCGAGCGGTCGTGCGCGAATGCGGTTGACGCCGCCCTTGTGCGGGATCGAGCGGAACGTCAAGACGGGGTCGTCCTCCGTGTCCTCATCGTCCGAATCGTCGTCGTCTTCTTCTGCGAATGCGGCAATGTCAGCGGTGTAATCAATGACAGTGCACAAGCCTGCGCACCGTAGTCCTTGCGCGTCTTGCCCATCCCCTCCCACCGCATGATGGTAACCTCGTTCGCGGTCGGGTCCTGCGCCTGCGTTCCCGCCACGAGCGCGCACGAGACCGGGTAGCCCCTGCGCTCCTCGCCGTCGTTGTCGCGCAGGACGTCGAAGGAGAGGGAAGGCCAAGTCGGGACGAAAGAGTGGAGCAGCGGGTAGGTCGAGAGGTCGGGCGCGAGGAACTCGCCCTCCTCGAGCTTGCCGCCAGGCAGGTACGCCTTGGGCGAGGGTGGCCGCTCCTCCTCCTGCTGGTCAACGTCCATCCCGCCGTCCTCGCCGCCGTCCTCGGCGTCGTCGTCATCGGCCGCATCGTGAACCTCGCCGAGTTCCGCGTCGTCCTCGAGCTCATCCTCCCACTGGTCCTCGAACTCGCCCATGCCTTCCGCGCCCACTGCCGCCCGCTCTGCTGCTGAGGGCGCGGTGTTCGACTTGGCGGCGGGGCGGTCGCCGACGGGGGAAGATGCGCGCTTGCCCATGGTGATGAGAGCGGAAGCTGTCGAGGCGTCGAGCGGGTCAGCCGGCTGTACAGGTAGCTTCAGAGTGGCTGTAACGGTCTCCTGCTCACGTGCTAGTCTGGCTCGAGCAGAGAGCCGCGGGTGACGGAGTGTCAACGAGGCGATGCTCGTCTCGCTCGCGCCTCAGCTCGGACTGCTTATGTCCGCTCATTTCCGGCTCGCTCCACAGACGGGCTGAGAACGATCCGGCAATGCACGATATGCAGGAAGTAGGCACTACAACAGCGAGAGACAGCTGCGGGGAAAACATCGTCCACCTCGACCTCCTGCACCGCCTCGTTCCGATAGACACGCGCTTCGCTCACTTGCCCGCCGGCTTGAGCTTGATGCCCAGCTTGTTGGCGAGCGCGTTGTTGTCCTTCTTCTTCTTGGGCGGCGCCATCGTCCCGAAGCTCTGCCCAACGATGGCCTTTTGCGCCTCCGAGAGGAGCGATGCCGCCGTCGGCTCGACCGCATCGAGCTTGCGCTTGACCGCAGCGGCCGCAGGCTTGGGTCGCGCCGCCGAGGTCGACGCGCCTGACCCGCTCGCGACGGGCAGGTCCTCGCCATCGCGGGGCGTCGTCGGCTCGGACCCGGACGATTCGGAGGGCCCACCGTCGTCGAGCTCGATGTCGGGCACGCCATCGAGGTACGCGCGGCCGAACACGCGGCGCACCTCCTCCTCGTCCTCCTCCTGCTCGCGGCGCTGCTGCTCCTCGAACTCGGACAGCTTGCGCACGACGTCCGAGTCGCCAACCTCGGTGCGGCTCGAGATGTGGTCGAGGATGCGGTCCGTGTCCTCCTTGCCAGCGCGCTCGAGGCGCGAGTTGCGCGACTTGATCGACTGGAGCGCGTCGAGGATGTCCATCTCGCGCTTCGAGTCGATCGCCTTGTTCTCGAGCGCCGCCATCGGGTTGTTTTCCTCCTCTTCGAGCCGCGCGAGCTTGTCCTCCTCCTGCTTCTCGTCATTCGCACGCCACGGCTCGAAGTTGCGCTGAGCACCGTGCTCGCAGTTGTAGTCGGAGTTTCTGCGGATCGCAGCGGTTAGTCGGGGCTCTTCTCGTCAGGTCAGGTCTCGCAAAACGCACTTGGGGTCCGTCTTGAAAGTGATCTCAGCCGAGCACTGCGTGCACTTGATGTAAAAGCGGAAGATCTGCAGGAAGGGACACGTCAATTAGCCTGGTTCTGTAGCAAAGCAGGCAAGGGCACGCACCTTGATGCCGTAGTAGTCCTCGCCCTGCACCGTCTCTTTCCGCGCATTGAACTTCTTGCCCTTGTAGATGTACTCGCCGCAAGTGCTGCACACAGAAACTGGTCAATGGAAGCGCTCCTTGAGCTAAACGAGCGGTTCAATACTCACTTGCACCGCATGCTGAACGGCGCCATCAGACGGACGATCTGCTGCTTGTCCTTCGGCATCTTCCGCCGTGGGATCTTGCTGTGAAGTCCAGAGGTGTTAGAGCGTGTCACGTAGTGTAGCTCAGGTCATGAGCAGGATCAACGCACCTCGGATCGAAATCCGGCGGGAAGTACTGCGCAAAAGCAGGGTGGTCAGCGGATCGGCCTACCTCATGGAGCCTCCGCTGGGAAGAGAGCACGCTACACACCTTGTTGAGCACCTTGCGTTCAGACATCTTGACTGGTGATTACGGAACACAGGCGAAGCGAGGGAAAGAAGAGGAGTGGCAGGCGAGGCGTAGGCGGTCCTAGTCGGAGCTTATAAGCCGTAGCCTTATGGACTCTGCTCATCACAATCTGGTCAGCTCCGCTCACGCACGGAGAATCGCGGGCTGAGCGAAGTCAGCGGGGCGAGGCGACGATGAACGCACTGAATTTCGCGTGAGAGCGCTAGCACTGGGCACAGAGCGGTCGATCGATCACACAGGCTCTGCAAGCCGGTCCCCGAAGCTCTGCTGGCTGTCGACAGGCGGAGAGGCGGATGGGAGCCGGAGAAGGCGATGAGAGGAACGAGGGAGGTGGCGGCGACAAGGGAGCTGGCAAGAGCTCTTGCAGCAGTGCTTAGAGCTTGCAGCTGCAGTGCCCGACTACTCGTACGCGCAGAGTGGGGCAAGCGAGAGCCAGGTCCTCTCCGCCTCGCCCCCGCGGCCTGCGCCTCTTCGACCAGAACCCCATCGGTGTCCGCGCTTGGAGCAGTCTCGAATGCTTTCGTGGCACGTACTGCATCTACTACAGCAGTACTGCGCGCATGCCCCGCCTCGCACGCCGCTTCCTCTCGCTTCCTCGTTCTCATCAGCTCTCGCTCCTCCCTCGAACAATACACCGCGAAACCGCTGATCAAGGGTGTACATACTGCTTCTACTGCGCCTTGCCCTCTTTCTCCCGTCTTCGCTCCGCTGCCTTCTGCCGCTCCTGCTGTTTACGCTGGAAGATGACCACGCCAACGAGCGCAACCGAGCCCACGATGACCCAAGCGACCTCGACGCCGAAGTACTGCGCGAAGCGGTTCTTGGTGCCGAACGCAATCGTCTTGCCGTTCTGCATGTCGCAAGGCCGGTTGGTCGGCGGGGTCAGAGGAGTGAATGTGACTCGTTTCAGAAGCGAAGGAATGAGACGCACCTGGACGGCCTGGTAGATGGGCAGGATGAAGCCGTACGAGTAGAAGTGCGACTGGTCGGCAATGTCTGCGCGTCAAAAGTCAGATATCAGCCTCTTCAAGATGTCTGAGATGACGGTGGCGACGAACCGATGAAGGAGACTGCGCGCTCGAGTATCGTCAGCGCGGCGGCTTCGTACGTCAGATGGCCCGATTCACACACCTGATACGTTGAGGATGATCCAGAACACGAGGAAGAAGGCCGTGTAGCGCGGTCCGAGGAATGCAAGGCTGCGAATACGAGATGTGTTCAGTGCGCTAAATGTTGGCGACGGGCGCGGGAACGGCTTACGCGATCTCCATGGGCATGCCTGATCCCCATTGCGCCAGAAAGTTGCTGAGCCAGAAGAGCGGGAACCCGCCGTGGCCGTAGTACCGCTCGAAAGTGACGCCGAAGGCCATGGTGACGAGCGAGATCCACAGCGAGATGAAGAGGTACTGGACGACCGGGACGAGTAGGCGCAGGGCCACAAGGTCCGGGAGACGGAGCTTGCGCTCAATGGGCTGGCGCGCGATGAACCAGAAGAGGGAGATGCTGCGCGGTGCGAAAGGGGAATCAGTGCGCGACTTGTTGAAAGATTGCAAGGTGTAGCGCCGTATGCGTACAAGTAGGTGAAGACCTGTGTAGCAAACGGAGCCGTGTCAGCGCATTGGGACGGTGTCTGAGCGAGTATCGACTGACCAGGAGGTAGAGCATGCCAACCGAGGTTGCCGGAATGCCAGCAAACTCGCTGATCGGACGAATGTTCCACGTTGCCGGGCTGAATGGCTTTGACATGACGCTCGCCAACGCCGTCCGGTTGATGGCGCCGTACTGATCCGCCGTCAGTGCCGACAGACGGGGCGCAACTTGCGCAACGAGGGCGGAGCCGGCGTCAGGCATCACATACGTGTTGATGCTGCAGTAACTAATGTAAGCCGCAAGGTTGGATAGGAAGAGGAGGCGGACGCACAGGCGGGTCATGCCTGGTGCGACCCATTGATCCACTGCACACGGACAAGGGTCAGCTGTGCAGAGAGCACGAGAGACACGATGAACGCACTCGTCTCGAAGTTCCGCCCTTCCGAGTAATACATGGACAGCGCGCCCTGACTCTGATACTGGACTTGTTGAGTTCCACTGATGAGCTGTTCGAAAGCCGACACAGCGGACGTTGTCGCATTTGCGTTGGCTACGGGGAGTAGTTCTCAGTCAACGTGTACACATGCGCAATCAAGGACACGTACCGATGATCACGCCGAAGTAGTCCTCGTCCTGAATTGCGTGAGCAGCCCATTCGTGCACGTCGAGACCTCGAGGCGACGAGCCCGTCGCGGCGGAGATGTCGAAGGGAGTGTTGTCGATGACATTGAAGCCGAGATGATACTCTTGTGCACTGTCGATGGCGGCAGGGCTTGCTGTGAGAGCTGGACCGAGAGCTGGTGTTCGTCCAGCGGCTGCGGCGCCCGGTGAATCCAGGTCGACAAGGGCGACGGTCAGGCCTGCCACACCCAGATTAAGGTCAGTCCTGCTTTGCTCGAAGCAGGTCTGACTGGAACGTACGGTACAGGTTCTCTTCCTGGCGGAAGTAGGCGCCCCCTGATAGACGGGTAGACTGAGGTCAATGTCGAGTCTGCAATGACTGCGCCCACTCGAACGCACAGTAGATCGGTAGCACGGCAAACATGCACAATGTGGTGAGCACTAGCCCCTGCGCGTTGAGAAAGGTCAGCACAGCGTAGACGCCTGGATCAGCGTAAAAGAGGGTGCGAGCAGGCGGCGCACCAGCAGGGCCGACTTCAAGAAGGCTTTCCGCCCTTCTGCCAGTGCCGAGTCCCACAGAGAGACCTGTCGGGGCCCGTGTCTGCAGGTAGCGCGCCGGTAGCAAGATGATCAGCACCATCTCGATCGCTGTTGGTCGCGCTGGTCCCGATGAGAAGGTCCGCACACGTCCTCTGCATCCTCTCGCAGCGTTGCCTGGTCCGAGTGCGCTCGTTCAGCTTCTGTCGACATGGCTGGCGAGAGCTTGAGCCTGTCTGCATCGCACAGCGAGGCTTTGGTCCTTGCCTCGGTCTCCCCTCCCGAATCGTCATCCCGCCCGGAGATCGCTTGACCGCTAAATCGGGCCGCACGCTCGCCTCCTCGCTCTTTGCTCTCCTGCCACGCGTTTGAACTGCTGCTTGCTGCACACAATGGAGGAAGAGCGCGATGTCGACTTCTCCCTCTCGGTGCGAGATCCGCACATCCGCCAGGCGCGCAACAAGACTGTCAAAGTGCGCTGTCTGCTGCCGCTTCTTCCGCCGAATACTGATCCACCCAGCGCTACAGACACTCCTCATGTACTTCGCCCTGATGACGGTCGCAGTGTGGGCGCTGTTGAGCGTTTTCTGGGGGTCAACCTACAAGCTCGAGTACTACTTTCCCAACGTCAAGGTGTACGTCTACGACTACGACTCTGCGGCAAACGCAAACGCCATCCTCGGTCCAAGTGTAGTCCAGTACCTCGTCGGCACCACTTCAACGCGGCCGCACATGGGCGTGATCGTGCGCGACCCGTCCGGCAAGACCTTTGACGACGTCGCATCCGAGATTGTCGGCGAGAAGGCCTGGGCGGCGGTTGTGATTAATGCCAATGCGACGAGCAACTTCGAGCAGGCGATGGCCGGCACGGGTGGACTTCTCGAAGGAGAATGGGCGCCTGAAGGCGCGATCAGCCTGGTCGTTGCCGGATCGCGGTGGTTTCAGGTTATCCTGGAATACCTGCTGCCCTTTCTTGGTCGCTACATGGAGACGCCGACTCTCGAGGCATCGCATCAAGCCGTGGCTTCCTTCCTTTCGTCGGCAAGGCCCGACACGCTGAGCACGCTCACTGCAACACAACAAGCTGCTCTCGCCACGCCGTTTGCGTACCAGAACATCGACTTGCGACCAATCCTACCGAAGCAGTGGGCAGGCGCTGCACCGTGCGTTGACAATGCAGCCTTTCTTTGTGGACCGGCTGACTTGCCCTCGTTTCGCAGACTTGAAGCCGGCCTGATCTACTACATCATCTTCGCCTTCCACATCGCGATCATCCTTCTCTTCAGCCGCATGCCTCTGCAGCAGTCCATGCAGAAGCAAGGCGTGCGCATCTCGTGGCTGCACACCTGTCTGCTTCGACTCGGGCCCGTAGTCGTCGGCTACTTCTTCCTTTCGCTTGCGTGCGTGTCTTTTCAGGCTGATTGATGCACACGGCTGATCAACATTGCGCTTGCAGCTACTCGCTCATCAACATCGCCTTCCTTCTGCCCATGGACGGCAACGGCTACGCCGGCTTTGGGCCTCAGGGCGGCTTCATGGTCTTTTGGATGCTCAATCTCCTCACGATCTTTGCGCTCGGTCTGGCCATGGAGTCCATGTGCGAGGCGCTCTCTGGAATGGCCATGCGTACACTACTGACGCCTGCTCCTCCTCAGGCTCACCCTTCTCACCCTGCGCTTCTTCCCCTTCTTCCTGATTTCGTGGATCATCCTCAATATCACGTCGTCCTTCTTCCCAGCGACACTTGCCGAGCACTTCTACAAGTACGGGTATGCGATGGTGCGTGTTTCCCCTGCGTGGGACCGCCCCGCTCTCGCAAGTCACTGACGTCGCATGCGGCTGGCAGCCCTTTTGGCACACCACAACGGCGACAAAGCACATCATGTGGGGCGCGCGCAACCGCCTCGGACTCAACTTTGGCGTCCTCGTCGCGTGCGTTGCCTCGTCTTCCGCACCCCGAGACATCCGGAGCAGGGGTGCTGACAGACCTTGCAACTGGCTTGCAGGTGGTCTGCCCTATCCTTCTGTACTCTGTGCCTGTTCGAGCTCATGTGGCGACGGATCGAACAGCGAAAGGAGCGGAAGCAGCGGGCGAAGGATGTCGAGGGGCAGGCGAAGTAGACCTAGCTCCTTGTTGTATTCCGCATACTGGACCGAACATCTAAGAAGGGTGCGTGGACTGCGCAAAGAGAGAACGGCACAATGCGGGAGTGCGATCGCAACAGCTTCTCATCCGCTACCACCAGGCCGTCCACCACCTCCTCCCTCTCTCCCTTCCTGTGCCACTCTCACCCTCGACAACCGCCCTCCCACTCATCTCAACCCCGTCCATCCCCTCGCCCGCCTCGTCTCCCTCTGCCGCGCCGCCGCCGCGCAGCGCGACGACCTTCGCAAACATGCCTTCGAGCCCCGTCGGCTGCCGCAGGTCGGGCGGGATGAGGCGCTGACGAGCGAACGTGATGTGGTTCGTCGCTGCTGAAGCAGGTGCGAACGGGGAGGGAGGGAAAGGCGAGCCGCTCGGGCTCGAGGTCGACGCGAGAGGGAGCGGCGTCCAGTCCATGCTGTTGTCGCCCGTGTCGACGGCCTCCTCCTCCTGCAAACCTCGTCCGTCGCGCGGACCTGCTTGACGCCCTGATGGTGTAGTCTCGCGGTTCCTCCATCCCGCAAGTCCGAAAGACGGGACCCGCGCTCTCGGCCCGACACTCGGCGTCGCGTTCCGTGCGCTGCCACGCCCCCAGCTGCCTGGGCTCTCGCTTCGCTGCGGGGTTCCGCAGCCGTCGCCACCGGTACTAGTCGGCGTGTCGGGTGGGGTGCAGGCGAGGAAGCTGCCGGGGCGGGAGAGGGAAAGGTGCGCGAGCGGTTCGAGCGGATCGAGGGCGGGGTGCGCGAGACCCGAGTTGAAGTGTGAAGCGCCTGCGGATTGAGCGGAGAGAGAGGTGGAGGATGAGCGGGAGGAGAGGCGGATGGGCGAGGGGGGTGTGAGGCGCGGGAGGAACAAGGCGGAGAGAAGAGACTGTTTTGGCAGAGGTCACGAGTCAGTATTAGGTCTTATCAGACATCTCTTGAACGACACGGACAACGCAGGAGAAGATGAATGTCAGGCCGATAAGCCAACGGGTCGTCGCGCTCGACGCAATGACGCCGGAACGAAGGAGGACCAGCGTGATCAGTCGAGCGCAGTAGGCGAGCATTTGGAAGACCTGCATAACAGCTCACTCAGCATGCAGACATTCGTATAGACGCCACTGACGAACAAGGTAGGCAGGTCGGTGAGACACGGTGTAGTTCCGCCCTCGAGCTCGCTCTGCCCGCAAGCGGGCCCAGGTTGGATCCCAGAACGACCAGAAGAGGGAAAGTACCGCGAGCGGGATGACCCCATGTCGCAGCATGCTCGACGAGCTCCCGGTAGCGGAGCCGTGCAGGTCCGAGGGATCCAGCAGCCCTGTGCACGCGAATACATTCGAGTCTGCGGGAGTGGACCGAGTGGTCGGAAGCCCAAACGCACCGACAAGGCATGCCGTAGCCGTCCCTCCTCCTGTCAAGAACCACGCCGCAGCTCTCGCTCTCCACACGCACCCCTCGACGAGCCATTTGACGCCGTCCCTCCTCCGTGTCTCCTCGCCCCGGCGCTCCTCTCTCTCCCTCCTGCGCTGAGTCTCCCTCAGCCGCCACCCCAGCGCCTGTGCCTTCACGCGGTAGTCGCGCTCGCGAATCGTCCCCTCGACAGCGGGCGCGCAGGCGGCGCACACGAGCGGGTAGCGCTGGTCGAGTGACTGGCGGTACGTTTCGAGCGGCGGGTACGACTCGTCGGCTTCGTCGTCGGACGACGACGGGTGAGAAGCGAGGAGGTGCAGCTGCAAGGATTGGTTGGCGAGGCATTGCCGGCAGAAGGGCGTCGTCGAGGGCGAGGGGAACGACGGAGGGAGGCGGTGTCGGCTTGTCGAAGCTGTTTCGTCATCCCGTTAGCAGAGGTGTGACGGTCTACCGTGGTTCTGCGGGGCAAACTGACCGCGCTTGTCGAACGAGTCGCGGTTCAGCGCTGGATCCCAATGCGCTGCATCGTCCGAGAGGATGTCGCCGTTCTGCGAACAGCTCCAGTCAGCCTTTTTCGCGCTCGAAGCGGTTCGCAAGCGGGCGCACCTGGGCCCTTCTGTTGATCTGCCCGCACTGCCCGCACCAGAAGTCGTCCCTCGAGCCAACGGCGACGGGTTCATCGTGCTCGTCGAGGGCGCGGTGCTTGCCCTTCGCGAGGACGCCGCGCGAGGGAGCGGGCGGAACGAGGAGGCAGCGCGAGGTGCAGAAGAAGCACTCGACGCGGGATCGGCTGTTCGGCGCGAAGCACGCCCGCATCGCTGCGCTGTAACGACTCCGAGGTTCGATCAACGCGGAAGCTTCTGTTACCGCCCCTTTGCATGCTCGGCTCTGTTCGCTTGCGGCGAGGGTGCACAGCAGCTTGCACTACTCTACGAGCCATGCGCACGCCGCCCAGCAGCGCCTCGCAGCCCGCCTCGCTCGCCGACGCCCTCGCCCGCATCGCACACCTGGAACAGCAACTCGCACGCGCCGAGCACGTCGTGCGGGCCCGCACAGGACTCGAGCTCGGGCAGCTACTGCGTGAGGCGGACCAGGAGGGCGCGCTCGATCCGGCACCGGCACCGGAGGAGCCCTCGAATGCCGCGGCTCGTCCTGCACCCTCTCTCTCCGGCGCCAGGCCCGCCCCCGAAGCTCCCGCTGCTGCTCCTACCGACGACGACGCACCCTCGGAACCCGCGCCCGAGCCGCTCGACATCGGGCCTTTCGTCCTTCGCGCGCTCGCGCTGCGTAAGAGCGTGCACGCGGGCGCCCTGAGCGACGCAGACGCCGCGCGCGAGCTCGAGGCGATGTGGGGCGCGCCTGGATCGGAGGGCGCAGGGCTGAGTGAGGAGCAGAGGGGGATGGTGAGGCACTGGGCGGGTATGTGAGGGCGCGCGAGTGAGGGAAAAGCGCGAGAGAAGGTCCAGAGGGTGCGTTTTCTCTGTATCGCGCTTGCTCTGACGGGTTGGGCTGATGTCGACGGTGCTTTGCAGTATCACGAGGACAACTCGCTCCGGACGAACAAGCACGGCGGATTGCGCCAGACTGTCGACCCGCTCTCGCCGACTCTCCCCGCCTCGTGCTACACCCGCCGGGTACGCGGCTAGCTACTTCCACTCGCGCTCACCAGCATACGCGGACGTCATTGGCACCAAATGCTCGACCTCTCGACCCGGGCGACGCGTCGAGCGAGGCGCGCGGAAGGCAGCGACGGAGGACCAACGCTTCCGAGGTTGCTGCGCCCGCTCACAGCGACTGCTCGCCTACCTGGCGGCCTCCCTCGAATCTAGTGATCACTGTGGCACTACTCCCTCGTTACAGCTGGGCCGCAATGCGCAGTGTGACCTGTATGATCTGCGGAAAGGGGGGTAGAGGCCTTGTTAGAGCAGAGATGCGCGCGGCTCGTTCTGCGTTGGCGGACGCCCCTCGTGATGCAGTACTAAGCTAGAGTCGGAGTGAGAACACGGCAGAAAGGGCTCGAGCGTGCGAGCGGCGGAGTTGCGGCGGGCCTCGACCGGGACTCGCCCCTGCGCCGAGTGCTCCGCGTCGCCTCCGCCTCGTCCTCTCGCCTCGACTCTGCGCCAGAGCGCACGCAGGCTCTCCTTCCCCGCACCCAGCTCACTGTGAGTCCCCTCTTGCCCACCGTCCAGCTTGTTCCACGCGAGCGCGATCCTCCGGGCGCCCGTCACACCACCGCCCCCGGAGCGGCGTACGCACCCCTCGCGCGACCGGCCCTCGCCCCCGGCGGGCTGCGCAGTGCCTTGCGTGCGTTGCAGGGCGAGATCGCAGTGCTCTGCGCCCGTCAGTGCGTCCACGCGAGGGCGAGCGCGCGCACAGGACGCGGTCCGGGTGTCGCCTCCTGAGCGTGACTCTGCCGCCTCGTCTCGCGCGACGGCAAGCCGCGCGGGGCTGCGACTCCGGCGGAACAGAGCCGTGCAGGGCTGGCACGCACCTGGGCGGGCGGATCTGGCACCCGGGGAGATGCGCTCGCGCCGCGCGTGCCTCGGCCACTCGTGCTGACGCCGCGCTCGTTCGCTTCGTCCCGCTCGCAGCTCGCTCCGCTCCTCCGTTCCCCTCCCTGCGCATCTCGAACCCCGCTCCAGCCCACCATGGATCTCCGGTAAGACTGCCCCCTTGATCGCGCCCGCTGCCTCGACCCTTCCTCCGCTTCCCCGCCGACCCTACCCGCGTCTCGACCCCGATCGCGTCCACAAGCGAGACACAGACTCACACGCTCTGCTCGCAGCGTCGGTGGCAAGTACCGCATCGGCAAGAAGATTGGCAGCGGCTCCGTGCGTCCTTCCCTCGTCTGCCGGTCCTCCGGTCGGTACCATGCTGACGCACCTTCCTTTGTTCGTCCGTCCGCATACAGTTTGGTGCGCTCAACTTCTTGCACCGCCGTGTCATCAGACGACGAGACGTGGAGCTGACGCACACGCTGCACTCCGCGCAGGTGACATCTACCTTGGCGTCAACATCATCTCGGGCGAGGAGGTCGCCATCAAGCTCGAGTCGGTCAAGGCCAAGCACCCGCAGCTCGAGTACGAGGCAAAGGTGTACAAGACGCTCGCAGGTGGCGTCGGTGTGCCCTTTGTGAGGTGGTTCGGCGTCGAGTGCGACTACAACGCCATGGTGCTCGACCTCCTTGGGCCCTCGCTCGAGGACCTCTTCAACTTCTGCAACCGCAAGTTCTCGCTCAAGACCACCCTCCTCCTCGCCGACCAGCTCGTGAGTTTTCGCCTGTGCGCTGTACGGCTTGCCGATGCGGTGAGCTGACCCATCATCGCTCTACTCAGATCTCGCGCATCGAGTACATCCACTCGCGCAACTTCATCCACCGCGATATCAAGCCCGACAACTTCCTCATGGGCATCGGCAAGCGCGGCAACCAGGTCAACGTCATCGACTTTGGCCTCGCGAAGAAGTACCGCGACCCCAAGACGCACCTGCACATCCCGTACCGCGAGAACAAGAACCTGACGGGTACGGCGCGCTACACGTCGATCAACACGCACCTCGGCGTCGAGCAGTCGCGCCGCGACGACATGGAGTCGCTCGGCTACGTCCTCATGTACTTCCTCCGCGGCTCGCTTCCGTGGCAGGGCCTCAAGGCGGCGACCAAGAAGCAGAAGTACGACCGCATCATGGAGAAGAAGATGACGACGCCGACCGAGTACCTCTGCCGCGGATTCCCCAACGAGTTTGCCATCTACCTCAACTACTGCCGCTCGCTGCGCTTCGACGACAAGCCCGACTACTCGTACCTGCGCAAGCTCTTCCGCGATCTCTTCGTCCGCGAGGGCTTCCAGTACGACTACGTCTTCGACTGGTCGGTGCAGCAGCGCTCGGACGACGTCCTCAAGCAGCAGCAGGAGGCGCTCAAGCAGCAGCAGGCCGCCCAGGCCGCGGCTCAGGCGCAGCAGGCAGCCAACGCCCAGCAGGGGCAGAAGCGCCGCGTGCTCCAGCCGGGAGAGGCCGAGGCGCAGCAGGCCGCGCCCGCCAACGACAACCAGCGCATGTGCGTCTCGTCCATCTGTTGCGCACGCTGTTCCTGACGCTGACCGAACATGTCGTCCTACTGTCACAGGCTCCGCTCGCAGACCCGCAACGCGCAGCAGGAGCCGCGCGTTCGCGCCGGCGGCGAGTGGTTCTAAGCGTGCTCGTCTTGCCTCCCCCTCTCCACTTGCGTTCGACGACCTCTTCACTTCGGCTTGCGTTTCCCCATTCCCCACCATTCCCCCGTCGTCGTTCGCCCCTCGCTAGGACGCTCAACACGTCCTGACTGCGAGGCGTGCGTATACTTGTATGCTAGGTCGGCACGACGAAGAGGCGCGAGGCGACGAGCGCGCGCGCGGAGGAGCAAGATCAGAGGGAGTTGGTCGAGCCAGGGCCCGGACTTGCTTTTGTCGCCGGCCTCCTGCCTCCCCCTCCCCTCTCATCCTCCGCCCGCCATTCTCCGACTCGCGCTCGCCCGTCCGTCTCCGTCCTCGCCCTCCCACACTCTTCGTCGTTCGACGTCGACAGCCCATCTTTTGTCGGGCACGGCGCACGGCACTCGAGCGCAGGAGCGACGCGAGCGTCGACCCGCATCACGCGCATTCCCCTTCCCTCCCCGCCGCGACCGAACAACCTTCCCCTTCCCCCACGTCTTACTCGCCCCGTCGAAAGGCACGCGCCGCCGCTCCATTTTGTCCGCGGCCGCGACAATCCGTGCTCTTTGACGCCTTTTGTGGGCGTAGATTGCGTCCTCGAGGACTCCGACTTTCCCCCTTCCCGAACCCCCCGTTCGTCGCGCTTTTCGCCCCGCCTCGCCTCGCCCGCTCCCGACACGCCGTCACGACCCCGATCCCTTCCTCGCCCCGCCCGCGCCGTGCACCTTTTTCCGCACGCGTCGCGCAGAGCCGAATCGGGTCGTCACCGACTGTTCGGGCCATCGCGAGTCTCGCCGCCGCGCCCCGCCCAGCCCTCCGAGCGCCTCCCTCCACCACTGCTGCCTCTCCGACCTATCCCGCACGCCGTCAAATGGGCCTGTTTTTCCACTTTTGTGGCCCTTCCGCGACGAGCGCGCGAGGACGGAGAGGCAGGAGGAGTGTTTGCCTCGGATGGATCGTTTGGCGACGGGGACGACGAGGGACGGAGCGCGCCCGAGCCGAGCGAGCTCGCACGAGCTCGACTGACGCCCGCGGCAGCCTCCTTCCTCATCCCTTCCGTGCTCTCGATTCCTGTCCCCCGCCCGCCTCCCTCCTCCCTGTTTTCCGCCGATCTCGCTGCCTCCGCCTCCACCTCCCCTTCCTCCCGTCGCGCATGAGCCGACCATCGCACCCCACACTTTGACGAGAGCTCGTCCGAGCCAAGCCCCTCCCCTGCCGCTCGTCGTCCTCCGACCGCCTTCCGTCCGCCCTCTCATCGCCCCGCCTCCCCCCTTCAATCTCGATCCCACATCCGCGCCCGTGTCGCGCTCCTCGCAGATTTTGTCGCCGAGGCCACAGTGCGCGCGACGATGCGGGAGGTTGGAGAAGCGGTGGCGGAGGGAGAGCAGGATCGAGGTGGTGCAGACGACTGCAACTACGGGCTTGTTCCGCGTTTTGCCTTTTTCCAACGAGTTTCCGAACATACGGAGAGTTGGCGAGACATGGGGGAGCGATGCATAACGTGTTACAACAAACGTCCGTAATCCTCGACGAGCCAGAGCCGACACCGCGCTCACTTGCCGCCTTTCTTCTTCCCCTTGCCCTGCTTCTGCTGCTGCTGCTGGATCGACGGGTTCTTCTGCGTCACAAGCGTGTTGAGCGTGTGCTGCCGGATGGTCGCGAAAGGCGAGGCGGCGAAGGACTCGTTCTTGATGATGGCGGGTAGGCGCGCGGCTTCGGATGTCCTGCGCAGCGAGGACACGAGTGTCAGTCAGAGTCCCTGCGTGATGGGATGAGGGCGAAACGCACAGGACTCGCTGCCGCTTCTTGGCCGTGAGCTTCTCCTTGCCCTTGCCTCCCGTCTTGGGCTTCTTCGCCCCCTCGTCCCGCTCGTCCTCCTCGTCCACCATCCCGTCGTCGTCGTCCTCCTCAGCCTCGCCCACATTGGCAGCGTCGTCGTCGAGCTGCGGCAGGACGGCCTCGACTTCTGCGAGCGACGCGACGAGGTTGTTGGCCGGCTTGGCGGCACGGCGGAGCCGCCGGGCGTGCGACTTGGAGTAGGGCGTCGCGCTCGCCGTCACCTCTGTTTTGTGTTCATGCCTTGTCAGCGGTCGCAAAAGCTGGGGAGAGTACTTACGAGGCCAAACGCACTGTCGAGGAGCTCCTTGCGGCGGAGGTAGGCCTTCTCGGCCTTTGTGCGGTGCTGCTTTGGTGCCGCGGACTCGTCTGCGCCGTCTTGTGCCACGTTTAGACCTTCTGAACCTACCTCTGCCTCGGCTGCAGCCTGTGTCGCCTGTGTGCATGTTCATCAGCTCGGGAGGACCAAAAGCCGGGAGCAGCGGGGGAGAGCGGGCAGGAGACGCACGGCGATGGGCGCCATCTCCTCTGTGCTCATCATCCACGAGTCGGCGAGCTCATCGGGCGCCGGGAGCGCGGCGTCGAGCTTGACGGCCTTGGAGTGTCCGGGGAGCGAAGAGCGCTGGCGACCGACGCGAGGCTGTCGGACAGTCCGAGGTGAGCGGGGCACTCTCCAGGACAGTCTAGACCGTACTTGCCATCCTTTCCTGTGGATCCGCGCGTGCGAGTAGAGGTCAACTTGACAAGTCGCTCGCGGCTCTTCCTCCGATTCGTACGTCGCTTCGCTCGATTGCAGATGTGAGCCCTGCAGAAGCACAAGGCTTGCTGTCGTATGGACCCGGCTACCCTCGCGGACGGCATCCGCAGCTCGACGGCCCTCTCGCTCGTCGCGAGCACGCGCTACTTCTCTGCGCTCCCCTCGACGCTCGTCAGCGGCCTCGACGGCTTGCTGCACCAGGCCGGCATCGAGCTGCACCGTGGAGACCTTGTCGAAGTTCAGGGACTGCCCGGCAGCGGCAAGACGTCGCTCCTCCTGCATCTCGCCGCGACCGCCATCCTTCCGCGCACTGCCCACGTCCGCATCGCCGGCGCAGTCCTCGCCGTCCCCGTCGGCGGAAAAGAGCAGACCGTAGCGTGGATCGACTGCACGGCGCGCTTCTCGATCGACCGCCTCGGAACCATTGTGCGACACCACCTCGACCTCGCAATCCGGCGGTACCGCGCGCCCAAGGGCATCGGCGCGCCGCGCGAGGTAGAGCTCGACAGCCTCGTTGACGAGTGCATGGCGCGCCTGCGCGTGTTCCAGCCGAGCGGGACTCTGCAGCTCGCGGCGACGCTGCAGAGCCTCCCCGAGTGGGCGCCGCGCGAGACGGCAGACGAGCTCGGCTACGTCCTCATCGACGGCATGAGCGAGTTTGCATGGGCCGACCAGCTCGCGCGCGAACGGGCAGGCACGGGTGCTACGGCCAGCGGACCAACCGCCCTCCCTTCGTCGCAGCCGCCCTTGCGCCTCGTCCTCCTCGCGCTCGCCCACCTACGCCGCACGCTCGCCCCGCTCGTCTTCCTCACGCAGTGGGTCTTCCGCCCGCACGCCCTCGTCGCCCGCTCGCAAGAAGGCTACCCGTTCTACGCACACCACTTTGCGCCGCCGCACTGGCCCTCGATCCTCGCCACCCCCGACTCCGCCCCGCTCGGTCCGCGCGATGCGCGCAACCCGCTCGATGCGCCGCCCGCAGCGGCAGCGTGCCCCGTCGCGCTCGCGCTGCACCTCACGCTGCACCCGCCCGCGCTCGCGCCCTTCCGCCGCGGGACGTCGCTTGCGCTTGTGCGCCGCGAGCAGGTGCGGCGCGCGGCGGAGCGGAGGCACGCGCTCAAGCGTGCGCGGGGAATGGAAGGAGCCAAGGAGGGCGGGGTCGGCGGGACGGAGGGGATTCGGTGCGTCGTGAGGAGGCCGGGCGGAGTCGAGGTTGGCAGCTGGGAGATGGAGGTGTGGGAGAGGGAGATCGTCACATAAGGATATGTGAACGGGAGCTCGGCCAGGCGTGGTGCAGCACAGAACGATGGGCAGGTTGAGAGGTGCGATGGCAGGGTGAAGGAGAACGGCGCATCGGCGTCTCGGACCGCAAGATTGGCTTGACGAAACGGACGACGAGTCGTTGACGCCTGCGCTTGGCGTCTATGTCTCGAGGTTGTGTTCTCCGCTCGCGCGCCTGCTCTCCAGCCTCATCCCCTGCGCCAGAGCCAGCTCGCTCGGCACTCCCTCGCCCAGTTTCATAGCTCGTGCGCTGGCCTGCCCAGTTTCGGCCTCTTCTACGGTGCTGAAGCTTTGCACAACGTGCCATTAGCCCTCAACGCCTGTCTCGGCGCGCTCGAAGAAGGCGCGAATTATGGAGGCCTGGCTCGCTCGTTCCTTGACTGCGTTGTTATCTTGCCAGTGCTCTCTATCGTATAATCCAATCCCACTGCTTGCACTACTTTTCTGCTCTGGGGTTGCACACTTCGACCACGATTGTCCGCTTTGATGTGTAGTCGCGCGGCTCCTCTGTCCGCAACATCTCTCGTTCTCTTTGAATCGAGTCCAGTTCAAGATAATTGCAGATTCCGTCCGGCCGTCGCTGCGGGTAACTACTCCTCCGTGCCATCACTGGCATCGCTAGAGCCGCTTGACTCGCTGTCGAGTATCGGCTTGTCCTCGATGAAAAGGTCCGGCTCTTCGGTCCGCGCCCAGCCTTTCCACTCGTAGTACAGCGTGCGGTCACCCATAAGTCTTGCCCAAGAGCTGGTAAGCCAGTGGTCATCCATGCTCGCGACAGAGCAACCGGGAGACTTCGCCTCGTGTTTCTTCTGCGCCTTGTCAAGCGGAGCGGTGCGTCCGAAGCCGGCAAAGACAAGGTTGGGGCCGAAGTTGGCGTGTTGTGGACGACGAAGATATTGCGTGCAGCGTCCGTGTGCGTGCTCGTCACGTTCAGCGCGAAAATGCGCTGGAGTTGCCGGAGAGATGGGCGAATCTGAACAAAGGGAGTGAGCACAGTAGCCCCAGCTCCATGGACAGCCAAGAACGAGCTCACCAAGCGATGCCAGTCGTGTGTGCTCTGCAGCTGCGCCGCATCGCTCTTGCAGCGCTGCTCGACCGGTTCCGCAACTTGCAAGAGGTCCTCGAGGACGAATCCGACGGCTGGCTCGCCCCAAGGCATGCCGAAGGAAAAGCTTCCGTAGCAGTGCGGAATGTCGCGACCTTGAAGTGGGCGGAGCGCACGATAGCTATCGAGAGCGAGATCAGCAGCCGGTCAACTACGGCGCTTCGGGCCAGCAGAAAGCGACACCCACGCTTGATTCTCGGATCCGATACGGTCTTCGAGCGAATACCACCAGTCCCACGGCGCGAGGTCCTCCTTGGGCCGCCACAGAGCGTCCGCGACAATCTTGACAACGACGTGCCGGCACTCCTGCCCGCTGACTCCGGCTGCGGCCCGCCACACCTGGCTGAAGCGGCCATTGCCGTGCACCAGAGGCTCGGTCAGGCGGAAGGTGAGGTCGCGCCAGCCCTCGGCTGACTTGACGGCTTTGAGTAACCCGCCGTGGATGAGGCGCTGCTCGTTCGGCGACCCTGTCGCCTGGCGCTGCAGCTCTTCGGCTGCGCTGCCTGGAGTCGGCCACGCCACAGCATCCGGGTGCAGTGCTCCAGCGAGCGGACTGAGAACGCTGCCTGGATGGAGTGGCGCAGCGGATGCGCGCTGGCCACGTTCGTCGTACTTCGTGCCGTCGGTCGAAATCATAGTGCTGTGCACCTCGACGTAGAGGCACTGGCAGGCGCGCGAGGGTGGCTCGATGAGGCAACAAACAGCTAGCGCGAGGTTCACGGGCTCTCGCTGCGTTCGCGCACGCTCCGTTTGCTGGGGTAGCGTCCGCGGCTCCCGGTCGTCTCTCGTCTCCTGTCTCGGCTGGCAGAGCGTGCAATACAGCGAGCTTCGTCTATGTACAGGTGCAGCTCAAAGTGTCTGTTGCCGGGGCAAAGCGAGTCTGCGGATCTAGGGGGTCTACTGATGCCGATTGAGCCAGTCGAGCATGTCGTTGAGCACAGTCTGGCGGCGCGTGTCGTCTGCTACGTCGCGGCCCTTACGCAGCAGGATGTGCTCGTACTGCGTGTCACGCGCACCGTGTAAGCAAGCCTCGTAGCGGTGAGACAGGACCTCGAGACAGAGCAAGGCGGATCGCACGCACCCCTTCGTACAGCTTGATCTCCTTGTCGGTGCTCTCGGCCTCGCGGTACAGCTTCTCCGACCCGTGGTACGACGTGACGCGGTCTCCCGTCCCGTGGCACAGCAAGAACGGCACGCGGAGGTGGCTCAGCTTGTCGTTGATGCTGGTCAGGCCCGCGAGGATGGCGAGGCCCGTCGCGATGCGCAGCTTGCCGTGGTACGTCTGCGGGTCGCGGTTGAACACCTCTTCGACGTCGGGGTCCTCGCTGTTCTTGCCCTTGTTGGCCGCCGCGAGCGGGAACGGGCCCGCGACCGAGGCGATGAGGCGCGCAAAGAGCTCGACGGCGTACGACGGGCGAGAATCGGGCGAAATGGCGAGCATGGGGCACAGGATGATGCCGCCGGAGATGGTCGGGCGGAACGACTCGTTCTTGGCCGCAGGGAGGGAAGTGTCGACTGGGGCGCCGTACTTACTGCGCGTGCAAGGAGACGAAGCCCATGAGTTTGGCGGTGCGGAGCAGAGAAACAGAGCTGAACGTACAGGCAGGTCAGGGTCGCCGTGAAGCCGCCGAGTGACTGCCCAGCGACGTAGATCTTGCGAGTCTGGGTGTACGACCCGCCGGCTTCTTGGACGAGCCTCGAGTCCTCGAGCGCGACGTCCTTGATGACCTCGTACACGGCGTCGGCTGTGATGTGCGAGCGTCAGTGCCGTCGACTTCTCAATGTGGGCAACGTGAGACTCACCGAGAGCTTCCATTGAGGGGTTGTGCACGTGAATGCCAGTGGAGCGACCGTGAGAAGGCAGGTCAGGCACGATAACGCGGTACTGACAATCGTTCTGGTCAGTCTGCCGCTCTACACGAGTCAGGCTAGAGTGAACGCACGCCTGCATCGAGGAACTTGTCGGCATGCATCGCAAACTTGCCGCCATAGTCGTTCACGCCGTGAAGAAAGACGAGGTCCGCCTCTGCTAGCACGAAAGCGGACCAGTAAGACCACGTTCCGCGCGGAAAGAGGTCGAGCGAGCGCACCTCGCTTGGGTGAACCCTTGGTTGGCTCCCAGACCTGGTACGCGACCCACTCGCGCTTCTTGTCGCCGTCGAGGTAGACCCTCCCATCGCGGTGGTCGTGCGCAGCACGAACACGGGCCTCGTCCGGTGCGCGGACGAGGGCGGCTCTGCCCCATGTCGGGTCGGCGTTAGGCGGCTGGTGCAGGAGCTCGGCAAGGCGCGAGTGCGTGTCGGACGGGGCGGGAATCGAGTAGTAGGCAGCGTGCTCGGGTGGGGGAGTCCACGGCATGGTGCAGGGCAGCGAGTGCGAAGCAAGCGGAAGCGGAAGTGGGGAGAGCGAGCGGGGGCAGAGCGGTAGCTAGAGTCGCGGCGCAGGGTGTAGATGGTCGCTGTAGCTGCCAGATTCCTTGAGGGCTCTACCAGGGCGCACAGATGCCAGCGAGCGGTGCAGCTGAGAGTCGCCACAAGTCTCATCAGCGCGAACGCGGTGCCGGCAACTCAGGCGCTTCTCTCTCGCCCAACTGCCTTCTTCCGCCCGGACGAATGGGCAGCAAGAATGAGCCCGCCGTGTTCGGCTCGGTCGCGCTCGACCAGGCCGTCGCAGGCGTCGGCGCAGGCATCGTCTCGACCTGCGCTATGCAGCCCCTCGACCTCCTCAAGGTCCAGCTCCAGGTCTCGACCGCCAAAAAGACCCGCGGCACCCTCGCCCACATGTACGCCAGCTTGGGCGACATCGTTCGCCAGGGCGGCGCTCGAGCCCTCTACCGCGGCTTGACTCCCAACCTCGTCGGAAACGCCAGCAGCTGGGGCTTCTACTTCCTCTGGTCCGTCCTGCTTGCATTCGAGTCGACGACAGTGCTGACACATGCCGCCTCGAACAGGTACACCATGCTCAAGGCGAGGATGGACGGTGGCAAGGGCCACAAGCTCAACGCAGGACAACATCTCCTCGCGTCTGCAACCTCTGGTGCGCACACGCTAAACGCCCACAAGCTGTGTCCCTTGCTCACGGACTGATGCGCGTGCAGGGGTCATCACCGCCGTCATCACCAATCCGCTGTGGGTCGTCAAGACGCGCATGTTCACCACGACTGCATCGCAGTCACAAGCCTACCGAGGCGTCTTGCGTGCGTTTTCATAGACGAGCAGAGTCGCGCAATGATTTCGCTGACATTCGTGCCCCGTCGCAGATGGTCTCTACACCCTCGCACGACAAGAAGGCATTCGCGGCATGTCCAAGGGTCTGACGCTCGCCATCATCGGCGTCTCGAACGGCGCCATCCAGTTCATGACGTACGAGGAGATGAAGAAGCGCCGAGTCGAGCTGCGGAGAGCGCGATTAGGGTCGGGGGCAAGCGAGGAGGAGATCAAGACGTTGGTGCGTTTGACTCGTGCGAGGCTCGTGGTTGTATCTGCCGTCATTCCTCCACTGACAGTTTCCTCGCCTCCACGCTTCCGCCGTCGTGAACGCAGAGCAACACGGAGTACATCCTGATGTCGGGTTCGGCGAAACTTGTCGCCATCGCCATCACTTACCCTTACCAGGTCATCCGCTCCCGGATACAGGTGCGTCCCGCTCTCCTCCCCGCCGCTTCGCACAGCCTCTGACGCCTCTGTCTCACCGCAGTACCAACCCAACCTCTCGCCCCTCGCGCCGTCACCTACCGCCACCAACTCCGCCCCGGCCCCGGCGCAACCCGTCATCGCGCCGTACCGCTCCATCCCCGACGTGATCCGGCGCACGTACGCGCACGAGGGGCTCGCCGGGTTCTACAAGGGGATCGCGACCAACGCCGTGCGGATCCTCCCCGGGACGTGCGTCACGTTTGTCGTGTACGAGCAGCTGAGCAGGGCGTTTGCGCGTGGGGCGAGCGCACGCAGCGCGGGTGCTGCGGGGGGCGAGCGGGGGAGAGGGACGAGGGACGGGAGGGACGAGGGGTAGGTGGAACCCCGTCCGTGCGACGCGATAGAGCCCTGTAGCATAGACGCATTGCTCCCGGATCGCGGCGGCAGAGAGAGAGAGGGGGAGGAGAGTGGTCTGTGGGAAGCTTGCGACCGTCTGCACTCGGAAGACGCGTACTTGACGCTTTTGCACAAGAAAGGCGGCCGTCTGCCCTCGCTCGGGCTCTACAAGTATCTGATACAACAAGCGACCTCGTCCCGTCTCCGCCTTCCCGCGCCCGCCCAGTCGGCGCAACTCTACGCCTTGGGGAGCACGAAGAGCTCGGGCTTCATGCCGAGCTTGCACAGGCGCGCGAGGAGGCCGCCGAGCTGCACGACGGTCGAGACGCCCTCGAGGATGCGCATGTGGGCAAAGCCGATCTCCTGCGTGCACGGGAACGTGTAGGAGAGGCGTGAGCTCTTCTACTGCATGCTGTAAGCATGCATCGCGGCGGGGCCAGCCGGATATGCACGCCTAGAGCGAGACATGAGAGAGAGAGCGCGGGCGAACGCACGCGGATAAACTCGAGCTTGAGAAACTCGTGCAGGCCGTCCATGTTCTTGACGACGCGGAACAAGGTCGTGACAATGTCTACGGCCGAGTAGCCCGCGGTCCACAGCTCGTCGAGCTTGTCCATCGCGCCGTCGATGCGCCCCTTTGTGCAGTCGGTGATGAGCGCCTTGACTTTGACCGGGTGCGGCTGGTCGCACACTTTGAAGACCTCGTCGGCGCCGACGAAATTAAAGCCCGAAAAGGTCGACTGGAGGTTGTTGACCGCTTGGCGCATGTCGCCCTCGGACGTAAAGACGAGCGCCGTCAGGCCCGCCTCGTTGTACGGCACCTGCGGCGCGGCGGCGAGTGCGTCAGCGCGAAGTCCCAAGACTCGAAGCGACCTGGTGAGGTTGCGCACCTTCTCGATCTCGCAGATTTCCATGAGGCGCTGGAGGAGCTCCTTGTCCGAGAGGCGGGCGTAGCGGAGGATGGCGCAGCGGCTCTGGATCGGCTCGATAATCTTGTTGCTCTGGTTGCACGCGAGCGCGAAGCGCGTCGTGTTCGAGTAGAGCTCCATCGTGCGCCGGAGCGCCTGCTGCGCGCCCGTCGTCATCGAGTCGGCCTCGTCGAGGATGATGAGCTTGTGTCGCCCGAGCGGGAGCGTCACTTTTTTCTGCGCAAACGCCTTGATGCGGTTGCGCACGACGTCGATGCCGCTGGTGTCGTCGCGAGGGAAGGGTCAGTAGGGCGTGACGCCGGGACGGGAAGAGTGCGCGGGAACGAACCGCTCGTCGGAGGCGTTGAGCTCGAGGACGCCCTCTTTGTAGTTGTCGCCGAGGAGTGCCCGGGCCAGTGCGAGGATGCTGGTCGTCTTGCCGATACCAGGAGAGCCCTGTGCGATCGACACTACAAGATCAGCCGAGAGCACCACACGGCGAGGTCTGTTGAGCCCGAGACTGAGTTCATCGAACGCACCGAGATGATGATGTGGGGGCAGTTGCCATCGCGAGCAATGACCTTGAGGCGCTCGATGGTCTCAGTGTTGCCGACGATGTCGTCGAGCGTGTGCGGGCGGTGCTGCAGGCGGAGTGGGGCAAGGCCGTGAGTGTCGCTTCAACGCGCGCACGGGGACAGCACGGGGGCGGGGTTACCTTTTCGACCCTGTGTGCGCGCAGTGTGGCGGTCAGCTGGCTCGCACGGGGGCGTGGGCGCGGCGGGAGCAAGGGCGCGGAGCGACGTGAGGGACGGACCAGGGGAGCTCGAACGCGACGGGGTGGTCGTCGTCGCGGGCCTTGCCCTTTGCAGCTGCGCTCGTCGAGGCAAAGAGCGACATGGACATGGCTGCACGCGACAGGCGGCGACGAGGGGACGAGAGCGACGGCGAAGAGCGCGAGGACGACGGGGACGAGGTTGGCCGCACGCGCGCGTCCCGAGTCGGCGAGGCGAGCGCACACTTGGCAAGTAGCAGCTCGGCGCAGTAACACCCGCCGCCGCCTCCCTCGCTTGCCATCCCCCGGCCCCATCCACCTCCTCCTCGTCGCAGCCCCCGCCGCTCCCACCATTCTCGCGCTCGACCTGGGCGCGTGGGACTCGGTCTTGTGGCTCGCCCACACCTTCACCTCGGCCATCGTCCTCTGGCGCACCTTCTCCCGCCGCCCGCTCCCCCCGCTCCCGCTTCCCTCCGCTTCCATGCCTTCCTCGCCGCCTCCTCCCGCGCAGCCCGCACCCACCGGGCCCGATGGCGAGCCCCTCGCGCCAAAGATGAGCTCGACCTACAACGAGGACGTCGTCCAGATCTCGCACACGGACGGCTCCCTCTCGCAGGCCGTCGTGACTGTCCGTCTCTTTCTCTCGTCTCCCTTTTCTGCTGCAGCGGGTGTGCGTGCCATGTGCTGACCTTCGACAACTATCGCAGCGCTGCTGGGCCGACGAGCAAGCGCCTGAAGCCGTCGCAGAGGCAGAGCGTCTCGGGATCCCTTTCGTCCCCGTGCGTCTCCTTCGCCTGGCCCTCCCAGCTGCGCAGCGGAACCTGCTAGGTGGCAGGGTTGTTTCTCAGGCGTGTAGCGCTGAC
This sequence comes from Rhodotorula paludigena, assembly GCF_050403205.1. NCBI lineage: Eukaryota > Fungi > Basidiomycota > Microbotryomycetes > Sporidiobolales > Sporidiobolaceae > Rhodotorula > Rhodotorula paludigena. Next base: position 169,410 of record NW_027481457.1, on the reverse strand, counting down.
GCGTGCCGCTCTCCCCCGCAGCTCACGCCCGGCTACCTCGAGGTGCTGCATCCGGATGGCACCCGCACGCAGGTCCTCGAGGCCTCGGTTGAGGTCGTCGACAAGGGCTTCCTCCGCAGCGACATTGTTCGCAAGCGGCGACCAGCCGGCACCAACCCGTCGGCCAAGTCGCAGGTCGGGCAGATCGTCGGCCTCGAGACGCAGGTCCAGCTCGAGCGCGTCCTCACGGGCGAGAAGCTCGACGGGTGGCACAACGCCGACGACCTCGTCGCCGCCGCGCGCCTCAACCGCGGCGACCACGTCGTCGAGCCCGACAGCGGCTGGGTCGGCATCGTCGAAGAGGTGTTCGAGATGGCCATGATCGAGGCAGGCAACGCGGGCCTCGTGCGCCGCGTGTGCGACACGGGCACGACGCTCAGCGTCGGCAACGCGACCGAGGCCATCAAGCAGATGCTGCAGGAGCGCGGCGAGAGCCTCCTCGCGTCGTTCCTCGGCGCGAGCGACCTCAAGCAGATCCTCGACGTCAAGCAGTGCATGATTGCCGTCAACTGGCTCTGCCGCAACCAGCAGGCGACGACCCACGACTGGCAGCGCCCGCGGCGCTACTGGACCGAGATCGACAAGCTCGTCCTCGTCCGCGCGACCGCCGACCACCTCCACACGATCCACGACAAGGTCGTCTTCCGCGACCCGGCCGCGCACCCGGCCCCGGCCTCGCGCTGGTCCGACGCCTACCCCGAGGGGCACCGCGTCCTCGCCATCACGGCGTGCCGCACGACCGCGACCGTCCTGTGGCAGGACGGGACGCGCACGACGGCGCCGACGCCCGAGTTTGAGCAGGCGCCGAGCGTCGACGACGAGACGGACGTCTTTCCCGGCGACCTCGGCGTCTTTTCGGGCGTGAGCCCCGCGCGCATCGGCGTCGTGCAGGCCATGGACGCGCGCAAGCGCACGATCCGCATGCGGTACCTCTCGGACCGCGCGACGCCGCTCGACCCGCCCGAGGACGACGAGGTCGTGTCGGGCCTCGAGTTTGACCCGCACGGCCCGCCGCCCGACGCGTACGGCGTCCGGCGCGGCGACTTTGTGCTCGTCGTCGGCGAGGGACAGGACAACGGCGCCAAGGTCCCGACGGTGCCGAGCTTGGGCGAGAGCGAGATCCATGCTGGACTCATGCCCGGAGGCGAAGACTTGCGAATGGAGGTGCGTGCCTTTCTCTGCCCTATGCCCTTCGCCTGCCTCGGGGCTTGCGCGGGACTGATGCAGGGCAAATCTACCCGCACAGCTCTCGGCACTCGGCCTCTCCTACTGCCAGACTCTCAGCGACGCTTTTGTCCCGCCCAAGCCCCAAGCGTCGCCCGAGGCGCTCGCGCCCATCACCTGGTACGGCGAGGTGTGGGACCTGCAGCTCGACGGCTCGGCCCTCATCCGCTTCCCCTCGGGCGAGACGCAGTCGTTCCCCGTCTCGCGCCTCGTACATCTCGACGACGGGATGGACCCGGACGCGGCCGCGGGCGAGCTCCCGCCGCTCGGCGACGAGGACGAGGCCATGCTGAGCGACGAGGCGTCGGACGCGAGCTGGCTCACCGAGGACGAGGACGCCGACATGAGCGATGCGGGCAGCGCGGCCGCCGCGGGCGAGGCGGTCGACATTCTCCTCGACGGCGAAGAGGCCGAGGACGACTCGGAGGACGAGGACTACCGCACGGAGGACGAGGGCGCGGGGACGGGCGCCGGCGCGGCACCGCGGCGGAGCAAGCGGCGACGGGAGAAGCGCGACGACGAGGACATGCGCGGGTGGGCAGACGAGGACGACGAGGAAGAAGCGGGCAAGGCGGCGGCGGAGGAGGCGGCACCGGCAGCGGCACCGGCGGCTGTTGCGCCGACGAGCGACGCAGAGGTCGAAGCGGACCTCCTCCCTTCCCGCACGGAAGTCGCTGAGGCATCCGCTTCGGCAGCACCCGCCGCTGCAAACGGGACGACGGCGACGGCCGTCTCGATGCCGGGCGAGATCGAGGACTTTGCCGACTGGAGCCGGTTCGAGGTGCTTGAGGAGGCGCCGTTCGACCACCACTACATCGGCGAGCCGGTGCAGGTCCCGACCAAAGCGTTCATGAGCCGCATGCGCAAGGAGCACCAGGTTCTTGCGAGCTCCCTGCCACGTGAGTCGCCATTTGCAGGGCCCTCCACACGAGACTGCTCGGCCTTCCCTGATTGCTGATTGTTGGACGCCTTACAGCCAATATCCTCGTGCGCGCGTACGAGAACCGCCTCGACCTCCTGCGCTGCCTCATCATCGGCCCGCTCGACACGCCGTTCCAGAACGCGCCTTTCCTCTTTGACGTCTTCCTCTCGCCGGCCAAGTTCCCACAGGAGCCGCCACAGGTCTTCTTCCACTCGTGGGCGAGCGGGACGCGCGTCAGTCCGAACCTGTACGTTGAGGGCAAGGTCTGCCTGAGCTTGCTCGGGACGTGGAGCGGCGACAAGGACGAGGTGCGTTGTTCCTCCGCCCAACAGAGCCGCAGTAGCTGACATCCGTGCGCCGTAGAACTGGAGTGCGGCAAAGAGCTCGATTCTCCAGGTCTTCATCTCCATCCAGGGACTGATCATGGTCGAGGAGCCTTACTTCACCGAGGTATGTGTCGCTCTCTTCACGCCACTTTATGCCTTGTTGCTAACATCGCGTTCCCGACAGCCCGGCTTTGAGAAGCAGATCGGGACGCCCGAGGCGACCGCCGCGTCTGAGCTGTACAACGAGCGAACGCTCGTCCTTACCCGCGCATTCGTCAAGCGCGCGTGCGAGTACCCGCCCTCGTCCTTCACCCGCGAGATCGCCGCGTATTTCTTCACCGGCCTGCCCGGGAGCGAGAACGGCGGTGCGCTCGGCGCCATCATCGACCAGAGCAAGAAGCTCCTCGACGAGAGCGAGCGGTGGCACGCGCAGCAGGACGACAGCACGGCCGCCGAGGACGTCAAGCCGCCCAAGAGCAGCGTCGTACCGAGTCAGCGCGTGCTCACCGAAGGCGCCGGGCTCAGCTTGCGCCGCACCGTCAAGGCGCTCGAGGAGCTGATGAAGCGCGGGCCGAAGCTCGATGCGGCGGCACCGGCGGATGCGTGAGAGGTGGGGTTTGACGATAGAGTGGTCGTGCTGGGTCTGTCTGTGGGTTGTACGAGTAGTACTATGCACACCTCGCTCGCTGCATCATCGTTTCATACTTCGTTCGTCCGGATCCGCGAGTTGAGATCGCTTTTGACGTACTCGCACTGGCCTTGATGGCTTGTGTATACGCCGTTGGAGACGCTCTCAGCGCCTAGTGTGCACACGAGGGCGAAGTCAGCGTGCCGGGTTGCCGTGGTGGCAATTGTCCGGTTGTCCGCGCGACTTCACGGCTTCGCCTGGCTTTTCTCGTCTTCTCCGCACTGAGCGCTTGCTGATAGCAAGACGCGTGCACTGAGCTCTATGGCGCTTCGCACTGCCTCTGCACGAGCCGCACGGTCCTGCCTGGCCCGGTCCCTCTCGCGCCCCACCTTGCTCGCTTCGGGCTCGTCTGCCGTCCGCATGGCCGCGCCGTACAGCGCGAGTGCACTTCGCGCGGGGGCAGCACCGTCTCAGCCGCTCTTCCGCCTCGACCCGCCGTCTGCAGAGGAGGAGGCCGCCGACTTCCAGGCGCAGGTCGACTCGGTCCAGGAGTGGTTCTCGTCGCCGCGCTTTGCCCGCACCAAGCGCCCGTACAGCGCCGAGCTCGTCGCGACCAAGCGCGGGACTCAGCCCGTCTCGCCTCTGCACCCTTCGAACCTCTCGGCGAAGAAGCTGTGGGCGCTCCTTGAGCGTGCAGGCGAGCGCGGCGTCCCGCTGCACACCATGGGCGCCATTGATCCGGTCCAGATGACGCAGCAGGCGCCTCATCTCGACGTGCTGTACGTCTCGGGCTGGGCGGCCAGCAGCGTCCTGACGACGGGCTTCAACGAGGTTGGGCCTGACCTCGCCGACTACCCGTATACGACCGTCCCGAACCAGGTCCAGCGCCTTCGCAAGGCGCAGGAGCTCCACGACCGCAAGATGTGGGACGAGCGGCACACCGGAAACAAGGAGAAGCAGCCGTGGATCGACTACCTGCGGCCCATTGTTGCAGACGGTGACACCGGGTCCGTCCTTCCGCTCTGCACAGTCGCACACGCTCGCTGACCTCATCCTGCGACAGTCACGGTGGTCTCTCGTCGGTAATGAAGCTCGCTAAGGCATTCGGTGAGGCGGGCGTCTCTGCTGTGCATTTCGAGGACCAGCTGCACGGCGGCAAGAAGTGCGGCCACCAGGCGGGCAAGGTTCTCGTGCCCATCTCGGAGCACGTTTCGCGCCTCATTGCCGCGCGGCTCCAGTGGGACATCATGGGCCTGGAGACGCTCCTCATCGCGCGCACCGACGCCGAGAGCGGCAAGCTCCTCTCGAGCACGGCGGACGCACGCGATCACGAGTTCGTGCTTGGCGTTGAGACGCATGAGGGGCCGAAGCGCGCGCTCGCGGACGAGATCATGCATGCGAGTCTCGAGGGGAAGAGCGGCGAGGAGATTGACCAGCTCGAGGCAAAGTGGATGGGCAGTGTCGAGCTTGTCACATTTGACCAAGGTGCGCTGCTTTTTGCGAGCTCTGCTTCCGTTTTCTGGCTGACCGTCGTGTACACAGCCGTCGAGCGACACCTGAAGCGCGCCTTCTCTGCCTCCGATGCTTCGTCCAAGTTCGAGCAGTACAAGGAGCGCGTGACGGGCGCCTCGCTCTCGAACCGCGAGGCGCGTGCGGTCGCGAAGGAGATTGCCGGCGAGGAGGTGCAGTGGGACTGGGATCTGCCGCGGACGAAGGAGGGATACTACCACTACCGTGGTGGCATGGCGGTGCGTCTCGCACAGTTCAGCTCGCGCTTTTATGGAGATTCCTGTACGAATCGCTGACACACGCTTACGACGACCCCAGGCTGCCATGAAGCGCACGCTCGCCTTCTCCGACTACGCCGACCTCCTCTGGCTCGAGACGAAGGCGCCCGACCTGCAGCAGGCGCAGTCCTTCGCTGGCACGATCCGCGAGCAGTACCCGGGCAAGTACGTCAGCGCCCCTCTTGATTGCTCACGGCAGATCGCACTACCTCCGCAGGCTGACTTCCTCGCGCTGTCGCAGGTGGCTTGTCTACAACCTGTCGCCGTCGTTCAACTGGGGCGCGCACGGCTATTCGAAGGAGCAGCTCAAGTCGTTCGTCTGGGACCTCGGCAAGGCCGGCTTCCTGATCCAGCTCATCTCGCTCGCTGGGCTCCACTCGACCGCTGTCACGACCGGTACGCGGCTCCGCTTCCCTGCCAGTCTCCGGCCCTCGATGTGCCGGTTGACGGGCTCTCAAGTTTGAATTCGTGTGCTGACTATCTTGTGCCCACGGGATGCAGCCGAACTCGCCAAGCGCTTCAAGACGGAGGGCATGCTCGCCTACGTCGAGCTCATCCAGGAGAAGGAGAAGGCGATTGGCTGCGACGTCTTTACGCACCAGAAGTGGTCTGGCGCGAGCTACAGCGACCGCGTGCTGAATGGTGCGCCCCCTCGACCAATGTCTCGCGTGATGCGCTGCCGCTGACCGTTCTTTCCAATGCGCCGTGCAGCGGTGGCCGCAGGCTCGTCGGCGACCCAAGCGGGCGGCAAGGACTCGACCGAGCACACGTTCTGAGCGGTAGAAGGGATGCCTGTAGATTTGTACCGAAACTCGCAATGGCGACCAAGCAGTGCACAACGTTGACATTGACAGATCGTATCGCAAGCCTGAATCGATGCGACGTTATATAGACAGATGCTACAGAAGGAAGGAAATAAGTCCTACACAAGTCGTGGATCAGCAATCAAGGGAGAAGAACCGGGCGAGGAACCGAAGGGAGAGGCGAGGAGGGTGGGTGCGGGATGCGACTCGCCTAGAGGAGGAACGAGAGAGGCGATTCGAGGTACGACTTGAACGCCTTGAGCCACCTTGCACCAACAGCGCCGTCGACGACGCGGTGGTCGCACGAAAGGGTCGCCTTCATGACGCTGACCTCCTTGAAGCCCTTGTCCGACTCGGCGTCTAGCGAGCTTCTTCTCGCTCGCGCCGATGGCCAGAATGCAGGACTTGGGTGGGTTAATGATGGCCGTGAACGAGTTGTGCCGAGGTGCTGAGAAGTTGCCGTCGACGACGCAGTCTCAGTGTCCAAGACGGGAAGCGGGGAGAGGAGTGCTTCTCCGTGGGTAGCTCTTGCCGTTGCTCTATATATTGTCAAGGCTCTGAGATCCGGGCGCGGTACTCAACTTGCTTGTTGTCCTCGCCCGGAATCTCGGTGCGCTCGCGAAGAGGGAAGCGCCTCGGTTCGCTTGCGAACGGAAACGACGGCGGGCCGCTTCTGAGAGCAACATCGCGCGTCAAGCTCGAGAAGAGCGTCAGAGGCATTGATTCGTTGGAGAAGCCGGCTCCTGAGTCGCACAGATCCGAGGGCGAGGGGACAGAGGTCGTCGAGGTGTTCCCTCGGTCTTCATCGCGCCTGTAGTACTCGTGTAGGACCTCTCGCACTTACTGGGATCGTTTTGCTCCCTCTGGCCAAGCCGTGCTTGCTCTGATTTAGAAAGGCAGGAGAAATCGCTCGTATGGCGTCCTCGACCGACGAGGCGAAGTGCGCTGCGAATTTTGGTCGCGGGTCACTCCCGGGCTCAGCATCCCAAGGGACAGACGACTGTTGCCATTGCAGAGGCAACAGGGTAGAAGAACAGCTCGGATCCGCACCGAGACGCAAATCGTTTGGGCAAAGGGACCCTGTGCAACCCCAGCCAGCTGTGGCCAAGCTATGCGCTCAGGAAAAGCTAGAGGTGTCGACTCAACAAGATGAAACGACTGTCCTAGCAGACATGAATCCGGTTTGCCAATTTCCTACAGCACGAAACGGCTCGGGCGGACGCAGAAGTGGTTTTTGGCGGTGCAGGCGAGCAACGACGCCTGAACCCCAAGCTGGTGTGTCGATGCTGCCGCCAACGACCTCGAGATTGTGTCTCAACCAGCACGCAACGCCATCATGCTATATTGCCGCTCGTCGCGCGGAGAGGAAGTCGAGACGCGCGCTGAACAGAAAGGATGAAGGCAGGGCAGGGCACTGCAGGGCGGGAAAAGCACGACCCGCATCTCAATGGCAGAGATTTGCTTGCTCGCGCACAAACATGCTCATGATAGAGGTGAGCCGGGCTTGCCGCACGGGTAAAGGCAGATATGAGAACGTCTAGGGGAGCTGGGATTGCGTGCCTTCCTTTTGTGAGCCCACGAGAGGAGGAAAAGGGAGGAAAGAAAGAGGGGAACAAGTCCTACACAAAAATCAAGGAGAAGAACCGGGGCGAGGAACCGAAGGGAGAGGCGAGGAGGGTGGGCGCGGCGCGCGACCCGCCTAGAGGAGGAACGAGAGCGGCGACTCGAGGTACGACTTGAACGCCTTGAGCCACCTTGCACCAACAGCGCCGTCGACGACGCGGTGGTCGCACGAAAGGGTCGCCTTCATGACGTTAACCTCCTTGAAGCCCTTGTCCGACTCGGCGTCGAGCACGAGCTTCTTCTCGCTCGCGCCGATGGCCAGAATGCACGACTGGGGCGGGTTGATAATGGCCGTGAACGAGTCGATGCCCATCATGCCGAGGTTCGAGATGGTGAACGACCCGCCCTGGTACTCTTCGGGCTTGAGCTTGCCGTCGCGCGCCTTTGCCGCGAGCGCCTTGGCCTGGCTCGAGATGGTCGCGAGGCCCTTGCGGCCCGCGTCGGCGACGATGGGCGTGATGAGGCCGTTCGGGGTCGCGACGGCGACGCAGATGTCCTGCGTCTCGTACTGCCGGATAAAGTCGCCGTGCCAGCCCGAGTTGGCCTCGGGCACGTCCTGGAGCGCGAGCGCCGACGCCTTGACGATAAAGTCGTTGACCGAGAGCTTGACGCCGCCCTTGACGCCGTCCTTGGGCTGGCCCGCGGCGTCGGCCGCCTTGGCGGCCGTGTTGAACGCCTCGCGCAGCTTGTTGACGCGGTCCATGTTGACTTCGACGGTGAGGTAGTAGTGGGGCGTGCCCGACTTGGAGTCGGTCAGGCGCGACGCGATCGTGCGGCGCATGTTGGACACGGGCGTGTCGGTGTAGGCGGCGCCCGCACCGGCGGCGGGCGACGCCTTGGCGGACGCGGCCGGCGCGGCACCGCTCGCTGCAGGCGACGACGCCTTGAACTTCTCGACGTCCTCCTTGAGGATGCGGCCCTCGGGGCCGGTGCCCTTGACCTTGGCAAGCGGGATGCCCTGCTCGAGCGCGAGGCGCTTGGCGACCGGGGTGGCGAGGATGACGGGGCGGTCGGACGAGAGCTCGAGCGACTGCTGGTTCTTCTTCTTGTCGTCCTTTGCGGGCGCGGGCTTGTCGTCCTTCTTCGGCTCGTCGGCCTTCTTCGCCTCGGGCTTGTCCTGCTTGGTCTCCTCCTTGGGCTCGGCAACGTCGGCGCCCGACTCGGCCTCCTTGAGGATGTTCTGGATCTGCTCCTCGGAGAAGTCGTCGCCCTCCTCGCCAATGACGGCGACCGCCGAGCCCACCTGGACCGCCTTGGACCCGTCGCCGACCTGGGTTCGAGCGAGGGTCAGCCTTTCGAGATCGCGGCCGGAGTCGGGTGGCACGCACGATGATCTTGCCGAGCACACCCTCGTCCTGCGCCTCGACGTCCATCGTGGCCTTGTCCGTCTCCTGCACGGGTCAAGCGAGAGTCGGGTGAGCTGATGCCGACGAGAGCTGGCGAGCGAGAGCTGTGGGCGCACGATCTCAAGGAGGACGTCACCAGGCGCGAAGGACTCGCCCTCCTTCTTCTTCCACTGAGCAATGCCGCCCTCGGTCATGGTGGGCGACCTGCGACGAGGAGGAGCAAGGGTCAGCGGGCGGCGTCGGGAGATCCGAGCAGATCCCGCGCGTGCAGAGCGAGGCAGGGGACGCACATGGCGGGGAAGAGGAACTTCTGGAGGGCATAGGGGGCGGGCGAGGCGTGGAAGTCTGCGCGAACAGGGAGCAAGCGGGTTGAGGCCACAGTTTCGCTCGCTCATTCGCTCGAGTGCGGGAAAAGAGGGCAAGGCGAGAGGGACTCACGGCGGATGGCGGTGGTGCGGGCAAAGGCGCGCGCGCGCTGGGCGACGAGGTTGCGGACCATTGCGGCTTTGGGGAGCGCGGCGAGAGGGAGAGAGGGAGAGGCGCGAGGGGAGAGAGGGGAGCAGAGGCCGCTGGAGGGGCACGGCGGGGTCAGTCTAACCCTGCAAGTACTCGCACGCTTGCGCTGGACTCACCCGCAGAGCTGGGGACAGACGCCGAGGGCGGTGCGAGTGCGCTGGGCCAACTCCGCCTCGAGCGGTTCCCTCGCGTGTGCCCCCTCTTCCCGCCCCCATTCTCTCGCTCAGACCGCAGCCACGGGCACAGTGCACCTTGGACACACTCGATCAATGCATCGCGCCGTTGATCCGCACATCCGCACACTCTACAAGCACCCTGTGCTCGTGGTCAATGCGATACCCTCTATCGCTTCAACCACCACCGATCTCGCTCCCGCATCTCTCGCGAGGACTCTGGCGAGCGTGGGCAGCTCGAGACCGAGATAAATCCGCATCGAGCCGCGCAATCAAGGGCAATCGCGCTGGAATGGCACCCAGAAACCCCTTCCAACCTACCGCTTGCGCTGAGCCTTCCACTTCTGCAGGTCGCGAGAGAGGAGGGGAGCAGCGTCAGTAGGAGCACAAGATTGCTGACTAGGCGCCAGAAAATGACGCAGAGAGCGGGCGCAAGAGGAAGCAAGAGACAGAGAGAGAGAAGAGAACGAGACGCACCCACACCCTCGCGCCGGTCGTGACGCCCTCGTCCGCCATCGGCAGCGCGCCCTCCCTCTCCTCCGCCTCCCTCCTCGCCTTTCCCTTGCCCGCGCCCTTCTCCCCCGCCGCCCACCACTCGTTCTCGCCCGCCTTGCGGTCCCCCTCGTGCCTGACGACCTGGCTCTTGGCCCCACGGCCCATCAGCGCCCGCTGCAGCTCGAGCTCGCGCGCCGCCCGCCGCAGCTGCACCAGCCGCTCGCGCCGCGCCGCCAGCTCGCGCTCGAGCGACGCGCGGTGCGCCGCCGCGGACGAAGCGACGTCGGCCGAGACGGACGAGAGCTCGGCCGCGGATGAGAGCGCGTCTTGCTGCGCCGCGCGAGACTTGCCCTTACGCGTGCGCGGGACGTGCGCCGCGGCGGCAGATGTGGTCGAGCCGGAAGAGGCAGACGAGGTCGAGGCGACGGGGGCATCCGAGGGGAGGGCGGTAGGAGTCGACCGCTTGCGCAGCAGCGAGGAGGTGCTGCCAGAGCGGACTGGAGCCAACGAGGTCAGTCAAGTCCCTACGCGGAGAGAGGCAACACGGACGCACCCGCGTCGATGTTGTCGGTAAAGACAATGTGATTCCGCTTGGACGAAGTCGACGCTTCGGTCTCGTCGTCCGAGTACATGTCCCAGTCGTCGTAGTCCTCGTCACCGTCCCCTACCGCGGCGGCCTTCTTGCCCTTGGCAGCGGCGGGAAGAGCCAGGTCGACCAGCGACGCGAGCTGCTCTTCCAGCCTGTCGACGCGCTGCGGAGACGAGGGCACGCGTCAGGATACCGCATGCACAGGTCGCGACTGAGGAGAGACGACGCACGCCCTGCTCCATCTTTGCGTGCATGCGGATGTAGGTCGAGTCCTGCGTCTTGAGCACCTTGACGAGGTCGGTCGGGAGCGGCTCGTTGCCGCGCGACTGGATGTGGACGCCATTCTGCACGTGCCCGTCATTCCGGAGTCAGTCACGAGGCGCAGACGCCCGAGGCAGACAAGGGGGCGGCTGGCGCGGTGCGGACCTTTGTCTTTGAGCGGATCATGCCAAAGTAGAACTCGTCCTTGTTGCGCATCGACGCCTTCTCGCGGAGTTTCTGGATGCGGTCCTCCTTCGAGTGGAAGTCGCGCGCTCGCTTGACATAGTCGGCATGCTTCTCGAGGAGGCCGAGCTTCTGGCGGTGCAGGGGCTGCGAGCGCTCCCTGCGGGTGGACGAGAGGTCAGCGGCGCGCTTAGCCGTGCGAGCGAGTGGGTGGACGCACCTGTGCTGCCGCTTCTGCAGGTCGAGCTTTCCAGCAACCATCTTGGGCTGAGCAGAGCGCGAGAGAGGGCGAAAGGAGCGAGGAGCGGAGGTCGAGGCGCGAGAGGTGAGGACGGCACGGGGGAGCCGCGTTCGAGTTCGCGCGAGTAGCTGGTGGCCGTGCGAGTGCGGTGCGCGTGTCTGTGCGGCTGCCTGAGCGAGTGCGCGGGTGCGAGAGCGGCAGAGAGCCCGGCACGAGCTCGACTTAGCCGTGGCGCGCGGCGAGAGGCGGTGGGGCGGTGCTCTGCTCCACCTCGCCTCGCCCTCGCTGTAGAGCAACGATGGTGCGTGGGGCAGCTTGGTGCAGCTATCCAGAGCACCCTCCTGACCCTCGCACGCCCGCAGCTCGTCCGCATCCGCTCGCGAGACGGCAACTTCCGCTTCGACGTCCAGCCCTCGGACGACTTTGCCGTCCTGGTCGAAAATGTGAGCTCGAGTGCACTCGTACAAGCTACACAGTGACCTCTGCACGCGCCCGCACCGGCCCGAGCGAGTGCCACCGAGTCGTCTCCGCTGCATGCGACTCGTCATCGGCGGGTCGACCCGCCGCTCGACCGCATGGGGAATGCTGGAACTGCGCACCAGCACAGCCTGGGTGTGCAGAGCAGCTGTGACTGGTGGGACCAGCGCCGGACTCCGCCGGGAGCTGACTCTCGCTCGTCTCCGCTCGCAGATCCTCTCGACGTCGGATCAGATCGACCCCGACACGCTTGCACTCTCGAACCAGCCCCGAGGCGGAGAGAACCTTGTCAAGGACATCTCGGGCGACCTCCAGTCCCTCGGCATCAAGTGAGGCCTGCCTTCCCGTCCACTCGGAACCGTCTCGAACGCTCGAGCCAGTCACTGATACGATCTTGAGCGCTTGCACAGCCACGGTGATCTTCTCTTTGTCTCTTACCAACCCAAAGCCGCTCCCTCCGCCCTCTCCTCGACTCCCGCATCCGGCACCGCGACGCCCTCGACCTCGTCTGCTCCCGCCCACGCCTCGACTCTCTCGGGCAAGGTCGTCCCGCTCGAGGTCCCCGCACCGACAGCGTCGACTTCGACTGCCAACGGCTCCAACGACAAGCGCGTGCAGGGGCGGAAACCGTGGGAGGAGGTCAAGGAGAACCCGGTCGACGTCTTTTGGGAGCAGCAGGATGGCAAGATCCCGCGGCCAAAGGGGCAGCATGGATGCAGGTGTGGGCCGAAGAGCATGTGCGACTACTGCATGCCGCTCGAGGTGCGCTTACACCTCATCCGCTTGCCCGTCTTCCGCTCACGCTGGTGTCTCCGACAGCCGTTCGACTCGGAGTACCACGCCGAGCACAACATCAAGCACCTGTCTTACCACGCCTACCTGAAGAAGCTTCACGCCGCCGTGCCCACCTCGGCGCAAGCTTCGACCTACATCCCGCCGCTCAACGAGGAGTCGTACCGCGTCGCCGTCCCCTGCTCATCCGGCTCGCACCCGTCGTGGCCCGCCGGCATCTGCACCAAGTGCCAGCCGAGCGCTGTGACCCTCTCGCGCCAGACGTACCGCATGGTCGACCACGTCGAGTTTGCCGACCCCAGCCTGATCAACGGCCTGCTCAGCTTCTGGCGCCAGACGGGCACGCAGCGGTTCGGCTACCTCCTCGGGACGTACGCGCAGTATGACAAGGTCCCGATGGGCGTCAAGGCCGTTGTCGAGGCGATCCACGAGCCGCCGCAGGAGCCGCACGCGGACGGCATCACGGTCGGGTTCCCGTGGGACGAGGAGGAGAAGGTCAAGGCGCTCGCCGACGCGTGCGGTTTCGAGGTCGTCGGCGTAATCTTTACCGACCTGACGCAAGACACGTCGTCGGACGAGGCCAAGAAGGCGGGCAAGGTCGTCGCCAAGCGGCACGCCAACTCGTTCTTCCTCTCGTCGCTCGAGGTCCTCTTTGCCGCCGCGCTCCAGCGCAAGCACCCGATGCCGTCGCGCTTCTCGATGACGGGCCGCTTCTCGTCGCGCTTTGTCACGTGCGTCCTCTCGGGCGACCTCGAGGGCTCGATCGCGGTCGAGGCGTACCAGGTGTCGGATCAGGCCGAGTCGATGGTCGACGCCGACATGGTCGAGGCGTCGGTCGACCCGGGCGTTGTGCGCGTCAAGGACGAGGGCCCGATGCGCTACATCCCCGACGTCTTTTACCGCTACAAGAACAAGTACGGCCTCGAGGTCAAGGAGAGCGCAAAGCCGTGCTTCCCCGTCGAGTACCTCCTCGTCAACGTCACGCACGGCTTCCCGAACCAGCCCACCCCGCTCTTCACGACGCCGACGCCCTTTACGCACGAGAACCGCGCCGGCCTGCAGGACCAGACGCTCGCGAGCGCCGCGGGCGCGCTCGTCGCGCTCGTCAAGGACACGCCGCATGAGCTCCTCGCCGGCGCGGTCGGCGCGGGCGCCGAGGACGCGCAGCTCGACGTGCTCGTCAGCGACGAGGGCGTGCTCAAGGTCGCGAGGTGGCTCAGCGACTGGCACCTCTTGCGCTTCCTCGCAGACTGTGGCATGTTCGATGAGGTGCGTCTCGTTGCTGCGCGTTCTTTTCGTCAGTCCGGATCGCCCGACGGCTGACGGATCATCACCCTTGTCACGTCCGTGCAGAACGACCTCCGCACCATGTGCCGCATTGCGACGCTCCGCCCGTCGTCCACGTCGATCACGTCCTCCCGCGAGCTTGCGCGCGAGCTCGCAAAGCTCTTCAGCTCGCCGAATTGGCAGACCTTCCTCGTGGTTGCGCAAGAGCAGGGTGCGTCGCCTCGCCCTTCCCTTCCCGTTCTTTGCGCAGCGGCTGACCTATGTACTGCCCCGCAAGCTCCGGCCCCTCCCGCACGGACATATCCCGGTGGCTCGGACGCCGACCAGCAGCAGCCGCAGACCATCGACGGCTTCGAGATCCCGCCCGACATCGACGTCCCTCCCGAGTCTGCCTCTGCCTCTGGCGCCAACACCGCCGCGGGAGCAGGGCACGGCGACGTCGCGATGGACGGCAGCGGGGCCGCGGACGCGCCGGGCGGGATGCGCGTGTGCCCGCACTGCACGTTCGAGAACCCGCCCGGCGGCGGGCAGGACTGCGAGGTGTGCGGGCTGCCGCTGCAGGGGTGAGCGCGGGCCACGGGAGGAGGCGCGAGTCGCATGCGTATACTGCAGCTTGACGGCTAGTCGAGGTGGAACTCGTGCAAACTGGACGACGGTCCCGCTTCGCGAGGTGGCCGTGGACGGAGAGCTCCTCTCGTCGGCCTCTCGTCGTCAATCCCTTCATCGACTGCTCTCACAGCTCACAGGAATGCTCACCAAGCCAGAACCGCACGAGGCCGCTACGGGCTTCTAGCGGTGCCACTCACTGCCTTCCTCCACGCCCGATCCGTTCTCCCCTCATCGCACTCGGTCGCTGCTTTCGCTTTCCGATATTCCCGCGGCTGCTCGTTCATCTGTTTATGCGCTGACGTGCCCAGTCTTTTCGAATTTCGAAGCTGATTCGTCTTTGCAAAGGTTGACGTGTCGCTTACTTACCGTCCGTTTGCAAATTGGCCGACAAGGTGCTTACGCTGGCACGGTTGATTTTGTCGTGGTGTTCTCGCTCGAGTCTCTCTCTTTCCCATTCCACATCCTCATGGCTTCACGGACTGTCGCAGTCGTTGGCGGAACGGGCGCTCAAGGTTCGGGTGTTGTCGCCCACCTCCTTCGCGACCCTCACTACGTCGTCCGCGCCGTCTCCAGCAATACGCAGGGCGCCGCTGCTCAGAAGCTACTGCTCAAACACAAGTCTGACGTCGAGCAAGGGCGCTTGACCGTGGTCACTGGCGACCTCGACAACCAGGCCAGCCTCGAAGCGGCTCTTGCCGGCGCCGACGCTGCGTTCGCAGCGATGCGGGACGGTCCAGACGAGTTCGAGCAAGGACAGAACCTGATCCGCGCTCTCAAGGTGTGTAGGCGTTGGCCTGGCGGGGCAGACGCTCATGTCGAATACGAGTGCTGACTTGTCACTTTGGCGCAGACCACGGGCGTCCAGCACTTTGTCTACTCGACGCTGTTCTCGATCAAGCGCGTCAGCAACGGCAAGTACACGAAGTGCACCGGCTTTGACAACAAGGAGGCGCTTGCCCAGCTCGCCTTCAAGGAGCTTCCGCTCGTGACGGCGATCAGTGGTTGTGTGTGCACACCTTTCTCCGGAGGTCATCAGGCGTACTGACGCCAAATCTCTCGCAGCCTGGTTCTACACTTTCAACCACAGCTCCCCCTTCTGTGCTCGTCGCACGGGTGCGTCCTCAGCATGTTACGTCTCACACGGGCAAGTCACTGAATCGCTCTGATCCCTCTCGCTGTATGATCTCGCTTGCTGCAGAAGACGGTACGATCAAGTTCTGTCTCCCGCTCGACCCGCACCTCAAGATGCAGTGGTGCGACGAGTACCATGATTACGGCGCCGTCACCGCCGGTGCGTACTTCGCTTTCCTGGTTGTTGCCAACACCGAGGCGCTCCTGCTGACCGTGCGACTTGCTAGCTATACTCAAGGCGGACACTGAGCTTGTCAGAGGCAAGACGTATCTCCTCCTGAGTCCGTTCCAGTCGCAGTCGGAGATGGCTGCGACGTACGAGCGCATCACGGGCGAGAAGGCCGTGGCGGATCCTGTTCCCTGGGATACAGCCTTTGCTGGCGTTCCCGAGGCGGTCAGGGGCAAGTACATCGAAATGTTCAGGTGCGTGCTCTCTTCTGGACTGATCAGGCAGCGATCCTTTCGGGCTCACCCTTCCTGCCTTTCTTTGCGCCACAGCTTCCTCCAGGAGCAGCCTGCCGGTACCATCAACATGGGCGCTAGCAAGCCTGAAGACAACGTCCTGGAGGAGGAGCTCGGGGTGAGGGCATCCACGTTCGAGGAGTTCCTCCAGCGGACCGGCTTCCGCATTCCCTAGACCGGCCTTTCCACGGGCACGCTATGTGTCCCCTCTTGATTTAGCCAATCGAGCAGGTCACTGCGAACTCTGCTGCGTGTTTTTCCGCGTGACGTGCCGTTTTCCTCTCCTTGAGAAGGCCAAAGTCTGTTTAGCATTTTGGCAGCCTGTCTGGGGTTCGAGCGCAGTTCAACCCCTCTGAAGCGCATAGCATACATCACAGAACGACGCGTGCTGGCTTGGGCGGAAGCAAGCCCGCCGAACCCACGATCGGGGCTCGCACCGCCAGGTCCGTTCTGCGGAACGTCCGTCTGCTCCTAACTGGCACGCGGTCTCCCGGCTCCAACTCAGCCTCGTACCTCCTACATGAGCGCATGCCCCGCTCGCACAAGCGCTTGCCGTCAACCGACGAAGAGCTGGAGGAGCAACCTGCTTACAACGGAGACGCGACGACCGACGAGGGTGACTCCGCGTCCACCGGCTCTTCGAGCGATTCTACCAGCTCAGGGGACAGCAAGGACGACGATGCGCCTTCGAAGGCACAGTCGAAGGCACAGTCTCAAGGCAGAAGCGTGCGTGCATCTCTCCCCTCTCTCTTCCGCTGGCCTTGCTCTGCGCTGATCGAGTCTATTACGACTAGCAGACCTCGACACGAAATCGCGTTATCGTGGGTGTCCTCGCACTACTTGTGCTTGCTGCACTCATGATTGCCGCCTACTTCTGGTGGGACAGCGCCCGAAGGGCCTCGTTGGCGGACGAGCAGGGCCAGACAAGCGAGACCGACAGTGCAGGCAGCTCAGCCGGCGCGGGAAACGGCGGTGGAGGGTCTGTCTCCGCTGCTCGAACGAGGCCGGACTCGGAAGGCCCAGATCACTCGCAAACAGGCAATCAATCGGTGCGTTCGCATGCTGGATTCGGTTCAATGTGCAGATGCAGCGCTGACGCTGTGTGCCGACCAGCCCGGGACGGCTGTAAACAGCCCCGAAGGGTCTACTGTGACAAGCTCATCAAACAATGCCGCTTCTACCGCCTCAAACGGGCAGAGCGGCGACGGCGAGGGAGAGCAAGGCTCGAACAACTCGCCAGCCGCATCAACGACGTGCAAGAAGGGCGTCGGCTATAACGATGCGAAGTATACGGAGAAGCTCGATATCTGCTGGGGCTACAATTGGGCGAGCAGTGGCGAGATCAAGCAAGGCGCCATGTACGTTCCGATGCTGTACGTGGCTTCATTTCGATTTTGCAGGGTGACTCGCGCTAAAGAGATCCATATCTCACGGACCAGATGGGAAGAGAAGTCGCTTGAAGGCTGGAGCGACAATGCGAAGAAGGCGATCGAAGCGGGAGCAACGCACATCCTCGGGCAAGTCTGCCTCTCTCTCTGGCGTTCTCCTGCTGGGACTGTTCATCGTCCGCAAATCAACAACTGACTTCTTGAGCTGGCCACTTTATAGCTTCAACGAACCCGACCTAGCTGAGCAGGCGCACATGTCGCCCTCCAAAGCAGCCGAACTGTGGAAGAGCGAGATTGAGTCGTTCTCGAGCTCCGCCAAGCTCGTCAGCCCAGCCGTGACAAACGGCGTCAAGGCAGAGGACGGGAGTCCGATGGGCGTGCCGTGGCTGCACGAGTTCATCAGTGCGTGCGACGGATGCACGATTGATGCGGTTGCAGTGCGTCGCCGTCCTCTCCTCTTGCGCCGTTGTCTGTGCTGACAGTGTATTGAACAGCTGCACTGGTACGACTCGGCAGAGTGGGTGCTGGCCCTCTGAACAGCTCGCCGGCCTGAACCTGACCTTCCCAAATCCCTGCTCCCGCAGAAACACCGACTACTTCACGGCCTACCTGACCGAGGCGCAAGCCAAGCTGATGAAGCCAATCTGGCTGACCGAGGTGCGTCATACACGAGGCCCTTGACTTTCATTGCACCGTTCGTTGCGCCATCAAGTTGCACCTTCCGCTGACGCTTGTCTGCCTTCCGGCAGTTCATGGGCACCGGCACGCCCGAGGCGCAGAAGAAGTTCCTCGAGTTTGCCGTTCCGTGGCTCGAGGATCAAGACTGGATCGAGCGATACGCAGCATTCGGTTCGTCGTGCCGCTGGCCGATCCTGCGAGGCTCTCCAGTTGCTGACAACAGGGCGAGCAGGGTGCTTCAAGGACAACGAGATCGCCAATTTCATCGCTTCGGATGATGGGTCGCTGAACGAGCTCGGGCAAGCGTATTCGGGCGCGAAGTGAGCGCGGACGATGTAGAGCGAAACGAGATGCAGCTGTTCTTCGCGCATGAGACGGAGTCGTGATTCAGCTGAAGTACGCCGAGGAAGCTACAGGGAGGGTGTGACAGAGGGAGAAGTAGTGGCGACAAAGGACGGGGACCGGAGAAGGGGACAAGAAGACGCGGGAACCGGAGGCACAACAAACGGCACAGACAGGCTGGATCGACAGGCAAACCAGGTACAGGAAAGTAGAGAAAAGGCAGCGCCTAGTACGAGAGCCACTCGTCGCACGCGCGCTCGATGAGGCGCGAGTAGCCGCGCCCGTTGTGCTCGCACCACAAGTCGGTCAGCGCGTGGCGCACGGCGGGCGCCTCGACGTCGATGCCGAGGTCGGACGCGCCGAGGAGGAACTTGGTGAGGAGAACCGGCTTGTCGTCGTCGTCGTCGGCGTCGCGGTCGTCCAGGCGGGCGGGCGCCTCGGCGACGAGGGGTGCTTGAGCGAAAACGGAGCCGACGGAGGTGCAGGAGGAAGAGGACGAAACAGAGGGGATCGGACGGCCGTAGTGGGTTCCGCACCAACGCTCGACGCGGACAGGGTGACACTTGGGCGCCTCGAGCACCGATGCGGCCGGATTGGCAAAGACGGGCAAGCTTCCCGGCATGGGCGCCATCTCGGGCGACGCGCCCGCCTTCTCCTCCTTCTTGCCGTCCTCAGACGCCACATCGCGCCGCCTGTGCGCCGTCCTGTGCGCCGCCTTTTCCGCCCGGCGCTCCTCGCGCCGCGCCTCCTTCTCCTGCCTGCGCTTCTCGCGCGCAATGTGCCGCGCCTCCTTGGCCGCGCGCTTGGCGAGCCGCTGCGCAAGGCGCGCCTGGCGCTCGGCGGGCGAGAGCGACGGCGAGCGCGCGCCCGGGTGGAGCGACTCGTCCCCGAGCGCATCGGAAGCGGCGACGGTCGGCTCGCTCTGCGGGCTCGCGACCGACTCGAATGCAGTCTCGGCGGCCGTGGTGGAAGCGTTGGCGCGCGCGCGCTCCTGCCTCGCCTGCTCGAGCGCCTCGTTGACTTCGTCGCCGAAGCGGCGCTTCTCGCGCTCGACCTCGTCGCGGAACTGGGCAAACTCGCCCCGGACGGCGTCGGCCTCGCGCCGGACGCCCTCGGCAACCTCGCGCGCGGCGCCGAACAGCTCGTCCGAGAGCTGAGCGACCGAGCGCCCGAGGTCCGAGAGGTCGAGCGCGCCGGTCGGGTCGTGCGCGAGGGTCGAGAGGCGGCCGAGGGCGCTGTGCGGCGACGAGAGGAGCGTCGAGAGGTGTGCGCCGAAGGAGCCTGCGTGGGTCGGGAGGCCCGAGAGGAGCGAAGCGAAGGACGAGGGGAGGCCGGTGAAGGGGAGGTCGTGCGGCGGCGGCGGGGGGACCTCGGACTCGACATCGGCAAGCGACGGCAGCGGCTCGTCGGCGGGGTCGTCAATAGTCGAGGAGCTCGGGAAGTCGGCATCGATGAGGGCCTGGGTGCGCTCGGCGAGCGAAGCGGGGGCGGCGAGCGGGGTCTCTTCCGGGTCGGCGGCAGCGGGAGGCGAAGGCGGGTGCGACTCGGGCGTGCTGAAGAGCACCTCGACCTTGTCGGCGTCGCTATTACTGTGCAACTCGCTCGCGGCGAGGGCCTGCACGCGTGCCTCGCTCACCTCGAGCCAGTCGTCTGCCTCGACCGTGGCGGCCGTGGGCGGGATCGAGTCGGCGGGCGTGGCGACACTCGCAGGGCGGTCTGCGAGGCGCAGCTCGAGGCG
Source organism: Rhodotorula paludigena (assembly GCF_050403205.1). Taxonomy (NCBI): domain Eukaryota; kingdom Fungi; phylum Basidiomycota; class Microbotryomycetes; order Sporidiobolales; family Sporidiobolaceae; genus Rhodotorula; species Rhodotorula paludigena. The sequence continues at coordinate 149,350 of NW_027481457.1, read as the reverse complement.
CAGGGTGTGCTCGTCGGGCGTAAGGGACTGCACGAGCTCGCGCAACTCGCCATCGGATGACTGGGGGAGAGAGAGAGAGACCGCGTCAGCCCGGTGGCGGTGAGCCGTGGAGAGGCGGGGGGCACGCACGAGGGTGACGAGGTCGCCGTCTTGGTCGCGGTGGAGCAGGTCGAGCTGGTCTCCGGGCGCGAGGAGGAAGCGAGTGCGCAGGTCGGCGGCGAGGTGGGCGAACGAGGGCGGACAGCCGCGCGCGAGGGCGAGGCGGCGGAGGGTGGTGGTGCCCGAGGCGGGGTCGGAGTAGCTGACTTTGAGCGAGAGTGTGCTCATGGCTGTGCGCGGGTGTGGAGGGTGGCGCGAGAGGGAGGGCCGCAGGTTGAGCGTGACCGCGCGATGAGGCCATGTCTATCCCGCTCGCTGCACTCGAGCCCGCGGAGCGTCAGTGGGGCGCCCGATGCACCCTTTGCTTCGACTGCGTCCGTCGCTGCACCACTCGCACCCACGGCTCGACACGCTTCCACAGAACGCTCTTCACCTTGGCCTACCTCCGCACAAGCTCCGCGGACTCACTCTCGCTCGTCTTCTTTCCGCAAGCCCAGGCGGGGCGTTCGCCTGTGTCCTTTTGTCCCAGTCTCCTGGCATTGAAGCTTCTCTCGCTGCTGCTTCGATCATAGATATCCGCGCGTGTCGCAGAAAGGGCGGTCCCGTCAAGCGAGCGCTCTTGGCGTCGTCGGCGCCCCTTGCACTTTGCGGCGCGAGTCTCGTCCCCCCGGTCGCCTTTCGCAGACTCTTCCTTGCCGCGTCGCCCGCTTGCCCTGCGCCCGCCTGCGCCGCACAGCGAACCACACGACCCCCGCACCCACCCGCTGGGCCCGCCTGCCTCGCCCCGTACGTCCCCTCGTCGCCGATCTCTCCGTCTCGCTTGCCAAGCATCCCCTCCGCGCGCACGCTTCGCACGCCGCCACGCTTCTCGCGGGCGCTCTGCGGGCACTCGCACGCACAGCTGCAGCTAGTGCGGCATACACGCAGGCGCACAGCGAGCGCAGGTGGGCTGCATGCGCCGTTGAGGGCATTTGGCCGTGGCGGCCGCCTTGCCGCGACTCGGCCATGCGGGTCACTCCCTCGAGTCCGCATCTCCTCCGCCGCGATGGACGCATGCGCGGTGGTCTGAGCAGCTCTCAGGAGTCGCTGCGCACTCAGCACCGGGGCCTCCGTCGAGGCGAGGCGAGGAGGCGGCGACGAGACGAGCAGCTGCGACGAGATGGCACTACGGCAAACACGGCTGACCGCCCGCTCTTGCCCTGCAGAGCCCCCTACCGCTCCGTTACGTGAGCCAGAACCTCGCCCATCATGCCCAAGAAGGAGGAGAACGAGGACAACATCTGCCACTGGGAGGAGTGCCTCGTCCAGTTCGACACGGCAGAAGCCCTCTTCAACCACGTCTGCTCCCAGCACATCGGTGCGTCTCTCGCTCGCCCGTCTGTACGATCAGTACGCTCACTTGGACACACTGCGCAGGCCGCAAGAGCGCCGGGACGCTCTCGCTCGAGTGCAAGTGGACCGGATGCCACGCCAAGGCTTCGAAGCGTGACCACCTCACCTCGCACTGCCGCGTTCACATCGCGCTCAAGCCGCACGTCTGCAGTGTGCGTACCTTCGCAGCACTCCAGGCGACACCTCCGCTGACCCGCTCGTCGCCGTCGCGCAGATCTGCACCAAGGCGTTCAAGCGCCCGCAGGACCTGAAGAAGCACGAAAAGATCCACACCGAGGAGCACCAGGCGCAGCACCGCACCAACAAGACCATCCTCCCGCCCGGGCAGCATGTCGACCCCGCCAAGGCGGCTGCTGCTGCTGCCGCCGCCGCCGCCGCGGGTCAGCCTCAGCAGCCGCAGGTTCCGCCGCAGATGGCGTACCCGTTCAACTTCCCGCCGATGAGCTCGTACCCGTACCCGGTCTTCGGCCAGCCTGGCCAGCCGGGCGTGCAGGCGCCGCACTTCAGCGCGCCGATGGACCAGCTCGCCTACATGATTGCGCTCCAGCAGCAGCTCAACGCGCAGGCGCAGGTCGCGGCGCAGGGCGGCGTTGCCATGCCGCCCAACATGCCCGGCGGCCTGCAGGGTCTCCCGGCCGCCTACGCGATGCAGCTCGGCCAGCTCGGCCAATTCGGCCAGCAGGCGCTTCAGTTCCTCCCGCCCGGCGCCAACGGCGTCTTCCCCTACGGCAACCCGCTCGCCTTCTCCGCTGCGACGTCGGCACCGGCGCAGTTTGCGCCCTCGGCGACGCCCGCGCCCGCCCATGTGCAGCAGCAAACGTCGGGCGCGCCGGGCATGACCGCGACTCCGCCCGGCTCGACCTCGTCGCCGCCGCAGGCCGGGTCGCTCTACCCTTCGCTTCCGCACTCGCTGTACACGCCGACGGCGCCGCAGTATGCGCCGACCCAGCAGCCGCAGCCGTCGACGTACTCGCAGCCTCAGCCGCCTGTCATCCCCGGCCAGGTCAAGCAGGAGGACCTGCCGTCGCCCGCGCACTCGGCGCGCTCGCACCACTCGCACTACTCGTCGTCGCTCTCGCCAAACAACGTCCCGGCGCTCTCGCCGCCGTCGTCGCTCACGCCGGACAACTCGTTCTCGCCGAGCCCGCAGCCCGAGGGCCTCGACGCCGCACACCACCGCGTCGCGTACAGCGGGAACCAGGTCGCGGGCAAGAAGCGCGGGTTCGAAGAGGCGACGGGCCAGTTCCTCGGCGCGCTCACCAACAAGCGCTTCCAGGACGCCGACAGCGCCGCCGCGCACCTCGACTCGCTCTCGTCGTTCCTCCTCACGCCCGAGCTCTCGGCGCACGCGCTTTCGCCGCCCGGTGGCAGCGGCGAGGATGCGGCATCGTCGAACGGGTCGGACTACGGCAGCCAGCACACGGCGTTCGCGACCGAAGACGTCGACTCGATCAACCAGCTGCTGCTGTCGCTCAACCAGTCGCTCGACACGGACCTCGCGGCGTCGGCGGCCTCGCTCGGCGACATGCAGAGCGCGCTCGGCATCGACCTGGGCGCGGCGCCGTCCGACATCAACGGCTCGCACGGCCGTCCGATCGCGCCCCTCCCGTCGTCGTCCACCATCCCCTCGTACCCGGCGTTCTCCTCGTCGGGCGCGTCGACGCCCTCGTCTGTCAATTCGCTCTACCCGTCGCTGCCTTCGTCGCTCACGCGCGCGCCCTCGAACTCGACGTCGGGCTACCCGACGCTGCCGGGTTCGCTCTCGATGCCGATGTACGGCATGCCCGCCGCGCTCCCGCTGCAGGACCAGCTGCGCCTGACCAAGTCGGTTCCGGCGCCGACGATCGCCAACGACTACCGCCCGACGCAGTACCAGCAGATTGGGCGGCTGCAGCGCGCCGCGCCCTCGGCGGTGCGCAGCATCGAGGAGCAGGTCGAGCAGGAGCTGTTCGACGCCGACATGGAGGTCGACGACGACGTCAAGGACGCCGCCGCCGCGCTCCTCATGGGCAAGGGCATCCAGGCGCCAACGTTCCGCTCGACGTCGGCCCCGTCCGCGGCCAAGCCCAAGCTCCCCTCGCTCGCGACGGCCATGCGCGCCAATTCGACGGGCGCCGACCTGCGTCTCGCGCCGATCCAGAGTGCTTCGCCGCCCGCGATGGGCTCGCGCCTCCCGCCGATCCGCGACCTCCTCGCCATGCGCACGCCCGACTCGCGCTCCGACTCGCTCGAGTCGCCCACCTCGCCCGTCGCGTCGACCTCGCGCGCGACCTCACCGCTCGCGTCGTCGTCGTCGTCGACGAGCCTGTACCCTTCGCTCGCGAGCATCGCGCCCGCGTCGTCTTCGCGCCCCGTCTCGGCCGGCGGCGTCGAGCGCCTCACGCACCGCGTGCACAAGCTCCGCCTCCCGTCGACGGCCGAGCACAGCAGCGGCGAGACGACGCCGACTGCCGCCGTGCGCGAGAGCGACGCCGACCTGAGTGCGTCGAGCGACGAGGAGGACGAGGACCACCCGAGCCACTTCAAGAAGTCGCGCGTCGAGTCGCCCGAGCCGCTCGTCCTCGCCAAGGTCAAGCGCGAGGATGCCGACGAGGACGAGGAGATCGACCAGCTCGCTTTGTCGAACGACGAGGACGACGCCGCACCGCCCAAGGACGAGCTCGACGAGGAGGAGGACGACGAGGACGAGGACGTCAAGCCCGTCCTCTCCGCCGCCGATCTCGCCGCTGCGCAGCGCGCGCGCGACGAGCACGACGCGCGCGTCAAGCTCGTGCAGCGCCGAAAGGCCGTCATCGCCTACCTCGTCATGTACGTCAACCACCGGTATCGCGCCGACCTTGCGCGCAAGAGCATGCAGCACGTGCGCAAGGCCATCAAGAAGCCGTCGTCGTCGCTCAGCGCCGCGGCGCATGCGCTCAAGGAGGAGTCGGCGCGCGAAGCCAAGGTCGAGGCTCAGACGTCGGCCTGATTCGCGCGCGCTTCCCTTCATTGTGTCTACCTCTTCGTCCTTTCTCTGTATCCAGCTTTGTTTCCTGTCAGTGCCTGAACCGTCCTCTGTCACCCGTTGTTTCTGCTCCCGCCTCCTCGTCCTGTATATGTCTCTAGACCCCCGTGTACTGCCACTCATCTCGCTCGCCTGCGTGCACGGACAATCACTGATTGACTCACTCGCACCGCTCGCGGGACTCTGAGCGAGTACCCGGGCCGGTGAGACAGAGAATTGGAGAGTATTTACACACAGCATCGACGAGGGGAGTGATGCGAGAACGAGAGACGTGGGGCAGGCAGAGAAAACAAGGGGAAGGCACAACAGTACTGGAGCAACGGCAAGCGGACGGGATATCGAGCCTACACCGATCACGACCCGATGAAAGCAGCCAGATTGGCGGCGCGCTGTGCGAGCGTCTGGCCGGCAAGGCCCGGCCCTCCGACGGCGAAAAAACCGGCAATGCCGTAAAAGACTTCGTACGCCGCAAGCTCGGCAGGCTGAAGCGCGAACACCGCGGCGCGCGAGGTCAGGAGCGGCTGGAACATCGGAAGAGACTGTCACTACCAGACGCAGTGATGAAGAATCGGGTCTTGGACGCACAATGTTTGGCCCCAGCTGAGCGAGCGCGACAGGCGTCGGGATGTCCGTAGGAAGTTGTCCCTGATCATTTGGCAGTAGGAGCTTGCCACCGTCCAGGCCAACGTTCACGCTCTTTTGGAGCATAGCAGGATTAGAGCTGAGCGACGCCTCAACGCTGGCGAGAACGCACCCGGATCGTGGCTTGCCTTTGCTGCACCTGCAGGGCCGCCAACCCTTGTTGCAGCGCCGTCTGGCCCTGCTGCAGAAGCGCCTGCCCCGCTTGAACTTGTGCGACGGCGCCTTGGAGGGTCGCAAGCGCAGCGAGAACCGGCGCCAGCGCGCCCAACCCGCCTGTGGACATCCTTGTCGTCAGTCTGCGTCACCTCCGTCGAGTGATTAGAGACAGCTAAAGCGGAACGCACCGCTCCTGACCGTCAACTCGAACGTCTTCCACCTCCAGTGCTCCGTGACGGCAACTGCGGAGCACGCAGTGCGGTTCAGCCACGCGATCGAGTGCCTTTCTACCATGGACTGGGGTGCAGCGCACCGCGGAACGCCTGCGTTTGATGCCCGCCCGACTTGGCCGCGACCTCGACGCGCCAAAATTCCACGACCTCATTCACGCGCCGCCCCTGTTCCGGTGTCGCAGGCAGGACGATTGGGTTCGCGAGGAGCCACGCGTGATGCGCTTGGGCGCGACGCGGTGCGTTGGGATGGAGGGCGGGTAGCGGAAGAGGTGGTGGGACACCCGCAGCGGCGGCAGCAGGCGCGGCGGCAGGCGCGGCAGCTGGCTGCGGGGCGGCCACTGCAAGCGTCTCCAGTCAGACTCGATGCGAATGCGTCATCGCGCGGTGCTGATGACCGCGTTGCGAGCGAGCAGCGAGGAGGAGCGGGTGGGTGCGTACTGGTTGCGCTGGCGATGCTCTGACGGGTTCTGCAGTGGTCTGAACGGGCGTACGTAGCCTGTTGGGAGGCTAGCCTGCCTGCACGCGAGGGTGAGGACGATGACGGCAAATCCGCTCGGAACGAACGTCCTGTTGCGGGCCCGCACGGCGCAGCGCAAGCGGCCGAGCGTCGACTGTAGACGCTTTTCTTTCTGAGCGAGACTCGCTATCGAGCTGCAGGCCGATGCGCCAGCGGCCTGCTGCCTCGATTTGATTATCGCGCGGAAGTCACCGAGGAGTTCCTGTACACACGCATATGACAATGCAGAGCGGGAAGGCGGCTCCTGGCACGGTCGCATTGTGGTGTAAGGTACAGTCATAGAGTATTGGGCACTGAATCATGCGATGGCATTGAGGACGAGCTGCGCCGCGCCCTCGTTCTCCGCGCGCACCGTCAGCTCCATCGTGACGCCCTTGCCCGACTGGTACGTCATGCGTGCCCGCGCAAGCACCTTTCCGCCGCCACCGCACACGAGGCCCGCCATGTTGAGCGTGTGCACCGTCGGCGACTGGGGCTGCTCGGTGCCGCCGAGCGCCTCCATGCCGAGCAGGTCGAGGATCGAGTCGCACGCTGTCTTGAGGCTGTCGAGCGCCGTGAGCGCGAACGTCTCCTGCGCCGACGCGCCGCTCCGCAGCCGGTCCCATTCGGTCGCAAAGGCAGCGTACGACGGGACGATGTAGTCGCCTGCGCCAACGTCGAGCTCCTCGACCTGGTATTCGTCGTCGTAGCCGTCCTCCTCGGGCTCGCCCGTGTCCGGGTCGACCTCCTTCGAGACGAACTTGAGCGTGTTGGTGAAAGCGCCCGTCTGGTAAGCTGTCGGGTCGCCACGCGAGAACGAAACATAGACGACGCCGTCCGAGTTGGGCCCGAGCGACGCGGCCGGGATGATGAAGTCCTCGACAAGATCCGACTCGTCGGCGGGCTGCATGACGACGACGACGTTCTCGAGGTGCACGGCGTCGACCGTGTTGCGCACGTTGAACTGGAACACGATGTGCTCGGCAAAGACGTGCTTGACGGCCGACACGACGTACTCGGTCTCGCGCTCGGTGAGCTCGATCGGCTTGAGGCTGCTCTTGAGCACCTGCCCGTACGACGCGAACTCGGGTACCTCGGCGAGCTGCTTCGCGTACGCCGATTGGGTCTCGCTGGCGGAAGGTGCGGGAGTAGCCGAGCTGGTGACGCCCGCAGAGTCGGATGCCATGGCGACCGAGTCGATCGCGTCCTTGCGTGAGCCTGCAGAGTAGTCGACTGTTAGCAGGACGGATTGGGCGCCGGGGACGAGAGAGAACGCACTGCGTGCTGCCTCGAGCGCCTGCTCCTTGCTGATCTTGGGCACAGCGGCAAAGTCGAAGGGCTCTTCGGGCGCCGTCGTGTCGGCGATGTACGAGGCAAGGCGGCTCTCGAGTGCGTCGAGCGAGAAGGTCGAGTCTGCGCGTACGTGGAAGTCAGCCATGCCGGTCACCGCCTGAAACTCGCGTGAGAAGAGGGCGCACCATCGCGGACAAAGGTGTTTGCGAGCGGCTCGTCCTGCAGCAGCTTGAGGTTGAACGCGGCGCGATCCCGCACCTCGTCGTCGACGTCGTCGAGGCAGCGCGTGAGGAGCACCTTGATGCTGCGCTTGACGGCCTGGTCCGCGACGTTGATGCCGAACTTGGCGAGACTCGAGACGGCGGCGGCGCGCACGATGGCGTTCTCGAGGATGACGCGGTTGTAGATGTAGCGGATGTACTTGCTGGGCTGCGGCGCCTTCGGGCCCTCGACGCCAAGGAGGTGCAGGATGCGGACCGAGAGCTTGGTGAACTCGCAGTCCTCGATAAACTCGCACAGCTGGGCGAGCGCGGCGTCCTTCGAGTCCGAGATGAACTTGATCATGTCGAAGATGGCTTCGACAACGGCGCGCTTGAAATCGTACCCGCCCTCGTCCCGGAGGACGCCCGAGAGGAAGTTGAGCATGACGCCCTGCTTTGCCGGGAACTTGAGGCACAGCGCGCGAATGGCGTTCACGACGATGACCTTGAACTCGTCCGAGATTTCGCTCATGAAGGCCGAGATTTGCTTCATCAGGCGGTCAACTGATGCTTCGTTGCCGGTCTGCATTGAGTCGAGATCAGTAATGCTTGTTCGACGACGGCGGAGCGCAAAGGAGACGCACCTTGAGAAGCGTGGTGATGGCAAACGTCGCGACACTGCGGTTGTCGTCGTTGATGAGCTTCTCCATGTCGAGGTTGCACGCCTGGACGGCGTTCGGGTGCGTCTGCGCAAGCTTGGCGAGCGTGCGGATTGCGGCAAACTTGAGCGTCGCCTTCGGGGAAGAGAGGAACAATTGCAGGACTGAGGGGAGAAGTTCATGTCAGTCTTCGGCTCGCTGGATGCGGAGTCAGCTGAGCGCACCTGCGATGGGGCGATTGAGCTCGCTCGCGCCGACGTTCTTCATCTCGCAAATTGCTCGTGCCGCCTCGTAGTTGACCATGTCGCTCTTGTGCTTCAGGTAGCCTTCGATCAGCTCGTACATGCCGCGCTGGACACTGTGGTTGCATTGGACGTAAGTAGATGTCGCAAAAAGTCACGTAGTTGAGACGTACTTGGGGTCGTCCTCCATGACCTTGGCGGCGAAGCGGATGAGCATGCAGATGGCGAACGGGCTGCGGAGCACGCCGCCGGATCCCTTCGCGCCGGAGAGCTGCTGGATCATCTTGGTGACGGCCATGCGGTCGCCCTGGCGGATGAGGTACAGCAGGCCGAGCGCGTGATACTGGACGATCGAGCTGGAGCTCTGGACCGTCTGGTAGCCCTGCCCGTACGCCGTGCCGTACGCGCCGCCCTTGTTCTGCACTGCCTCGGCGGCCTCGTTCGCCCAGCGCTTGATCACATCGCGCGCGATCGGCTGGAGGTGGTACGACGAGACGAGGGCGGCCGACGAGATCGAGGTGTTGCGGTCCACAATGGCTGCCTTAAAGAAGCGCTCGACACCGACAATCATGGAGCCCTGCAAAGCAGAGAATTAGCGGCTGATTCGCTTGAGCGAGCAGGGAGAGCCGTACGTCGATGATCCGGCAGAGCGCGCGAATGGCGTTTGGTCGGTAGATGACCTCGAGGTTGGGCTGCATGTCCTTCATGATTGACGACGTGACCATGATGACATCCTCGGCAATGTTGGACAGCTCCTTAATGACGAGGTAGACCATCTGGCGGAGTGCACTCTGCGGGAGGGCGATGCAAGACCAGTCAGCATGACGGCTTCGCGCGCGGTCGTCGAATGCCCCGCTCATCAACCACTGCTCAACACAGACTCTGCTGCTGCGTTCACACGATGCTTTGGCATGATGTTGCTCCCGCCAAGCCTGCTGCATTCCCCATCACGCCCACCGAACGTGGCCCCGACGCGCCTCGAGGAAGGCCCGCGACTCACGTCCTTGTGCTGGAAGAGCTTGGTGACGCCGAAGAAGAGGGTGGTGGCCTCCTGCGTGCCGAAGGTCTCGCCGACGTAGAGGAGGTAGACGATCTTGGTGAGGAGGATGCGGCATTTGCGGGGGCTGATGGGCGTCTCGTTGAAGACGCGTGCCTCCTGGATGACCGTCTGTGTGTCGGCGCAAGGACCGGCGCGGGCAGGGAGCGGGCAGCAAGGCGCGTTAGTCCGGACGTGTCGCGAGGTGGGAGTGAGCGGGAGCGCGGGCGCACCGTCTTGTCCTGGAAGAACGAGCCGACGCCGCTCTCCTCGTCCTTCTTGTAGCCCGACATGGCTGCTTCTGCGCGCGTCTGCCGCGGTTCGAGGGGGGAGCGGAGCGGGGCGGGGGCGAGATGGGGGCCGCGAGGAACGCGAGCGCGACTGGACCGGTGGGCGGGGCGGTCTGTGAGCTTGCGCTACGTGTGCGCGTGCTCTTGGCTCGTGCGCTGCAGCTCGGTCGCGCGGAGAGAGTCGAGTGGGACGACGATGCCCTCGTCGCGCCGACGACCTCAAGAAACAGCCGCGCCCAGCACTCCCTCGAGGGCGCCTGTCGCGGTCCCAGTAGCTCCCTGACTCCATCATAGCGCGATCCACAGTATCTGCAAATTTCGGCGCAATTGTACGCGGCCCTCAGGCGTCCAGCGTCTCTTGCCCTCCTGCGCCTCACTCGAGATTCGTCGAACGCGCTACTTGCGCTCTTCTGCTGTCCTTGCTCTTCGGCTTGTGCTGCCTTTGACCGCTGTCGCTGGCCTTCGCGCTCTCAGATGCGCGGTGAACCGCGAGGGAGTACTACCCGGGATACCAAGCGACCAGATACACCACATCAGTCGCGACGAATGCTGTAAGGGCGCCTCATCAGACGCAATTTAGGTATGCTAAGGCTTCGGCGTCTGGCTTGTCTTACGCTCACGCGAGGCAAACTCGATGATGCGGCGCTCTCGTCTCGCTCCGAGGTCGCATTGCCATTGCCGCGCGCGCTCTGGTCAGGCAGCCGCCGAGTCATTGCTGCGCCTGTGAACGCCTCAAGGACGGTCGACTCTTGACTGCCGCTGCCGTTCGGCGCTCTTCCTTCCGTATCCAGGGGGTTCAGTCTTCCCAGCTTGCGAGGAATCGGTAGCCCTGCGTTGACCGGCCTTGAACTTTGTCCGCTGGGGTCCAGCCATGCACTCACTAACACTAACAGATTTCACACGGCAAAGCAGCCCATTGTGCAAGGCAAAGCCTGTTGATCTGCGATTGGCAGCGGCAGCTTCCTGACGAACAACGTTGCGGCTTGGAAAAGGCATGATTGCGGCGTGACAACAATCAGACCGTGTTGACGTGCTCAGGGAAGGCCCTGACGTTTGCAGAGGACCAGGGCCACGTACATGTGCGAAAGGAGGCCAATGCGAATCGTTGCACCCTCTCGCATCGTCCAGTAGTCGTCACCTCTCTGATCTGCGACCGGCACCTTTCTCGTCATGCAATTTAGCAGCCTACGTAGAGCCTGGCCGGGTGTCATGAATGGTGCAAGCAGCGCTCGTGCTGTCGCGACGTGGGCCCGACCGCGACGGCGAGTGGTCTCGACGAGCCCGTCGTCGCTTTGAGGCGTAATTTCGGGTACTACCAGGCCTCCTTGCATGCTGCACGGCGTGCTGAGAGTGCCAGCGCACGCGACACACGAAATCGCGAAATGCACATCGCCAAGGCTAGACCGACCCCTCGACTGCGGATCACACCATCCCTCCCTCCCGCTTCGCCATCCTGCGCTGGCAGACGAGCACGAGCGCAGCAGATGCAATTCCAGACTCACTTGCTGGATTCTGTCTCTTCAGGCTGGATCTTGCTGGTCTCCTCTTTCTTGCGCGCTTTCACGTTCCTCTCTGCACGTGCTGCCGTCCGTTACTCGCCTCGACGGATTCTCGCACCGCTTGCCCGCCCGGCTTGCGTCTCTAGGTCGTCTCTAGCTTCGCGTACACACCTCCGGCACTCCACCGCCACCCCCGCTTGTCGCCGACCATGAGCCTCTCCGTCAAGCAGCGCCTCTCGCGCTGGATCGGCCACGACCCCATCATCACCAGCGCCGCGTCGACCAGCGACTTCCTCGCGCAGGGCTCGCAGGACCTGCCAAGCAAGGCGGGCAGCTACGTCCGGTCGCTCTTCCCGTTCCACCGATGGATCCTCAACTACAACCTTCAATGGCTCGCTGGCGACCTCATTGCCGGACTTACCGTACGTCCTGTGTCTCTTCTATCTCTGCAGGGCTGAGGGGCTCAAGGTGCCGCCCATGGCCCTCGAAGGGCATCGCGTTTGCTCACCTCCTTGCTCTCCTGGTACGCAGGTTGGCATGGTAGTCGTGCCGCAGTCGATGTCCTACGCGAAGATCGCCACTTTATCCCCCGAATTCGGTTTGTACAGCAGCTTTGTAGGCGTCATGTTCGTCCTTTGCGCGTGTCCCTCCTTTTTGTTTCGCGCTAACACCCTTCTCTCCAGGGTCTACGCTCTCTTTGCTACGTCCAAGGATGTCACCATCGGGCCCGTCGCCGTTATGTCGCTCGAGGTTTCCAAGGTCATCAAGCACGTCCATGAGACGGAAGGCGGCGCCGACATTCCCGCCAACGTGATTGCGACGGCGCTCGCCCTCATCTGCGGTCTCATCGTCCTCGGCATTGGCCTTCTGCGACTCGGTTGGATCGTCGAGTTCATCTCGGCGCCGGCCATCGCTGGTTTCATGACCGGGTCCGCCATCTCCATCGCCGCCGGCCAGGTCCCGTCGCTCATGGGCTACAGCAAGAAGTTCGACACTCGCGCCGAGACGTACAAGGTCATTATCAACTCGCTTAAACACCTCCCAGATACGAAGCGCGATGCCGCCTTCGGGCTCGTCGGCCTCACCTTCCTCTACGTGACCCGCTTCTTCCTCAACCGCATCGAGCGCCGCTCCAACAACCCTGTCGTCCGTCGCGCGGCGTTCTTCGCAAATACGTTCCGCACCGCCTTCGTCATCATCTTCCTCACCGTCTTCTCATGGGTGTACCTGCGCGACAAGGAGCCGGCGGACTTCCCCATTTCGGTTCTCGGCAAGGTCCCGTCAGGTTTCCGCCACATGGGCGCGCCCGTCTTCAACGCCGACCTGCTCTCGCGTATGGGCCCTCTGATCCCCGTCTCAACGATCCTCGTCTTTCTCGAGCACATCGCCATCTCGAAGTCGTTCGGCCGCGTCAACAACTACAAGATCGACCCGAACCAAGAACTCGTCGCCATTGGTGTCAACAACTGCATCAGTACGCTCTTCGGTGCCTACCCCTCGACCGGCTCGTTCTCGCGCAGCGCCATCAAGTCGCGCGCCGGCGTCCGCACGCCCGCCGCCGGCATCATCACCGGTGTCTGTGTTGTCGTTGCGCTTTACGCCCTTGCACCTGCGTTCTACTGGATCCCGAACGCCGGCTTGTCTGCCGTGATCATCGAAGCGGTCGGCAGCCTGATCGCCCACCCGCGCCAGACCTACTCCGTGCGTTCTCCTCTACTCTTTCCCCTTCACTTTTAGCTGGCACTGACTCGCCCGCTGTGATCAGTTCTGGCTCGCATCGCCTCTCGAGGCCGTCATTTTCATGATTGCCGTCATTCTCACGATTTTCATTAGCATCGAGGTCGGCATCTACGTACGTCGAGAGCCTCTTTTCGCGACGCCCACTGCCGGATACTCTACTAATCTCACCCTTCTCATGCAGTTCTCGATTGCCGCCTCGGCCGCCCTCCTCCTTGTTCGTGTTGCCAAGCCTCGAGGCAAGCTCCTCGGACGTGTGCGGGTCCGCCACGACGAGACCGGCGGCTCGGTCAAGTCGCGCGATGTCTACGTTCCTCTCAACCCGGACGGCGTTCGTAACTCGGGCGTCAACGTTGAGCCGCCCCCTCCCGGCGTGGTCGTTTTCCGCATGGAGGAGTCCTTCCTGTACCTCAATTCGGCGCATTACACGGACCAGCTCATCGACTTTGTGCGCGAGCACACGCGCGACGGACAAGACTGGAGCAAGTACCCGCAGGGCGATCGCCCGTGGAACAATGCGGGCCCCAACCGTTTCCAGAAGCGCTCGTCGCACGCCGAGGTCGAGCGCCGCAAGGCCGAGGAGAATGAGCTCAAGCCGCCCCTGCGCGCCGTCGTCTTCGACTTTTCGAGCGTGTCCAACGTCGACACGACGGCCGTGCAGGCGCTCGCCGACACGCGCAAGGTGCTGAACCGCTACGCCGGGCACGACGTTGAGATCCACTTTGCGACCATCCTCTCGCCCTGGATCAAGCGCGCGCTCCTCGCCGGCGGCTTCGGGCGCGACGTCGACGCGGCGCGCCCTGTCGAGGTAGGCGAGGTCGTCCCGCAGCAGGACAACGCCGACCAGAGCTCGCAGTACCCGTCGCGCCCCGTCGCCGTGCGCACCGAGACGTCCGCCTCGCACGACATCAAGGAGCTGCCCGACCTCGAGCGCAACGCCGGCGCTGCCGGTGGCGCGACATCGACGCGCAGCCCGAGCCTGGAGAAGGAGTCGTACGGATCGACCGAGGATTACGCCGCGTCGCTCGTCGACTCGGCGTGCCAGTACTTCCACCTCGACTTGCCGACAGCGGTCGAGTACGCATCACGCCCGCGCGAATGAGCAGGGCGCTTCTCTCTCTCCCGTGCTGTGCGATACCAAAATCTGCCTTCTGTTGTTCAACGGCTTCGTGTTGTACCCTTGTCTCTTCTTGTACGTTGCGGCTTCGGTGGGTAGCACTGACAACCTGATTTATCGAGTGCACGCCATGCCCTATGTCCGCGAGGAACAAGGGCGGCAAGCGGGCTCTGGCTGTGAACGGGCCCGAACGGGTGAGGATGAGGAAAAGGACGACCTTCCGGCTCTTTTGATTCTTCGTGCTGGACAAGCGAGGAAGCAAGTGAAGACGAGGTACGTCGATAGCTTCGCTAGCCGCGCTTGCTACACGAGAGAGTCGAGACGTCGCTTGCATCGCCCCGTTGCCGACGTTCTCGACCGCGAGGGTTGACTCCGCCGTTTTCAGCAATTGGCGCTCTTTCCTGACCAACTGCGCTGCTCTTAGCTCGACCCGCGAGACTTCAACTCGGCGCACCCGCGGCTGCCGGCCACAAGGACACTCGCTGCCTCCTGCGGTCCCGGCATCGCCTCATCGCTCGCTCGCACGACTCGCACAACTCGTCGGTGTTGCCTGCGAGCGCTGTCGAGCGTCTGCAGAGATGCGTTCGAATGACAGCGTGGCTCTGCGAGGGTGGCAATCCGCTCACGGTGCGTTGTTGCTCTCCCGTTCTCTGTCCGAGCCTCGACCGCAGGGGCTCTTGCGTCAGGCAGCAGTCTGCTCGTCCAGGCAGGGCAATTTGCACACGAGCTACATCGCCTGCTGGCTTCCTGGCGGGACAGGCTCAAGCCCGGTTTGACATCGCTGACCTCGCCCAACACAGGCGCCGACCCTCCGCAGCCGACTTCCCCCACCGACTCCGATACGCCGAGTCTCCCGCATTCTTCGCTCTCTGGCTCGCCCACCATCAAGGCAAGAAGCCCTTTGACCGAGCCCATCGCCATCGCAAGCTCAGCATCGACAACTTGGTCCCTCGCGCACCGCACGCCCGGACCCTACGACTCCCCGTCATCGTCCCTTGCGTCTGCACCGCTCGATGCGCCGCTACTGGACCTCATGCCCGCTCTGTCCATCTCGGCCAGTGTGTCGAGCTCCGAGGAAAGCGCCGTGCATTCAGAGCTGGCGGCATCCTTGGCACGCTCACCGCCACATGGCGCTCCGTCCGGCCGGCGCGTACTCTCGGGCTCGTCATTTCACTTTGCCTCGCCACCGAGAAGCTCGCCGCTGTCGCGGAGTGTCGGACCGACGGGCGAGGAGGAATGGGCGTGGCCGCGTCCTCTTCGGCACCTCCCGTCGCCGTTCGGGTCACCGTCCTCGCCGCCCTCCTCGTTCGCCGACCCGATGCAGGGCGAACGACTAGCCGTTCGACAGCGGCGCAGACGCTCCTCGGCGTCCTTTGCCTCGTCGTTTGGCTCGCTCTCGGCCGCTGCGCATCCCTTCGTCGGCAGCTTCGAGGACTCGCTTCTCAGCGGGCGCATGTCGGCGCCGCAGTCGTCGCCTCTGCCGTTCGTTGCGTCCATCGGTGTCCTCGGGAGCAGCGATGCGCCGAATCGCCTGCGTTGCCCGCCGCACCTGCACGTGCCGTTCTCCGCCGTGTTCTACCGCGGCGCCGACGGCGAGACGATGTCAAGCCCTTACGTCGGTTCGGTCGACCTCGACTCGCACTGCACGGGCTTGCTCCATGCCTCGCCTGGGCTTGATGCGGACCTGTCAGCACCGCTCAAACTGCCGCGCTTTCCAGGATACCAAGTCCCCGTCCGCGGCCAGGTACAGCTAGTCCTCAAGAACTCGCTCGACACGCCATTCAAGCCCTTCATCATCCCGTACGACCTGTCGGGGCTCGAGCGGGACGGACGCGGCGGGCGCACCTTCCTGCGGCAAAAGTCGTACACGGTCGAGACCGACGGCGGCAAGGGCAAGCTCCGCTTTGCTGTCCACTTGCAATTCTGCTCACCGCCGTCCGCGTGCGTGCGCAAGGGCGGCAAGCCCGGCGGAGGACCGACCGAGCCTCGATACTACTTGCACCGCTCGGTCCGCCTCGTCTTTGCCTCGCGCGGGCTCGACCTGACGGACAAGCTGCGTGTCGAGCACGAGGGCCCCGAGCAGCTCATGTACGGCACGCGCGCAAGTGTCATTCCGCGCGAGGAACATTTCGGCGACTTCGCCGGCCCAGGTCCCGAGTGGGAGCTCGCGAGGAAGAAGGCCAAGGAGCGCCTCAAAGCATCCGCCGCCGCCGCCGCCGCCGCCGCCGCCGCCGCCGCTGTTCCTCCGGCCCCTGCCCTTCCCGACTCTTCGACGACCTTTTACGATACCCAGCCTCCCATATTCCTACCGATTGCATCGATACCTCTTTCAGCACTCGCATCGCCGCCTCGTTCGCCTTTCGACCCGACTTCTTCCTCCCCTCCTCCCGCCGTCACGGCCTTTGCACCCTCGCTCACTTTTGAGCGCGTCCCTTCGCCGCGCCCGCTCGCGCCCGATCGCAAGCTCAGCCAGTCGGGCCTGTCGGCGTCGCGGCCGCCCAGCCGCGCCGAGACGGTTATTGCGGCGACTAGCCGCAGTGGGAGCGGCGAACGCGAGCGCATCGGGCGCTAGTCTTGGCTCTTTGTCCTCTCACGACTGTTACTTGTAGCACCTTTCGCATAGCCCGAGCAGACTGTATTGCCCTTTCACGCGAATCCACCTCCGAGACAGGTTCCGTTGAACGCGTTTCTCGCGTCGGCGACAAGGTGCATCAGACTCTCGTCTACTCGTACGCTCGCGCTGCACACGGGGAACGTCCCTGACGCGCGAGAGCCGGCGTGCACGCTCCCCACCTCTCGTCTCCGTCAATTCAGTCCCCCTCTGCCTTCTCTCCAGCTGCTCGAGGCCGTCTTGCAGGCGATGCAGAATGGAAGTGGAGGAGTCAGGCCCACCCGCAGCTCTCGCTGAGCCCGCTGCTCCTGCTCTCGATTCACCCGACTCCTCCCTCGAGATCGACGCCTCGAGCTGGCGGCACATCGAATTGCTCTGCAGGCAGTCGCTGCGGTGCTGCAAGCTCTCTGAGACAGTCTGGCAGGTGCGCAGACCCTCCCCAGCTCTACTGCTGCTGTTCTCGCGATTGTCTGCTAACCCCCACCTCGGCTGCAGGACCCCCTTCTCGCCGTTCTTCATGAGCTCGAAGCATTCCTCACGCCAGCTCTCATCGCCGAGATCACCAGTGCCAAGCTCGCACAGGCACATGCAGCCGCCCTTGAGCCGGCGTTCCGCTCGCAGAAGCCGCAAGACCGCTCAGGCCTGCAATCGTGGTTCAGCGGCGCGCTCACCTCAGCTGCTTCGGTCGAGCGCGCCGTCAGCAACGCGCAGAAGGACGACTCGGAACGGAGCGAGCGGCGCCGGGCGCGCTGGCGGGAGGCTGCCATGTTACTGCGTCCGGCAGACGGCGAGGAGGAACCCGCGCGCCACGCTCGCGAGGATACGCTGGCCGACTGGCACGAGGTCGACGAGCTGCCTAGGCTCGCAGTGGTTCAGCTGCGCGTCAAGACTGTCGAGACGACTATCGGGGCAGTCAAGAGCGGAGCGGCGACGATGGGCGTTTCGTTCGCGCTAGATGAGTGGGAGGGTCAGCCGCTGTTCGGTGCCGGCGAGCCAGGTACGTGCCTTCCTATTCCTTACCCCCAGACATGTCCGCTGAGCGCGCATTGCGGCTTGCAGATCTGGACGAGCAGGATCTCAAGGTCGTGGACCGATGCGGCGGCACTTTCCGCATCACGTCGACGCCGCGCGAGTTGCTTCGACTCGAACGCATACTCGAGCTACTCGCATTCGCCGTCGTCTCCCTCAAGCTCGAAGTCCACCTCCTGCGCGACCTGTCATGCCCGCATCCGCCGACTGGACCCGACCCAGAATCAACGCCGCTGGCCCCGACTTCGCCCGTTGCGGCCGACGAGCCGCACGACCCAGAAGCGGACGACGACGTCATGCTCCCTGGAGCGTTCCGCACGAACGCCAACTCGACGCCCGGTGCAGAGTGGCAGGTCCCGAAGCGCTGGAGAGGGCGCTGGTCAGCTGCTGGCGCGAGCAGCTGGCTACAGCTCGTCCTGCCTCGACCCGACGTCGGTCGTAAGCGGAGTCTTCGCCGCACTTCGACGCGCTACAGCACGATCAAGTCGCCACCGCCTCTGTCGGACCCCATGCCGGCGGACCTTCCCAGCTCGCCGAATCCGTCCTCGCACCACTCGACGCTGCAGCGCCCACTCGCGCGAGTGCGCGACAGGGTCAAGGGCTTCGGCGAGCATTTTCGCTTGCGCAAGCGGACAACATCGCACGACTCGCACGACGTGCAGCTGCACAAGGCGCTCACGATCGAGACGGACACGCTGGGTGGTGGCGCTGACAAGGCGTGGGACATCCTTGGCGGACTACACCTTCCTTTCCTCGGGTCTCACGAGGAATCGCAGGCGGAACAGGCGGTCAATAAGCCGGAGAAGACACCGACACTTGCACAGCCGGATCCAGCTGTGCCGCTTCTGCGCTTCGAGAAGGTCGTGCAGGACCTCGCAGAGTTTGTGCTCTCCGTCTCGCCAGACGGTACGCTGCCCGTTGACTGATAAATTCGCAGACTCCGCCGCTGATGCCCTGATTCTGCAGTCCTGTACCCTCCACCTTATCTCCTCTTTCGCCTTCGCGAGCAAGAGCTCCTCGCCGCCGAACAAGCGCCTCTTGTGATGGAAGATGAGCTGCCTCGCTTGCCCGAACGGGCGCACATCCAGCTCTCGCCCCTCCCGCCGCCACCGCTGCAGTCGCTGCAGTCGAACCTTTCGATCGGTACCGAAGCATTCGCGCTGAACTTCGCACGGGGCTCTTCGACCCCTGCGAACGAGCTGCCACCGCCCTCGACTGCAGTCGTGCCCGTCTCCAACGCCACGAGGATCGCTCTCGACGCCAAAGCTGGACTGGCGAGCTTGCTCACCAACAACTCGTCGCTCGCCGGCTGCATTCGACATCAGTCGTGCGTCCTCTTTGTTCCTCAGGCCGAAGCTATTCCTAATGTACATCCGTCTACAGCATGCAATTCCTCCTTCAGGCCGTTCGACGCGGCAGCATGAGCGATTCGCCGCCCTGCTACACGCCTCACTGGGTCACGCTGAGTTTCTACCAAGCGGCGCACCCGTCGCTGGCCAACACGACAAGCTCAGATGACGCCACGCTCGAGTGCTTCTTCAGGCAGCTTGTCCGTGAGCGCGACGAAGCCTGCGAGACCTGCGCGAGCCCGAAGTACGAGCACTCCGTCGTGCTGATGCACCAGCGCGAGCGCATCACGATCACGCTCGTCTCGCATCGCCGTTCCAGCGACGATCATGCCGCCATGGGGGACGAGCCCATCGTCGCGTGGACGCAGTGCGCGACCTGTGCCGCTTCGTCCCCTTCGCAACCGCTCTCACAAGCCTCCGGCGGGTTCAGCCTCGCCAAGTTTCTCGAGCTCCTCTTGTACGACTCGAACTTCGTCCCGAGACCCGATCTGTGCGAACACGCCGCGCAAGACCGCCATGAGCTCGTGAGGTGCTTCTCGACGAGGGAGGCAACGATCGAATTCAAGCTGGACAGCATCGAGTGCGTCTGTTTTCTTTGTTCTACGCTGATTATGCTGACTTGATTGCACGTAGCCTGTTCGAGCTGCGCCTCCCGACCGCGGTTGACCCGGACTTGGATGCTGCGGACGCGGAGGACGAACGTGAGGAGCACCACCTCGACGATACGACGCCGGCAGACGAGCTGCAGGCGGAGATCAGTGCGTCAGTTACCGCATTATACGAGTCGCCATGTCTGATGCTTAGACTCGTGCAGCCCAGTTCTTCGCCAGCACGCAAGTACGGCTTGATCTTCTTGAAGAACGCCTCGTCCCGCCACCACCTCGCTCGGCCGGTCTGGACGGCCCGAGCATCGAGTTTGAGAACGGCGACGAACACGCGCGCGTGGGCTCGACTAAGACTGTCGCCGCCAATGATGGCGAAGGGACCGCCAAGGACGAGCATGCAAGCCTCGACCTCCTGCGCCGACTGCGTCGCCTCGTGCACGACGTTGAGGACGAGTGCCTCAACTCCATCGTCGCAATCGCACTAAATTGTCTCAATGACGCGCGGTACCTCTTCGAAGCCAAGGGCAAGGCGGTCAAGCTCCGACTCAACGCCTGGGAGTCCAAGCATGCCGATGCGCTTGCGACCGGCCCCAGCGCTGATGTACTTCCCACCCCGACGTACGATGAACCGGAGTACTTCGCCGACGATGTACACGCCTTCCCAGTCGGCTCGTCAGTCCTTGCGCGCGATGCCGAGCTGAGCTCCTTCATCGCGCTCGCACTCAGCGCGTCCTCCTTCCACGATACATCGATCACCAATACGACGAGCGAAATGCAGGTCGTCACCCCATCGTCGCTGTCTTCGTTTGGTTCGATGCAGGCCTCTGCGGCTCGTCGTCCTGCTCACAAGCCCATCCCGTTCGAATTCCTCCATCCCGCCGCAGCATCACCCGCCTCGTCGACGCCGCCACGCAGCCCACTCCGTCAGTCGCTCAGCGGTGCGCCAGACCCGGACGATCCTGATGCCGTCTTCGGTCCGCCTGCCGAAGTGGAGTACCTCGCCAAGCCGCGCAAGACACCGCGCGTGGCGAGCGGGTCCATGTTCCGCAACCTCGTCCGCAAGAAGTCTTCCGAGGTCGCGAGTGCCGCGTCGTCTTCGGCCTCGACGCCCGTCCCGGAGCAAGGCGAGTCCGACAAGCGGTACCCTCAACTGCCGCACCTTTCCGACTCGGTTCTCGACGACATCCTGAAGACGCCCGAGTCGACCTTGCCGCGTCGCAAACCTAGCCGACCGCTGCCGTCGCTCGTTGCCGAGGTTGCGAGCAAGCGCGACAGCGCGAAAGCGTCCGCGAGCTGCGATGTCCAGGCCACAGCCGTCTCCTCTTCGCGCTCGAGCATCGTGAATGGTTCCGCTATCGGCACAATGAGGTCCATCGCCTCTTCCGTTGCGTCGAGCACGCCCGAGACGGGCAGCAGCGCGGCTTCGCTCCACTCGATATCAACCGAGGATGAAGGCGATGACGAGGGCGACGAAGTGCCGCCGCTGCAACCGTCGCCTGCGCCACTGTCGAGCTCACGCTTTTTGTCACACCACCTCGACGGCTTCTTCAGCGGCTGGGACTCGGCACGCTCAAGGCTTTCGCCAGCGACCACGGCATGGCGCGGCGATGAAGGCGCGGCACCGCCACTGGCCCCAAGCGAGCACGTCAAGTTCAGTGCGTCACGCCACAGGTGGTCTCGAAGGCGCGACCGAGCTCACACCGCGTCCCGCAGAGTTCCGTCAAGGCAACAAGACATTCCGCGTCACATCGTACTTTGAGCGGCGCTTCCGAACCTTGCGCGTCAAGTGCGGCCTGTCCGAGAGCCTGTACGTGAAAAGCCGCTCGCTGCACTCATCCCATCTTGACCTTGGCTGGCGCCGCAGCTTCATCGAAAGCCTAACGCGCTGCACCGACCTGAACCCGTCCGGCGGCAAGTCAAGCGCGACTTTCCTGATGACCGCCGACGAGCGCTTCATGCTCAAGGAGCTGGTGCGTCTGCCTTCAGTACCCTGATGGCCTGGGGTCGCCTTGACGTCCTGCAATGCACAGGTCACCAAGCTCGGATACTCGGAGCTCGACTCGGTCCTCGGCTTTGCACCCAAACTCCTCGACTACCTCGGCTCGCCCGAGCGTCCGTCCCTCCTCGCCAAGATCTTCGGTATCTACACGCTTAAGTTTGTTGACGTCAAGACGGGCAAGAAGAGGAAGGTCGACCTCATCCTCATGGAGCATCTCTTCTTCGGCAAGAGTGCGCACAGTCTCGCTTGCTGCGCCGTGCTCGACCCGCTCAAGACTGACGAAGCCTCTGCAGCCATCTCGCGCCAGTTCGACCTGAAGGGTTCGTTGTCAAGGTGCGGCCCTCGCGCCGCAGCTTAGACTTACACGTCTCGCTCTCGCAGGGATCGCCAGTCGTGTCGTCAAGCCAAAGCCTGGCGTCGACACCAAAGACAGCACTGGATGGGACGGCGACTGGCTCACTGGTACGTATCGACCCGCCTGCAAACGTTTGAGCGCGACGAGCTCAAATTGTCGAATCCAACAGGTTCGATGCGGGACCAACTTCTCATTTACCCCGTACGTCAAGCCTCTGATACTGGTGCGGCATTGTGCGCTGACGAAGCCGCCACTTGCAGCACTCGAAGACGCTCCTGCGGGATGCCCTTGCCAACGACGTCAAGTTCCTCAGCGAGAACGGCGGCATTGACTTTAGCCTGCTGGTCGGGGTCGACGATGCTGCTCAAGAGCTCGTCGTCGGACTTATCGACACGCTCGGAGGTAAGTTCCGCATTGCGTTTGCGAAAGAAGGCTGTCGGCATCGAGAAGACTGACGATCAATCGCTCGCTTGATCGTTTCTCCCGCTTGCCAGTCTTCAACACGCTCAAGGTCATCGAGTTTCATACCAAGACGGCCGTCAAGCTGTCGGACGCGGCCTCGGTCACGGTCCAGCCGCCGCACGACTACGCTCGCCGTTTCCTCGCCGCCATGGAGCGGTACTTCATTGCCGTGCCGGACAAGTGGACTCGCCCGCCTGGAGACGGCTCTATCGATCCAGATCCGCGTCTCGCCTGCCCGCTGTAGCCGCGGCCGTGCGATACCGGCGCACCTGTAGAAGCAGACTGCGCCTGCAGCTCCGCTTTCCTCCCGATTTCTACGTCGTTGTTGTCCTAGCATTGCTCCGCATATCCTTTCTGTTATAAGACTCGTGTCGAAATGAGAGCAGAAGAGGTGAGACGGAGGGGGGGGAGTACAGGGGGCTGCGACTCGAGCTCGCTCCCTCGTTCCAGGCGCGCGCTGCCGCTCTCGCTCTGCTTCTCCACTTTCTCCCTCTTTGCTTTTTTGTGGACCATGTCGGTCACTGCGGACCTCGGCCAGCCGGTCGCGAGCACCTCTGCTGTCGCCATCGGGGGCACGGGCGAGGAGCGCCAGATCGCCATCCGCCTGTCGACCAAGGACCCGCTCTACCAGATTCCGCCCGCCAAGTTCCTCGTGCCCGCGAGCTGGCGCCGCTTCCACCTTTCCGAGCTCATCAATAAGGTGCTCGAGAATGGTGAGCTTGTCGCGCCTACGGACACCTCGTCTCTCCCGGTCGACGTGAATCCGTTGGTCCGTGGCTCTGGGCAACCCTGCGGGATCTTTGATGCCCTGCGAGACCCGCATGAGTATCGTCAGCTCTCCGCGCACGGTGCCCAGACCCGGCAGACAAGGAGTGCAGGACCTGCTCGTCCTCGAACCCCGCCTGCTCTCATGGACCAGGCGTCGCAGGACGGTGCAGGTTCACGGTGGACGGCGCATGACGACACAACTCTATGACATTGGTATTCTTCGTTCAGCAGTCTTCGAGGTTATCTCAGACAGTGTCGAATTCTTTTTCTTCACTTCCTGATGCCGTCCACCCGCCCCTGCGCTCTTTCGCGTCGACCGCATTCAGCAGATTACACTGTTTACGCAGACAGTACGCTGACCTGGTCTTCTCGTAACGCGTGAACAGCTGCGCCCGTCCCCTTCGACTTTCTCATCGACCAGACACTTCTTCGGTCTTCGCTCGGCGCGTACTGCGCTGCGACTGGGACGAGCGAGGAAGTCGTGCTGGAGGTGGAGTTCTTGCCGTCGACGCTACCGCCGCAGCTCGAGAGCACGCTGCCAAGCGAGGATTGGGTGAGCGACGTGTCGGTCGCAGTTCGCGGGTGCGTCGCCCTCGCTTCCTGCGTTCCTTCGGTTCGCAGTAGCGTCCCCCACTCGAGCATTGCAATCTCAGTCACTCATGCCAATCCCTTTTTCTTACTTGTGAGCCAATAGAGCCATCCTCACCGCCTCGTACGCCGGCACGCTCTCGCTTCAATCGAAGGACCTCCCGCCCTCCACCACGCTCACCTTTGCCGGCCACGACCTTTCGGCTCTTTCCGCCACGCATGTTCCGCATCCTCTCGGTTCCGAGGACAAGCGATGGATTGCAAGCGGTGGAATGGATCGCGTCGGCCGTGTGTGGGAGTACTCGGTGCGGTTGTTCTGCCTTTCCGCTGAGCGCTCCAGTGCTCACCCTGTGCCCCCCAGATCCCGCCTCTCTCCCTCGAGTCTCAGCCCGAAGTCCCCGCACCCGCCACCCTGTACACCCTCTCGCTGCACCAGGCGCCCATCTCGTCTGTCCGCGCTCGCCCGCTTCCCTCGATCCCGACTTCTGCCACTGCTGCGCCGCACCTTCTCACGGCCGGCTGGGATGGCCTCATCGGTCTGTGGGACCTGACGCCGGGTGTCAACGAGGGTGAGGCGGAGCTCGAGGGCGCGGACCGCAAGAAGAAGCGGAGAAGGCAGTCGACGACCGTGGTCAACAAGGTGCGTCGCTTTTGGATTGTCTCAAGAGTATATCTCGACGAGCTGACCCGCGTCATTCTGCAGTCGCCGATGAGCGTCTTGCGCGGCCACACGGGCAAGATCTCGCGCGCCGTGTTTGACCGCAGCGACGTGACCAAGGCGTACTCGGCCGGCTGGGACCACTCGGTTCGCAGCTGGGATCTTTCCGTTGGCGCCGAGCTGAGCAGCAAGGTACGCTGCCGCCTCTACCGACTTTCTGCGCGACGTGACTGATCCCCATTCGTGTCCTGCAGACGAGCGACAAGGTCCTGCTCTCTATGGCGCAGCTCACTGCGCCGAACCTCCTCGCGACGGGCTCGACGGACCGCCTCATCTGCCTGTGGGACCTGCGCACCGAAGCGACGCAAAACATCTCGCTCACGCTCTCGGGGCACTCGGCGCCCGTGTCGGCCGTCGCCGCGCACCCGACGTCGTCGCTCCTGTTTGCATCGGGCTCGTACGACTCGACCGTGCGGATCTGGGACGCGCGCAGCCCGAAGCAGACGCTGTTCACGCTTCCTGTGCCGAAGAAGGAGGGCGACGAGAACCGCAAGGAGCCGGAGAAGGTGCTCGCGATCGACTGGGATGGCGAGCGCCTCGTTGCCGGTGGCGAGGGCTCGAGGACGATTGTGTGGCGCGTCAGCGGGCAGGAGACCCAGGCGCCGGCATCGGAGTAGGCGGTTGTGTAAACGCCTGTTCATGATCCTCCTTGCCAGGGCTCTGCACAGCTTTCGAGAGTTGATCGAGTATGTACATGTGCTGGACATTGCTCGTCTACTGCTTGGAGAGTCGTCTATCGCCTTCATGCCGCTCAAAACGGGCAACCTGCTCCGAGGTACATTCGGATCGCGGAGGGCGGCACGTTGATGATGCGCCCAGGAATCGTCTCGCTCTGCAGACGCTTGTGTGCTTCGTAGCTGCACGGCAAGCGGGCGTCAGCGTACGCTGTTCGTGCGATTCTTGACGTCCTCGAGCCGACATCTTGCAAAATGGTCTTCCAGCGCCCTGAAGCGGCGCGACCCACCGGTGGCAGCCTCCAAATGCAAAGTAGTAGTTCTGGCCGTCTGGCGCAATGCACCGCAGCACTTCGATCGGCGTGAAGTCGTCGCCTTTCTGCTCGGGAGTTCGAGGCAGGTCAGCAGCGCTTGCATCTGGAGCCGCCGAGGTCGTGCGCACCTGAATGTCGGCCATGAAGCGCTGCACTTTGCTCTCTTCGAGCTCCGAGGGCAGTGGTCGGTTGATGACCTTCATCGGCACCTGCACGGTCGGTGCATCCTTGGACGCGAACTTGGAGAAGTTGACGTGCTGCTGTGACTGCGACTGCATGAGCGTGTCTGCTGGTGCTTGCAGCATGCTGGTTCGTGGCGAGCGGGAGAAGCGAGAGGCGAGCATTCTCGTTGATTTGTGGCCGAACGGCGATCGAAGCCGGCGGCGACGCGGTGCAGCTTCGTGGCCGAATTGTTTCGAGAGCGCCTATTACGTTCTCCAGGTAGTAGCGAAGTGTTTGCTTCTTTTTGCTTCTTCGCAGACATGCCTGGCTCTTGTACAGTCCCGCGCGAAGCGGACTGAGTGTGCGTGGCGAGGTTTCTGGTAGATGCCGCACTCTCCAGGATTCGCGACGCTCGAAGTTCTCCTGCGCTAATTCTTTGCTCCATTTCGAAGTCTAGGACCGATTTGCACAGTGCTAACGGTTCGGGAGCGAGATTGACGTACTGGCAACTTGAGAAGGTCCCGCTTTCGTGCGCGACAAAGTTGCGCAGCGCTTCTACGGATGTTGCAAGGCTACCGTCACTGATCGCTTCATCGACCAAAACATCTTTGGCTCGCTTTCCTTGCCGCCTCGCATGCCGTGAAACTGTCGGCTTGGTTGACATAGGTGACAAAAATGCTGCTTCGTGCCTAGTCAGAGCGAGAAGCCCGCAGAAGGGACTGACGAGGCGGGAGGGGCATCCGAAGAGCCTGGTTGGTGGAGGGGGCATTTGCTCGTTCGCTCGCAACTCGAGCGGCGCTGGCAGGAACTATGTCTTTCGGCTCAATAGCACCCAAGCGTTGGTCTGAGCAAGTGCAGACGCGTCCGGACCGCTGCCGTAGGGCGGGACAGCGCAGCATTGGCAAGACAGCACGGACATGGCTAGCTGGGCACAGCTTGCTCCGGACGGCTTGTGCTCGCGTGTACACCATCTTTGATATGCTGTCAGTGCCCATGCCAGTACCAAGACGAGCTCTATGCGCGCGGAGGAGAGAAATTGGCACTGGTTGGTCAAGCGGCCTGGTTGGCCGGTGGTCAGTGACGGTAGCGGCATGCTCCTGAGGGCGCGGAGTCTAGCAACTGGTTCGGAATGACAGTTCAGGCGGAAGCGGGCTGCAGCTTCACGGAGGGTGACGCAGTCAGCATTTTTCACCTTTGATTCTTGTGACGCTGCTCCTGACCTCGAGTACCTCGGAGACAACGTCGGCCGGGCGCGGAAGAGGAAGCCACTCCACTGAGTACCGATTGTCTACCGCGATGCTTGGGAGAAAAAGAGAACTCTGCCTTTTTCCACTGCCCCTGCCGTCACGCCCCTTTGCAAGTGCTTCATTCGCAGAGGCCGTAGCGCCCGAGCAAGTGTCAGTGGCCCAGCCAAAAAGTGTACCCTTTCTGCCTTCCCGAAGAGGCAAAAGTGGATGTCAAGCACCGGGTGCTTGCTTGTAGCGTCTCCTGGTCTCGATCCAGGGACTTTTGGGTCACACAATATGAGCCCAACGAACTGCCACTGTTCCAAGACGCTGTTTGATGTACAGACTTCCCTTGTCTGCGTCCATGTACCACAAACCACTACGCAGCCCGCAGATCTGCGGTTTCCCTCCTCTGCCGGTCATCCTCCGGTCCATCTGAACGCTCTGTTGCAGCCCCCGAAGCTAGATCCTTATTGCATCAAGAACGAGCGTGCACTGCTCGTTTTTGTGCAAGCCTTTGCTCACGTCGTCGAGACGCGACGGACAAACCCACGGCTCTCTCTCCGCTTCTGCGCTTAGCACTGCACGTATTCAAACGTACACGTGCCTGCACTCCGGCACTTGAGCTACGCTAGACCTCACTCTGCCCTGGTTTTCACCTCCTGCACGAGCAGCAAAGGCGCTGCTTCCGTCCCATCCGCTTACGCCGCCGGTGTCCTCATGCACGGTCAACTGGTGAGATTCCAAGCTACTGAGCCTGTTCTAGATGGCTCTTGCCGGTGCATATGACCTCACTTCCCCGACACTCGAGGGGAGCTCACTGAACCGCACTGCTCCCGGTTGCGGCCTCGGATCCTATCTCCTCTTGCCAACAAGACAGAACTGCCTTTCATTCCATGCACAAGAAGCGGGTCTCTGCGTGTTACTCAGTTGCGCACACTGTCGTGCCAATGCAGCGGCTCTGTCTGTCCTTGTCCCGCTTTCCCGGGGCACAAACTCAATCTTGCTGCCTTGCCATGCTCGAGCCCTCGAGCCCCAAAAAGTGACCTAGTAGCAATGTCCCTGAGAAGTCTGAGCTGCGCCAGCAGTACCGGCCAGTCTTTTAAGCTCAACACTGCAACCTACTTGCCGCGTCTCCTGCCTCCGCAACCCTGCTGGCAATCTTCTGTCCATGGGTGCGGCGCATTGCTATACAGCGGTTTGCCATGGGCAAATGGCAAGCTGATTGCTGGTGCTACAGCTGCTTTCCACAGCAACGCAACTGTCAGCGCCCACACAGTCACTTCGCTTCTCGGTCACCTCCCTGACAGTTTTCCTTGTCTCGATGAGATTCTGTCAGAGAGGTGGATTATGCTACACTTTCAATTCTCAAGCAGTGCCTCACAGAATGGCCAAGCTGACAAGAATGGTTGTCGCACAACTTGAGAAGGTTGACGCGGTCAGGAATTTTGTCCCGCCACTGCATACCTCTCAGCATCATGCAAGCGTTAGCCAAGTAGATCAGTGTTTACTTGCATGACCGGTGTCTTCTGCCCCTCTCTCAGCCTGCCTGCTCCACGTCCAGCTGGAAGGGCAGTCGAGTGCAGGCTGGTGGTACAGAAGCACAGATGCAAGAGCACGTGTACCGGTAAGGACTGTGCTCACTCCCTGCAAAGATTGCATGTCAAGTCCCCCCTCCCTCTCTTTCCCTGCTCTCTCTCTCTCTCTCTATCCCTCCCTCCCTCTCTCTCTCCCTCCCTCTCTCTCTCTACGCTTCTCTCCACCGCGATGGTCCTGCAAACGCCGGCCAGCCGCTGAGCCTCTGGGATGGGCCACGCACGGATTAAGGGGCAGGGAACAGGTGCTCAGAGCTGCGAGCAGTGTGACAGCCGTGAATGCAAGGTCAACACCCAACCCAGAGAGGCCCCTTCGAGGTTCCTTGGCCGCTGTAGAGGCTCTGCGCTCAGGCAAGGTCTGTCACGCGCCGGATCAACAGCACAGCATCTTTGACCAAGCCCCAGGTGAGCGCAGAGGCAAGGGACGCTGGCAGGGCGGCGCCGCCAGTGCCATGTTGTGCGGGCGGGCGGCCACGTTGCTCGACCCGCAGCAGCCCCCGCCCACCTTGCACTCTGATGACGCGGCGCCGCTTGCCCGCAGCGCACCAACGTTGGCATCGAGGGCGCCGCGCGCGCAGTTGCCAAGCCTGCCCCGTGCAGCATCAGGTGAGATGTGCAAGGATGCAGAGCTTGACAAAGTGGCTCAGATCCTGGTCAATCTGTGCGGCAAAGAGGCTGCCAATGCCCTGCCAGAGCCAATCAACGGCGCCAACAAGCGCAAGGAGTTGTGGCAGCGGAAGGAGGCCAAGTGGGCCTCCGTGCAGCAAGTGCAGCGTGAGCGCCTTGTGCAGCAGCAACAGGCGCGGCACAAGCGCAAACGGCCGCTCTGTGACAGCACTGCATCAGGCATCGACCACCTTGTCTGCATCATCAACGGGCGCCTGCCGAGCGCGCATACCCGCCGCCGCCACTCGATCTTGAGCATCCGGCCGTCACCCATTTTGCCGCTTCCCCTCGCACAGTCGATGTGCTCCTTGAGCTTGTCTGCGCGCCGCTGTCGCATCTCGAGCCGCAGCTCAACATCCTCGAGCCTGCCGACAGCGACCCACTCGAGTTTGACACTGCGCAAGACGCACCCGTCTTGAGCGCAGGCAGCGAAGCAGTCGGCAGCGACGGGCTTGCGCGGTACTATGTACGCAAGCTGAGCTTCCGCTTGTCGGCGTCGGTGCTTGCTGTGCTCGAAGAGTACGCCCGCCTGTACCCGGCCGACAAGCCATGGGCAAGCACAACCGCCAACATTATCCGCACCGCCTGCCTCTTGCCCGAAATCCCTGTCCTGCTCTGCTATGGCGGCATCACTGTTGCCTCGACCCCGCTCGAGCGGCTCAAGGCTGACAGCGGGGCGGCGGGAGGCTCACACATCAAGAGCTTCCTGCGGGTCGTTGCTTGCGCTGCGCCTGAGACAACCAGGCGCGTGTTTGAGTTTGTTGCACTCAGCACGCCACCCGCAACAATCCTCAACGCCAACTCTGCGCTTGTCGGCGAGACAGAGCGCATCATCATCTCAAGCCTCGCGCCGCTCGCGCTGAACTCGTCGGACGGTAATCGGCTCCTCAGCCTGGATCCAGCGTTGCTCACACAAGAACGCGCCTTTGTGACCAACGGGAGGGCACTGCCAGCCGACGTCGAGGGCGTGGCTCCATCAGTTGCGCCATCGGCGGAGACGGTCGCACTGCTCCAGCACCACCTCGGCAACGCCGTACAGCTCTGGCAGGCCCTCCTGCAGCGCGACGTCGGTCAGACGGTTGACATGGCAACGGAGGAAGGCGAGCGGGCTTTCAAGGCCATCGAGACCGACCTGACTGCCGCCTTTGGGCGCAAGGGCTGGACCGGCGCGTTCCAGGCTATCCTGTCCAAGGACGTGACCAAGGCAGACCTCAACAGCGTCAAGACATTTACCGGCGTAACTGCAGCTTGAGGACCTGCTGCGACAGCTCTTTTCCACGGCATTGTCCTCGGCCTGGACCAGTTCGACCTCCGCTCTTCCGGCATGGCCCTCGACCTGTGGGCCCTCCAGCTGCGGCATTGCCTGATCCTCATTGCCATCATTGTCTGCGCCCGGGCGCTCATCATCCCTTGTCCCCTCTTCATCCTCTCGCGCTCGTCAAAGAGCTCAAACTTGCTCCGCTCGGGCAAGTTTCCATCCGCCTTCAACTGCTTGTCGCCGTACCTCGACAGCTTCCTCTCGGTCTCAGTTGCCTCAACACCGGAAGTTCTCAAGTCGCTCTCCTCAGACCTCAAGCTTCGGTGGACCGAGACGCCAACTGTCGGATGGGTCATCTGCATTGGCTTGACCGCTGTTGTCCAGTACGGGCCAGCTGCGCACGACCTTGCGCTACATCTTGCTGCGCCCGACGATGGCAAGATCAAGTACGACCCAGCATTGCAGGACAAGTGGGTTGCCCTCTCGGCCCTCGTTGCTGCCAAGGTGGCCCTCGTGCGTCGCGCTCTGGCTAACGGGCTTGTGCTCGGCGCGCTGCATTACGGCAGCGCACCGGAGCTTTGCACGCTCCTGCGCGCGGCGCACGAGCGCGCAGAGACCGAGTCTTGCCGTATCGGGCTGGAGGATGTGCTCGTCGAGGCGCGCACCAAGCTCGCTGAGGGCACGAGCGCCCTCACGGGCCTGCGGGCTATTGGCGCGTTCAAGTAACGTGAGATTGAGGTGATCAGCAATGGAGGAAGTGCGCAGGAGGCGAGCTGAGATTTCGCGTCGACGAGTCTGCACGAGAGACGGAGAGAGGAGCTTGATTACAAGAGAGGGGAGTGCAACAACGGAGGTTTATATAGTGTACAGAGAGAACATTCTAGCAGAACGGTGGCAAAGAGATGAGTGAGCATAACGGCGAGGAAGCGAACGTTTGAGAGAGGGGGAAGACACCTGCCGCGACAGGAAGTTGCCACAGAGCGCAGAGCGTGCGGAGCGCGTGACCCGCCAATGGGCGGCGGCACCGCCCAAGCCAAAGTTTGAGGGCCTGCCGCTCAAGCCGCGCAACCTCGACCTGCTCCAGCCCTTCTTCTCTGTCGACCCTCCCCGCGTCCTCTCACCTGCACTCATCCCGCTCGACCTTGTCGCGCTGCACCAGCGCCTCCAGCTACTCGTGCGCCAGCTCACTGCGCACCACAGCGCTCTCGTCGACGGCCTCCCGTCGCCGCTCCCGCCCGTCCACGGCTGCACAACCGGCGACGAGCAGTATTGCTCGTGGTACCTCTCTGCGCGCAAGGGCGTCGAGATTGCGCGCAGTGCCGGCGGCGTCAACCGTGGCAAGGGCGGCCTTGGGAAGGACCCAGTCCGCGCAGAGGAGGTGCACGGTATGCGTGTCACCAACGCGCTCAAGCGCAAGGAGGCGCAGCGGGCGGTGCGGGGCGTCTTGCTGCCCAGCTCAAATTTGGCAGGCAAGATGCTCGCGCTCTTCGAGACGGCCGAACGCGAGGGCACGGGCTACGGCGCGCGGCAAGATCTTCTCGCGTACTGGTGCAGCTTGTGCGAGGGGCTGCACTTTGCCTACTGTACCGCAACAAGCTTGACTTGGTGCCGCACAATGCAGCGTGCAGCGGTCGCCTCGAGTCGGTCCATGTCCTGCATCCGTCAACCCTCCTCTACCTCGCCGACAAGCCTGTCAACGCGCTCGAGGTGCTTGAGCCGGCAATCAACAGCAAAATCACCTTGATCTGCCAGATGGTGTCACACTCAGGCGACATGGGCAAGCTTGCCAAACTTGGCCTTGCCAAGCTCGAGTTCATCTCGATCAACACCAAGATCTTGGTCCTCGCGCTCGACTTGGCAGTGTGGCGCGGCCTCACTGCACTCAACTTGATCCTTGTTGCGCAAGCACCCAACTCTATCAACAGTGAGTGGCTCTCTCTATTGCACATTCCGGCTTCAAACTGGCACACTTCCCTCTACAGGCCAACTTTGCCTGGGGCAGCGAATCCAGCGCGTCGTTGGCAGCGAGTATCTCTGCCATCCTTGACGGCGACAACCTTGTCGTCTTTGACTGCCAGGAGCATAGCTGCAACTACGTCGCCGTGATTGGCAGCCGCCACAGCACCGCGACAAATCAAGGCGCCCGTACATGGTCCTTGCCGCAAGGCAGCTTGCCGCCGGCAACTGAATCCTCATCCTTACGCTTCACTTTGCTCACTGTCTTGTCTTTGCCCTCGCTTTGCCCAACAACCAGGGCATCAAGAGCATTGTCGACAAGCGCGCAGGAAAGAAGGCCTCGACAAAGGACCGCAAGGCAGCGCTCAAGGTCATCCAGTGTGCGGTCTTTGATTCTTTGCTTGGAGGCAGCGCAGGGTTGGCGGTGGGTGAGGAGAAGTGGGCAGTCCGAAGTATAGTAGAATCTGTGTGTAAAAAGAGACCTATACATAAAATCTGCCTGTGAGAAAGCCCAACTCCATTCACAGTCACGCTCAATCTGAGCCAATGCAAATTGTGCATGCAAGAAAGAGTGGATTTTAGGGAAGTGTGTGAGCCTGCCTCGCAGACTTTGAAAGGGGCAGACTTTACGATATCTTTGCGGCAAATGAGCACTTTCTTAGTCTCTATGATGGAGCTGGTGTTGCTGCTGTTGCTGTCGTTGCTGGCAAGTGCCCTGTTGTTGAACACGGCCTCCAACGCGATAGACGAGCTTGGCCCTGCTCGGTCGTAGTTGTGCAAGTTGACATTGGCCAGCGGACCGCCAGATGTCAACCTCGAGGGTCGCCCCCTTCTCCCTCCGCTCGAGTTCGCAAGAGGAGCGCCAAACGACGCCTTGCTTGCTCGAGTGCACCAGCACAGGGCCACAAAACATTCTGCAGCCCCGACTACAGCGCCACACGCCCTTGTCGCGCCCGCTCGGCGCCATGTCCGCACCGGGCCTCCTCGCCGTCAGCCTCGCCAACCCAGCTGCGCTGGCGGGCACAGTCAGCCTCGAGGTCGCCGAGAGTGGCATCCTGATCGGCGCCGGGCAGTCGTACGAGGTGCGCGCGCTCTCTTCGCTTCCAAGCTGCTCGTCACCCAACTTCCGCATGAGCTGACCTCGCGACATCCGGCAGGCGGCGCTGGACGAAGTCAAGGAGCACTTCAGACTCAAAGATACGGGCTACACCTGCGCCTTCTCGCAGCGCATCGCCTCGCGCGGCCGCACCTTCGTCATCGCCCCCTCCGCCTGGGAACGCCTCGCGCCCGAAACCGACCTCGAGCTCGTCGTCTTTCCCGCGCCCGCCAAGGCCGGAGTCAGTAACTGTGGGACATACGCGGCGCACGTGGGACCCGTGTCTCCTCTGATTGCCGTCGTGGAGCCGCAACTGGCTTCTCAGCAGATTCTCTCGCAAGCGGCCAGCAGCGGAGTCGCGCCTGCCACACCCAGCAATACCGACGACTCGAGCGACGAAGTCAGCGACTCTGATGTCGAAGTCGGACCGGCACGGTCGCAGCGGCTCGATCAGGTGAGCTCCTTCGCTGCTCTCCCTGCAGCTGCGGACTGATAACCGCCCATCGTGCAGCCCTCGCCAGCGCCTCGGCCCGAGCAGATGTACGAAGGAACGCCGCAGTCGACGAGCACCTTCCGCAGCCGGACCTCGACGCCGAACCGCTCGGGATCGCCGTCTCCCTCGAATCGCTCGAGTGACTTCAAGGCCTTCCTGCGACAGCAGATCCAGCAAGATGAGGCTGCACCCGCCGAAGCAACCTCTCATCAGTCGACTTCGTATCAGCGCTACGAACAGCAGCGCTCGCCGTCTCCGCCCTCGCAAATGCTCGACCCGGCCGTCCTGCGATACAGCGTAGACAGTCACGCCTCGTTTCGCATCGGCCTCGACGACGGCGGTAACGTCGCGTTTGTACCTCCATCGCCTGCTCAGCGTAGCGCCACCATCGCAGACGATGCCAGCCAGGCCGTCGCGGGATCTAGCCACAGCGGGAAGGGCAAGGAGCGCGCCCGCTCGCAGAGCCCACGATTCGCCGACGACGAGGGCGACGTGGCGTTCCAGATCAAGTCCGAGCCGCAGTCGTCGCAGAATGGCGCGCCGCAGAGCCTCGCACTGCCAGTCTCGCCGCGCACGGCGCTCAAGCCCAGGTCGTCCGGCCTCGTCGCTGCGTCCTTCTCGACTGCACTCTCGCGCGGCAGCTCAGGCTCGCCGATCACTGCGGGCACAACAAGCTCTGCATACCCGCGGACCAGCTCGGGCAGTACCGACGATAGCGCGTCGGGGTCGGGACCGTCGACGTCCTTGCGCCGCACCAGCTTCGCGCGCAGCGCGTCGGAGCGCATCTCGCCGGATCTGGATGCGACTCCTTCGGGCTTGAAGCGCACAGCCGCTCTCTCCGCATCGAGCGCGAGCCCGCAGAAGCGCCCGCGCATGTCGCAGCACCTGCAGCCGAATGCCTCAGCCCTCAGCCCCAGCGCCTCATCTGTCCACACCCCGGCGCCGAAGAAACGGTCACGCCCCCGGCCGTCCGCAGCGCCAAAGGACGACGCGCAGAGGCGCCTCGAAGCCCTCGCTCGCCCGCGCGCCCCCATCCCCGGTGAACCTCGCAGCGGGCGCTTTACCTACTGGATCCGCCTCCCCAACTGGCCCATCTCGCCCGTCAACGAGAAGTCGATGCTGCGCCACCAGTACCTCTACAAGCAAGGCGCCCGCGGAGATGTCACCCTCGGCTTGACGCTCCAGTTCGTCGTCGAGACGGCGGCGAGGCTCACCGGATGGAAGGAGCAGGACTTGCGCCTCACGTTCTACTCGACGGGGGCGGACGGCGTGCAGGTCAAGACCATCGTGTGGGGCTGGGACCGCACGCTCGTCGAGTTCTGCGACCTCGAGGAGATCGGCTTGCAGCAAAACGGTGCGATCGACCTCGACATGATCGAGTACGACTCTCTGCGCCCGTTTGACGCGCTCGAGTAGGCGCGAGGAGGGCCTGCATTGTTACTCCTCTCGCTTTGCCGCGCTCATCCGATAGCACACGGAGATGCAAGAGTATCATGACATGAGCTGCGACGAGTATGAGCGGCACAAGCGCGGAGAGACAGACAACATGCGGAGCGGAAGGAAGGACGGCAAGCACAAGGACACTGAGACGACACAGCACAACCCAGATCACCGCTTCTTTCCCTTGGCCTCTTTTTCGGCCTTCTTGGCGAGACGCTCCTCCTCGCGCTTGCGTTTACGCTCGGCCTCCTCGGCGCGGAAGACTTCCCTGCAGGCCACGAGCCATTCAGCAAGAGTGTCCGGTGGCCGCTGAAAAGACGTTCAGCACGCACATCTCGGCCTTGGTGCGGCGCTTGCGCTTTTTGACGGGTTCGCCGTTCTCGTCCACCTCGGCCTTGCGCTTCCGCGGGGCAGCCTTGGGTTTCGCTGCAGCCGGAGTGCCCGGTGCTTGAGGCGTCTCGGAGCCGCTGCCCGCGGGTTGCTCGGCGTCGTCGTCGGCGGCGGCCGTCTGATTGACGTCGGCAAAGAAGGAGAAGCCGTCTGCGAGGCGGTACAAGTGTGAGCAGATGAAGCAAATGCAAGACGGTGGGGGCGACACACCTTCGTCGTCGGCTGGCATGTCCCAAGCAGGCTTCTGCTCGGCCGCCGCCGCCGCCCTCTTCTGCCGCTTCGTCTCCTCGCGCTTGAGCGCGCCCTTCTTGCCCTCGACGCGCTTCGTCTCCTCGAGGCGCTTGCGACGCTCTTCGGCCTGGCGCAAGCTGTCCTCGAGCTCGTCGTCGTTGAGCAGGAGCGAGACGACCTCGTTGGCCTTGGCCGGGCCTTCGCTGGGCGCAGCAGCACCCGAGGAGCCGACGACGGCGTCCTGCACGAGCTTCTTGTTGCGCGCAAGCTGGACAATGCGCTCGTCGACCGTGTCCTTGGTGATGAGGCGGTAGACCGTGACCTGCTTCGTCTGGCCGAGACGATGGGCGCGGTCCATCGCCTGCGCATCGTTCGACGGGTTCCAGTCTGAGTCGTAAAAGATGACGGTGTCGGCGGCCGTAAGGTTGATGCCGAGACCACCGGCGCGAGTCGAGAGCAGGAAGATGAAGAGTTCGGGCCTGTCAAGCGGGATGTCGGGTCAGAGGGGGGCACCAAGGCAGAAGCGCAACGAGCGACGCACTTGGTCTGCCAGTCGGTGACCATGTCGCGGCGCTCCGAGATGGTCGAGCTGCCGTCGAGGCGGAGGTACTTGTGCTGGCGGAACGCGAGGTACTCCTCGAACAGGTCGATCATGCGCGTCATCTGGAAGTAGATCAGGCAGCGGTGGCCCTCGGCCTTGAGTTGCGTAAGGAGCGCGTCGAGCTTGGCGAGCTTGCCCGAGTCGAGGATGAGCTTCTGGAGCTGCGGGACCTGCATCGAGGGCAGCGGGAGCTGCGTCTCGTCAGATGCGTCAAGCACACCCTGCGGCGAGAAGCCCGGCAAGGCGTTCTCGAACTGGCGAACCGCCGCGGGCGACTCGCGGAGCGATACGGGCATGCCATAGATGGCGTCGTGGAAGTGCTGGTCGAAGCGCTCTGCCTCGGCTTCGTACGCAAACGAGCGGTCGCTGCAGACGGCCGAGATGGCCGGCGCGACAGCCGGGTCGTAGTAGAAGCGGGCATCCGCGTGGGTCAGGCGGGACGAGCGGCGGTAGTTGTGCTCGACTTCGGCGAGGGAAGTGAGGCCGAGGGCGCGCCAGGAGTGGTCGCGAGGAAGGGAGTCGGGCTTGGAAGGGACGTGAAGGTGGAATGGGACTGCAGCGGTGTCGTCGTCGTCGCGAGTGCTGCGAGAGTGGACCGAGCGTGAGCGGAACCCACCGCAGAGACATGGAAGGGGACGCACGACTCGTAGAATGCGATGGACCGAGCGCGCGACTGGCGCTCAAGCGCCATACCAAGGCGCACGATGCCGTGCGCAGACACCGCCTTGTAGAGCTCGCCAGGACTCAGACCGAGCCCAAGGGAGAATGCGAACGGCGAGTCTGTGCGAGTGGATGTCAGCTTGCTAGTCGGCAACGTGACGGAAGTCTAGAGCGTACTGTTCTCCTTGAGCGATTTCTGGGTGTGGTCAGGTCGCCAGATGTTCATGAGGCGGTCGAGGTGGAAGCTGTCGAAGCCGGCGCGCGAGTTTGGCCCGGGCACAGTGACGAGGGCGCCCTCGCGGTACAGAGTCTTGGGCACCTTGTATTCGATCATGCTGTGCGTCGCGTACGGCACATCGAGCACCTCGGGGTCGCGGATGAGGCTCGCCGTCTTGTTGTACTCGGCAAAGGCGAACGGCGCGGTGACATCGGCGCGCTCAAACAGCTCGGGGTGGTTGCACACCTTGCGGAACTGCATGATGAGGTTCATGAGACGCTTGACGCTGTCGTCGTCATTGAGCGTCGATGCGCGCGCGACGAGGTCCGTAATCGAGATGTTCTCCTTCAGCGTGCGGTACATGGCCTTCTGGCGCGGCGTCAGGTCGCAGTAGACGTCGATCTCGATCTGCAGACGCGGAATGTCAGAGATGCAGGGCGGAAGAAGGGGACGATGCGAGGGGATCGCACCTTGTCGCCAAGCTCGTTCTGCACGTTCTTCTTGATGCGTCGGAGCATGAACGGCTTGAGAATCATGTGCAGGCGGCGCAGCTGGTGCTCGCTCATCGCGCCCTTCTCGGCGCTGTTTTCGATGTCCTTGGAGAACCACTCGCTGAACTCGTCGTGCGAATCGAACAGCGACGGCATGATGAAGTGGAGCAGCGCCCACAGCTCGTGCATCGAGTTCTGGATCGGCGTACCGGTCAGGAGGAGGCGGTTGCGGCAGCGGAAGCCGAGGAGCGTCTTCCACCGAGTCGACGACGCCGACTTGATGGCCTGCGCCTCGTCGAGCACCATGTACTGCCACTTCACCTGGTTGAAGTACTTCTCGTCGGCAACAGCGAGCTGGTACGACGTGACGACGACGTGGAACGGCGCGTCCTTGTCGTAGCGGATCGACTTGCGGTTCCAGAACTTGCGGAGCACGGCGCGGTCCTTCGTGTTGCCCCAGTACGGCAGCGCCTTAAGGTTGGGGACAAACTTGGTGATCTCCTGCTGCCAGTTGTGCAGCGTCGACGCGGGCGAGATTACGAGGAACGGGCCCCAGATGTTGTGGACCTCGGCGAGATACGCCATGAGCGAGATGCTCTGCACCGTCTTGCCCAAGCCCATCTCGTCGGCGAGGATGCCGTTGATGCCCTGCTCGTAAAGGTTGGCGAGCCAGTTGAGACCCTTGAGCTGGTACTCCTTGAGCGTGCACGCGAGCATCTTCGGCTGCTTGACGACGAGACTCTCCGTGTCCGGGTTCTGGAAGTTGAGGTCGTCACCGTCAAAATCGAGCGGAGCATTTGGGTTCGCTTGCTGGAACGACGAGCCGTGCTGCTCGCGCGCCTGCTCATCGAACGCCGACGCCGCGTTTTTGGCAGCGTCGATGGCGGCTTGGGCATTGCGGCGCGCGTGCAACGCGGCGTTCTCCTCATCGTCTGCGAACGGTAGGAGCGTGAGAAATGAATCTCGCCCGCCGAGAAGCCCCGGACGCACCCTCGTCAAAGTTGAGCGCGCGGAGATCGCCCTGTGTGTCCTTGGCGGCCATAGCGGCGGCGAGGGATGCGCTGGGCTGCGCCGGCTGAGCGGGCCTCGCCTCGCTCGCCGTGTCGGCAGATTCCTCGGCCTCGTTGGCTGCACCCAGCAGGCGGAGACATCAGCACTGCGGCATCGACGAGCGAAGAAGGCGACACGCACTCTTGATCTTGTTGCCGACGAAGTGCGAGTACAGCTCGGTTTGCGTGATGAGGAAGTTGAGCTTGCGCGCCTGGCGCTTGGCCTCGCGCACCTCCTCCTCCTTGCGCGCCTTTTCGAGCGCCTCCTTCTCGGCCTTTTTGCGCTGCTCGCGCTCGCGCTTCTCGTTACCCTTCATGAACATCATGAGCTCGCGCATGACCTTCTTGGCGCGCGTTTGAACATCCTTCGTCGGCTTGGTCCGGGTCGCGGCGCGACGGGCCTCGCGCGAGACGATCGAGGAGAGGCGCTTGCAGAAGAACTGGCGCGAGGTCGTGCTCTGCTGGGCGACCTTGACGACCTACAAGAGGACAGCCGAGTTAGCGAGATTCGCGCGACGGAAGCGGGAGACGCACCTTGGGAATGTCGCGCCGCGCGATCTGCTGCCAAACCTTGCGCTCGAGCTCGTCAATCGGCTGCTTCGGCTTCTTCGGTTTGACCATGTCGCCCTCGGCGTCATCATCCAGGAAGTCGGAAGCGGGCTGCGGCGAAAGATGCCGCGAAGCAGCAAGCGGCTGACCCGTTGCGTCGTACTGCTGGCCGTCCGGTCCGATGTAGGCGCCAGGCGGGAGACCTTCCGGCGCGTACGACGACGAGCGGCGCGAGCCAGCCTTGCCCTTGCGGCCCTTGGCGCCCGCGACCTCGTACAAGTCGCTGCCGTCCTCGTCGAGGTCGTCGTACTCGGCGTACATGCCGATCGACGAGAGCGCCTGCGCCGCCTCCTCCTCGAGATCGCCCGTGTCGCCGACGCGCTTGCGCTTGCGCGCGCCGCGCCCGCTCGTCAAGAGCTCCTCTTCTTGCTCGCGCATGCGCGCCGCCGCCTCCTCGCGCTCGCGCGCCAGCTTTTCCGCGAGCGCGCGATCCTCGGCCTCGCGCTGTTCGGGCGTCAGGTTGGCCTTGCGCTCGGCCTCTGCGAGCTTGGCGATGCGCGCCTCCTCGGCGCGGAGCCGGCGCTGCTCGTTGTCGTGCTCGCGCTTCTGGCGGTCCTCCTCGCGCTTCTTGCGCGCCGCCTCGCGCTGCTTGCGCAGGCGCTCCTCCTTGTCGACCTCTTTGCGTGCGCGCTTCTCCTCGTCGACCGTCGCGCGCTGGAGCGCCTCGGCCTCCTGCCGCGCGCGCACCTCGTCCTCGCGCTCAAGCTCGACGAGCCGCACCTCGCGCCGCTCGCGCATGGCCGGGATCCGCTTCTCGCTCATCTCGACGGCGCGCGCCGCGACGACAAACTTGCGGCTCGCCTCGGCGTCCTCGGCGTCCTGCTCGACCTGGCGGCGGCGCGCGTGCAGGTCGAGGATGTAGGCCTGCAGCGGCTCGCGCCAGATGTGGGCGGTCGCGCGGAGCAGGCCGTCGCCTTCCTCGTCCGAGACGTAGCCGTCGCCGTCGATACCGTCGCCGTTGAAGCCAGACGCGCCGCGACCGTTGCGGCCGGGCGTGTACGACTCGTCGTCGTCGTACACCTCGTCGTTGTAGCGTTTCGGGCGGGTCGACTGGCGGAGCGAGGACTGCGATTGAACGTCCACGAAGTCAATACAGTCTCACCCCCACGAAGACACGACAAGGGGGACGCAGCACGCACGCGACGGGTGGCAATGTCGTCCTCGTCGATGAAGGCAGCAGCAGCTCGACTCGGGCGTTTGCGCTTGGGTTTAGCCGCAGGCATTCCCGGAGCCGCGGGTGCAGCTGCAGCGTACGGCGAAGTGAGAGGGAGACCGCCGTTCGCGCCGGGAGGCCCGTCAAGGAGGTGCGAAAGAGACGCCATGGCCGCACGCGGAGGCGGTGCAGGGCAGAGGCGAGATCGGTCGAGCACACTAGCGAGAGTCGCTCGGCGTGTCTGGAATACCCTGCAAGCGCCTGAGCAAGTCAGCGGGCGAAAGGACGCGAGGTGGAGGCTGCGCGGGGGCGGCGACGACGAGCCGAATTGCGGGCGCGCACCTTGGCCTGCGCGAGGTGTGCGACGACGGGCGAGCGGGCAGGCTGTGCTGCTCTGCGCGGCGCTGCGGGTGGCTGGTGCGCTGCAGCGGGACCGAGCGTGCGGGGCGCGGCCGTCCGAGGGCCTCGTCGTCGTGGTCGGGCGGTGCGGTGGTGCTGCTGCCTTGACGGCGGGCGCGCAAGCGAGAGCCGGGCAGGCGAGGCGACGGACGAGCGGCTGCCCTCTTGGGTCCTTGCAGAGTCTGAAGCAAACGCGCAGCAACGGGCGAGCGCGCGGGCCCTGGCTGTGCCCGCTGCTCGGCTGCCCTCGCTCGCTCGCCCGCCCGCTGGCGCGCCCTTCGGCGACGAGCGCTCTCGCCTCGTCCGCCTCCCCGCTCACATGGGCCTTCACGGCCGTCTCTTTCTTTCCCTCTGCCTGCGTGTACGTCTGCCAGTGTAGTGCAGCACGTGACCTCGTCTCTGGTCCGGCGCACGAGAGCAGAAGGACGATGTCTCTGAAACACACTTCGTTGCGTACGGTACAAATGACACTGAAGGCGAGGGGTACTGCAGGGTGACGAGGCGAATCCGAGCAACATGCGAGAACCGGAACGGGCGGAAAAAAGCGGGTGGGACACAGGCGGGGCGAACTGAACGGATCCGGGCAGAAAGCGTCTCCTTAGCGACCGTGAGCAAGGGCGCCTGCAGGGTTGCACAGCGGTCAGTGGCTTCATTGGTTGCGCTGAATTGAGACACTGAAGCGTACCGGCCGCGCGCTTGGGGTCTTCGAGCTTGGTGACCTTGACCTCGCTGCCCCACGAGATGCTCTGCAGGTCGCAGCGCGTCAGCAACCGGCTCTCTGACTGGGCGGGGACGACAACATACGCTCATCTCCTGCGGCGTGATCAAGATGAACTGCGTCGCGTCAGCCTGCTTGGCCGTGTCGATCATCATGCGCATCGCGATGCGGCGGTTGACGGCGTCCATGAAGACGTCCTGCGAGGCAAGAGCTCATCAGCGCACGTCGCTCACCAGGAGGGGGAGGCGAGAGGGACGCGACGCACGAATTCGTCGAGGCAGCGCAGCGGGCAGCCGACACACTCCCACATGGTGAGGAGCAAGCAGATGGTCGAAAACGACTTTTCGCCGCCCGAGAGACTCTTGGTGTCCTTGGTGCGCGCCTTCTTGCCGTCCTTGCCCGTCTCCTCCGTGCGAATCGAGATCTCTAGCTTGCACGAGTGGTGGTTGAAGCGCAGCTTGCCCGTGAATCCGCGGTTGGCGAGGTGCTTGAGGAACTGCTGTCTCGCTCTCGCCGCAATGTGCGAGCGGAAGTCGGTCCAGCGACCGATGCGGGTCTCGTAGGCGTTGCCGAGCACCTGCGATGCGCCGCGTAAGCCAGGTGAAGCGCGACGAGCGGGACGGGCGCAAACCCACCTCGATCAGGCCCGACAACTCGTTGGTAGCCTTGACCGCCTCGGCCGCCGCCTTTTTGCGCACCTCGAGTTCCTCGAGGATCTGGTCGAGCGTTGCACCCTGACGACGTTCGCGGTCCTTGAGTGCGCGCTGCAGCGTCTCGATCTCCTTCTGCAGCTTGCGCGGCTCCTTGTGCTTGGTGACCTGCGGGCGCTCGCAAATGGCCGTCGCTTGCTCAATGCGGTTCTGCGGAATGATCAGATCAGGCTCCCCGTCGCGGAAGAGGCAGAGCGTGGCGGCTCGGGACGCACGTCGCGGAGCGTCGTTGCCTCCTCGACTTCGCCGCGCCACTGATCGATCCGCTGCGTCATGCCCGACTGCGCCTTCTTGTGCTGCTGGATGTGCGACTTGTGATCGTTGATCGACGAGAACTCCTTCTCCATCATGGTCTGCGTCCGTCAATACGGTGAATCAGCGAATACTGCGAACGGGACACGAGTGCGAGCATCGCACCGTGCACTGGCGAACGAGCGCCTCGCGCTTTTTGATGGTCGCCTCGAGCTCGCGCTTCTCCGTGACAAGCGCCTCGGCGTTGCTGTCCTGTCCGTCGCGCTGATACGCAGCGAGGCCCGCCGTGTACTGGTTCGTCACGTTCTGCAGCTCTTCCTCAGTCTCCTGCGGTCCGGCAAAGCAATATGTGAGCATGTCGCGCTCGGCAGAAGGGGAAGGTCGCTGCGCACCCGCTTGTTCTCCGTGAGCGCAGCGATGTTGTTCGGCTCCTCCTCCTGCAGCTTGGCGGTGCATTCGGCAATGATCCGGTTGAGGTTGAGCGTGCGGCGCTGGGCCTCCTTGACGCGTTGCTGAGGTCGCGAGAAACCGGGTGAGTGCGCAAACTGCCTGCAAGATCGTAGCGAGACGAACCTCGGCCAGCTTCTTGTCCTGCTCAAACGAGCGG
This sequence comes from Rhodotorula paludigena, assembly GCF_050403205.1. NCBI lineage: Eukaryota > Fungi > Basidiomycota > Microbotryomycetes > Sporidiobolales > Sporidiobolaceae > Rhodotorula > Rhodotorula paludigena. The sequence goes on along the minus strand of NW_027481457.1, from coordinate 105,804 downwards.
CATTGTTGACCAACCTGGTCCTTGCGCTGCTGCAGCGCGGCGATGTCACGCATGACGACGCCGAGTTCCTCGTCGAAGCGCCTGAGCGAGACCTGGTCAGGCGATGCGAGCGGGATAGGAAGGCAGAGAAACGCACTTAAGAACGGCGGCGACGTCCCGGTGCAGACGCGCCTGGCCGCGCCACGGCGCCATCGAAGTGAAAGAAGCCTTGCCTTGACTGCAGCGGGAGAAGCGTCAGGCGTGCGCGAAACTTGATCCGAAGAGCAAGTCCTACTTGTTACGCATCATGAAGCCTTCAACCGAGTAGGCGGCCTCGACGTTGCGCGGGTTCGTGCGCATGAGCGTGTCACCGTCGGGACGGGTCGGCACGAGCGCGGCACGCTCGATGTGCAGGGCCGTACAGAGCGCCTGAACGACCGTCACATTGTTGATCTGCGGATTGAGCCCGTCAGCACTGAGTCTGACCTCGGGAAGCCGCTTCACAGAACCTACAGTGCACGCGCGCAAGACGGTCAAGATGCTCGGATCAGGCTCGCCAGTCCGGTGGTCAAAGTTGGCGTCCGGCTGGTTGAGGATGATGGGCGTCTGGTGGTCACTGCGAACGTGCACGTCAGCGCAAGGCTGGTATCCAAGAGACGAGGCTCGGCACCGTACACTCGCAGGTGGCTGAAGATGCGGCTCATGCGCTGCTGGTCCTCGCGCGACGTGACGATGAAGGCGTTCAGGGTCGCACCGAAGAACGACTCGAGCACGCCAGCGTATTGCTGCTTGTCGAGCTTGACGTGCAGGCCAATGGGGCCGATCGGAGCTTCGCGCCAGCCGCGCTCTTGGCGGATCATGCGGACAATGTCCGGAGTCTTCTGGCCGAACGAGAGAAGGTTGTCGCCCTGGGCGCGACGGGCGTACTCGATGCGCCCCCTGATGTCGCTCGCCTGGCCGTCGGCGTTGCGGAGCTGCGACTTGACGTCCTCGTACTCGGACACGCTGCGCTCGAACTTCTCGGCCAGGTCCTCCGTTGCGTGACGGTTCTCCTGCATCTGCACGGCGAGCTGCTCGACCTCGGCGTCCGACTGAGCGATCCGCTCTCGCAGCGGACGACGCTCCGCCTCGATGTCGCGCGCCAGCTTAGCCTCCTCGGCGGCGATCTGCGCTTCGAACTCGGCGATGGTCTGCTTGAGGCGGATGGTCTCGTTGTTCATTTTCCGCTCGAAGTCCTGCGCGACCGGCATCGGTGAGCTCGTCACGCGGCAGACTGGGCCGCAGTCACATACCTTGAAGGCGCTCGCGCGAGAACGCTCGGCCTTGATCAGCTCCTTGAGTTCCTCGAGCCGCGGCTGCTTGCTCGCGAGCGTCTCCTGCGCTTCCTTTTCGGCTTCGCGCAGGTCCGAAATCTGCGTGTCGTGCACGGCGACCTTTTCCTGCGAGTGGACGCAAGTCAGAGACTGCATACAAGCTGCACAGAGGAAAGCGCACCTCGAGCTTCGCGATCTGCGCGTCGAGGGTGGCAACCTTGTCCAGCTCCTCGTTGATCTTCCGCTCGCCGTAGACGATTTTCTGCGACGCGAGAGCGTCAGTCTATACTTCGAGAAGGCGTGGCAGTGCCACGCACAGCCTCGATTTCGTCGACGAAGGACCAGGCCAGCTGATCCTTGAGATTCTGGAGGTTGGCGGCTTGCTCCATGGCGGCGCGGGCATCCTTGGCTCGCTCCTTGGCCTTGCGGTACGCGTCCTTGAGGTCCGGTAGGACCTCCTTCTTGCGCTGCAGCGACTCGTCCATGACCTCGGTGTTGGCTCGGATTTGCTCGTACTCTTCGGTGAGCTGCGCGAGCTGGGTGCCGCGCAGGAAGAACTGCAGATAGAGGATGCATGTCAGGCGAGTCCACAATGGAGGCGAACAGGTTGCGCACAGTGTACTTGTCCTTTTCGGACGCGGACGCGAGGAACTGGCGCGACTGGTCCTGGGTCAAGACGGTGAGCGGGTTGTCAACCTGGACGTTGAAGGCGTCGACTGCAGGCAACAAAGGAACTCAATGGCGAGGACTCGTGAGGCGGCGAGGGCAACGCACGGATGGCATCGAGCGTGGCCTTCTTCGTCTCGACCGTCTTGCCCTCGTGGTTCTTAATCTTGTAGCCGCCTCCCGTCTTGTTAATGGTCCGTTCGATGGTGATCGAGTCGCCGTATACGTCGCGCTGGAAAGCCTCCTCGCCCTTGTTGGCCAGCGTGACCGAGCAGCGAGCCGATCTGACGGGGAAAGGCGTCAGTCGAAAGCTTCTGCTCGCGGGCTCGTATCGCGCTCTACGCACGGCTTGTTCTCCATGATGAGGTCGCCACCCTTCATTCCGCGGTTCTGCAAGCGCAAGTGGGGAATGCGATCAGGGAGACGAGCAAGAACAAGCTGATGGCAGGCCATACCGTGTTCTTTGCGCTTCCTCCGAGGGCCATAGTAATGCCGGTCAGGATGGCCGACTTGCCCGAGCCGTTGACACCGACCAGGAAGTTGACCTGGGGGCCGAAGTCGACGGTCGTATGGGCGTGGCACTGCACGAGCGAGGGGTCAAAGGAGGGCAGTCGACGAGAGCGTCGCGACACGGGCTCACCATGAAGCTGACAAGCTCGACGCGCTGGATGACGCCGGCCTGGGCAACCTTCTGCTCGTGTGCGTGCTGGTAGTCAGTCTCGTGTCCTCCTCCGCCTCATCGTTCCGAGCGAGAGGACGCACCGTTGGCCCCTTCTTCTGCGTCGCAAAGGCGCGCGGCTGCTGCTCGGGCTCGTCCTCGTCCATGCTGCTGTCCTCCTGGTCGCCCTCGCCGTCCCCTGCGGCGTCGTAGTCCGCGTCGTCGTCGCTGTCGCCGTTGCGGTCGCGAGGTGGGGTCGAGCGCGGGAGCGGCGACGTGCGCTGGCGCTTGTGGGACGACGCGGACGAGCCCGCGTCGCCTGCGTGCTCGTCGAGCGCGTGCTTGGCCATCCTTGCACGCGCGCACTCGCTGTCGACGCGCAAAAGGTCAACTTGGCGACGCGACGGCGACGCGTCTCTTTCCTTCGCGCTTTCTCGTTCGCTCTCTGAGGCCGGCTACGGTGTACTGGCTGCGGTCGTACAGTTCTCACACGCGCCGGGAAGTGCGCGCTTATCTATCGCAACGACGACACCCGCGCGGTTTCTGGTCGCAGCTTCCCTGCTCGGAATCACTGTGGCTATTGCCGTACCTGCCTATGTACATGACGGTTGTGCACTCTGCGAGTCAGGTGGCTAATTTGGTCGGGGCGCACAAGCCCGATCGCCGGCAGGTGCGTTGTCAGCCGGCTGAAACACACGCGGCCTCTCGAAAGTCGGATACCTCGCTGCTCGCTCCTGCTCGCTTTCCTGCCGCTCGAGGGCTCTGCTGTGCCGTCTGTACTGCTTCTGTTGCGCCTGTCAGTCGACCAGGCTACTCGCGCAGTCCGTCAGTGCCGTCGATACAACCCTCGCTCCTCGCACCTCCACCGACGTCGCTGCACCAAACCCGAGTTCACCTGCATCGACTCTCCGGAAGCCCGCCGGTTGACGCGGCACACGGTCACACAGGTATGTCGATGCGTTCGAGCGAGATCGCAGGCGGAACGGAGCTGATTCGACCGCAACAGCGCTATCGGACCTTGTTCCCCGCCCCCGCCGCAGTCTCGTTGCGCTCATCCGGCCGCACCATGCCGACTCCCTCCTCCTCCATCACGCGCGGCGACTCGAGGGAGCGAGACCTCGATCAAGCCGAGAAGGGTGGCGACTCGGCGCCAGGCGGCAGCAGCGAGTCGACGGTTGCGGCTTCCTCGCACGGCGCGTCGAGCAATGGCGAAGGGAAGGGCATCGACGCTGTCCTGCCCGACTCGAAGGACCTCAAGGCCCAGGATACGCTGCTGTTCAAGAAGCGCTGGTGGCTCAAAGCCCCGCGACAGCCCTTCGCCTCGTTCGACGATGCACCCGAGATCCCCTACGCCAAAGCCAACTTCTTCTCTCGCATCACCTTCCTATGGATTCAGCCCATGCTCACGACGGGCTACCAGCGCACTCTCGTCCCTACCGACTTGTGGAAGCTGCATCACGACTTCGAGGCGAACTATCTCGCCGACAAACTCATGCACAACTTTGAGCGGAGGCGGCGCGGGGTCGAAGACTGGAACAAAGCCCTTGAAGACGGTTCGTTCAAGCCGTCGGCGCTGCGACGGGGCTGGTGGCGCATCGGCAAGGCCTTCGGCGGACGCGGCGATGGCAAGCGCAAAGTCGGTATGGCACTCGCCATCTCCGACACGTTCTTCTGGCCGTTCTGGCTCGCCGGTATCCTCAAGGTCATCTCAGACGCCCTACTCGTCACGTCGCCGCTCGTCACGCGCGCGCTCATCTCGTTCGGTTCGGACGCCTACGCGGCGCACCGAGGCGTGCCAGGCGCCGAGGCGCAACCCATTGGTGTGGGCGTAGGCCTCGCGTTCGGCCTGTGGGGCATGCAGATCCTCGCGTCGCTCTGCCTGCACTCGTTCTTCCAGTACTCTGCCGGCACGGGTGTTCTTGCCCGCGCGGCGCTCATCTCGTCCATCTACCGCAAGGCGATGGTTCTATCCGGCAAGGCGCGCACCGTCATCACAAACGGCCGCCTTGTCAACCACATCGGCACCGATGTCAGCCGCATCGACTTTTGCGCCGGCTTCTTCCACATGTCGTGGACCGCGCCGATCCAGCTCATCGTCATCATGGTCATCCTCCTCGTCCAGATTGGGCCGTCGTGCCTGGTCGGTATCGCCTTCCTCCTCATCATGATGTGAGCGGTTCTTCCATTGGTCTGCACGACCCACGTCGGCTTGTTTGTCCCGTGCGTCGCACCGTCGCTAATATGACACTCTCTGTGCAGCCCGCCGCAGTCGTGGGCCATGAAGCGCATGTACGGCTACCGTCGCAAGGCGATGGTCTGGACCGACAAGCGAGCCAGGCTCATCGGCGAGCTGCTCGGTGGCATGCGCGTGCTCAAGTTCTTCGGTGCGTCAAACCTTCGCGAAGTCAATGCTGCTGTTTGCTGTGCACAGCTGAAATGTGTGCGGCACAGCCTGGGAGATTCCGTACCTCGAAAAGCTGCAGCACTACCGCGCGAAGGAGCTTCATCAGATTCGCAACCTCCTCATCTCGCGCGCTGCTACGACCGGTGTCGCCATGTCGTGCGTGCAAAGCGGTTCTCCGCGTGGAACGAGCGATCGCTGACCCTGTACGTCCGGCAGACTTCCGACACTCGCAACTGTCCTCGCCTTCGTCACGTATGCCAGCACCGGCCACGAGACGACGGCGCAGAGCATCTTCACCTCGCTCACCTTGTTCCAGCTGTGCGTTTCGTCTACTGTTCAGCGCGACATGCGTCGAGACTGCTGACCGACTTGCCACACGCAGCATCCGCATGCCCGTTCGTCACGAGTGCCTTTCAGGGGTAGCGCAGACTTTGCTAACGTTCCGCCATTTGTCCCGCAGCTCATGATGCTTCCCATGTCGCTTTCGACGATCACGGACGCGCACAACGCTCTCGGCCGTCTTACCGAGGTGCGCACGTCCAGGCCGCTTGCTGCATCCAGCAAAGCCTAACCTTGCTTCCGCACTACAGGTGTTCCTCGCGGATGAGCGCAGCAGCACATACGAGACGGACCCGAGCGCCAAGTACGCTGTGCGCGTTGTCGATGCCGACTTCCAGTGGGAATCGTCGCCGCCCGAATCGGCCCCCAAGTCGAAGAAGGAGCTTGCCAAGCTCGCGGCCGATGGCAAGAAGGCCGCGAAGAAGGCGAAGAAGGAGCGCAAGCAGCAGGAGAAGGCGGGCAAGGTCGAGCTCAAGCTCAGCGAGAAGGGCGAGGCTGATCCGGAAGAGGCGATGAACGCTGGCGATGCGACGGGCGACGTGCCCGACTCGACAGAACTCGGGAAGGGTGATCCGACGACGACGCCTGCCGGTGCAGACCCCGAGGAGATCTTGCAGCTCCGCAACATCAATCTCAAGATCCCGCGCGGCCAGCTTTGTGCTGTTGTCGGTGCTGTCGGGTGCGTTTGTTTTTTTCGACGACTCCACGACTTTGTGCGCGCCGCTGAACAGCAGCTCGCAGATCCGGCAAGAGTTCGCTCCTCCAGGCGCTCGTTGGCGAGATGAAGAAGACGAGGGGTGAGGTGCTCTTTGGCGGTCGGATCGCTTACGCCGCTCAGCAAGCTTGGATGCAAAGCTGCTCGCTTCGGGTTCGTTCGGTTTCCTCGAGATCTTTCGGGGTATTAGCTGATCATCATTCTCACAGGAAAACATCCTCTTCGGTCGGCCGTACGACGAGGCGCGCTACAAGCAAGTCATCCACGACGCGTGCCTCGAGGCAGACCTCGAAATGCTCCCATTCGGCGACGACACCGAGATCGGCGAGAAGGGCGTGACACTGTCAGGCGGTCAAAAGCAGCGCGTCAACATCGCTCGCGCACTCTACTACGACTCGGACATTGTTCTCCTCGACGACCCTCTTTCGGCTGTGCGTCACACGCTGTTCCCTTGCGCAGAGCGTCCGAGCTGACGCCACATCGCCACAGGTCGACGCGCATGTTGGCAAGCACCTGTTCGACAAGGCGATCTGCGGCGCGCTTGCCGGCAAGACGCGAGTTCTCGTGACCCACGCGCTGCACTTCCTCCCTCACGTCGACTACGTGATCTGCCTCGACGACGGCCAGATCACGCAGGAGGGCACGTACGCCGATCTCGTCAACGACAAGACGGGCGCGTTCAGCAAGCTCATGGCGGAGTTCGGCGGCGAGATGGACGAGAAGAAGGTCGAGGAGGACGTTGAGAAGGAGGAGCAGGCTGTTGCCGAGAAGACGGATGCAGTCGAGGAGAAGAAGCCGGAGAAGGCCAAGGCCAAGGCGCTCATGCAGGAGGAAGAACGAGCGGTCGGATCGGTCTCGGGCGCGGGTACGTCTCGCTTTGGTGCGGTACCCCATATTGCTGCGCTGACTAGGGTGTGTCTGCAGTCTATGCTCGCATCTTCCGCCTGGCACAGGGCTGGTTCACCTTCCCGCTCCTCCTCCTCTCTATCCTTTTCCAGCAATCCGCGCAAGTGCTCGGCTCGTACTTGCTCGTCTGGTGGCAAGAAGAGTACGTCGCGCCTGGCCGCAGCAGCGCTGCATCAGAAGGCTGATCTCTCCTCTCGCAGCGAGTTCAACCAGTCGATGGGCTTCTGTTAGTCTCTTTCCTTCTCGACGTTCCACGCGATTGCTGACCTTCGCCCATCTTCACAGATGAGGGTCTCTACGCCATGCTTGGTGTTCTTCAGGCCCTCTTCTCGTTCGCCATCGGTAAGAATCGCATCGCCTGTCTTGATCGACTTGTGCTCACCTTCGTCCTTTGCGCAGGTCTGGCGACCACTGTCATCGGCTACAACGTCTCGAAGGCTCTGCATCACGATGCGATCACGGGTGTTTTGCGCGCGCCGATGAGCTTCTTCGATACCACGCCGACGGGTCGCATCCTCGTGAGTCCGGTCGATTTGTCCCTTTCAGATTTCGCTGCTCACCGTGCACGCCCACACAGAACCGCTTCTCGAAGGATATTGACACTATCGACAACACGCTGAATGTGCGTACTTCGGACTTCCCCTGTGCGAGGACTCGCGCCTCGCTGCGACGGTGCTGTAGACCTGCACGCGGTTCTCACCCTCGCTGCGCGCAGGACTCGTTCCGCATGTTCGTCAGCACGCTTGCCAGTGTCGCTGGCTCGATCGTCCTCATCGCCATCGTTCAGCAATGGTTCCTCCTCGTGGTGGCCTGCGTACTGGTACTTTACGGATTCGCGGCTCGCTTCTACCGCCAGAGGTGCGTGCTCATGTCATCGTTTTGCCCGTGTGTTCCGCTCGCCCCGACTGACGCTCGTATGGCAGTGCTCGCGAACTCAAGCGCCTCGACAACCTTCTCCGGAGTTCGCTGTATGCCCACTTCAGCGAGACGCTCTCCGGCTTGTCGACGGTGCGCGCCTACGGCGAGACGGACAAGTTCCTTAAGCAAAACTCGTCGCTCCTGGACCTCGAGAACCGCGCCTACTACCTGACCGTGCGTTCAGCCCCTAGTCACCCTGTCTTAACATGCCTGATCCGTGATCCGCAGATCGTGAACCAGCGATGGCTTGGTCTTCGTTTGGACTTTTTCGGGTCCTGCCTGACCTTCGCCGTCGCAATGTTCGGTGTCGGCACTCGCACGAGCGTTTCGCCGGCGCAGACTGGACTTGTCCTTTCGTATATCCTCACAATCTCTCAGGCCTTCTCCTGGATGGTTCGACAGGGTGCCGAAGTCGAGAACGATCTCAACTCGTAAGTCGTCCGAAGCCGACTCCATCGTATCCTCGGCTGATCAACTCCTGCTCCGTAGCGTCGAGCGCGTGCTCCACTACGCCCACAAGCTCGAGCGCGAGGCCCCGCCTGTCATCGAGGATGCTCGTCCACCGCCCGAGTGGCCTGCCGGCGGCGCAATCGACTTCAAGAACGTTGTCATGAGCTACCGCCCGGACCTGCCTCCCGTACTCAAGGGTCTCAGCCTCAATATCGGTGCAGGCGAAAAGGTTGGCGTCGTCGGCCGCACCGGCGCCGGCAAGTCGTCCATCATGCAGACGCTCTTCCGCGTCGTCGAGTTGACGTCTGGCTCGATCGAGGTCGACGGCATCGACATCTCCAAGATCGGTCTCGCGGACCTGCGCAAGAAGATTGCCATCATTCCGCAGGACGCCCTCCTATTCAACGGCACGATCCGCACGAACCTTGACCCCTTCAGCGAGCACCAGGACGCCGAGCTTTACGACGCGCTCAAGCGCGCTTGGCTCGTGGACCAGGACCAGGCGCCGCCTGCCGCAGAGGCAGGCGCGCGGGAGGCAGCGGCGTCGACGCCGAAGGCGAGCCGCTTCACGCTCGACACGGTCGTGGAGGACGAGGGCGGGAATCTCAGTGTGGGCGAGCGCAGTCTCGTCTCGCTCGCTCGTGCCCTCGTCAAGGACTCGAAGATCATCGTGCTAGAGTGCGTCACATCAAACAAGCGTTGCGCAAGCTTTGCTGACTTCCCGCGTTCGTGCTCGCAGCGAAGCGACTGCTTCGGTCGATTTCGCCACCGACTCGCGCATCCAATCGACGATCCGCAGCGAGTTCAAGGACAAGACGGTGCGTTGTACGACTGCTCTCTCCAGCCCCCTCCAGCGCTGACTAGCTTGCCCTCGTCGTTAGCTCCTCGTCATCGCTCATCGTCTGCGCACCATCATCGACTCGGACCGCGTGCTCGTCATGGACGCCGGCGCCGTCGCCGAGTTTGACACGCCGCTCAACCTGTTCCGCGCGCGCGGCATCTTCCACGGCATGTGCGAGCGCAGCGGCATCACCGAGGCCGACATTTCGTCGACGACTTTCTCGGCTTAAGACTTGGTCGGCGCAGGGTCTCGCTAGAGTCGATCGCCTCCTTCCTTCTGCCTCTTTAGCACTTGTATTCCCGATTCCCGCCTGCTTTGTGATCGCAGACTGTTCTGTAGCCGGCGTGGTAACGATAGAGCGCACTCACGGAACGGGTTCGACTTCCAGAATGCGACGAACGTTTGGAAGGGCCCTCTAATCAGCTAATGCGCGAGCGAAGACTCATTTGCGCGAGCATGATTACCCGGCGATGTAGAGGATGCTCGGTGACTACTGAGATGGTACTGCAGAGGTATCTAGCTACAGAGAGAGGCGAAAAGCGACGAGTCCTGTACGACATGCGACTCCGCGCCTACTGGTTGGCCTGCTTCTGGAGGTTCGAGCCGAGCTGCGCGGTCGACTCCTTGGCGTCCTTCTCGAGCGCGGCGGCGTAACCCTGCGCCGACTGCTTGGCGTCCTGCAGAGTGTCGGAGAATGAGGTCAGCCGGAGGCCGCGCGGGAGGCCAAACGGAAGACGGCACGCACGGCTGCCGAGCTCTTCGACTCGTCCACCTTCTTGTTCAGACTCGCAGCCGCCTCGTCGGCCTTGGCCTTGAGGTCCGTCTCCTCCGCCTTCTTCTGCGTCGCCGCAATGAGGCTGCAAGCGTGTTCAGAGTCAGCCGTCGGTCCCCCTTTCGGAGCACAAGGGCAGACCAGAGCTCACCCCTCGGCCTGCTGGAGAAGGCCAGCGGCCGTGTCGCGCGCCTGGGCGACGTAGCCCTTGGGCTCGTTGGCGTCGGCGCTCTTCTGCGCGTCCTTGGCCGCGTCCTGCGCCTTGGCCGCGCCCGAGCCGATGACGCTGTTGTTGTGAGTCCTTGTGAGTGAAAGCAGTACTCGTACGAGGTCAAGCAGGACGACAGACGCACTCGGAGGCGGCGTGAATCACGTTGGCGGCAAAGTCACGGCCCTCGTTGATGAGGCCGCCGAGCGTCTGCGAGCCCTCGGCGCCGTGCTTTGCGTTGGCGGCGTCGTCCGCCGACTGGGCGCCGCTGTCCTTGCCGTAGCCGGCGAGGCCCTTGGCGTAGTCGAGGGTCGACGAGGCGAGGTGCTGCGCCTGGTGGACGATGGTCTCGTCGCCGACGGTACCGTGGGTGGCGTTGCCGATCTTGTTCGAGAGGGATTCGTTCGACATCTTTACGTGAGTGGTGGAAGGGAGAGAGAGGAGCGAGAGCAGAGCGGCGCGTCGAGGTGGGCGTCGCCGTCATCGCTTTGCGGGGGGCGGCCGAGGCCATTCCGAGCCCTAACTTGCGCGTGAAAGGCTAACCCGCCTCTGCTAGCCGCGCGCGCAGTCGTGCAGCCCGGGTCCTACCGCAGGCTTCCCTCGTGCAATGCTCGCATGCGGCAGTGGCGATCGCAGCGGCGGGACGAAGTTCTCGTCCGCGTCGACCTTCTCAAGTCGTGCGACGGCCATTCTTATTTGCTTGATCATCCTGTGAGGCGCCGGCTCGATGCAGGTCGTGGATAAAGCAGCTCTCAGCTTCAAGAGAACGCCACGGCATGAGACAAGAAGTCGGGAGACGGTACGAAGCGAGATGATCGCGCGGGCGCCGACAGTTTCGTCGCTCTGGGGATCATCCAAGGTACCAGCATTCAGGTTGCGCGTCACCCACAAGCAGCTGTTGTATAGCTGCGGCACTCGACTGCTAGTGGCACGTTTGCGCCGCGACTGGTACGATCCGGATCGAGCTCTTTGATAGCAACGCCCCTAGTTTGATGTCCGTCCGTTTCGCATGCACCACCATGCGCGAGATCGCCCCTTGGCTGTTGCCGCGCAACGCACAGCCGTTGGATATCCGAGTGAATCTCTCTCCGTTGCCCGCCGACGTGAGCAGTCAGGAGTGGCGAACTCCGAAGCGAGGCTTGTCACGGACGTTCTCAGGCGGACGGGGAACCCGACCATACAGCGTGTTGCTCACTATACTCCATGCTGAGGTGAGCCGCTTGCAATGCATTTCGCCGCTAGACTGGCAGCGGAAGCAAGGAGAGAAGAAACAGGTCCGGCAAAGCATGAAGGCCCAAATCGAGCGGCAGACCGAACAAGACGGATTCGAGGATGTGCGGCGAGTGAGTGCAGCAGTGCACGGAACGGGCAGCGGCCCCGTCAAAGCTATGCAGCCCCGTCGCAATGCCCAGATCGAAGCGTAGAGAGAGAACCAGCTCCCGATCGCCGGCGCAAGGGCAAGCCCTCACGCCAGAGCGAGAAGCAATCAACCTGACGGCGAAGACATTCCCCTTCTCCGAAGCGCCTGGCTATGGCTGGGCAGCGTTCGCGAGCATGGGGAATGGCGCGCCGTCAAGTCGACAGCTTGGGAGGCTCGAGCAAGGGGCAGCAACTGGCCATGGCTGGCTGCGTGCACCCTCGATGCTCGTGGCGTCTCTGTGTGGCGCATAGAAGGCGACTGCCGGGAGGGACTGGGTGGAGGAGTGAGATGAAAGGAAGCAAGAGGCGAGAAAGGCGCGTCTCTCGTTTTTAAAGGCCTTCGGAAAAACTTCTCGTGCTGCCCAACTCGCTCACCGAAGCGTACGTACGGCGGAAGCGGCCTGGCGTCTCCGTCTCGGCGTTCCTTGCGACCTATGCGGTCGCCCGTACCTCCGGTCTGTCGCGTGGCACACACGCGGTCAGAAAAAAAGAGCAGCCCAGAAGCTGTGCTTAGTAATGCCGACGTCAAAGGCAGCAGAAGCGAGCGAGAAGGGACAAGCCGGACAAGAGACGCAGAGCCAGCCGGGAGCACAAGCGAAAACTGCCGCACCTGCCATCATTCTGTACGAGGTGCCGGATGGCGGCGACGGATTACCCTGAACACGCATGCACGCGGACAGGAAACATGAGCTTCGAGCATTTGAACGGGAGCAGGGGTTGACGAGCGGACACAGACACGGACAACCCGACAGGGAAGAGGAGATAGGAACCCGAGAGCAGAATCGGGCGCGATGGACCGAATGCGGACCCGCTCCACACGTCTGCGCACGCAAGCAAGCGAGCCTACGCGACACAGCAAGAACCGCGGAAAAGCGTCGATGTGAAGAAGGAGAGCGACCCCTCGCCCAGGATGTCGCCCGACGGGACTTTAGCCAGACTCGCCCGAGCTTCTCCAACGCGCTTCCAGACTGCAGCAGCACCGCACAGCCCCCTGCCGGCGACGGGTCGAGGGCGAGGGTTGGTGTCCCGGCAGAGCAGGACCGCGAACTCGTCGGCCGCGGTGGAATATATTGCGCAAAGCGGACCCGCTCTGCATCGAACAGCGTCTTGGAACAGTGGCAGTTCGTTGGGCTCATATTGTGTGACCCAAAAGTCCCTGGATCGAGACCAGGAGACGCTACAAGCAAGCACCCGGTGCTTGACATCCACTTTTGCCTCTTCGGGAAGGCAGAAGGACTCAGAACTTTTGCCCTCTGGCTGCCGGTGCCTTTGCAGAGCAGCTGCACCATCAGAGGAGCGAGGAGCAGGCGCGAACAAGCAAGAGAAGGGCCGAAGCTCGAGGGTCCGGGGTGCGAGAAAGGGCCGTTGCGAGGGTGACCAGGACAGGTTCGGCTCACCTTCGCTTCTTATGCCTTTTCGGTTCAGTGAGCGGTCCAGCGAGCGTGTCCAACGCAGCAGAAGAAGCACGAGCAGGCCACTCCGAGTAGTGCCGGCTGGGGAGGCGGGATTTGCCTTCAGCACAAAATTCAGGTTCCGGCAGGGCGCCTCGTCATCTCAATGCCGACGAATCGGCGTCGCTTGTCATACAGTATCCACACAAGCGGCAGTGTATTCAGTCTGCCATGTGCGCAGGCAAAGTGGCGGAACGGGCGGTTGATATGGGGGCTGGTCGACAGCCAGCAAGCAAAGGACGTCCAGTGCGGTAAGCAGTCACGGTGCGGCGGACGGGCAGTCCAACAATGTGAGGCTGTATGGCGTATGAGCAAGGAATGACCTCCTGTTGAGCTGGAAGCCTCCAGGAGAGGAATCAACCGGGACCTTCCCCAGTCCCTCACGGCATGGTCCGAGTCCAGCACACGACACAGCCTGCGGCAGGAGACAGGCAAGACAAAAATAGACAGCGACAGAACCGGCAGAGGCATCAAGCAGAGGTGAAGGGCCGGGAGAGAGGGAGAGCGGGCGCACATCTTGACTGCTTCGAACACTTGACGTGCCGCAGAGTCCTGCCCAGAGGCAATGTCAGTCTCTCTGCAAGTCTCCGAAGCGCTGTAATTAGTCACGATGCAGTCCTAACGTGCCGTACAGCGTCCATCGATTCCGCTCCTCTTGCTTCTCCTCGCCTTCGCCCTTGACACGCACTCTGGCCACGGTTTCGACGGAAGCCCAGTTCCACGGCCGGGCCGCGCCTTCGACGCTCAGCTCGACCCACTCGTCCGGTGCGAGCGGGATGATTCCCATGCGCGCAGCTGCTGCAAGAAACTGAGCGACGGGCCTTCGGCCGGTGTGAAAGCCGCAGGTGAAATGCACGATAGCGGTAGGGCAGGCGAGCAAAAGGTGAAGCAGCGTTGTGACGAGGCGCTGGTGGAGCGTTGCGTCCCATACACAATCGGCGACGAGAATGAGGTCGATCTTGGGCATGACTCTGGCAGATCGAGGCAGTCAGTCGATCTTCCGGGCCGATGACGTTCACAGCAAACGCACTCGAGCACGCTATCGACGGGGGTGCCCCAGCTGAGCGGAGGCACCTCGACTCGACGAGCGAGAGCGGGAGAAAGCGCTTCTCGCACTGCTTGACCCGTGTCGGCGAGCGCGGCGGGGTCGTCGTAGTCGGTCAGGAGGACCTGCAGCCGCGCGGTCAGTCTCACCCGAGCGTCTCAAGAAGCAGAGCAGGGTACCTTGTCGGCCCCTTTGCGCGCCGCGACGATCCCGGGCAGGCCCAGCCCAGCTCCCAGCTCGACCACCTTCCGTCCCCGCACGTCGACCTCGTCCGCCGCAATCTTGTCGGCGAGCACGATCGCAGCGTTCCACACTGTCCCTGCGTGCTTGTCGCGCGACCGCGCTGGCGGGACGGGGAGCTCGAGCAGAAGCGGGGAAGGCGCGCGGAGCGGAGAAAGCCAGACGAACGAGTGGCCCGGCGCGCCATGCGAGGGCGAGCACGAGAGGTAGTTCTCGGGAAAGCAAGCACTCGGAGGCATCGTGCAGGTGCACCGGTGCAAGAAAGAGACGAGAGCGAAAGGCCGTCGAATGCAGCTGACAACGGACCGACAGACCAAGGCACGTGACGGCACGCGCAAGGCTGCTATTACAACACGGCACAAAGGCAACGGAACAACGACAAGCACACGCATGTGCACACCCTCCCCTCATTCCGCGTCGCCCATGTCGCTCGCGCCGCCGTCGAGGTCGTCCAGCCCGTCGTCGAACTCCTCCTTCGGACTGACGTATCCGCTCTCGCGCCTGCGCACCCACTCGTCAAACTCCTTGAAGTTGCGCGCAGACTCGCGCTTGCCCGTCGCCGGGTTGAGCGTCGTGAGCGTCGCGCGCCGCACTGCGAACAGTGGAGAGTGAGCGGACAAGGCGGTGGCAAGAGTGATGGCGCAACGCACACAGCGTGTCGTACGGCCACGAGCCTTCCTCGTCCGAGTCGTAGTCGGGATCGCGGTTCGAGAGAAGGTCCTGCTTGATGTTGAGCCAAGTAACTGCGACCGCATCGCACGAGTGAGCCTGCGCGTCTCGCGTCCACTGTCAAGAGGGCGCACCGTTCAGGCCCGACTTTTGCGGCACCGAGTGGTTCCACGTCTCGTTGCGCCAGCCGGGCGGGAGGATCTCGGGCGTCTGGCCGGCCATCTCGGCGCGGTGTTGCTGCCGTGCGAACGACGCCTTGGCGCGCACCGAACTCGCCGCGCGCTTCGCCGGCGCGTCACCTGCACGCCGTATCGACGAGCACGATCAGTTCGTCTCGCTTTGCGGGCGACGCCTCAGCAGAAAAGCAGAAAAGAGACGGGACACGCACCGCCCGCCTGCAGCCCCTGCTCCTTCTCGGCCTGCTGCTTCATCTTCTCCCTCGCCTCCTCCTCTTTCTTCTGGATCGCCGGCACCGTCTTGACGACGCCGTCGCGCACGGCTTTCATCTCTGCCGCGAACGCGAGCTCGTGCGGCGGGTCGACGTTCTCGCGCGGCGCGCCCGCGGGCAGGTCGCGCTGCAGCTGGATCGGCGGGTTGAGCGTGCGCGGCATGCCCGAGGGCGCGTCAAAATCGTCGAGGAACGACTTGTTCTCGAGCACGTGGTGCAGGAGCGAGAGGAACGCGCGCGCGCGAGGCTGCGAAGGCATGCTGCGAGTTCGTGCTCAAGTCGGTCAGGCGGTCGTCCCGTGAGCTGACGAGCGTGTCAGATGACGCACTCGGAAGGGAAAAAGATGTCCCAGAGGTCGAAGCCGTCCGGAAAGTACTTTTCACTGATCCACTGCGAGAGCGCGAAGGCAATCAGCCGACCGCACTGGTGCAGGCAAGGGAGCGGACGCACCCCGGCCTCGTTGAAGAGCAGGAAGATGGCCTCGATGACGGTCGTCGGCGGGCCATGCCTGATCTCGCCGGAAGCCTGCTCTCGGTCCCGCTCGTCAGCTCAGCGGCGGCCAGAACTGCATGCAAGCAAAGGCAACGTACCGCCCTCGCAGCCACCTCCCGCAGCGTAGTCGGCACGTTATTGACCTCCCAGTCGAGCATGGCGGCCTTGAGCGCACCCTTGATGCGCGGTGCGTCCGACATTTCCGACTGCGAGACCTTTTCGGTCTGGAGCGAGGGCACCGGGTGATACGTGCGCAGCGCGGTGCGCATGTTGGGGTAGACTGCAGGAGCAGAAGTGAGCGACGCGGAGCAGGATGGAGGAGCAGAAAGAGGGCGGACAGGCGAGGGTCGTGTTGATGCGGCCGACGTTGACGAGGAGGCAGATCTTGCAGTAGTTGATGGCAAACTCGGGATTCGAGATGAGCTTGGTGCGGATGTTTTGCGTCGTCTTCATGCTCGAGAGGATCGCCTCGAGGTACAGCTGGTCAAAGTTTAGGTAGATCGGGTCGGCCGGCGGCGCGCTGCGGTCGACGGGCGCGGTGAAGCGGAACGAGCGGTCGTTAAAGATGTCGTCGAGGACCTGCCACTGGATGTCCTGGCGGAGCAGCGGCTCCGAGTCGAGCTTCTTAATGGCCTGGATTGCGCGTCTCTGACGGTGAGTAGGGGGTTCACGGGCGAGCCTAGGCAGACGCACCCAGTTAGTCTCCTTGTACGAGCGCTTCGAGCGCGGATGCGACAGCGCGTGCAGCTCTTCTGCAGTGCGTTTGGGCGGCATGATGCGGTGAAGTCGGGTCAGAGGGAGGGGGTCGAGGGGAAGGAGCGGCTGTCACGGGTTGCTGCGGGGTTGCTGAACGACGTGAGAGACACATGGGACTGCGAGTGGGCTCAGAAGGACGTACACGCTGTCTCTGACCGTGCTTCGTGCGTTGCGGCGGCCGAGCGGCAGAGTGGGGAGTCCCGAGGACGACTGAGATGGACTGAGCTGGTTCGACTTGGCACAAGCTTGTACGGGTCGAGCGAGGCACCCTAGCACTGACAGCACTGCTCACGGGCGATTCCGAGCGGGAGAGAGGCGGAGGGAGCAGTCGAAGCGAGCACCGGCGCAAGCGTCGCCTCGACCACATCGCTCGATTCGCGCAGACGCCGTTCTGCAGAGCGTGCGAGCCAGTCGAGAGCTCTACACGCTTACAGCAGCTACTTGCACGCGGCTCGAGCTACTCCCGCGCGACTCGGACATCTTCATCGCCCCTGTCCGCTCGCTTCTCGCAAACTCGACACGCCTACGTCCAGAGCCCGCCAGACGCGACGATACCCCGCCCAGAACACCAGTCGACGCGGAGCATCGAGGCGGAGCGCGAACTACCGAAGCGGCGCACTTCCGGCGACTCTCCCTTTCTACGCTCTGGTCCCAGCGCTCCCTGAGCTGGGCGAACTCGACAAGGAACACCGACTCGGCGGTCTTTCAAGAGTCGAGGCGGAACACAGCAGTAGCGGCGCACTCCCGAAACCTTCACCCTTCGACACCGGCGACTCGCTCGTTTCTGTCGCATCCTTCCCGACCCGCACGACCCCCACCCCCGGGCACCTCGTCTACCAGCTCCCCGACGTCGACGAGAACGGCACATCGATCAGTCGTCCGGAGCCATGCCGCCCAAAAAGTCGTCGGCCGCAAAGAAGAAGAAGGCCGCCGGCAACGCGCGCGGGTTCGCGACCGTGTCGGTCCCCAAGCGGAAGGATCCCGAGGAGGAGGCGGCGGCTGCAGAGGCGGCAGCCGGTGGAGCCGTCGAGGGTGCTGGCGCAGACGGCGGCGCCAAGGCGGGCGAGGGTGCAGGGGCCGGTGACGGCGCAGATGGCGCGGCGCCGGGAGAGGCGGGTGCAGCGGCGAACGGAACGGCAGCTGTAAAGGAGGACTGGGACGACCCCGAGGTCGTCGAGAGGAGGGAGCTGCAGGAGCTCGCAGACCGCATCCGTCCCGGATGCGACAAGGAGATCTCCCGCATCGTCAAGGTGCGCCCTCTTGACGCTTCACCTCGGCGCATGATAACTAACAACTTCTCCTCCGCAGGTTTTTGACTATGAGCGTCGGATCTCGAAGACCATGTCGAGCTACCTCTGGCAAGAGCAGGATTTGGTGCGTTGCCCGGGCTCTCGCGCGCCCCTTGGACTCGCTGACCCGACCCTCATTCTTGCAGAAGCGCCGCATTCTTGAGCTCGCCCTCGCCGAGCAAGAAGCCGACGCGCCACAGCCTATATATGACTCGCAAGACAAGGTCATCGCCAAGGTCGCGACGCTGTACGGCATCCTCGAGCAGCTCGGCTTTCAGAGCGAGCGCATTGAGGAATGTTTGCGCAAGGTCAAGACGCTCGAGCTCGACGAGTGTCTCGACTGGGTGCGCCACCTCGGCTTGGCCACGACTGGAACCCTTGCTGATCCTCCCGATTGCAGCTCTTCCTCCACGCCGACACGGGCGAGCTCGCCTGCGAGGGCCCCATTGCTGCCCCTGAGCCCATCTCTGAGAGTGCTCCGCCGACTCCCCGCCCGGGCAATTCGCCCAAGGCGAGCACGATCCGGTCTCCCGCCGTCGCGCCGAACAAGGCGGCGACGCCCTCTTCCCCCGCGCCCGCTGCGCCGCCCGCGACGGACGAAGCGTCCGAAGCGATGCTGCGCGCGCGCATCCTCGCGTACGGCGACGAGCTCGACAAGGAGCTCGCGGCGGCGTCTGCCGCGTCTGACGCGGGCGACGAGGTCGACGCGGCCAATGTCAAGTACGCGCGGCTCAAGGTGCAGCTGTCCGAGATTCAGCGCGCACAGGCGACGCACAAGCGCATCACCAAGGGCAAAGGTGACCGCAAGGGCGGCCAGGCGCTGAGTGAGGAGCAGGAAAAGTGGATGGAGGCACAGAGCGAGCTGCTCCGGGACAAGATCAAGGCGGCCGAGTCCGACTACACGTTCAGAAAGGTCGATGCCGGTTCGTCGATGACGATCCTTTGCTTCATTGCGGTCAGTGAGACGCTAACGCCACTCGACACTGCGCAGAGAAACTCTATCGCGAGGAGCGTGCCAAGCTTGACGCTGCGCAGCTCTCGGCGCGCCTGAACGGGACTCAGCTCGACAGCGCCTTTCCGGGCGCCCCCGCCGCTCCCGCTTCTTCCGCCGAGGGCCTCGCGCCTAGTGCCGAGATCACGGCTGCATCGACCACAGCTTCGGCTTCGACGACGCCCGCCGAGAATGGCTCGTCCGGCTCCCCGTCTTCGCCAGCCAAGGCTTCTGTCAATGGCAGCGCTGGCGACGACGACAATGGCGAGGACGGCGACTTCTTCGGCAACATGCTCGACGAGATGCCTGCCGAGGAGGTGACCGAGCAAGGCACGACGATCCCGGTTCGCAACATGGCCCTCCCGAAGCACTTCTCGGGCAAGACGCCCAAGGTCAGCCTCGAGGAAACGGTGCGCAAGCTCGACAAATACGCCACCGTCGTCTTCTCCGTCTTGAGCCGGAGCCGCGCCGTGCGTGCATCGGTCACGATCCGCTGGGCGGAGCACGGCGGGCGCACGCAGTATTTCTCGATGGACGATGTCGCGTGCTGGGACCAGAAGCAGGCATACGACTACGTCGCGACGCTCGCGCTATTCGCGGTCGCGTCGAGCGCGCAGGGCGCCGGCATGGCCGTCAACAAGGCGCTCCCGACCGTCTTCCGCGACCTGTGGGACGAGCTCGTTGCCAAGCGCAAGGCCGAGGACGAGGAAGAGTACCGCATCAAGCTCAAGACGTACAAGCTCCTCGCCGAGCCCCGCTGCCAGGAGGCGCCGAGCCGCGACCAGCGCGCGGTGAAGTCCGAGAGGCCCGCGGTCGAGTCGAATGGGATTGCGCAGCGCAGGGAGACGACGCAGGAGGAGGCCGAGCGCATTCAATACGACATCTTTTCGCGGCAGGCGTGGCCGTCGTACCAGGAGATGCTTGTATGCCCATCCTCTTCTGCCTGTTTGTTGCCTCCCACAACTGACTGTTGTCTTTCGCAGCGTCAACGCGCCAACCTGCCCATCGCTGCGTACCGCTCCTCCATCATGACGGCTATCGAGGACTCGCAATGCATCGTGCTTTGCGGTGAGACGGGATGGTGCGTTCGCGTCTATTGACCTCCGCCGTCCCCGATGTCAGACTGACGCTGTTAATCTCTCGTCTGTACAGCGGCAAGTCTACGCAGGTCCCGTCTTTCATCCTCGAGCACGACATGCGCATAGGCCGCAACGTCAAGATCTTCTGTACCGAGCCTCGTCGCATTTCGGCCATCTCGCTTGCGCAGCGCGTCTCGCAGGAACTCGGCGAGCCGCCCAACGCGTGCGGCACCCGCAACTCGTACGTTGGATATTCGATCCGCCTCGACTCGGCTGTCTCGGCGTCGACTCGCATCGTGTACGCCACGACGGGTATCGTCCTCCGCATGCTCGAGGGCCGCGAGTCGCTGTCGGACGTTACGCACATCATCATCGATGAGGTGCACGAGCGCTCGATCGACTCGGACTTCCTTCTCATCGTCCTGCGCGAGATCCTCGAGCACCGCAAGGACCTCAAGGTCATCCTCATGTCGGCCACGGTCGACGCCGAGAAAATTGCCGCGTACATGGGCGGCTGCCCCGTCGTGCGCGTGCCCGGCCGCACGTTCCCCGTCTCGACGTACTACCTCGAGGACGTTGTCGAGCTCACTCGCTACCGCCTCGACCCGCACTCCGACTCGCCGTACGTCGCGCGCAACAAGCGCGCGTACGGCAGCAAGCCGCGCAAGGGCTACGAGGACGCGCCGCCGGACGACGAGGACGAGGACGAGGACACACCGCCCGGGTCCGCCGCCGAGGTTACGCAGGTGCCTATCTCCAAGCAGAGCCGGATCACGCTCGACTGCATGGATCATCACGCGATCAACTTTGACCTCATCCTGATGCTCCTCGAGAACCTGTGCTTTTACCGGCCCGACCTCGTCCAGTTCTCGAGCGCCATCCTCGTCTTCATGCCCTCGCTCGAGTCGATCCGCCGCCTCACCGACATGCTCGAGGCGCATCAGGCATTCGGCTCGAATCAATTCATCGTCCTTCCCCTCCACTCGACCATCTCGAACGAGAACCAGTCGCTCGTCTTTAACGTCCCGCGCCCGGGCGTGCGCAAGATCGTCATCTCGACCAATATCGCCGAGACGGGCGTCACCATCCCCGACATCACGGCCGTCATCGACACGGGCAAGCACCGCGAGATGCGCTTTGACGAGAAGCGCCAGATCAGCCGCCTTGTCGAAACGTTCGTTGCTCAGTCGAACGCGGCTCAGCGACGTGGACGCGCGGGTCGCGTTCGCGAAGGCATTGCTTTCCACCTCTTCACCAAGCACCGCCATGATACCTACGTGAGCTTGCTTCGCTGCTCCGCGGCCTGCACCAGCTGACCACTCCAGCACCTTCAGATGCAAGAGCACCCTCAGCCCGAAATGATGCGCCTCTCGCTTCAGGATCTTGCGCTGCGCATCAAGATCATGAAGATCGGCAGCACAGGCATCGAGGAAACCCTCCTCAAAGCGCTCGACCCGCCGACGCCCGTCAACATTCAGCGTGCCATCGGCGCTCTGATCGAGGTCAAGGCGTTGACGACGACGGAGGAGATCACACCGCTCGGTCGCCATCTCGCCAAGCTTCCAATGGACGTGCACCTGGGCGTCTTCCTCATTATGTCCTGCATCTTCAACTGCCTCGACGCCGCTCTCACCATCACCGTATGTCACGCTCACAGCCTCTTGCTTGTCTCTCAAGCTCATCGAGTCATGCTCGCAGGCCGCACTCAATAGCAAGAGCGTCTGGGTCACCCCCTTTGGCCGCGAAAGCGAGGCCGACCAGGTCAAGCGCGGCTTCCGGGTCGAAGCGTCCGACTTCCTCACGACCTACGCTGCCTACTGCTCTTGGCGCGAGGCATGCAGTAACAACTACGAGCGCGAGTTTTGCCGCGTGCGTTGCGTTCTCCCCACGCAGCCGATTCTCCCGCTCACACAGCTTTCGCCGCCTGCAGAAGAACTTCCTTTCGCTGCAGAACCTGCAGCAAGTGGAAGAGCTGCGTCAGCAGTTCTTCTCCTTCCTCGTTGACGCTGGCTTCGTCAACGTCACCAACGCCGAGCGTCGCGAGCTCTCGTCGACGCGCTACGGCAAGTCGCGCACCAAGTTCGTGCGCGTCCCCGCCGAGCTCGACTCTGCCTCGCGCGACCCGCGCACTGTCATGGCGTGTCTCGCCGCCTCCATGTATCCCAAGCTCCTCGTCATCGACCCCCAGAACGGCTCGCTTCGCACACTCGCCAATAGCGCCCCGGCGGCCATCCACCCTTCGAGCGTCAACTTCACGCCCGGTCGTCGCGTCGACTTTGGCCCTGGTGTTCGCTTCGCTGCCTACTTCACAGCCATGCACACCAAGGTGCGTCGTGACGACAGTCACGCTTACCCTTGCGCATGAACGACTTGACTGACTCCTCCATCTCGCAGAAACTCTGTACGCTTCGTCGCTTTGCCGAACATCCGTCGTGATCCGCCTCCTGACTACTCACACTCTCGCAGACGTCTGGGAGTCGGGCGCCGTCGACGAGCGCGCCGTCTATCTCCTCTGCGGCAACGCCGACTTCCAGCTCCCGGCGCACTCGCTCTCGATCGACCGCAAGATCCGCACGCGCCTCGAGGACCCCAAGTCGGCCGTGGCGATCAAAGTCCTGCGCGAAAAGTGGCGCGACCTGTTCCAGCGCAAGATGCGCGACCCGGCCGCGCCGCTCGACGCGCGCCTCGCGGCGTGGCTCCCGCTCGTCGTCGAGGCGTTCAAGAGCCCGAACCGCGATGACGATGACGAGAAGAAGAAGCAGAAGGTTGAGAAGGCGCAGGTCAAGCTGTCGCTCACGAGGAACGGCTGAGCATTGTCAGGCGGGGACGCGCGGCAGAGGGGGACTCGCAGGCTGAACCCTGTAACGACTGTACATTCGCATTTCGCATACGGCTGTGGTACGGTCTAGACAGCAAGCTTCTCCTGCTTCGGCGAGGTTGACGCTGGAGTTGTCAGACCATCGTCGCTGCCGTTGTCATGCGACCTTGGGTACACTGCGCCGCTCTGGTTCGGCCAGACAAAGCAGAAGGTCGCTTGGCAGAGAACCATGACGGCCGCGTCGAGCACGAGGAAGTACGGTTGATTGCCTGCAGGAATCGAAAGCTCGTCAGTCGCATTGCTCAAAGGCCAAACAGTACTTTAGGAAGCAACGCACGGATCAGGTGTCCAGTCCAGCCGTCGGCAAGCTCGATGGTGCGGTAGATGCCGCGGACGATGATCCAGAGAGAGGCCCACGCAAGGCCCCAGCCGAGCCAGCTCAGGTTGCCCTTCTGCGGGTGATCCAGCTCGCGGTACGACCGGTCTTTGCGGGCGCGGAGCCAGACGACGACGCCGAGGGAGGAAAAGACGAGCATGGCAAAGAGCTGGAATGCGATCCCGGCGACCATGACGTTGGACCCGGTGCGCGGGCTCGTGTCGGTTGCGAGCGCCGTGGCCGACATGCCGCCGCCGACGGCTTGCACGACAATTGAGACGAGGTCGGCGGTACAGAAGACGAGAAGGTAGGTCCGCGGGCGGAGGAGCGAGTACTGCGGTCCGATTGAGGCGATGATTACGCCGAGCAGGGCGTAGATGGCGGCAGAGAAGAAGACTGGTGCAAGGCCGAGACTGGAACAGAAGAGCCTGTCAGACACGAAGCAGAGAGTGCCGCTGTGTCCCAGCGCCGCACCAGATGGTCTGGATGAGAAAGGCTTCGAGGCGGTAGACGTTGATGGAGGACCACAGCCGTCCAACCCAGCCAATGATTTCGGCTACGCCCTGAACGTGTCAGTACAAGTGTACAAGGAAGCAGGGATGAAATCGCGAGCAAGACTCACCGACACCTCCGAAGAGGAGGACAGACAGCCACCAGATGCGCGAGCGGCAGACGCGGTAGAGCTGGACGGTCGTGTTGAGGCTGAAAGCGACCAGGAAGATGATTGCTGCGGCAAGAGACGGATCATATCCCTGCACGTGCGGGTAAGGTCACTCGTCCATCGCAACTGGACCAGGCGACAGTGCGCTCATTGCGCCGGCGATGCAGTAAGATCGCCTAAGCGCAGACTCACGTAGATGTTGAAGTCGAGGCGGTTGTCGTCGGACATCGCTAGGCGGTCGAAGTGAGGGCGTGAACGCGTCTGATCGAGGCAATTTCCGAAGACGTCAACTTCACCCTCTTCGCACGGGACAAGCGGGAGAGCGCGCCTGCTGTTCTGTCGAGTGCTGAAGTGGGTCTCTGCAGACGTAGAGAAAGAAGAATGAGCCGCGAAGAGCGCTCGAAAAGCGCTCATGGCGCTCTGAGGGGTCGGGCGTCGGGCTCACGAACGGCCGAGACAGGAGACCAGGAGCACAACAAGCAGGCGAATCCGCGGAGCAGTGACGCGCTGAGGCTTGGAGACAACGTTCCTCGAGATCGGGGAGCTCGAGAAGATCGCGGACGATGCGGGATGCGAGCAGCGAAGTTCGGGAAACCAGAGGAAAGCAGACGAGGAGAGCACGCCCACAGCAGCCTCGACGGAGCTTTTGGAATGTCGAGGAGCGTCAAAGCGGTTATTGTAGTAGCTTGGAGCCACGCAGCTCTGCTCAGGACGCTGCCAGACGGATTGTCGGAAGTTGACTCGGAGGAGAAAGACGACGGCGAAGGTCGAGCAGCCGCACCTTCGCCCTCTCTGCCAGGACTTGCGCGAGCGTAGAATCACTCGACTGCTTCGAACAAGGCTGCACAGAGCCCCGCCACCGACGCTCGTCCCGATCCCGTCAAGTTCGCTCTCCTCCGCTCCATCTCCATCATGAGCTCCTTCGGCAGCATCTTCAAGGTCAGCACCTATGGCGAGTCCCACTGCGCCTCGGTCGGTGCGATCATCGAAGGATGCCCCCCGGTACGTCCCTGCCTGCCTTTTCGGCGATACCTTGGACTTAATCAAGGCGACTTTCTTGACGAGGCGATCGTGGGCTGGCAATGGCTTGAGGCGATGGCTTGTGCACGCCAGAGCTTCTGTAGCAGCTAGAGCTTCTCTGCCAGCTCCTTCTACCAGCCTAGGACGCCGATGCTGACCTACCTTGCAACCCCTCGTCCAGGGCATGCCCCTCTCGGATGCCGATATCCAGCCCCAGATGACCCGCCGCCGCCCCGGCCAGAGCGCACTCACCACTCCCGTGCGCTGCCATTCCCCCCGTCGATCTCGCTCGAGCTAACCAGCGCGGTCTGGCAGCGCAACGAGGCCGACGCTGTGCAGATTCAGAGTGGTGTCGAAGCCGGCGTCACGCTCGGCACGCCCATCGGTCTCATGGTCCGCAACAAGGACCAGCGCCCCCATGACTACACCGAGACGGACCATTACCCGCGCCCGAGCCACGCCGACTGGACCTACCTCCTCAAGTACGGCATCAAGGCGAGCAGCGGTGGTGGGCGCAGCAGTGCGCGCGAGACGATCGGTCCGTACGCACTTTTAGTCTCTTTGCTTTACCAGCTTATCGGTCTTCGCCCCACAGGCCGTGTTGCGGCGGGTGCCATTGCTGAACGCTACCTCAAGCTGGCGTACGGTGTCGAGATTGTCGCGTTCGTTTCGTCCGTCGGCAAGGTGCACATGCCCGACTCGGAGACGGACAACGACCTCCTCAGCGAGGACTACCTCAAGCTCCTGAGCACCATCACGCGCGAGAAGGTCGACGAGAACTCGGTTCGCTGCCCGCATCAGGAGACGGCCGACCTCATGGAGGAGGTGCGTACGATTCGCACTCATCTCAACTACGCTATTTATTCACCAGATCGTTGCAATCAGCGCATTGTCGAGGCCAAGAGCAAGGCCGACTCGATCGGCGGCACCGTGACCTGCGTGATCCGCCGCTGCCCCGTCGGTCTCGGCGAGCCCGTCTTTGACAAGCTCGAGGCCAAGCTCGCGCACGCCATGCTCTCGATCCCGGCGACCAAGGGCTTCGAGATCGGCTCGGGCTTCAAGGGCACCGAGGTGGCTGGGTCGGTGCACAACGATGCGTTTGTCAAGAAGGCGGATGGCAAGCTCGGCACCAAGACGAACCGGAGCGGTGGTGTCCAAGGCGGTATCAGCAACGGAGAGGACATCTACTTCAAGTGCGCCGTGCCTTGCCTGCCTTCTGTGGTGGAGCGAACTCATCCTCTGAATGTTCGCAGGGTCCCGTTCAAGTCGCCGGCGACCATCTCGCAGGAGCAGACGACGGCCAAGTACTCGGGCGAGGAAGGCGTCCTCGCGACTCGCGGCCGTCACGACCCGTGTGTCGTGCCTCGGTGCGTTGGCGCTCTGCCGTGCATACTGGCCGAAAGCTGATTCCCGCTCCTTGCACAGCGCCGTGCCCATCGTCGAGGCGATGGCTGCTCTCGTCATCATGGAGTGCGTGCGAGCTGGTATCCACTCGGGACAGGCCCGCGTGCTGACCCGACTTTGCCGTTTTGCAGCGCCGTCCTTATTCAGAATGCCCGCCAGGCGTCCGCATCCCTCCTCCCGCCCCTCGAGACTCCTCTCCCGCCTTCCATGTCGCTTCCGCCTCCGCAAAAGGCAGAGGAGATTGTCGACGAGATTGTCAAGACGCAGCAGGCGTGAGGGAGGTCCTTGGAGTAGACGGTCGGCTCGAGTCTTTCTGCATCTCGCATTGCTGTATCAATTGCGCCTCCAGCTGAGAGCGAAAGCTCGGGCAGTACAAGCCTCTGCGGAAGAGTCGGTGGGCTCCTCGCGCATCGCTCGTTCCGCTCACGTCGCTCATCTCGCGCATGCCTCGCGCGCCTGCCGCCGGCCCGAGTCGGTCGCCGAACACTCCAGACTACTTCTCGTCGCTAGCAGAGCTTGCCGCATGGGCCGAGTCGCCCCGCCCGCCGAAGGATCGCTTTGCGGCTCCACCCGTCCCGTACTCTCCACTCGCGGCGGCAGAGAGCGCTCAGGATGGGCGCGGGAGGCTGCTCGTGTGTCACGACTACAAGGTCCGCTCCTCAAGCTCCTGGCGGTGGCTCGCGCGCTGATGAGATAGACTGCAGGGCGGCTATTGCGAGAAGGACGATGAGCGCGGGTACACCTTTGGCGGGCGCTGGCACCTCGTCGATACGTTTATCTAGTGCGTTGGGATCTACACGTGGGCGCGAGCTGCACCATACGGCGTTTTCGCTCACCTCTTCCTCCTCGCGCAGCTTCTCCCATCACCGCGTCTCCTGCCCGCCGCCCGACTGGATTCGTTCCGCGCACGTCAACGGCACGAAGATCATGGGCACCTTGATCTTTGAGTGGGACGCTGGGCGCGAGGACATCGTCGAGCTGGTCTCGCCATCTGCCGCTTCTTCCGCACCCTCTCCGCCGGCAAGTCGCTTCAACAGACTCTCGACCCGTTATGCCGACTACCTCGTCGACCTTGCTGTTGATCGCGGCTTCGAGGGCTGGCTCGTCAACGTCGAGGTCGAGCTAGGCGGCGACAAGCATTCCCTCGAAGCAGGGTCGGACGGGCGAGACACTGCAAGGGAGCATGCTCTTGCGCTGCTTACCTGGCTGCGATACTTTCGCGCGGAGATTTCAAAGAGGGTACCAGGGGGAGAAGTGATCTGGTGCGCATCGCTCTTTTGTTGACCTGTCGCGCAGAGGCTCATGACAACGAGAATCTCGTAGGTACGACGCTGTCACGACCCAAGGTACCCCGTGCTTGCTCGACGTCCACAGAGCTGGCATAAAGCTGACTGCGATGCTCCATTAGGGCGCCTCGCATGGCAGAACGCGGTCACCGACCTGAACCTTCCCTTCTTCGAAGCGTGCGACGGCATCTTCCTCAACTACTGGTGGCGGCCGGAGCACGTCGCTTTGACAGCGCGCCTCATCGACGGCCTCGATCCGAAGCGACGCAAAGATGTGTACTTTGGCATCGATGTCTTCGGGCGCGGCAGCTACGGCGGCGGCGGTTTCGAGACGTGGAGGGCCATTCATACCATAGCTGCAGGGCAGCCGGGCACTCCTTCCGGCTTCTCGACAGCGCTCTTCGCGCCGGGATGGACCGTCGAAGCCGAGTCCCTCGCGCATTCGCTCGGCTCGCCCGAAGGATTCGCCCGGTGGCAGGCGGATGACGACTATCTCTTCTCGACCGAACAAACCACGCCGTCGGTTGAACCTGAGCGACGGAGACACGAGCGCGAGCGGCGCGAGCAGCGAGGCGTGATGCGCGCTCGCCAGTTGGCCGCTGCGACAGCGCCTTCCGCCTCGCCTCTCCCGCTGCCCCTCCGCCAACCAATTCCGCCCTCTTTCGATTACACCGCACCACTCGCACCTCCACCTGGATCCGAGCTCAGCATCACACATCGTCCCATCGCCGACTTCCAACCGACGCCACGCCCGACGCCGTGCCCCGACTTTCGCTTTTACACCAACTTCTCCGCCGGATCCGGCCACGGCTTCTTCGTCGAAGGCCAGAGCGTGCTTGACAGTGCGGCAGGCGCTGGGAGAGGCTGGACCGACGTCGCCCACGCAGAGGCGCACCCTTCGCTTCTGTTTCGATCGGCTCGTCCGCCGGGTATCGAGACTGAGCTCGTCGAAGACGATGCATGGGAGGGTCCGCGTGCGCTCAAGGTGACTGTGGCAGCGCTCGAGGGTGATCAAGCGCGAGACGGGCCAACGACGTCAGCCGAGCTGCGGCGTGTCCCGATGCACGCGCTCGCCTTTCCTGCGACAACGCGCGAGGTGAGCGTGACGACTTCGGTCATCTGGAAGAGCATGTCGGGCGGCACAGGTGTCATCCCGCGCCTTCATTCCCCGGCAATCGAGACGGCACTCAAGGGTCGCACTGCTCCGATCGACTTGCCCCTGACGGCTGAGTGGACGCGCACAACCGTCGTGCACCGGCTTCCCGCATCGACTGGTCAACGGACGATGCACCTTTCCCTCGAGCTGCCCATCTCGCAGACCATCTTCGTCGGCAGCATCAGCATCCAGCCCTCGCGCGTCACGTCCCACCCGCTGTACTCGCTCTCGGAGCTTTCGTACGATCGCGACTCTTCTCAACTCATTTGGACCGTCGACCTCATCCCCTTTGCCGGCCACTCGCCCTCACTAGCCTCTGTGCACTCAGCAGCCTCGCTACGCTATCATATCTGGTGCCGCGGACCCGGCGGGGTCAACGCGTGGCTCGGCACCACTCGCTGTCGCAGCTTCGCAGCGGGCCTCGGCGCGCTTGCAGAGGATGGAGGCGAGATTGAGGTGGTCGCGATGGACCACGACGTCGAGGCGAGTCGGCTCTCACGGACCATCAAAAGCCTTCTCACGTAGATGTCTTCATTGAGCAATGGTAGCGACAGGCCATTGCAGTCCGATCAAAAGCGAGATACGTCGAGCGCGACGATGGGAAAAGGGTATCCGGGGGAGAATGCAGCGTGTATAGTGCAGAGTAAAACCAACGAGAGAGAGAGAGAGAAAGAGAGAGAGATGGGAAAAGAGGAAATCTACTCGTCGCGAGGCGCGGCCACCTTGGTCGGGCAGTTCTGCTGGCGATGCAGCCGCTCTGCCGAATTCTGCGAGCCGCGAGCAGAGTTGGCTTCGGACGAGACGCCAGACTCAGAGATGGCCTGAGAAGGGGCCTTGGATCAGCATGCTGTCCACGAGAATTGGAGACTAAGAGACGCACCTGTGCGAAGCTAGCGCTGCCCGAGCGATCGCGTCCCACCGCAATCAAGCGTTGGCTCTCGGCGAAGACATCGTCGAGGGACGGGTCGCCCGCCGTGACGACAGACGGCGGAAGCGGCGTCGGCCCCGGCCGTTGGGGCGTGCCAGCCGGCGCAAAGCCGCCCTTCTCCTCCTGCTCCTGCACGAGGCCGACAAGCTTCTCCTCAACACGGTCGAGTGTCTCCTGCGCGTCGCCGCCAGCGGCGGGTGCAGGGGTCGCCATCGCGCCTGGAATAGCAGGCACGGGACCAGGCGTCTGATCGGGCGTCGGCGAGGTGAGGGTGAAGCTCGGTTGGAGGTTATGCGCTGCAACCGCATTGGCGAGCGGTGGGGCTGTTGCGATGTCCAGGCCGGTCGGCGGCGAAGCTTCGGGCGAGGTCGAGGGCGAGCCGGCGATCGAAGCAAGCCCCGCATCGCGTACGCCGCTTGGCGAATTGGCCCGTGAGATCGGTCGCTCGATGTGCAGATGCGCTGAGATGTTGTCGGCTCGCGAGGCGGCTTCAATAGAGAAACTCGGTGGTGCCTTGGTCGGCGGCGAGCGCTTGGCAGGCGTCGGCGAGCGGGTACTCGACACTGTCGACGTGTCCGACGTGTCGGACTTGCGCCTGAAGCCAGAAAGGTATGCCATCGAGCCCCACTCGACGAGTTTCGACTCGAGCCAAACCAGCGAGACGGGCTTCGTCAGGAAGTCGTTGCAACCGGCCGCGAGCGCCGCGACTCGATCCGCTTGGAGCGACGAGGCGGTGAGGGCGACGATGATGACGGGCATGTTGAGCAGCGGCGAGTTGGGCTGACTGAAAGGATTCGTGCTGCTCGCGCTGGACATGGGCGAGGTGATGTCCGAGCTGGGCGTCGTGATGAAGGTCCCGATGTTGTTGAGCCGCTCGGCTTCGCGGATCTCGCGCGTCGCCTCGATTCCGTCTTTGACGGGCAACTGGATGTCCATCTGATGCCGAAGTCGTCAGCCGCAAGCTTCGCATGAGTGGGGTCGAGTGTGCGCACCAGTACAAGGTGGAAGTTGCCCTTCTTCCACATCTGCACCGCCTGCTCTCCGTCCTTTGCGACCTTGTAGCTGATACCCTTCTTCTTCATGAACATCGACAGAATGGTCTGGTTGATAGGGTTGTCTGCGCGCGAGGATAAAGTCATTACGCGTTCGACCGGAGAATGCGAGCAAGCAGCGCACCCTCGACGATGAGCACGCTGATGGGCGGAACGGCCGGCAGTGTGCCCCTCCGGCTCGATCTTCTGCGGGCCTTGGGTGGACCGGCGCGTGCCTTGGCCGTCTTGGGCGATGCTGGCGGCTGCGCGAACGACTTGGCCGCCGCGGCGCCCGCTGCGGCGGCAGCGTTGGCTGCAGGCGAGGGAGCGTGAGGTGAGACCACGGGCGATTGCGACCCGCTCGAAGTGCCGCGGCGAGGGGAATACAAGGGCGTATGGGTGCCGGTGGGACGCGGCGAGGTCAGCGTCGGGCCCGGACTTGTCGCGCCTGCACTGCCGCTCGACCCGCTCAAGCTGCGCCGCGATGCCGCACCAGCTGCGCGAGCCGACGACGTTCCCGACACCTGCCGCGAGAGCGCCTCGCCGAGGGGACTGGTCGACGAAGCCGACGGCACCTCGTCAGGCGAGACGTCTTCTCCGTTCGCGCGCGACTGCGCCGCCGTGATGAACGAGCTAAGCGCAAGCGCAGGCGTGCCGGGCGGCACTGACGCGACGGGCGAGACGATTTCGCTGCTGGGACCGAGCGGCTGCCCAGCGACGGCGCTCGAAGCCGCCCGGCGTTGGCCCGTCGACGAACCCAGACCGATCTCGTGCGGCGCAGCGGTCGAGACTCGCGACGGGGGACCCGAAGACGGCTCGCTGCCTACGCGGTTCGGCGGCGGATCAGATGCGGAACCCTCCTCCAGGATGGCCGATGAAGTCGGCGGCGCCTTGTCGCCGCCCTGGCTTGCTTGACGCATGCGATCGCGCATCGACGACATTCTCGAGGCGCGCGGCTGAGGCTGAAAGAAGATGCCTGACCGGCCGTCGGGGCTCTGGACAATCATGCCCTCGCTCGGCGTGTCGCGCAACTCCTCGGTGACGGTCGAGAAGTACGAATCCTGCGAGTCGGAGACGCGGCCGAGCGGCGAGGGCGGCATCGGTCCGTACGGCGCACCGCCGCCGCCTTGGTGGTGGACGGGCGGCGTGCGCGGCTTGCCGAGCGTTGCCCCCGATGTCGCGTCCGGCTTTGCCGCGTCACCTGTCGAAAAGTCGAACTCGTGCTCCTTGGCGAGGGCGGGCGAGAGGCGCGGCGTCCAGTACTGGATGCCAGGCGAACTCGGCGATGTCGCAATGGGCGCGAGCGACGGATCAACGGCGGGACGCTTGAGCGCAGTCCAGATGGCCGTGATGATGCGGCGCGGGCCGGCTGGCTTGGGCACGACGAGCACCTCGGGCAGGTTGGGGCTCTTGCTGAGCGCGAGCGTGTCCTGCACGATCTCTTTGATCGCCTTGTAGTGGGTCAGGCTGGCGAAGTGCACGATTACCCACTGCGACGCCTGCTGCGAGAGCCCCTGCTGGACCTGGTGCAGCTGCCGAACATGCGGGCTCGAGCGCGTTCGTCGCGCCGCAAGCTGAGGTCGTTTCGCCATCAGACTGTTGCCGTGCTGAATCGGTGGCGCCCGCAGCGAGACGAGTAGCCGACGAAGTGTCGAGACGTCGTCGTCGATGATGACGAGACTCGAGATCGCGTCATTCGCCGCGCTCGTGTCAGACGTCCTATTCTCGGGTGCGCCGTTCGGTGAGCTTGCTGCCGTCTCGAAGCCCGAGTCGAACCTCGTCCCGCCGCTCCCGCCCGGCCGCGGCGCCCTGCTCTCACCGTAGGCAGCCGCGCTGCCGGACGAGAGCGCCTCGCGCTCGATCGGGATGTGCTGCACGTCCATGCCCCATCCGGCGAGGTACGTCGTCAGGTGGCGCGCGAACGCGCTCGTCTCGCCAGCGTGCAGGGCGACCTTGTGCCCCTTGAGCGCCGTCTCGGCGAAGCGCTTGAGATTGTTCATCGACGGCTCCTGTCCGACGGTCGTCTCGAGACTGGCGCGTCGGCGGCCGAGGAGCGTCGACGGATCCTCGGCGATCGACTGCGTCTTCGGCCGAGCGGCGGGAAGGAGCGCTTCGAGCGCCCACGACTTGGTCGACGCATCGCCCTGAAGCGAGGGTGCAACGGCGACTTGGACGAGGGCGAACAGCGACTTGGCGAAAGCGGATTCAAAGGGCGGGTCGGGCAAAGTAGGAAGAGGGGAAGTCGCAGCGGTCTCGTCGATGAACGGAGGAGGCGCTGGAAGCGAGGGCGCCGTGACCAGGATCTCGAGCGAGACTGTCCACCACTTTTGGGGTCGCGATGGCGAAAAATTAGGCGGGTACGGGCGGGCGTCGGGCTCGGGAGAGGAGGCGCGGGATGAGCTGGGAGACGCGGGAGGCGTTGCCGCCGTCGCGAGGAAGCTGATGTGGACGGTCGAGCCGCTCGAAGCGGCAGCGAGCACGTGATGCAGGACCTGCGGTGCAGCCAAGTCAGGAAGACGATCGCTTCAGAGACTCCGATGGTACACATACCCAGATGAGCGCAACGCTCCATGCTCGCTCGTCAGCGCGCACCAACAACTCCCTCGTCTCCGTATCTTTCGGTCGCGGCACGTGCGTACCAGCGCCGTTGGCGCCTTCGTGCGGCTGGCCGAGCCCGTCCACGCCGGGAGTCGTGGCGGGGCTCGGCGCCGACCCGGATCCGACCTGGCCGACGACGAGCTCGATGCCTCGCGCTGCAGCATCGGCAGCGAGCACGTCTGCGACACCCTGGATCAGGGACGGGAAATCAAACACTTGCTCAGGGTCGTCCTCGGGCTCGAGCGGCGGTCCACCGCCCTGACCGCCCAGGTGACGCGGTATGGGCGAGGGCGGCAGCGGCTGCTCGCCCTTGCCGACTTCTCCAATCCACTCGAAGCCGCGGAAGAGCCGCCAGATGGCTGCGGCGGAGACGGCGGGGATCGAGAGCGTGCTCGGCGCGTGCAGCTCGTGCGAGTGTGTGGGGATGAGGTGTTCCGTCGTGGGAAGGCCGGAGAAAAAGGAAGTCGAGGCCGAAGTGGTAGATCCTGTCGCGGTTGAAGCGATGCTGGCGGCAGACGAGAGGAGGGCGTTCGAGCCGGTCGCAGACGAGATGCTCGCTTTGCGGTAGGCAGAGGCGGCTAGGGTGGTTTCAAAGAGCGCAGGCAGCTGAAGTGGCGGAGAGAACAGATGAGTCGGGCCGAGTTGCGAGAGCAGAAGGAGTGCAGGCGGGAGGAGGGTCGCGATGAGCTCGAGGGACTGGGCGAGGCGGGGCTGCGCGCCGTGTTCGGGCTCGTCGATCGGCTCCAATGGTGTCCCAAGCGGTTGCCCTGACGCGTACGCGTGATCGTGCGCCTGCACCGTCATCTGGCTGACGGTACTGCTTCGTCGCCGCAACCCATCTCGCCGCCCTGCTTCTCCTCCGAAGGCCACGTCCATCGGGTCCCGCTCCGTGCCTCGCAGCGTCGCGGGAGAGCCTGGCGACGTCGCTGCGAGCGCCCCCGCTTCAGCCAGTCCCGGCGAAGCGGCAGGCGAGCTGCTCGATGCGGATCGCTGGCTGCGGCCGCTGGACCCGCCGCGCGGGAATGGCGGACGGAAGCGCTTCAAGCTGCTAGAGGGCGAACTTGACTGCGACTGCGGAGCAGCGCCGCTGGAGCCATTCGAGCTGGGAGAGAGAGGAAAGCCGCCGGGAATGGCGAGAGTTGATGGAGTTGCCGGAGGTGGACCGTCTGGCTCGGCACTCGCCCTCGGCGGCATGGGGCTCGAGAGGCTGCGCGGGAGATGTGGTCGGGAGGGGCTGGCGGCAGTCGGGCGGATGCTGCCGAGGAAGCGGGTGAGGAAAGTGCCCGGCTGAGGAGGAGGACTCGTCGACGAGGAAGGCGCTCCGCTCCCTGTGGACGGTCGATCGTCAGCTAGGCCGTCTGCAATTGGCGGTGACCTTCGGCCGAGCACTGTCGCACGCACCGAGGGACCTGCGCGATGCCATTCGCCGTGTCCGTGGCCGGGTTGCAGAGGGAGCGTCAGCTGGCGGCGCAGGGTCGCGCGAGCTCGAGGGACCAGGCGCAGGCGTCCCATCGGACTTCGTGCTTGCCTGCGAGCCAGCAGGCGAGGGCACGCGGTCCATGGCTGCGTCTGCTCGTCGGCGCGATCTGGACGATGATCGAGGCGCAGAAGGTGCGCGCTCGCTCGCCTTGGCCGGGCCGAGGGGTGGATGCACCAAGCTGTGCTGCTTGCGGTGCGCTGGGTCTCTGTCCAGGCGTCACAGCGCTGCGTGCTTTGGTTGACGGCCGTGCCAGCGTGAGCGCGAGGACGAGACGGTGCTCCGCGCGCCCCTTGGTGCCGGCTGCGCCCACGCTAGCGCCCGCGTTCCTTGCAGTCGTGCAGATCAGGTGCAGATCTCTCGTCTATCGGCACAGTCTCCGCTCGTCGCTTCCCAGTCTCGCAGCCAACTCGCAGCTCCTCCAGTCTGCGAAAATCGCTTCGTTCCATCGTCAGCATCTTTGCGAAGAGGATGCTACGGCGAACGGCAAGCTCCAGCTCTCACAGAGAGAGTAGACAGGCGCGTTGCAGCGCGCACAGAGAGCATGAAAGGCTACAGACAAGATGAAACGAGAACCCGAAATCGAGAAAAGCAACCTGGCTCCTCCTAATCACCACCACCTCTTCCGTGAGCATCGGGCGTGTACCCGGAAGCTCTCCGTCTCAGGGCCTACGAGGCGGAGAAGAGGAACGCAAGGTCCTCAGGAGTGAGCTGTCCATCGAAAGGAAGATCGTGAGTCCCATCATCCGAAAAACGAGGCGCGAAGAAGACGACGCACACGCGACATGGCCTTGTCATCGTCGCCGAGCGTCGACGCCGCGAGGTGCTCCTTCTTGCGCTGGAGTTCCAAGATGCGCGACTCGATGCTGAGGATGCAAGAGGGCACGTCAGTATGGCGAAAAAAGGTAGACACAGGCTTTGGACTTGCCTGTTCTCGATGATGAGGCGCTTGACAGATATGGGACGATCTATACATATCGAGACGTCCAGAGCACGGTCGGGGCAAACGCGGGGCGAGAAAGCAAGGTCAGTAGACGTTTCACGGCGACACGGCGACTTCAGCAGTCTGACTCACGCTGTCCGATGCGGTGCGTGCGGTCCATAGCCTGCAGCTGTACAGAGAGAAGCACGAGAGGTGGTCAGTCCGGAACTCGGAAAAATTCAGGAGACGCCAAGCGGGTGTAAGCGAGCCGAAGAACGGCCTGAGACGCACCTCGACGGCGGGGTTCCACCAGCTGCACGCTCACATGAACGTCAGCATGGCGCTACTCAGGATTGCGAAGCGCTTGGCACCCAGGACAGAGTAGGGATGCGGGAAGCGAGACTCACGGGTCGAGGAGGATGACGCGGCTTGCCTCGACGAGGTTGAGCGCGACGCCGCCGGCCTTGAGCGAGATGAGGAAAACGGTGCACTCGGGGTCGTCGACAAAGTGCCGGATCGTGTTGTCACGCGCGGTCGGCGTCATCGTGCCTGCGAGGCGCACATACTTGTACCCGCTCAGCTGAAGGCGCCGGGCGACAAGGTCGCTACAGGCACACATGTGTCAGCGCCATCTCGACTTAGCACGGAGCACTGATAGAGACGGCCGAACGGCCGCCAGGAGCCCGCTTGGAAGGAAGCGCCCACGCACAGCATGGTCGTGAACTGGGAGAAGACGAGCGTTTTCAAGGTGCGGTCTTCCCTCCGCGTCTTGCTGAGCTCCTCGAGGCTGTTGAGGAGAGGCAGTCAGCGAAAGCAGCGCAGAAGAGCAGACGATAAGCGGAACGCACAGAGCCTCGATCTTGGTGCTCGTGCGGCTCTTGGTCGGGTCGATGCGCGCGAGGAAGCCCTGGCGGCCCGTCTCGTCGACAACGATCGCCTCTTGGTCGAGGTCGATGCTCATGGGGAGGTGGCACACGGGGCATTCGGGCTTGAACTCGATCGCCGTCTCGAGGTACTGGCGCACGCACTCGCGGCAGAAAATGTGCCGGCACGACGTCTTGACAGCGTCCTCGGCCTCGTCGAGACACAGACGGCACGTGATGATTTCCTGCGGGAGGTCGGCTGCGGCGTGCTGCACAGGCTGGGCGGTTTTCGACTTGATGACGAGGTCCGGGTGGTCGGCCATCTGACGCATGCGCGTGATGAGCGTGAAGATGTTCGAGTAGTTGTTGAGCACCGTGCCCTCGTCGGCAAACGTGTTGAACTTGCGCTTAACGTCGCGGAAGAGCGACTGATACAGCTCCTCCTCCTCCTCGGTGAAGTAGTCGCGGCGAACATTGACGATGCGCGGGGGCAGGCCGAGGTCGTCTGCGCGCTCGACTTTGGTACGGCGCAGCATCATGCGGCGGAGGAGCATGTTGAGCTTGTCGAATGCAACCTTGCCGACCTCCGACGTGGCGCCGTTGTACTGGATCGGCCGGAGGATCTCCTGGTTGAGCCACGACACGTGCTGCATGCCCGAGTGGCCGCAGGACTGTAGTGATGGGAACAACATACGAGGGGGAGAGAAGAAGGAAGGCGGACGAAGGGGATGGATAGATGAAGCCTTGGGTCAGCCGCCTCTTCCCTAGACCCAAACGACACGGATAGAGTAGCGAGTACGCGGAAACGGCGACGCACCGAGCAGGGGCCCTTGTTGCACAGCCAGTGCAAGCTCTTGCAGTCGCAGCGCTTGCAATAGTAGTGCGCATAGGGGTCGAGGCCGACGAAGCGGATGAGCGAGTACAACTCGCCGACGCGGTTCTGCAGCGGCGTGCCCGAAAGACACCAGCGGAAGTGGGCGCGGAGCGCGAATGCGGCCTTGGCCGTGTTGGCTTGACGGTCCTTAATGTTGTGCGCCTCGTCGAGGATGACACGGTGCCTGTGCGGATCAAGCGGTGGTGAGCAGGATGACGCCAACACCGAAGCAAGCTCAGCAACGCACCACTTCATCTTGTGCAGGATCGAGTCCTCCTTCATGACCTTGCCCTTCTTGGTGAAGCCCTTGTGCTCGCGGCGGAATGTCGACTCGAGCACGGCGTCTACATCGCTCGGAGTAAGTACGGACACGGAGCAAGTCCAAGAGAGGGAACGCACAACTGGTGAGGACGACATCGAACTTCTCCATCTCCTTGACGCTGCTGAGGCGGTTCGTGCCGTGGAAGACGAGGACCTTGAAGCCGGTCGTGAACTTTTCGATCTCGCTCTTCCACTGCATGATGGCGACGGTCGGCGCGAGGACGAGTGTCGAGCCGTGCGGGCGCGAGGGCGACCAGTCGGACAGCATGAGAGAGATCGTCTGAATCGTCTTGCCCATGCTGCACGCGCGATGGAGAGTCAGCACTGCCTCCGCTATGCAGGCAAACTCCGCTATGCAGGCAAATGTTGCACGTACCCCATTTCGTCGCAGAGGAAGCCACCCTTGAACGCGCTCTGCTCCTGCTTGACGAGCCAGTTGAGCCCTTCGAGCTGGAACGGCAGGAGCTTCTGCGTCAGGCCCGCGGGCTGCACAGCGCGCTCGACAGCCGTGATGGGCGTGTCGGCGAGGTCCTTCCAGACCGTGACGAGCTCGGGGTGGTTCTTCTCCAGGTAGAAGGTCGTCTTCTGGGCCTGTGCAGAGCGAATGTCTCGTCAGCCTGGGATCATCCCACACACAAAGCGGAAGCACGCACGTTCGTCATCTTCCGCAGCGCCTTCTTGTCGGCCTTGGAGAACTCGGCGCCCTTGCGCAGCGGCACCTTGTTCTTCTTCTTCTTCTTGCCGACGCCGGCCTCGTCGCCCTCTTCGCCTTCTCCGTTAGCGCGTTCGAGCTCCTTCTCGGCCGCATCGTCCTCGTCCTGCTCCTTCTTCTTCCACCCGGTCGCCTTCTTCTTCTGCTTCGGCTTGAGGTCGTCCTCGCTCTCGGCATCGACGCCGCTCATCGTCTCGGCCGCCTCGCTGCCGCTCTCGCCGTCAACGAGGAGGTCGTCGTCGGTCATGTCCACCTCCTCGTCAAAGTCCGAGTGCGCCGACGATGCACTCGGGGCGAAGTCGGACCCGTCCGAGTCGTCCGAGTCGCTCGAAGGCGGCGCGACATTGCGCGACTTGCCCTTGCCCTTGCCCTTCGACGCAGCGACCTTCTTTGAGCGAGGCTTGCGGTCCTCGTCGTCCGAGACGGACGGAGCGCGCGCTTTGCCCTTGCCCTTGAGCAGGCGCGACACGCTGCGCCCGACCTCGGCCGCGTCCGACGCCTTGCCCTTGCCCTTCTTGCTCGCCGAAGTCGCGAGCGAGCCCTTGAGCTTCTTGGCGAGCTCGCGCGCCTTGACGACACCGGGGTCTTCGTCGTCGTCGCCGCCGCCGTCGCTCATGAGCTGGTCCTCCTCGTCCTCGTCTTCTGCCTTTTTCGGCTGGACGAAGTCATCGTCGTCGTCGTCGGACGAGAGGACGATGGCGCGGCCCTTGCCCTTGTTCTTGATGGCGGGCTTGACGTCCTCGGCCGAGTCGGTCGCGGCGCTCGCCTCTGCCTCCGAGTCGGTAAGCTTGTACGTTTTGGGCACGAGGTTCTTCGAAGCGGCAGCGGCAGCCGAGCGGCGGGGAGTGCCGCGAGAGCTGCGCACGACGAGAGCTGTCAGCGCCTCATTTGTGATCGACGAGAGCAGGGAGCGAGGCGGACCTGGGAGTCGCGGCTCCGCTGTGGTCCTCGTCGACGTCCATCTCGTCGGCGTCCGAGCCGTCATCGTAGTCCTCAGCCTTGATCGCGCGGCTCCTCGCGGCCCCCGTGCCATTCTTCCCCCCGGTCGCGGTGCTCTCAGACCCGCGCACGCTGGTCGGGGCGGTGCTGGGGGAGCCGGAAGCGGTGCGCGAGGGCTTGGTGTCGTCGTCCGAGTCGGACGAGAGGATGGTCACGCTCGACTGGCGGGTGCTCGAGCGGCGCGGGCGGGCCATGGCCGGCGCGAGGAAGCGAAAGTGCGGAGGTGGCGATGAGGGACGGTGCGCGAGACGGGGCGCGGGCAGCAAGCGCGACAAAGCTCTGCTGGGCTCTGCTGCGTGCGCTGTGTGCTCTCGTGCGCGCTCTGGCGCGAGCGGCGAGGGTGGCGGAGACAGAGCCAGTCGCGCTTCCCCCGGACAGCTCGAAGGGACGGCGACACCTGGCAGTCGCGCTCACTTTTGACATCTCGCGCGTTGACCTTGACAAGGTTTTCTTCTCGCCCCGACTGTCGACTCGGACAAGCGTCTACTGCATCGCGCGTCTACTTCTGCTGCTCCCAGGGGTCTTCTCGTCCTGCAACGCCGTCTAGCAAGCCCTGGCAGCACGCCTCGACGTCCGCCAGCTCCTTCGGCGCGTTGACGCTCAGCACGACCTGGTCGTCGTCGCGCACGAGCACCTCGTCCTCGATGCGCACGACGAGGTTGTGGAATCCCTTTGGGAAATGCGCGAGCGGCGGGACATAGATGCCCGGCTCAATCGTCTGCAGGGCCGGCAGGCGAGTCGCGTCAGTCCCAAGTCTACGGCGTCACTGCGGAAGAAGCTGCGACGGCTTCGTGAGAGCGCGGTAGACTCGAATGCACAATGACCATCCCTGCCTCGATCCTGCAGAGTCGCGCACAGAAAGCGCCGGTCAGATCCACTCGAAAGCGCCGACAGAAGGCGCAGACAGGAGTATGAGCAGAGCACCACGCACTTCTCGTTCCGGCCAAACGACATCGTGTCGTGCAAGTCGACGCCGAGCGGGTGCGTCAAGAAGTGCGGGTACAGCACCCGCTCGAGGTCGCCGCCCCTCAGGTGGAAGCCGAGGTCGCGGAGCTCGGTGCGCGTCAGGTCGACCGAGATGCGGTGCAGCTCCTCGAGCGAAAGATTGGCCGACGCGTGGCAGTGCGTGATGCACGCCTTTTCGACGCGCAGGACCGCCTCGTACAGGTGCTTCTGCGCCGTCGAGAAGCTGCCCGAGACGGGGAAGGTGCCTGCGTGCGGTTGTGCGAACTGATCAGCAGCCGCGTCAACGGCACGGGACAGACAAAGAGGGCTCGACGCACGGGTAATGTCGCTCGCATAGCCTCCGAACTCGCACCCTGCGTCGAGCAGCACCATCTCGCCTTGCTTCAGCGGGCGGTTATTGTCGAGGTAGTGGATGGTGAGCGCCTGCTCCCCCGAGCCGCACACAGGCACGTATGCCTCGCGTGTCGCGCCGCGCAACGAGGTGTGGTAGGCGAAGTGCGAGACGAGCTGGTGCTCTGTCAGGCCGGGCCGTGCGAAGCGCATAACCTGTGGGTCGGACATTGAGCTATTCAGTGTCGTCCGGAGACACGCGGACCCGTCGTAGACGGCTAACGTCCGGGCGTGGGGAGAGGGCAGCGCAATCCCCGCAACGCACCTTGGCATGCGCCGCCGAGCTGATGTCCGCCGCCTTGCGCATGACCTTCGCTTCCGCCTCACTCTTGATGAGCCGCAGGCGCTCAACCTCCTTCGCCGCGCTGCGCACGTCGCGCTTGTCGAGCGCGCCCATGAGCTCGTCAACCTCGTCCTTCTTGCTCCCGCCATATGAGAGGTAGTCGAGGAAGGAGCGCGTCGCAGACGTTCGTGGGCGTGTGCGAGAGAAGGTCGTGGGGGAGAGCGGCGGGAAGTCGATGTAGACGGGGCCCGACCGGTCTTGCAGGATCGACTGCAATCGCCGGCCAAAATGCACCGAGTCGACCGACTTCGTGCAATAAAACGCAATCCGAGTCAGCACATATTGGCAGCATAAGAGCGAAAATGGCGGATCGCGCACCTCGTCGGCGCCAAACACCTCCCGAGCGCCTTCTAGGCCCGTCTTCGAGCCATTCCATAACTCGTCGTAAGGGTCTTTAGACTTGCAGAAGAGCGTCATGCGGTAACCCTTCTCGGAGCTGTCTTTCTCTGGCTCGAGGAAGAGACGTCAGATGGGCGGAGCGAACAGGCATGGCACGCGAGCGACGCACCGAGGACCAGCGCGGAATCTGGCTCTTCAAACCCGGTCAAGTACCAGAAGTTGCTCGCTTGTCGGAAGCGGTAGCTGAAAGTGCAGAGAGCGCAGTGCGGAGTCAGCCAGTGGCTCGGAGCGGGTCACACAGCAATGCGGGAAGGAACGCACAAGATGTTCTGGCTCATGTACTTGGTCTTCCCCCCTGCGATCACGACGACCGCGCCATCCTCGAGGCGATCTACGAGGCGCCGTCGTCGCTGCTCGTACTCGACGGCTGTGATGCCCGGCGTGAGTTCTCCGGGCGCGAGGAGGTGCGGGTGGGTCGACGGAAGCGGTTGTCCGAAGCTGCGCGCGCTCGAGCGGCCCTGCACGGGTCCCGCAGGAGCTCTCGGGTGGCTCAGCGGAGCGCAGGCGGCCGAGGCGTAGTTGCGGGCGGAAGGCGCCGGCGGTTGCGGCGAGCGAGACAGGGACGAGCACGAAGCGAGGCAAGCTGGTGCGCGGCGGGCCTGGCGGGCCAGAGTGCGCACTGCGGGCGTGCTCATGCCCGGAACAGCCCCAGATCAGCCGAGAGCGGGCGGTGAGGGCAAGTTGCGACTTCCGGTTCCGCGGTCGCGATTCGTGCGTCTGCTTCCGACCACTCACGCTCAGAACCGCGCTCATGCATGGAGAGTGCTACGAGCTCGAGCTCGAGCCTGCCTGACGTGTCCAAGCTGTCCTGGGATGACACACTCAAGATCCTCCCCGCTCACCTCGCCCGCGTGGTCGAGGACAACGTCGACGCCCAGGCGCCGGCGGTCTACTATCGCGAGCTCGAGGAGTTCTATCAGGCGTACAGAGGCTGGGAGGAGCTTGCCGATCGCTTCCTTCAGGAGTATCAGGACTACCGGAACGAGGACCGCGCACTGCGGGCGCGGAACAGTGCGCGTCTTTTCCGCGAGCCGCTGGCTGTCGACGATCCGAAGCTGGCGGAACTGAGCGAAGGGTGGGCTGCAAGACCTCGTCTGCGCGCGCTCTGGCAACAGCGGCGGAGAGGAGCTGTTGGTGCGCTTGATTCGCGTTCGGTCCTTCGAACTCGATCTGATCCACTGTGTCCGATCTTGCTGCGCAGGGCTTGTTCTCATGCGGCGTAGGTACGTCGAAGCCGGCGCTGGAAGCGACGACCATCCGCACTTGGGCGCCCTCCCTTCGATTCCCTCGTCGTCGACTTTCTCGCGTCTTCTGACAAGCACTTCAAATCTTCTCTCGGGTCTGATTCAGAGTGCGTCCATCGGACTGCTTTGGCATCTGATCGACCGATAAGCTGACGATGCTACTTACCGGCGAAGCGCGCTCCTTGCCCATCCATGGTCCCGGCAAAGTGGCTCATGTTGATTAAGCACAGAACGTAGACCCGTACCTCCGCTGCAAAGGTACCGGTTCTTACGTGTGTGCGTCGTGGGGAATAGGCCCCTCGTGAATGTCGCACTTGCGTGAAGCAAAAGACGGCGAGCGCGGCCCTCCTGATCGCAGATCGCCTGATGATTGGTCACTTTGCGGCAGAGCCTCTCGGCGCGCTCTCTGCACAAGACGTCTGCTTGACCTCCTCGCGGATCAAAGGCGAATGCCACGTAGTCCTCCCTGTCCGAAGCTTAACTGCTTCGCCGCCCAAAGATCTATGCTTCGCTCGGTCTCGCTTTATGTACCGTGAGGACTTGTGAGACGAGTCATGATGCGTGCATTCGCGTATCTACAGCGTTGTCCGGGAGTTGGAAGTCCTAAGCGAAGAGCTCGCATGCTCTGTCCGTCGCGTGGCGGCGTGGCCTGCAGAGGACGAACAGGATTCAGTATGTCAGGATGTCAGAAGCGAGCTCCGACTTGTGCGTTTTTGATGGGCCGGATTTGACAAATGACACACCTTTACGAAGGCTCTGCCGTTGGCTCCGAGGGGTCGAGGTGCAGAATACTCCTCAGTGGCGCCGGCACATAAGATCCGAGGGCGTCTAAGGAGATTTTGGGGAGCCGCTCGATCTGCTGCGTAGCCCAGTCTGCCATTCAATGCTCGTTAGCGTATCCTGCGACACAAGGGCGCCCTACCCAAGTTGAATTCGGCGCAAGTCCGACC
This sequence comes from Rhodotorula paludigena, assembly GCF_050403205.1. NCBI lineage: Eukaryota > Fungi > Basidiomycota > Microbotryomycetes > Sporidiobolales > Sporidiobolaceae > Rhodotorula > Rhodotorula paludigena. The sequence continues at coordinate 62,018 of NW_027481457.1, read as the reverse complement.
AACGACAAACCCATTTCCACACTCACCTGATTTCTTGTGCAGCTTGTCGATCTCGCCACGTGCCCAAGCCTCGAAGTTCTCGAACTGCTGCGATGTCGCAGGTTTCTCCGCACCGAGTTGGGACCGCACCTCCTTCTCAACGCACTCCTTGACCATCTGCGGCGAGACGGCCTCGTGGCTCTTGCCTGAGACGTCCTCGGTGCGGCCGGCCTGCTGCGCCGGAGCCGGGCGTTTGATTTTCCACCGGCCGAAAAGGTAGAGCTCGGCGCACTCGATGAACGTCTTGCCGGCGTTGGCGTCGTGCGTGGACACTAAGGCGATGTGGCGCGCTATGTCGATGATCCAGAGGAGGAACAAGATCACGAAGAAGAGCCACGAGATGAAGCTGCGGCGGGACGGAGTGGAAAAGATGGCGCAGAAGGCGAGTGCGTGGATGAAGCAGAGTGCGGCGACACCGTAGAGTTGCAGCGTGAAGCGCCTGCAGAGGCAGCAAACTGCTCAGTATGGACGTGGAACAGCTTAACAGAAGTAAGTGGACAAACCGCTCGCCCGGATCGAGCCAAACAGCGCCGTACAGATGCGACCATGCTGCACTCCGCAAGCACTGTTCAGCAGGCCTGTCCCCCCGGTCCCGCCCCTTGTTCGACCAATTTACGCACCGTAAAGCCAGGTGGACATCGAGGCAAGGTACCAGATGAAGAGCGGCCAGGATCTTCCTGGGCTGGCCGGAGCCGTCTCGATGAGCAGCGAGAAGGTGAAGGCGACAACGGCCTGGGCGGACATGTGCGAGTGGCTGTTCGCCATGGTGAGATTGACGCTGGCCTGTTCGCCGGCAGGCGTCGTACTAGCGGTTCCGTGGATGTGCGAAAGAGAAGGGTCGAAGAGGGCGGGGAGCGCGAGGCGGAACACGGCGAAGGGAGGTAGACCTTCGAATCCAGAGGCGATGACGGCCAATGTGAAGCAGACGAGCGCCGACCAGAGGGCGCATGGGCGCACAGAAGTCATCAGACGGTCCCACTCGTCAGTCTGACGAGTCGGACGGGTGATCCACTCGCCGAACGCCCCGCCGGCGCTGTGGCCTTTGTCGGGGTCTGTGAGTGAAGTCATCGGTCCGGGGAGTGTGTCAGGTAGAAGCGAAGACGGTGGTGCGAGAGGACAAGCGAGCAAGAGACGCCGGACCGGAACATCCGAAGCAGGTCGAGCGGGCATACAATCGATGCCTACTCCGGTGTGCGATTCTCGTGCTCCTCCTCGATTATGCAGAGCGCAAGAAAAGGGCCGAAAGAGGGAAAGACGGAAGGCCAAACTCGTCGCATCCAGTGGCATGGCGACGACAAGAGAAGCGAGATTCTGCGCAGAGCCGTACGACGCGGCCATCCCACGGTCACTGACCCTTCCGTTGCAAGAGAATCGGGCAGACAGGTAGGTGTGGTGACGAGTGCCTAGACGCACGCAGCATCCGGGTGACAGAGCAATATCTGGTCATTCTTCGAATATAAGGGGTTGCCTGCTTGTCGCAAGCGGTGGCTGTTCACGCGCAGGAAGCAAAGCGCAGAGTCAGCCACTAGTCCGGATCGTCTCGCACGATTCGAGAATCGCAGAAGCGGGACGAAACGCACGAACTGTCCCCGCTCATGGACGCAGTCTTTCCCCCTCAATCACGAGAACGGCGCCGTCCTCGATCTGTTCCACCATGCGCCGTAGTCGCTTCTCAAATTTGGCGACTGGGACGCCCGGCGTGAGTTCTGCGGGCGTGAGGAGTGCGGGTGGGTCGACGGAAGCGGTTGACCGCACGTGCGCACGCTCGAGCGGATCTACACGGGTCCTGTAGGAGCTCTCGGGTGTCTCAGCGTGCACAGGCAGCCTAAGCGTCGCTGCGAGCGGAAGATGCTGGTGGTCACCCGAAGTGAGACGACGTTGAGCACGAAGCGAGGCAAGCGAGGCAAGCGGGGACGCGGCTGGACCAGCGGGCCAGAGAGCACACTGCAGGCGTCCTGATTCCCGCAACAGGCTCGGAAGCGGACCAAAGCGGCGCAATGTCAAGATCGAAAGAAGCGAACTTGGCGGAGCTGCCCTCGACGACTCGCGCCCGTCGCTGCTGGGCAGGACAGGATGGACAACACGATGATCCCGCGCGAAGAGCAGACCGACGACCACCTCGCCTTCATGGACGAGGCCGTGCTCATGGTCTGCCCTCGTTCTCCCCGACTTCATCTGCGCGACCCTCTCACTCACGCTCTCCGCCACGCAGGGCGAAGAGGCGCTCGCAGCGAGGGAGATCCCCGTCGGCTGCGTCCTCGTGCACGACGGCAAGATCGTCGCGCGCGGGCGTAACCGGACAAACGAGGGTCGCAATGCGACGCTTCATGCAGAGTTCGACGCCCTCCGCCACCTCCTGCCAGACCGCTCGCACCTCACGACCCCTCAGCTTATTCGTCCCTTCACGCCCCAAGCCGACGACGTGCGGACAGCGAGCGGCGAGGGCGGGAAACGCAAAGCGTGGCACACTCCGCTCAAAGGCGTCGTCCTCTACGTGACCGTCGAGCCCTGCCTCATGTGCGCATCAGCCATGCGCCAGGTCGGCATCGAGAAGGTCTTCTACGGGTGCGCCAACGACCGCTTCGGCGGGACAGGAGGCGTGCAGTCGATTCATTCAGAGTGCGTTCCTTCAGTTCTCTGCGTTTGACAGCTCGCTAACCGCCCGTCCCACACAGTCCACGGTTGTTGTACGCTCCGCCGTACCCGGCAGTAGGCGGATACCGGCGCGAGGAAGCCATTATGCTGTTGCGGCGATTCTACATCTCGGAGAACACGACCGGTCTGTCTCCATCCACTAGGCATTTCCTCCGCTCCCGTAGCTCACCGAGTCCACCTTGCAGCACCAAAACCGAAAAAGAAGTCGAACCGCGTCTTGAAAACGGAGATTGCCGAGGTCACGCCTTCACCTTCTCCCTCGCCCGCCTCTTTCGCCTCGACACCGGTCGACACACCTAAACTTGCGCCTGCCGTCCCGCTCGTCTGAGCTGTTCCAGGGCAAGGAGGAGGTTCAGCAGGGTCGCTCGGTGGCGTAGAATCAGCGCGAGCCGCCGCCCAGAAACCCGTCGTGCCTCTTCATCACCTCGCTTCTCTCGCTCGCTCGCCTCGCTGTTACGCTTCGCCTACGCCCTTGACTAACGGGCCGTTACGTGTGCCGTCCACGCCGCAGCCGGGCAGCCCACCCGCACAACTTAGCTTACGCAACCGGCTTTCGAACGGAGCCGGACCGCCGGCGCGCCCGTTCGGACTTCTTTCGTCCCTGCAGGCTCACCTCATCGCGCGCTAACGCTCTTGGCGAGCTGTTTCCGTCTCTCGCATCGATTTGTTGCGCAGGACCATGCGGCGGGGAGTGGAGGTTGCAAAGGGACTCGCCGGTCCGTTGCATCGGGATGTGGGGAGCGCAAGGCCGCGGAGGGCAAGGCGATCCTCTCAAGCGGGTGTTCCGCTCCGTCTCCGCTTCTTGCTCTGCTTTTCACGTCTCGACCGACGCCGATGCATCAGTCGAGCCTCATCCCGCTCGCGTTTGCCGCCCTCGCGGCCGCTGCCCCGGCTCCAGCGCCGATTGCAGCTCCCCTCGTTCCGCGCAAGAACTCGGGCTCGACGGAATGGTCCTTCCGCAAAGCCGCGCTCAAGGCCGATGGATTCACCAGCGACAAGTGGACCGCCGCGTATCACAAGGCCAAGGAGGTCGTTGCCGGCCTCTCGTTCGATGAGAAGGTGCGTCCGCGCGTTTACCTGTTTCGGTCCCTTCCCCTTGCTCGCCACTTGAGACTGACGTGGTGGTCAATGGTCGATGTAGATGAACTTTACCGCCATCGGCAGGTCGGCTCAGCCTTGCGCTGCTCGCAGCTATCCTCTCAAGGCTGCCGGCCTCGACGATGGCTTCTGCTTCATGGATGGCCCGGCCGGTGCGTTCTCATCTCACGCAGCCTTGCGAGTCATCTCGTCTGACCTGTCTGAGCTTCACAGGCCCAAATACGGTCTTCTCGACCCACTTCCCGGCCGAGATCACGACCGCCGCCACCTGGGACCGCGACCTGATCTACGCCCGCTCGGTTGCGATGGGGTCCGAATACCGCGAGATGGGTGTCGAGGTGCCGCTCAGCATCTGCATCGGCCCGATGGGCCGTCACCCGCTCGGTGGGCGCAACTGGGAGTCGTTCTCGCCCGACCCGTACCTCGCCGGAGAAGCAGTTCGTCTCGCCGTCCTCGGCATGCAGGAGCAAGGCGTCGTTGGGCTTGTCAAGCACTGGGTCGGCAGTGCGTGCCCTTCAATGCGCATTACCCGACGCTCGCTAATCTCGCTCGCTGCAGACGAGCAAGAGTACCTGCGCACCGGCGCTCTCGAAGGCGGCTACTCGAACAACCTGACGTACACGGTCGACACGTACATCGACAGGGCGACGGTGCATGAACTGTACGCGTGGCCCTTCGCCGAAGCCGTTCGCGCGGGTACAGGCGCCGTAATGTGCTCGTACAACCTTTGTGAGCAGTGCCTCCCCGCTTCAGGTTCGATGCACTCTGACTGCCTTCCACGGCGGCGGTGCAGACAACGGCGCTTCGGCTTGCGAGTCGGACGAGCTGCTCAACGAGCTTCTCAAGCAGGAGCTGAACTTCGGTGGCTTCGTCATCTCGGACTGGGGCGCGAGTCACACAACCCTCGGCAGCGCCGTCAACGGGACCGACTGGATCGCACCGTCGAACCTCTTCGGCGATTTGCTTGCCGAGCTCGTTGCAAACGGCACCGTTCCAGAGGACATCGCCGACGACAAGATTGTCAGGCTGCTGACGCCTTACTTTGCGCTTGACCAAGCCTCGATGCCCGAGCTGGACGCCGAGCGCTACGTGGCAAGCAAGAAGGTTGCGACAGTCGTGCGCGAGGTGGCAGAGGGCGCGATGACCCTGCTCAAGAACGTTCGCTCGACCAGTGACGAGCGCGGCCTGCCTCTTCAAGACACGAAGCGCCTCCTGCGTGCGCTTGCCAATCTTTCCGCGCGTACAGACGAGTTGACCTCGGGTTGCACAGTCGTCGGTTCTTCCGCTACGCCCGCCTCCCTCGGCTTCATCGCCAATCGTGGCTTCCCTGCCTTCAATCCGGAAGCCGATTTCAGCGGATTCAACGCCGGCGGCTATGGCTCGGGCAACTCGCCTGTACCGTACGCGATCGATCCGCTCAACGCATTCATCACGCGTGGCCAGCAAGAGGAGCGCCCCGTTCACGTTGACTACTACGGCTCCGAGTGAGTACCGTTCCCCTCTGCTAATTTTCTAGCTCAAGGATTGACCCAATGGCCGCTTGCAGCGACCCTCTCGCAGGTGTCATCACCGGCCAATCGCTCTTTGGCAACACCTCACTCCTCGACGCTAAGCTCGAGATCTTTGACACGGCCATCGTCTTCGTCACCGCCGTCGCCATGGAGGGATGGGACCGTCAGAACCTCACGCTGCAGAACGGCGGCGACGAGCTCATTGACTACGTCGCCTCGCGCCACAACGACACGATCGTCATGATCACGGCGCCCGGCCCGGTCGACATGTCTTCATGGAACGACCACGAGAATGTTACCGCCATCGTCTTTGCCTACTTCTCGGGCCAGGAGGGCGGTGCGTGCCTGGTTTTGCTCTCCTCCTGTCAGACGTCTGACCCCGGTCGCACATAGGCCACGCCATGGCAAACGTCGTCTTTGGCGACGTCAACCCGTCGGGCAAGCTCCCCTTCGCCATCGCCAAGTCGGTCGACGACTACGACGCGGGCGCGATCTGGCACGGAGAGCCGACCACGAACCCGCCCATCCCGTTCGACGAGGGCGTCTTCATCGACTACAAGTACTTCGACCAGCAGAACATCCAGCCGCTTTACGAGTTCGGCTAGTGAGTCCCGCATTCGCTCGTCGTACATATGTATGGCCAGCAACTTACGCACACACCGTCGCAGCGGCATGTCGTACACCACCTTCAACATTTCGGATGTCGCCGTTGCGGCCGAACACAAAGTCGCGTACGCTTCGGTTCGCGAGACGAACGAGAAGTACTTTGTCGACGGCCAAAAGACCGGCGGGCTGTACGACCAGGTCTGCAAGGTCACGGCGACGGTCACCAACTCCGGCGAGGTGGACGGCGCCGAGGTCGCGCAGGTGCGTCTTCCCTCCCTGCACCTAAACCTGTGAAGTCCCGCTTACACATTTCTTTGCAGCTTTATCTTTCCTTCCCCGACTCGACGCCCAAGGCCATGCCGGTGCGCTCGTTGCGCGGCTTCGCCAAGTCGCACCTCGCTGCCGGAGCGTCCGACACGGTGACCTTCCCGCTCCGCAACAAGGATCTCGCGTACTACGACACCGAGCTCGGCGGCTGGGTCGTGCCGAAGGGCGAGTTCAAGCTGGCAGTCGGCACCAGCAGCCGCAAGCTTGCCGCCACGGTCAACATCTCGGTCTAAGCCGTACCTCCTCCGAAGCTCCTGCCTTCTTCCGTCTTTTTTTCCTCTCCCTTCTCCTACGCATCGACATCAAGACCCAGAATTCCTCAAGTAGTAACTGAAGCGCAATACCACGCTGTGCCTGCGTCGAAACTTGCTCACTTCGTAGGCACGTCGACCGCTCGCACCGCTTTTGCGCGCGTACGTCCGTCCCTTCCGGATATTCCACTCATTCGATCGCTGGCTACAACGGCAACGGGAAAGGAGTATCCTTCCTCGCTCGCAATCATCGGACCGACCGACCAGCAGTATCACGCACTGCTTCCTGCTCCCATCTCGCTCGCTTGCCCGCTGTCTCGTCTTCAACCGCACCCCCGTCTGATGTCGGGCATCTTTGCCGGCGGACTCGCAATCCCTGCCGGAGCGGAATGGATCGAGCCCTGGTACGAAGAACTGCTCGGCGGAGTCGCGGCCGGACAGTCGCCCTACCTCATGATTAAGCACACGGTATACCTTCTCTACCATCCGACGACGCCTGCGCACTTCGACAAGCAGCTGTGGGCCCTTGTCGGCGTCTTCATCCTGTCAGTTCCGCTTATACTCCCGCAGTAGCTTCAGAAGGGAGCTGACACCTCGGTTTTCAGCGCCTTTCTGTTGGTCTTCGCGGGTCTCGTCCTGCGCTTCGCTCAAGCCCGACTCTGGTTCTTCACGCGCATTGATTCAACCGTCGTATTGCCCAACTCGGCAACTCTTTACGGTCTCTGCTCGCTCGTATACTCCGGCTGTGCGTAGCCGATGCACCTCGAACCGCTTACGCTGACCGCAATTGGCCTGCAGTGGGCATCTTGCTCATCGTCGTGACGATTGACATTGCGAAAGGCGCTCCCGTCCCGCCCTACTTTCACGGGCTGCGACGAGCATGGTTCGGAGCTTTGTGGATGGGCGCGTACTTCGAAGCCTGGAGCACCGTTTGCGCCTGGTCAGCCTTCGGCGTGCGAGGCGTCGTGAAGGGGGACTGCGAAGCTGACTTTCGACTTCTTTCTAGGCATGTCCGCTCAAAAGGCGCCTTCTATCGTCAGTCGCGCGCCAAGTCTGCCGTCGCCGTCATCAGGCCGATCCTCTTGCCTCTTGCCGCCTGGGTACCGCCGTCCGTCTTCTTTGTCCGCGCCTCTTCCGACTACAACGCTTCCGCTCGCATCGGCGACGACATTTCAACCGACATGGACAACTGGCAGAAAGACTTTGTGCCGGGCCAGGGGTTTGACATTGCCCGGCTGGCGCTGCTCTTCGGGCCCGGCGCTGAACTAGGCTCCCGCCTCATCGCCAGTTCGAAGAATGCAAAGATCGGCTACGCCTACTGCCGCGCGATGCTGCTCGTCCTCTTCGCGGTGCGTTCACAGGCTCATCTTCTCGGGACGAAGCCTGCATTGGACTGAACCCATTCGAATTGCAGATCTACCTTGTTGGCACGGCACTAGAAGCTGCACATCTGACTCGAACAGTTTCTCAACTCCGCGAACAAGCTCGTCGGGCAGCACGCCATCGGTTGCGGAAGGATAGTGCAGCCGGAACTGCTCCTGCTGCACCGCTCCCGGGCCACGCCGTCGCTCAGACCGAGGACAAGGACGTCGGCATTGACGCAAACGCCACCGACATTCAAGATCCATGGATGCTGCTCGCCTGGGTCCGGCGGAACCGCCTCTACACTGCAGCAGCCATCGCAACAATGCTGCTGGTCAATGCCGGGCTGAACCTCTGGCAGGCAGCAACCCCGCTGGATCTGAGGTACCCGTCCGGCCAGTTCCAAGTTGAGATACTGATCTCCTGGTGCACTCTCCTCCTGGCCCATCTGAAAGTCTTGACGCTAATATTCGTTCATGCAGCTGGCTCAACGGCATCCTCGCCACCCTCGTCTCCCTCCTCCTCCTCTTCCGCTCCCTCGACGCCTCGACTTCTTGGCTTGTCTCGCAGCTACGCCGGCGCCTGCCCTTCCTGCCCTTCGCACCGTCGTTGCACCTCACTCCCGCAACTCGCTCGCTCATCACAACAGAACCGCCCCGTTTTGCCGCATACGGAGCCGGCGACATTCCGCTCGTCGAGCGCGCAGCCACGCGGACGCTACAAAACGATTCGCCGCCTACGCTGGACGCAATGGGTAGTGGCACGGCCAGCGAGTTTGGCGGATCCGCGGGCGATAAAGGCGATGGGAGCTGGAGATCTCGTCTATCAGCTTCTTCGGCAGTGTCGAGATAGTAATTGACAGACTGCTCACTCGCACAGTACGCTTGCGAGAGAGAGCGTGGCTCGTGGGCCGTCAATGTTGGTCCGCTGCCGAATCCGTCTGACCGCTTCGATTGCGACGACGAAGTTCACTCTGTACACGCAGACGTGGCTTCCGTCTCGTACAACCTAAGCGCACCTGTGCATGCAGGAAAGGCGGTCCCTACCGGTGCACATCAGGGCGCAGAAGGCTGGGCCAGCGGAACTCCCTCGGTTTGCTCGCCGCTTCCCCTTCTCCGGTCCCTCACCCGCTGAGCACTCCTTGCGGGCAACCGTCTCACGCCCTGCCTGTACCGTGCCGAGCTCGGCGTCACCGCCTTCCGTCTCTGCAACACAGTGCGCGGCGAGCGTTTCATCCCTGGAGGCGAGGCCCTCATTCCTGGGCAGGGCCCTTTCCGAAAGTGGGAGGCGCCGTCTTCTCGCCTGTCTCGCTCACGCAGGTCGGCGTCTTCGAGCGAGCCTGGCACTGCTCGGCGCGGGTCTACCGAGCGCTGATCGCGGCACTCCGACCGGGCGATCGACATGGTCGAGGCGGGCCTGCGAGGAGGCGTTAGCGGCGGCGACGCTTTGCGAAGGCTGCTCTTCTCTTCTTCCCTGCTCTCCCGCTCTGCTGCTTCCTGCTGGACGCACTAAGCGAGGCTTGTCACCATCCCCAACCACTGTTCTGGGCGCGCCGCCAACAGATGTCGGGACTCAACTTCTCTTCCATCCTTCCGCCCGACGCTCAATGGATCGCTCCATGGGTTGAAGGCATCATGAACCAATCGACAGCGGAGGTGTCGGCCGGACGATCGCCATACCCGCCTGTGATCCGCCTCGTCGAAGCAATTTACTACCCATCCACCGCTCCCGGCTTCCAGGCGCAACTGTGGTTTCTTTGCGGGCTTTTCGCAACGTGCGTCTGCTCCAGCCATGCGAATGAGCATTGCAGCTGACTGCGTTACTTCACGGGCCTTGGTCCTCTCGGTCGACAGCTCCATCTTGATCCTCATCGCCAGTCTTGCCCTTCGTCTGCGGCAGGGCCGCTTCTGGCTCTTCCACAATGTCGGCATCATCATCCCAAACGTCTCAACCCTGTACGGACTGTGCGCCCTCGTGTATGCCGGCCTCGGAATCTGGTCGATCGTGACCGGCGTGCGCATTTCGAACGGCGAGCCGTTTCCGCGATACTGGGTCGGACTGCAGGCAGCGTGGATCGCTCCTCTATGGCTCGGATTCGCCTTTGAAGCGTGGGCGACCCTATCGGCTTGGTGCGTCTTCTGACCTCTCGCTCTCTCCGCCGAGGCCGCCATGCTGAGACTCGCCACCTTGCAGGTACATCCGCAAGAAGGGCGCGTTCTACCGTGAGAGCCGCTTCAAGACGGCCGTAGCCATCGGATTGCCCATCTTGCTACCGCTCGTCGCCTGGGTCCCGCCCATCGTCATTTTCTCGAACGCGGCCCTCCTCTTCAACCGCGCCTTCCGCGTCATGCAGGACATCCTGACGACGCTCACGCGCGTCAACTCGGAGTGGACGCCTGCGAAAGGGTACGACTTGACGAACGTCATTCCGTTCTTCGGATCTGGCATCAAGCTCGCGAACGGCATGCGCGACTACTCGCGCTGGGTCCGCGCAGGCTACATCTACATTGCCGCCGTTCTTCTGATCACCTTCGTTGTGAGTTACAACCTTTGTAACGGCTCGTGTCGCGTATGCTGACTCTGCGTGCCACAGGTCTACACGACGGGTGCTCTCCTCGAGATCAACCACCTGAACCACACGATCAAGAAGCTGCACCAGCGCGCCCGCTCGACGCCTCGCCCCGGTGCATCTCCGCGCCCGCTGTCGGCCGTCGGCACGCCCGTCCTCGACGAGAAGGTCGCCGCGCAGCTCGACGACGAGTTCTTCGCTGGCGTCAAGCGCCAGGCGACGCTCCTCACCTGGGCGCGCAACAACCGTCTGTACAGCGCGGTTGCGATCGGGCTGATGCTCGTCGTCAACGCCGGGCTCACGCTTTGGCTTGGCTTCACGCCCCTCTCGATCGAAACGGATTCGGCCCAGTTCCAGGTTGAGATCCTCGTCGCATGGTACGTCCCGCGCTCGCTTATTCGGCTGCTCAAGCTGACGCGGCTGTGCGTCACAGCTGGCTCAACGGCACCCTCTCGACCGTCGTCGCCCTCCTCATCCTCTTCCGCTCGCTCGACGGCGGCTCGGCGACCGTGCAGACCCTCCGTCGCTACCTCCCCTTCCTCCCGTTCCCGCCCCCGATCTCGATCACGGATCCGTCGCGCGCGACGACGCGCGAGGCCAAGGCGTCGCGCCTCGACGAGCCGCCCAAGTACCCCGGCTCGCCCGGGTGGGCCGCGAGCGCCCACTCGCCCGTCATGGAGGAGCGCAAGACGCCCGGCGGCCTGGCGTCGCAGGGCGGCGACCGGTTCCTCGCTGTGCCCGTCATGCACGAGCACGGGTACCGCGCCGGAGGCGCCGTCTCGCCTGGCTTGTCCGACCCGGGAGCAGAGGGCGACTACTTTGTTGCTGCCGGCGTGCAGCAGTACGGCGACGACGCCGAGGCGCAGCACTATGGTGGCGAGTACGACCTCGACGCAGCGCTCGACACGGCGTGGTACGGGTTTGGCGTCGTTCATGGGCAGAGCGGCGGAGCGGCGCAGCACGGGCTCGCGGTCACGCTCGAGATAGACCAGTACCCCGTCGCGTCGACGAGCAGGACGCCTTCGCCTGCTGGGCACGACGGGCTCGCGGAGGCTGAGCGAGGAGACGAGGTCGAGGACGAGGGCGAGCATGGCGGCGCGGCGAGGATGGACAGGCTCGACTCGTGGGACCAGCGCGGCGCCGCTCGGCCTGACTCGTGGGATGGCGCGAACTAGAGCCCTGTCTGGTTTTTCAGCAATAGAGCACTGCAAGACTTTGTGCGACGATGTACGGGAGCGTAGGAATTGAGTGGACGGCGACGAGCGAGAGAGCGGGCGAGTTTGGCGAGGCGCAGCAGCGAGGTCCTCGCTCTCCGATGTGTGAGTGCAGGAAAGAGACACGCTGCAATTCCATCCCATTCGTCGCGACAAGATCTACTGGAGAGAAAGAGGGGTGGTGCGCGAGCAATCTCAGGATTGCAGAATGGGGTCCGCATGCTTGATGGCTGAAGAGGCCGCGATAGGACTGTTGAGCTTTATGTGATAGATTGGTCATCACGGATCGGCTCGCGCACACACACCCTCGACCGTCCGAGGGAGCGACACGGGAAGGAAGTCGTCCTCGACGGCCAGGTTGATCTCGACTCCCCGTCACCTCCGTCCGCCCAGATTCACACCACCATCTTTGACCATCCACGGGGGCACACGGTAAACTGCGCTGTCAGGTCCCTGCGAAGTCGAGGTCGAGCAGGAAAAAGGAGCGTCGAGTCGCACTGCGACTGCTCCGGCGAGCTTTGTTGCAAGCGCAGGCGGTAGCTGGTGAGCTGACGAGTCTAGTGAGCTCCTCGGCCGGCCCTCTGAGCGGCGACAAGCAGAGTCGACGAGAGAGGCGGAGGGAGAGAGAGGGACGAGGGACCCGCGCGAGCTCAGGCCGGCGACGGCGACGACGAGCTCGGCGCGCTCTGTCTCTCCCAGCCGCGTACGAGCGCAGACCGAGCCTGTGCGAGACAGTCGACCATGCGCCAACTCAAGCACCACGAGCAGAAGCTCCTCCGCAAGGTCCGCACTCCTCCCTCCCTCCCTTCTCTCGCCCCCGCTTCATCAGTTCCGAGCCATGACACGGCCACCACGTCTCTCGAGGGTCCCGTGCACGTACTGACGGCTCTCTGCATTGTTCTAATATCTGCTGCCTGCCCCTGCGCGGCCCTGTCACCCGTCTGCACTCTCGCCGCTCGCCTCCACCGCCTCCCTCTCCCTCCCTGTGCCACCCTGGCCTGCTACGATGACGCCCACAGGTCGACTTCCTGCAATGGAAGAGCGATGCGGGCATGCGCGAGATCAAGGTCATGCGCAGGTACCACGTGCAGAACCGGTGCGTCCCCCTCCTTCCCCTCGTCCTGCACCGCCTCCTCTTGCTCATCTTTCCTCTACACCTGTCTCTTAGCGAGGACTATCACACGTACAACAAGATCTGTGGTCAGGTCCGCCGCCTGTCGCACCTCCTCTCGCGCCTCCCGCCCGCCGACCCGTTCCGGACAAAGTACGAGGACATCCTCCTCTCCAAGCTGTACGACATGGGCATCCTCGACCGCGGCGCCAAGATGAGCGACATCGAGGGCTCGGACGCCCCCGTCGTCAAGGGCTTCAAGGGCAAGGAGAAGGAGGTCGAGGGCCAGGCCAAGAAGGAGGGCAAGGTCACCGTCGGCGCAATGTGCCGCAGGCGACTCGCCGTCGTCATGGTCCGCCTCAAGATGGCAGAGACTGTCAAGATGGTACGCCGCCAATGTGTCTCTTGCTGCTCACCTTTGCCCGGCTGACAAACAGTTGCGCCGCGGCAGGCTGTCACCTACATCGAGCAGGGTCACGTCCGCGTCGGGCCCGACACGATCACCGACCCGGCCTTCCTCGTCACGCGCAACATGGAGGACTTTGTCACCTGGGTCGACACCTCCAAGCTCAAGCGTCACATCCAGTCCTACAACGTGCGTCTCCGTCGCCTCTTCCCTCGTGCCGCGCTCTCGCTCACGCTCTACCCTCTCGCAGGACGAGTTGGACGACTTCGACCTCATGGCATAGAGCACTTGCCCTGCTCTTGTCTCTTTCCTCCTTCCGGTTGTGCACTTGACTGTTGTAATGCCTATCGCCATCGCATTTGCCTCCTCATCAGCCTGCTCTCGCGCAAACGAGGCATCGGGAATCGCTCGAAAGTGAAAGAGAATGCACAGACGATGCACAAGCGACAAGGATAGCGTGCAAGCTACACAGCACACAGAGCACGACCCTCACCACCCCGTCAGCGTGTCGTCCCATTCCTCCACCCTGTCGTCCGCGCGTGTCTCGCACTCGCCAGCAGTCCACCTCATCCCGCTCGTCGCCCGTGTATCCTCTAGTCCGCGAGCTCCCTCCTCGCCGTCGCTGTCGTCCCCGGGCGAGACGGACCGGAGCAGCTTGTCGAGCAGCGCGCGCTGCTGCGGTGCGAGCGGCTGTCCCGACGACGCCGGTCCGACGACGTTCGTGACTTCCTCGTCCAGCTGCTGCTGCTGCTGAGAAGGCGATGACGACGGGTAGGACCAGTACGACTCCCACTGCGTCTCGTCCGCCGCCGCCACCGCCGCCGAAGGGCCCGCCTCCGCCGCCGCCGCTGCGGCAGGGACCGCGCCCTCCGCGCGCGCCGTCTGGGCGTGGGCGAGCGAGAACCGCTCGATCGCGAGGCGCATCTTGCGCGGCGAGTAGCGCGGGAAGCGCGCGCGCACGGGCGTGCCGAGCGGCGAACTCGCGCCGGCGCTCCGGTGCGCTTGCGCTGCCGCGGATGGGGGAATAGCGAGGTCGGCGGCGGCGGCGAGGGAAACGAGAGCGGGCGCGTCGTCCTCCGGGTCCGAGTCGAGGACGTAGTCGAGCTCGTCGGCGTCGGCGTCGGGATCAAGGATCTCCTCGTCGCCCTCGACGTCGCATGTCGCCTGCTCGTCGCCTTCAAGCGGCGGCGCTCCGCTCGCCAGCTCCCGGCGACGCGGGATGATCCTCTCCCTGAAGCCCTGCAGCGCCTTGGACAGCGCGACCGCCTGCTCGAGCTCCATCTCCGCCGCCGCCTGCCCACTGCCACCATTGAGCTGCGTCTCCTCGACGACGCCCTGCGAAGCGGGGAGGACGTCGACGCGCGGGAAGAACTCGCCGAGGCGGGTCTGGCGCGGCGCGGCGGGCGAGGGAGGGCGCGCGTCGGCCCAGATGCTGCTCAGCTCGGCGGTCCAGGATGCTCCTCCTGCGGCGGCGGGCGCGATCGCGGGAGGCGAGGATGGCGGGAGCGGATTCACGAGCGGGCGCGGCGTGGGAAGCGGCGGGAGCACGTCCGGGTCGGACGATGGCGCGCCCGCGGCGGGCGAAGTCGGCAGCCGCATGCCCGGCGGCGGCGGCGGCTTCGGCAGCGTCTTGTAGTACGGCATGGGCTTCTGGAGCACGGGCGCCACTGGCAGGGCGAGCGGGTCCTGCGTCTCGTCGCAGAGGGTGCGCACTGGCTGAACGGCCCATGCGCTTAGCGCGGCGCGGCGTGCCTGCTCGGCTGCGTCGAGCTCGCCCGTCTGCTCCTGCGTTTCTTCGACGAGCACGCGCGACTGCTCCGCAGCAGCAGCGGCGGCGGCGGCGGCAGCGCGGGTGGAGGGTGCTCCGCGACGCAGACGTTTGCGCGGGATGGCAGGCGGCGGCATGAGGATCGCCGAGGCGGTGCGACCGAGCGAACCGCTGTCGCCACTATTCGGCGAGTCGTCATCGTCCCTCTGCGCCTGCACGAGCGAGCGAGCGGACGAGGCCGGCAGTGTTGGTGCAGGGGCAGGCGAGGATGTGCGCAGCGAGGTGAGGTCGATCTCGTCGGCAGGTACGGGCTGCCCGGCGAGTACGAGGTCCATGCCACCTTCCGCGAAGCCCGAGTCGTCGATCGCCGCGCCGCCCTTTTGTCCGAGGCGCTCGACCAAAGCATCGAGCTCATCGTCCTGGCTGTCCTCGACGCGCTCGTCCTCGTCCGCCTCGTCCGCGCTCGGCGGATCCGAGTCGGGTACGAGGATCTGCGGCGCGGGTCGCACAGGCGGTGGCGACGAGACGAATGGGACAAGCTGCGCCTGGAGAGACCTCTCGGTGCTCGAGCCAGACGAGGCGGTCGAAGGGGACGCTTCGTCTTCGTCGCCGGCAGCGCCTTGCGCCGGGCTCGAAGTCGAAGGGCACAGAACAGGGTGGGCAGAGTAGCGTGGAGCGTAGAGCGAGGCGGACGGTGGCGGTTGAGAAGGCCTCGTCGAGCGGGCGGTGAGGTATGCAGCGGAACCGATCGTAGAGGGCGGCGGGAGCAACTCGTCGTCATCGTCGTCTGCGAGCGCGAGGACGCAAGCCGACGGCGTGTGTCCGCTGCAGCTCTTGCGCGCACTCGATCGTGGCTTGCTCGACTCGGCGACGACGAGCTCAAGCGAGCGCTTCTGTCGCTCGGCACGCTGCGCCGAGGCGTTGGGCTGCGTCCCAAATCCGCCGTGCATGTCCTGGTCGCACAGGTCGAGCTTGCCCCACCCGCCGCGATCCTCGGTCCTGCGGCGCTTGCGTCGCTCGTCCTCGCCGTCGAGGTCCATACTGTCGGGCAGGTCGGCGTCGAACTCGATGGTCGGACCTCGGCGGCGCTCACTCGGGTTCAAGATGGCGCGGCCGAGGCCGTTCGAGCGCGACTGTCGCGATGAAGAACTCGAGGGCGACGAGGACGAGGTGGAGGCGTTCTTCGTTCGGAAGATGCTGCTGAGCCAGCCGCGTTCCTTCGCCGGCGGCTCGTGATCCTCCGCTTCGGTGTCTCGTGCGTCGTCGCGCCTGTTCTCGCGCGCTTTACCCTTGCGATCGCGAAGAGCCGCCGAGGACGAGGACGGGCGAGGGGCGAGACGGTTGGCCTTGTCGGCAAGGGGCGGTCTCTGCGAGCTCGCCTGGCTGAAAGAGAGTCTGGACTGGGTCTGTACCGGTTTCGACTGCGTAGAAGTCGAGGCACGAGGGGTGACGAGGGGAATCTTGTCGGGAGCGAAGAGGCGAGCCTGCATGGGCTTGGAGCGGGTCTGCGAGGGGCGAGCGGACGATCCACGCTGTGTTTCCGGCGCCTTCTTCGCTCCCAACGAGCCTGGCGTCGCTGAGCTGGACGCAAACTGCAGAGTCGGCGCGGGCTCGGGCGAGTCAGTGGCGGGAAGAGGCAAGAAGGCAATGCGAACGCACGCCTGCGCCTGCGTGGGCCCAGCTGCCCGACTGCATCCCTGCTCGTCTGCTGTGCGGTCAAAGGCGCGGCAGACGAGTGCACAGAGGGAAACACGGGACGAGGCGAGCGGGTCGCGACGCGTTCACCGCACGTGACCCGCGGCGGCGTTGTCTGCAGAAAGCTGAGTAGGACTTGCAGCAGGTACTGGAAGGCCCGTGAGTACCTCGCAAGAAGACTAGGGCTGCACAACGTCAGTCAAGTGCGGACGATCGGAGACGACTTCTCGGTCTCATCAGTCGGCAGCTCTCGTCTCGCTCGGGGCTTCCAAGACGTCTTGCTGGGTGCGTTTGCACGACTCTGAGGTGCGTCCAGATGACTCTCTGCGCCATCCCGTATCGGCAGAGCCCTCCCTTCGCTGTCGCCGAATCCTCCGGCGGGCCACCCATCTGCGAGCTTTGCCTTGCTCTCCCGCCATCAAGAGCGCTAGCGAGGGGTCTGCAAACACGCCGACTCAGCACTCCATCAGGTTCGGCTTCGTGCGGGACTGCGTGCCGCGTGCTGTCGCTCTACCCGTCCGCCAGCTTCTTTCGCGGCCCGGTGCACGTTCGCGGGTGATCGTAGCAACGACGTCAGCGGTAAAGAACCTCAATCGCAGTGTACTGACCGTTTAGACGACCCCGCAGACATGGCAACGCCCACCTTCGACACCCTTCCTCCAGTCCCGACCCTCTCGGTCATCGACTCGCTGTACCAGAGCCGCGAGACGTTGCTCTACGACACGTTCCCCATCTTTCGCTCCACCTTTGGCCCCGAGGGTACACCCTCCGCAAGTCCTCACACGCTCAAACACCTCGTGACGACGAATGTCTGTGTCGGCCCGCACTTCTTCCCCGAGACGCGCATCTTCCTCTGCGACTGGTCGGCACCCGCCGCGCCCATCAACCCATCAGCAATCACGCCGGCGCTCATCGCACGCCTGAACGCTGCTTCGCAGACGGATCCCGCTCTCGCCACGATCCTGCAGAAAGCGGCCACAGGGCAGGCGACGCCCGATGAGCTCGGCGGCCTCGCGCAGTACATCGCCTCGATCCGCGAGGAGGACGAGTCGAGCGCCCCTGCCGCGCCAGCCGACCCAAACGCGCCGTCGCACCCTTCGGTCGTGCTGCAGTTCCGCGAGTCGCCTCCGGGCGAGCAGTTTGTCCTCCCGACGCACTTTCTCTTCACGCCCCTCCCGTCCCCGAACCCGGCCTACCCGCTGCACGATGCGCTCCTTTCGTTCTTCCTCATTCCGGCCGAGCGCCCGCCGTCGTCCTACAAGGGCAAGCAGCGCGCCGCGTATGGCCAGCACGGCGTCGACCCGCACGCACCCGTGCCCGTCGACATGGTCGTGCAGCAGTGCGACGAGCGCGCGAGGGACGCGCTGTTCCGTGCGGCGAGGAATGGGAGGAAGAAGGACGAGCAGGTCGAAGACTGGTGGCGCCAGATGGTGCGTCTCGCTGTTCCGCCTCCGTGCACGAGCCTTGCGCCTCTCGCAAGCACTCGCGCTGTCCATGTTGGAGGAGCAACAGTCGCTCATCTTGTCGCCGCAGATCACCTCTGTCCCGCAACGCACCCACGTCCTCTTCGTTCCGCCCTCGGTCGTCAAGCAGCAACAGCAGCGCGAACGCACGCCGTCCGAGATACCCGGATCTGCTGCCCTCTCGCGTACAGCGAGCCAACTCGCGCTGGCCTCGGCGGGAGGAGCGGGGACGCCGATCGGGTCGAGCGCGGGAGGCAAGAGGGGCGGGACGCCGAAGGAGGCGCCTGGTGCGGCAAAGAAGCAGAAGACGGCGCCTGTGAAGGCCGGCGCACGAAAAGGTGTGGTCCTCTCGCGCTGCGTCATCGAGAGTCGTGCCGTGAACGATGTCGAGCCTGTTCGACAAATACTCATTTGCCCTCGCTTTCTACGCAGGATCTCGCCCTTCCGCTGCACGCTCCTCCAAGCCTGCAACCGACTCGCCCGGCGCCTCCTCGCACATCGGCTCTCCCGCGCCTGGCTCGTCCTCGTTCGTCGGCGCCGACAGTCCCGCCCTCGGCTCGCCCGCCCCGTCCGAAGGGTCGAGCAAAGCTGGTGCAAAGAAGCGTGCACCGCCGACACGAAGGGGCAGCACGCGGAAGGGGAAGGGTCGGGCGAAGTACAACGAGGACGACGACGACGACGAGTTTGGGGACGTCAAGGTCGAGGGGGCTTAGCTTAAATGGACATGCTTTCTTGTGCACTGCATTCCAAGCATCGTCGTTTCATGGCACGTCCTTTACCAGCACGTAAGATCCATTCGCGAGAGACTTGTCCTCTCCTTCACAGCTTCACCGCCCCCCTCTACCTCTCTCGCTCCACCTGATTCCGCTGCCTCACGATGGAGAGCTTTCCACTACCATATCACGGCTACACAGTCTACGTTGCGCTCTTCGCGCGTCTTCAGAATGCTGCCGCACTCCGCCAGCGCTTGGTCACCGCCTCGACGCTCGCAGCTGATGAGGACGGAGACCGCGAGCGAGCAGCAGTGGATTTCGCTTTCGTCGACGCCAAGATGGTGCGTGGGTTTGTTTGAGTGCTAGCGTGTGTTGTTGACCCCTCTCGGACTTTGTCAGATTACGTCCCGACTACACCTCCTCACGGCCGTGCAGCAAGCACTGCTCGCACGCGCAGACGACTCGCTCAAGACCAAGACGCTGCATTCTGAGGTGTTGTGGATGTTAGAGCCGGGCACCAACGTGGGTCAGAAGGCTCAACGGCACGGGACGATGCTGACCTCCGGACCCGTATGCTCTCTTGTGCAGATCACCGACTCGCTGAAGCACTTTGGCCTCTCTCCCTCGACCACGTCACTCGTACTCGTGCACATCGCGCCGAGCCCCTTACCTGCGGACGATGCTGCCGCACAACAGAGAGCGAACGAGGACGTGCTGCGGCGAATGGAGGCGGTCGTCGAGGGCGAGCTCGTCGCGCTAGAGGCGCTTGGACGGTTACCTGATGGAGGTACAGACGAGAAGGCTCTGCGAAAGGTGCGCTTCGCCGCTTTGCCCACATGCTGGACTACCGCGCGGGTGTGACGCTTCTCTCGACGCTCGTACTGACGGTTCTTTTGCCTCGCCTCCCCTTCGGTCGCCACGCCGTGACGAATTTCTTCGGACTCGCTCGGTTCTGCACTGTACAGATCTACAAGCTGAACCAGGACGTCGCACTCAAGGGTCTTCCATCAGGCTCGACGGAGGCGCTCGAGGCGATCGACAAGTTGGTGACTTCGGCCGTCGCACTGAAGGTTGCAATGTGAGGCCGTATGGGGGCGCGGCGAGCATCTCCAGCCCACTGTCTAGACCATCGAACGTTGCTTGCTGCCGCCCATTCGATCATGAGCTGCCGACGTGAGTATCACCTCGCCGTGCTGCATACGGTGTCCGCAGAGCGCTGTCAAGCTGTCGTGATAGTAAAGAAGAAGTTCCGAAGACAGGAAGATAGTTGCGAGCAGAAAGACCTGCTTCAGACCTCCTCCGGCTGCTCTCGCCTTCCTCCTGCACACGGACACGAACACGCGCACTCGCGCTCGCACGCATGCCAAGACTGCGGACGAGCACCGCAGCGTCGGCTCCAGCTCCGACTGTCCGCTCGCGCGCTCCCCGCGTCGCCGAAGTTAGCCCACCTCGCGCTCAAACGCGCTAACGGTCGTCGAACGCCAAACGCTCGCGGACCCGACGCTGCTTGCTTGCTCTTTGTCTCCGTCTGTCTGTCCGCTCGTGCTGCTCTCACCCTCGTCACTCGCTATAACCGCGCGGCCATGTTTGTGCCGTCGTCGAGCCTGCTCGGCGCTTTCGTCGCTCTTTCCACCTTTCTCTCGTTCAACCCGGCAAGTTTCACCGCTCTCGCATCGCCTGCGCGTCTCGAGGAGCGCGCCAGCGCTGGCGCGCGCATCCCGCTTTCGAAGCGCGAGCGCATGACCTGGGCCGGCCTCCTCCGCCAGCAGGACGGCGTCGTCAACCTCGACACGCTCCGCAATGCCGTCGTGCGCATCAGCAACAAGTACCACGACGGAGCTTCGCGGTACTACTACCGCACGGGCCAGATGCTCCCCGGCTTCCAGCGCAAGACGTTCGAGGAGTGGAGCAAGATCGCCCTCGCTCCCGTATCCAACCTCCTCGGGCTCAGCAAGCGCCAGAGCGCGCCGCTCACCAACTATCTCGACGGCAACATCTGGGGTGGACCCATCACTATCGGCACCCCGCCGCAAGAGTTCATCATCGTGCGTTGAGCCTCTTTCGGATGAACTCGGTCGCGCCGGCCCCTCTTCGAGTCTCGGTTGACACGTTTCGTTGTGCAGGACTTCGACACGGGCTCGGCAGACCTCTGGGTGCCCGGCACTGGCGTCCCGGGCTTCGACTCGTACAACCCCGACCTGTCCTCGACGGCGCAGAACACGAGCGACAGCTTCTACATCACCTACGGCGACGGCACGGGCGTGACCGGTCCTGTGTACACCGACACGGTCACCGTTGCTGGCATCAGCGCCGAGCAGCAGCACTTTGCCGCGACCAAGGTCGGCATCGACTTCAGCGACACGGGCATCAGCGGCATCGCCGGCATGGCGTTCGAGGCGCTGTCCAACATTGGCGAGCGGCCGTTCTTCCAGACCATGCTCGAGGAGGGCAAGGTCCAAGAGAACTTGTTCTCGTTCACGCTCGGCGACGCCGACGACGGCGAGCTCTTCCTCGGCGGGATCGACAGTTCGAAGATCTCGGGCGGGATTACGTACACGCCGGTCGTGCACCAGGGTTGTATGTTTGTCTCTGTCTCTCTTGACGATCATCAGTCAAGTTTGACGCTTTCTCCCTATAGACTGGCAGGTTCTCGGGACGCCTTATGCTGACGGCGTCGCCGCGGGCGGTGAGCAGAACATGGTCATTGAGTGCGGCTTCTCCCTTTCATTCCCCCTGGCTGTGTACTCACCCTTGTCCGCTACTGCAGCACCGGCACGACCCTTGTCATCGTGCGTTTCGCTCTGCTCATGACCTGTTTGTCTCGCTCATGCCCGCTTCTCATTTTTGCAGGCTCCTCGCAAGGCTGCAGCGCAGTTCTTCGCCAAGGTTCCCGGTGCGCGCCGCTGGCGCAGCGGGTACTACATGTACCCGTGTGACCAGTCGTGGACAGCGGAGCTCGAGTTCGGCGGCGTCAAGTTCGCCATCCCCTCGGAGTGTGCGCTCCGTTCAGTACTCTGTCTGTGCTATGGATTAACTGACGGTTCTGCGTGAGCAGACCTTAATCTCGGTCTCACCTCCCTCGGCGTAAATCCAGTCCTTCACCTTGTTTCCTCAGCGCGGCATGCCAGCTTCATTTCACCCGCACTTACACCCTCTCATTACTGCAGAGCCCTTACTGTGTGGCCTCGATCGTCGGCCAGGACATCGGCATCGACGCCTGGGTGCGTTCCGCTTTGACTCTTCCTTCTTGACCCGGCTCTAATCTACCTTTCACACCCAGGTTGTCGGCGATGCCTTCCTCCGTGGCGTCTACACCGTCTTCAACGCCGGCACCCGTTCAGTCGGGTTCGCCAACCTTGCGTGATCTAAGACTGGTCGACCATCCCACCTGCAACAGACACTCCTCTCCTACATTTATTCGCCTCTTCCCCTCATCTGTTCGAGTCTTTAGTTTGGCACCGCCGGCTCGGGCCTACTGCGACGTACCCATACTCTTCGCGCCACTCAATCGCCTCTTTCTTCCTTGCGCGTATCGCAACCCGCAGCCGAGCAACATCTACTGTTCAGAGCCATGCCGACTTGACCTTCCGCAGTATCCTCACCAGAGCAGAGCGACGGCGAGGAGATCACGCGATGCAGTGAGATCTATGGGCAAGATGCGAGCGAGAGAGCAACCGCGCTGCGAAAACACACGATGAGGGCACGCGCGGAAGGGGAACACAACGTATAACGACGACGGACTCGGCGGGGGCTGCAAACGGGCGAAAGGACGAATGGGCGAGGGCGCGGCGCACGCGAAAGGAAGGAAGGCGCGGCGTTCTAGAACTCCTACGACATGAGCGAGTGAGAAGAGGAGTGTCTATTCTATGCAGGGTGGGAGGACAGTTGACAACGAGAGGGTATGGGCATGGGCAGGGTATATCGCAGACGGTGGGGCTGGGGGAGCAGCCAGGAGCGGGCACAGCCGCTCACTCCATCGCCTCGGCGGCCGCAACCGCGATCTCGACCTCGCGAGAGATGGTGTGACCAGCTGGAGGGATGCCGCCGCGGGCGGCGCCAGCTGCCAAGAAGCAGTTCCAGCCGATGGCCACAAAGTTGGAGAAAGGCGGTCGGGCGTAGACCGGAACGATGGACACTGCGGAGCAGAGCGTCAGTCACCACGGACTCCTGTGTGACAGTATGCAGACGTACTGTTGATGATGTTTGCTGGCCCCCACAGGGCCCATTGCTTCTGCACCGTCGGCCACAGGCGCTCCTCGAGCCGCTCGAAAGTGCACTGCGGTGCGTCGACATCGGTCGAGCCAGGCAAGAAGGCCCTGCCCTCGAACAGGCCCTGGCAAGTGTAGAACAAGCATGTCGCAAACGGCGAAAAGAGTGCGAGGTCGGTGACTGTTCGTGCGACGACAGCTGCGCGGCGAGAAGGAGCCAGAGTCAGCTCGTGTGACCTGACTCGAGTTGTCCGTCTGCTCCTGGCACGCCGCAATACTGCAAAAGCAGTCCACCTCATGCTTCGAAGCAGGTAGACCGTGACCGAACGCGTACAGGCGCGTTCGGGAGGAGCGAAGGTCGAGGCGACAGTTGCCGAGGTAGTGGGGCGGTGCAAGCGACGACGAGCTCAGGGGACATGGATGACGTGAGGTTCGACATGTTGTTGATTCCGCTGAATAGGTAACAGCGTGCACGTGTTTCTCATCACGGCTCGTCGTCGTCGTTGCGGGAGAATCGGTCGGAATGTTGGGGCAACGAAGCCTGGCGGGAAAGCGCGCTCACTCTTGACTTTGCTGCCGAGGTTGATCTTGTTCAACACTGCATGCCAGCGGTTCTGCAGGCACGCGAAGAAGAGATCAGCAAACGGAGCCGAGCGGGAGGCCGAGATACGCGAGGGGATCCGACGCACCGACAGCGGCGCCCACACCATCGAGCCGTAGATGGCCATGCGCTGCGTCTTGTACCACTGTCGAAGTACAGCTACATGAGCCACCGCAACCGAAGCGAGATCGCGCGAGATAGCGGTGCCAACGCACCTCGAACTGGTTGAGGCTCTTGCCCTCGAACCAACCCTGGTACAGGACGTCCCCCAGCGCAGACGTGGATGCCGCCGTGGCCATCTGCGTCGGCAGAGTGTACCGCTGCAGCAGCCGGACTGCACACGGACGCGGCAGGTCAGCTTTTCGCCCTTGTATCCGAGCCTTGAAGGGCGAGCGATCGACGCACGGTATCCGCGGAAGATGAACGACATGGCGGCGCTGACGGGTGCGAGCTGCACTCGCGACAGAAGGGACAGA
Source organism: Rhodotorula paludigena (assembly GCF_050403205.1). Taxonomy (NCBI): domain Eukaryota; kingdom Fungi; phylum Basidiomycota; class Microbotryomycetes; order Sporidiobolales; family Sporidiobolaceae; genus Rhodotorula; species Rhodotorula paludigena. Next base: position 37,945 of record NW_027481457.1, on the reverse strand, counting down.
GCGCTGCTGGTGAGCCTGTCGAGCGGGGAGGCAAAGCGGGGCGACAAACGGTGCGAGGGAGAGAGGAGAGCGCGGAGTCGCCGCGACCAGAAAGTCCGCGCAGCCGACGCTTTCCGCGCATCCCTTTCTCCGCTCATGTCCGCGGAAGCTACTCGTGGCGCGAAGATCGTGCTTTGCAGGCTCGTTGACTACCGCTTTGTCGTCCACTTGGACTCGGGCACGTCGAGCAGCGCGCGCTCGAGCGCATCCCAGTCCTTGCACCACGCGCCATCGGCGCTGTGCGGCTGCTGCGCACGCTTCAGCGCGAGCGAGTAGCTCGCGCGGTCGCCCTCGACGACGATCGGTGAGTGCGAGAGCCGCTTGCCCGACTTGTTCCACGGCGTCGGGTGCTGCTTCGAGCGCGAGGGGGCGAGGTAGTTCGTGCGGAGGTTGCCGAAGAAAGATGACAGGAACTGCAGAAGGCATTGCGTCAGTAAGCTCTCGATAAAGACAGACCTGCTGAAAAGTAGCGTACGCCGTCCTTCTTCTTCGGCTGCTGCTGCGCCTGAAGAAGCGGATGATACGGTTTGGGCGAGTCACTGAGCGGGCCGAGGAGGTGGATGCGGGCGAGCGGCACGGTCCGAGGCTTCTGTCCAAACTTGCTGGTGATGGGAGAGAGGGCGTTCTCGATGGTGACAAGCGAGTCGCGCGGGAAAGGGTAAGGCGAGGTGAGCGAGGCGGGCGAGCGGCGGATGGTCAACTTGGTGATGACGCTGCGACAGTCACGATCAGCAGCGTGCCTGAATAGACGCAATGCGAAACATGGCGTGCCGAGTGGGCGAGAGCGTGCCGAGTACGACGATGCCCGTCCCGACTGCCGCGGCGCTTCCCGCCAGCGTGTACCGCTTCCACTTCGGCACGTTCTCGTACTCGCCCTTCTCCTCGTTGTAGACCTCAACGCCAGTGCGCGCCATGTCGGCGCAGGCGTAGCAGAAGACGGCCATGACGAACGAGACGGAGAGCATGAGGGGGACATTGAATGCCGGATTGGCCGTGTAGACGATTTCCTCCGGACCTGCCGGATGAAGTGTCGGGTCAGTCAGTCAAGGAGTCGGTGCAGTCAGTGAGAGAACATCGGAACACACCAAACTCGCCTTGCCCGCGACTGCTCGCAGGTTGACCTGACCTGCCAACGTCCGTCCCTGCAAAGTTCTCGCGCCCTCGCTGCTCCTCCGCCTTCTGGAGAGGCCCTTGACTCGCCAGCATCTCCCGCTCGACCTGCTCTGGACCGACGACTTCCTCGACCTTCGCCTCGCCTGCCGCCGAGTCCGCCTCGAACAGGCCGCGTCCTCCTGCGCCTGCGCCTCCCTGACCGACGTCTGTACCGGCCTGACCGGGCACCTCATTGCCGCCGTACAGTTGCGCAGGTGGCGGAGCGCTCCACTTGACTTTGTGCGAGCGGTTCTTGGACGCCTTTGAGGCGAGCACAGAAGCGGTTGCGAAGGTGCGAGCGGGTCGCAGTGCGAGTTGGCGGTGCAAGCATAGCACGGTGGACGGGATCCGCTGCATCCTGCGCGGTCGAAGCGAGATGGACAGAGCCAACGTCAAGAAGGTCGAGGTTGGCTTCCTCCCCTTCGCTCGCACGTCAGCTAGGAGCGCAGCTTGCCAGCTGAGCACCGTCTGCAGTCTCTCGACGACGACCTCTGCCGGTCGCCCGCCTTCGAACGATCCGTTCGCCTCGACTCGCTGCTCATCAGTCCGCCGACCCTCCACATCGCCTGCTACCTCGATCCACGCTGCAGTCGAGCCGCTATTTCGTCCAAGGGCTCCTATTGAGCTACACGATCGTCTGGAACCGCGACGGACCGAAATTTCGACGAGGCGACGACGATGTTGCGGCGACTGTGGCTCGCGGTCCTCCAGAACACGCAATTTGTCGTCACAACCCTGACAGCGGTCCTCATCATCCGCATCAGGACCGCACATGCGCTCTACTTCGGTGCAGGCACCCTTGTTGCCGCTTTCTCTGGTGAGCACATTCGCCAGCCGCGTTACCTGACTGGCCTCACTCATCGCCGTCCTCTCGCAGCCAAGCTGCTCAAGCGCTGCATTCGTCAACCGCGACCAGTCGGCGCCAAGAAGTACGAGAAGACCTACGGCATGCCCTCGACGCACTCGGCCTCGATCGCCTTCTTCGGGACCTATCTCTCGCTCTCCTCCCTCCTCCTTCCACTCCATCCACGCGTCACGTCCCTTCTACCCTTCTGGGACCGTATCGCGCCGCTCGCCGACGCACTCGGACCGGGCGCCGCCCAGCAGTCTTTCTGGCGCCACTTCGCCGGCGCATGGGGCCAGCGCGCAACCCGCTTCGCACTCGCGGCCTTCTTCATCGCCGGCTCCGCGAGCGTGTGCTGGAGCCGCGTGCGCCTCGGGCACCACACACGCGCGCAAGTCCTCGCCGGCGCTGGGCTCGGCTCGACAATTGCGCTTGCATGGATGAGCCTTTGGCTAGGCGTTGACGGGTGGGGCACGCTCGTCGGGCGCGACCTGCGGCACGCGCTGCAAGGTCTCGGCAGCATCGGCCAGGCAGTGCCTGACGTGCTGCTGCACGGCGTCAAGGAGCCTGCGCTCGTGTGGGAGCGCGCGGCAGAGGATGCGGCGTTTGTCGCGCTCGAGGCGTGGAAGGAACGGCGCTGGGACATGCTGCGGGAGCTCCAGCAGTTTCCGCTCGCGGGTAGGCCAGCTGTTGGAGAGCTGTAATGTTGCGATGCGCTGTGTAGTTTGGCGTCGAGCCTGCCAGATTTGGCGCGGATGCCTTCTCGTCTCTTCTCGGGCTCTGGGCACCGGTGCTGTCGCAAGTCGAGACGAGCAAAGCACGGTTCCGTCTGCGTTTTGCTGGCCCGCGTGCTCGTCTGTGGCGTCCTCGGTCATCAAGACGGCGCGCTGATTGCGGCGCTTGTGAGCAATGTGGTCGCGTTCAAAGGTGTCGCCATCATGCTTTCGCCCTTCTTAGACTTAGCAGGATCTCGACAGGTCCAGATACCTTCGTCTCACCGACCCTGTATTCCTCTCGGCCTCTTGGTGCACTCCCTACGACAGTCCCGCTCAGAGACGGATCGATTTGACGGTCGACACGAAGGTGTCGCAGCTCTTGTCAATCGCAGACAGCACCCAGTACTTGACTTTACGAAAGACCTGCGGGAGACTCGCTCACGAAGTCCGAGATGGTTCGGTTGCACCGTACAGCCGGATCCAGGGTCGACGCTTTTGTGCCGCCTAGTGGCGTTTTCACCGCTCTTGTCCGGGGTGCTCCCTTCCGCCATCACCAAGATCTACAAGGTACGTCTGCTCTTACTTGAGCCGCCGCTCACATTCTGCTTGACTTGCGCACGCAAGCTGCGGTGGCTCCGTCAAAGGGCGGCTTGCGAGTTGACGACAAGGCGCATGGGCTGTACACTGGCTTGCAGACCTTCCATTGGCACCTGTGCTGCTCATAGGGCAAACTCCGTGAAATGGACCTATCACCTCTGCAGCGGAAAGTAAGGACCTGGGTGACCTTCTTAAGCAGTGTTTCAGCACAGCGCCCAGTGAAACTACTCTGTTTGATGGCAATTGAGTTTACGCTGCGCTCAAATGCTTAGAGTCCTTCTTTCCGTCCCTCTTGAGGTGCGCCCTGCTGGATGCCGGAGGGCCAAACGGATGCTTCGGAAGCGGCGGAGGCTTTCGCTCCGGTGGCGGTTTGCGCTGTCAAAGAATGAGTGAGCTTGACAAGGTCCAAAGACACAGAATGAGCTATGAGAGAGAGTGTATGGACCGTGGGCTGCTGAGCTGCAATGATCTTCTGCAAGGTAGGCTGCGCGGATGTGCGGCGAAAGCGAGGTCAGCGGAGTATGGCAAAGAAAGCCATTGTGCAGCAGAGCAAGACACACATGAAGGCTTGTTGGGCGCAGCGCTGGCGGCACGTCGATCTTCTGCCCATCAAGGATGGTCAAGGCAGGGGGACTGACAAAGGAGGAAGGGAACGCACCGAGTAGTCCAGCACACCAAACTCGCGCAACGCGTCGATCAGGAGGTAGCAGACCATATGCCGCAAGCCACGCTCGAATACGGTGCCGTAGAGGTCTCCGGGTTTCGGTTCTGGAGCACCGCTCGGGTTGAGCGCCCGAGGTGACGCGACTCTGGCAGTGGACACCTTTGACAGGTTACCACGGGCAATCGGAGCAACGTAGACTGGGATACCGTCTTGGTAGTCCGTGAGAAGGAAGCGACGGAGATTGAATTTGTCGGAGTACCTGCGTGCGCACAGGTGAGCTGCACATTGGATTTGGAACATCCGTTTTGCCGTACATCAGCAGCTGCGGTGTCAACGTCTTTGCATTTGGCACCTGTTGCAGATCGAGATCCCAGCCGCGTTGGTCGACATATCCCGCCTTCTGTAACGGCGAGTTGTATCAGCGGAATGTTACGCAGTAGTCAGACAATCAAGAAATCAACAACCTTCTCCTCAATCGCTAACAGGTAGACTCGATCTCGACGCTGACCATCCTCGCGAAAAACAGGCGTAGTGAACCCTCGGCGGTCCGAGAGGACAAAAACGTGATCCAGCGAGAGGGCTTGCGCGTGTTTGTCAGGACGGGCGCCAATAGAGTGCGGATTGCTGAACGCACGTGTCAAACGTGTCTCTTCACCTCCTTGTTGGTCGAAGCCTTCGACAGGGAATGTTCCGCTTGCCTCACGCTGAATTGTCAGGGCGAAGTAACGGCGGTAGCTCGGCTCGATCAGATGATTGACGATTTCCGCCACTGGCATGAGCACGTTGACAAGAAAGAGATCTCTGCAATATCATCGCGCAGAGTCAGAACAATCCGACGCAGCGGGAATGAAACGAGATCGACTCGTACCCCACATCAGCCTCACTCTCGAGAAGGCGCTCTTGCTGTTGAATATGGCGTACAAGCAGAGTTTGAGTGCGCATGGTCGAGAAGTAGGCGTCTTGCATGCTGTAAGGAAACAGCGCAAGTGACGAGAATGGCTGGAGGCGCATGCTTGCGTAGACGGACAGGCCCCAGGTCTTGTTCATCCTCGGCTCGCCGCTGAAAGGGGCCGGGCTTTGATGAAGCCGCTCTGAAAGAACGGACCACGCGGAGACGAGACCGGGAGCAGGCTATGCGATGCAAGGGCATATCAGCTACCGAGCGTTGCTTTCAGGAGAAAGACCAGAAAGTCGTACAATCTGTGAGACACCGCTCAGGGCCGCGTGCGGACTCTGAACACGGGGCGTTCGGTGGCTGAGATAGCGCAAGACGGGCGGATCCCTCTTTGAGAGGGAGAAGACACCCTGGGCGAGAGGTCCGTGCCGCGTCTGAGGATGGTAGCGCCTACCGGCAGGTGGCGCATCAAGCAAGTACATCGCGAGCTGACAGCCAGCAAAGCGCAAGTAGCTAAAGAGAGACTCAGCAGCGGTGGGCCGACGCCGGAAACCGTCCCCCCTCACGGACCCCGTCGGGCGGACCGAGAGGAGACACGGACGAGGATGTGAGCGCAGCGAGCGAGCGCACTTCGCTCCCTCCTTGTACTCGCAGCTGGAGTCATGGCAGCTTCGCCCCTCACGTACAATCTGCCGACCGAGTACAGGGAGGCGCCGAACCAGCAGCAGCGGGCGGCGCTCGAGCAGCGACGAGCAGCCTTCCTCGCCAAGCCGCTCGTGGCGGGCGCGAGCGTGCCCTTTACCATCAAAGGAGGAGACTGCGCCTACTCGCCTCGTCAGACAGCCGTGCTCGATGCGCCGGTCGTCGCCCTGAACCCTCCTCGGCCGCTTAACAGACTTCTGCTCGATACCCTGGAGGGCCGCCCTGCGCAGCTCTTCAGTGTGCGACTTATGCGGGAGCTCTGGAGTGGAGCGGGCTACCGCTCGCAGGTTTGGGTTGGAGTGGTCGAGGACGGGAGCGGCGCGACATTCGGCGAGGTGGTCGTCAAGCTCGTCGTCGAGTGCCTCTTTCCGTACCCACCAGGGTGGAAGGCGGAGTACGTGCGGTGGCAGCCTGCCATAGTCTTGGCGGAACGGGAGGCGTACGCGTGAGTGCTAACTTCCGTTCATCTCATGAGTCGCGCGGCTTCCGTGAATGTTCGTTCATCTTTCGAGCCTCAATTTTGCACAGCTACTCCTGCCTGCAGCCGCTGCAAGGCCGCGATGTACCGTACTGCTACGGCGCCGGTCGCTTCCAGATGCCGAACGGCGAGGAAGTGCCGGGTTTCCTTCTCGAAGACCTGACGCCGTTTGCGAACCGCCTTGACAAGGCGTGTTTCTGGGCAAAGGAGGCCGACACGGATGCAGGAGATATTGAACCGGTCGTGAGTTGCAACTTACAATGGTTAGTTGCCGACGCTGGCTAATGTGTCCTCGATCCAGGCCGTCGCCATTTTCGAAGGCATGCGCCGACTCTTTGCCTGCGGCATTGTCTTATTCAAATTCAAGGTTCAGGATTTCTTCTTCCTCCGCGAATTCCCGGCGGACCCGCATCCCATCTTCATCGACTTCGGAACCGTCGAATCCGTCGACGAGTTCAAAGCAAATCTTCGCCTCGGGGCCGACGAATACTACAGCGCGGACGAGCTCGAGGCAGACTGGCAGTCGTACGACGAGGCATGGGTGTCGGGTACCCTTGCCGAATTCTTCGAAGACCCGTATCTCGACTGGCTCAACGAGGAGACGCTCGTGACGAGGAGGTTGGGCCTGCGCATCTGAGGATAGCGTCCTTGAAGTCTTAGTATACTCGATGCCCAGTGCGTAGCAGCAGGGCCTGCAAGTCTGCAATCCAGGAGAGAAGAGAGTGAACCGAAGTCATTGCGAGACTAGCACAACAAGGCGAACAACGAAAGTACAGCGGCACAAATCGCGGCCGTCCGCGTGCCGAGTCTACTTGACGATCTTCCACGACCCCTTCGGCGTCTTCTGCACGAGACCCTCGGCAGCGACGGCCTCGAGCAATGCGGTGAGCTCGTCGGTGGTTTTGCCCTTGTAACCGGGCGCAAGCATGTTGAGGGTGGTGTGGATGCGCGAGAGCGGGAGGGCGCCGAGGTTGGTGAGCTGCGACGGGTAGACAAATTAGCCGAATGTAATTAAGAGGGGCGAAGAGGGAGAGGAAGCGGACCATGCCCTGGATGTACTGCCAGAAAACGCGCATCTATGCGGACGATGTCGACCAGACGTCAGCAGTAGCTCGCGGCCTGACTCAACGAGGAAGACGGCGAGCCCAGCGTTACTTACCTCCTCGACACGCTGCGCCTCGACGCTCTGCACGGCCTCCTTCTCCTCCTCAACGACTGCGCGTATCGTTCAGTCAGCTCATTCGGTTGTGCACGGGCTGCTCGATCATACCACGTACCATGCACGGCGCCCTTGCCTGCGCCCTCCACTTTGCCGACCTCCTCGACCAAGCGCCACAAGTCGTCGCCAGGGAGGTTGGCGAGCACGCCGAGGTTGTTCCAGAAGTAAAGCGCGTTGCGCACCGTCCCGAGATCCGTGACTCGCAGCTCGGACTGGAGCAGGTCGGGGGACCAGGTATCTGCAAACGGCGAGCGAGCCGCAAACGGGTCAGCCTCTTTAGACCAAAGAAGAGGGCTCGTGAGCGGCGTACCCTGCTTGTCGAACAGCTCGATGACGGCAGCCTGCAGCGGCGTTGCGTCGACCGTGAGCGTGCGGTCCTTGAGCTCGAGCGTGAGGTTGACGTTGCCGAGCTGCGGAAGCCATCGCAAGCGCTTGTCACCCTTGAGTGAGGCAAAACCCCGGTCGTAGGCGGCTTGCGCGCTGCTCGAAGCATATCTCAGCTAGACTTCAAGCTAGACGAGAGGGCAAGACGCACCGTCCGATCTGACCGGGCAGCTTGAGCGGCGCTGGCTGGAACGATGGCCAGAAGAGTCGGGACACGACGGTAGCATGTAGTGGGACATTCTGCCAAACGACCATTTCAGCGAGGGTACATAGAGGAAAGAGAAGAAAGGGACGTACCGGCATCTGACGATGCACGTCCTCGTCAATCTTGCGCGAGTCCTGCAAGTCCTTCAGCATGACCTCGCAGCCTTGCAGCGCCTGCTCGCCAAACCGACTCTTGAGGACCTCGAGGTTCTGGACCTGCGGCATTTCGGGTCATCAGCGGAGTTTGCGGTCACAGAGCGGACCATGCAAGACGAACCTCTTTCTCGAGAGCATAGTCGCGGATGGCGAGCAGTCGCTGCGCCAGCAGGACCTGCAGCTCCTTGACGAAGACGTCCTTCGTGTCGTAGATGCTGACGAGAAGCTGGATGACGTCGGCACCCTTCGACTTGCGGAAGTCTGCGCGCGTGAACCCCGTGTCGTGCAGTCAATATTTGCGGCGAGCACAATGTCAAAATCAAGGGCAAGGTCTGGACGTACCAGCAGGCGCATCGACCGGATCCGGTGTCCACTTGGGATCGTTGAAGTTCTCGGCCTCGTCGCGCGCATCGCTGACCAGCTTGGCATCGCCCGAGACGAGCTCGTCGAAGAGCGGGTTGCCCTCCTCGATCAGGGACGACACGATGCAGCGGATCGTGTCTTTCCGCGAGCTGGTTGTCCCTGCGAGTCAGCAGACTGTGTGATAGACGAAAAGGCGCGCGCGCGAGGCGCACCGGAGGTATTTTCGGATCGGATCGGCAACGCGGCTCAGCAGCACACCCGGCGGGTCGACGATGCGCAGCGCGCGGATGGTCGAGATGTAGGTCGTGATGATGTCCTTGGTGTCGGTACCCGGGTGAAGCAGGCGGCGGGACATCTGGTCGCGCAAGCGTGTGACGAGCAAGGTGCGCTGGTCCGTCTTGTACAGGCAGGTCTGCGCGTTCGACTGTCAGCAAGTCTTCTCCTTGCAGCTCGGCATCGTGGCTCACCTTGAGGTCTTCTAGAGCGGGAGTCGAAGCTGGATAGGCCAGAATGATTTCGAAGAGTTCGGTAGTCCTGCACGCGCAGCGGATCAGACACGTATTCTTGCTGCGCAGCGCTGTTGCGTACCTGAGCTGGCACAAGACCTTGTGTACATGGTACTCGAACCGGCTGAAGGTCGGCTTGAGGAACTTTCGCGCCTCCTCGTTACCGCCCTCTCCTGCGCCGCCCTCGTAGATCCCGCTCACCCAGCCCATCACTCCGCCACTCTTGCCTGCGCTACTGCTTCCTGCCCCATTGAGCCACTTGAGCAGCGGCTCGAGCTTGCTGGCGGTGTAGGCGCCGCGGCAGTCGGACTGGATCTTGGACTCGATCTCCTCGTAGATGAGAGCGAAGAGAAGCGGGTCGTAGCGGTCGAGGAGGGTGATGAGGGTTGGCAATGCGCGAGAGAAGGAAGGCGGGACGGCCGCGGCGGGCGAAGTATAGGTGAGCAGGGAGCGGAAGAACGCCTGGAGAGCGGGCGCGAAACGGGGTGGTAGGACGAAGTAGAGCGAGGCGAGGAAGGTCTTGCGGAAGGCGCTCGAGGCAGAGCCAGAGCTTCTGTTGTGTATCAAAGTCTTGTCAGAACGAGCAAGTCGAGCGGCGAAGGGTAAACACGCACGGCCAGAGAACCGAGACGGGCTGCTGCCAGCGATTGATCCATAGCCCAATCCGGTGGAGCAGCGAGAGCATGACGCCGAATAGCTCACCGTCAGATACAGCCTGTGGACCTGCCAGTCAGCACAATTGATTATGCGAGCGGCAGTGAGGGGGATACTCGCCTCGAGCTGGTCGAGGTGAGCGATCACATCGTCCTGGACGAGGTCAAAAGCTTTGCGTACTTGATCTGCGCGCAGCCCATCAGTACGAATTGAGATAGTGCGAGGTTCGGAGTGCCTCACCGAGGTAGTGGTCGAGCAGCGAGTCCATCAACGCGGCAGAGTGCAAGAGCTGAAACGCGCTGGCGACGTGGCTCGGCGGGTCGAAGCGGGCGCCATAGTGCTCTTGCCAGTCTGTGCGCGGATCCAGCAGCTCTGTCGCGGTCTTCCATGCCTATGCCAACGGAACCTCGTCAGCGGGACTGACCTCGAGCGAGAGGCGATGAGCGCACCTCTGCGAGCGGGCGCGAGTGCGAGCGTGGCGTGGCCGCGCAGGCGCTCTGCCACGCGCTAGCAAGGTCAAGCTCCATCGCTGCTCCCGCCCAGCGCGGTGAGGCGTGCCCGCGACGCAATGTCAACGAGTGAGTCGCGTCGAGGCTCGTCCTTCTCGGGCACCTTGTCAGCTCACGAGAGAGCGACAAGATGAGCGCAGCGCTGTTCAGAGAAGAGTCGGACTCGCCAGAACCACCCGCCAAGCGCGCCCGCTTCTTTGCGTCCGACGACGACGACGACGACGACCAGTCGCAGCAGCCACTCGTCCTCGACTCAGACGATGACAAGCCGCGCAGCCAGCCCGTCGCAGGGCCCTCGAGTGATCTCGATGGCGGTCAGGACAGGCGCGCCGGAAAGCAGCGCGATGCAGACTGGGGCTCTCGCTACTTTGGAGGTTCGTTGGCGTCCTTCCCTCTTCCTCGCCATCGGGGCGCACTGACAGTTGCGCCGAGCAGACGTGTTCGTCCAAGGATTTGCTCTCGCCAGCGCTTCCGCATTCATCAAGCTCAAGGCGGGTGACGCCGTCACCCTCGACCGTGTCAAGCCGCCGGTCCAGCAGGGTGCGGCCGGCAAGAAGTCGACATCGGCGAAGAAGAAGCAGGAGAACGATGTGGTCCGGTCCGCACGGCTTCATTTACCGTGTGCTCCGCTCCAGGCTGACCGCTCCGTCACGCAGCTTCCGCAACTCGAACAAAATGGAGGTTGGGCGCATCTCGCGCGAAGACTCTGCCTGGCTCGCCAAGCTCCTCGACCACGACATGCTTCTTGTCACCGGCTACTGTGTTGCGTGCCCCGACAAGTTCCGCTCAGGTGCGCCTTGTCTTGGTCTCGCTCCTGCAGTCGCTCTGTCTGACAGCTAGTTCGCGTAGGCGACGACATCCAGCTCTCGCTCTCAATTTCGCTCCGCAAAACAGCATTCACGAACCCTAATGCTTCGGCTCCCGAACCCGTCTCGGCGCTCACCTCCGTCGCGCGCAAGAAGGGCTTCCTCGACGACCTCAAAGAGACAGACCGCGAGAAGCTGCTGCGCGAGCGCAAGAAGGCGCTCAGCACGCTCTTCGACAAGGCAGACTTGCAGCCGTACCTCGAAGACGGGTCGATGCCGACGGGGACGCAGAGTAAGCGTGCGATGCTCAGTCGCATGGAGAAGAAGGGTAGCGGAGGGAGCGGCAGTGACGAGGAAGAGGACGAGATGAGCGAGATTCAGCTCAACCTCGTCTGTGCGTTGCACTATGCTGTTCTGCGCGATATGCAGGTGCTTACGCTTGTACCCGCAGACTCGAAGGCGATCAAGAACGACGCGAGCCTTCCCGAACGAGATCCGCCCGACTCCTTTGCCCTCACTCTCCGACCTTGTGCGTCCCCTGCACGCTTCACCGTATAAACTGAGCTGACGTCTGTCTGCAGACCAGAAGCAAGCGCTGCGCTGGATGGCGGCGATGGAGACAGGCGAGGAGCAGGCGCGCAAATCGCTCTCGATGCACCCGCTGTGGGAGAAGTACCTGTTCCCGGGCAGCAAGGACCCAACCGACTGCTTCTACTACAACCCTTACTCAGGTGCGCAGTGCCGCACGCCCTTCATCGTCGACCGTCAACCGGACTAACAAGGCGCATCCGTAGGCGAGCTCTCGCTTGAGTTCCCGAAAGCGTCGACCAAGTGCCGCGGAGGCATTCTCGCCGATGAGATGGGTCTCGGCAAGACCATCATGGTCGCCTCGCTGTGCGTCGGCTGCTTTCTGCTCGTACGGTCGCCCTCGCTGACATTGACGAGCACAGCCTGCACACCAACACGGCCTGGAACGCCCAGCCTCCGACAGACGACGAGAAAAATGGTGCCGCAAGTGACGGCGAGTCGGACTCGTCACTTGACCTGTCGACCAAGACGAAGCGCCCGATCCAGACGCAGTCTCGCCTCGGCGGGACCTTCACTAAGTCGTCCGGCTCTGCGACCGCCTCGGGCTCAACCTCGAAACGCCCGCGGCTCAAGTCGGGCACGCCGCGCGCGACGCTCGTCGTTGCGCCAATGACGCTGCTTAGCCAGTGGTGCGACGAGCTCGAGCGCAGCAGCCGGGGCGGCAAGATGCGCGTGCTCATGTACTACGGCAACAAGCGCGAGAGTGGTGCCGACTTGCTACAAGAGATCGACGAGGGTGTCGACGTCGTCGTGACCAGGTGCGGCCCGCTGTACATTTGCTCACTGCGGCGGAGAATCCTGACTCGGTCCCGCGCTGCTGGCACAGCTACGGCACGCTGTGTTCCGACTTCAAGCAGAGCGGACTCGACGCGCCTGACAAGCCGGAGAAGAAGGCCAAGGTCGATGAGGACGCCGAGGACGACAAGCCGGAAATGAAGGCCAAGGGCAAGGCGAAAGAAGGCGGAAGCAAGAAGAAGAAGCCGAAAGGCCTCTTCGCCATCGATTGGTTCCGCATTGGTGTGTCTTGCTTGAGCGTGCACCCGACAGCAGCGCTGACTTTATTTCTTTGGCCAGTTCTGGACGAAGCGCATCTCATCAAGTCGCGCACGACGCTCAACGCCAAGGCGAGCTACGCGCTCCGCGGTGCGCGTCGGTGGGCGCTGACTGGAACGCCTATCGTCAAGTGCGTCTTGAGCCTGCCGGCTCGACTATGCCTGCCGGCTGACATTCCGCACGCACAGTCGCCTCGAGGACCTCTACTCCCTCCTGCATTATATCCAGCTCGAACCGTGGGGCAACTTCTCCTTCTTCAAAACCTTTGTCACCGTGCCCTTCCAGAACAAGGACCCGCGCGCAATCGAGGTCATCCAGGTCATCCTGGAGAGCATCTGTGCGCCGCTCTTCTTTCACGTTCTCAACCTTCACGAGCTGACCTTTGTTCAACATAGTGTTGCGCCGCGAGAAGAAGATGCGCGATAAGGACGGCAATCCCATCGTCGCACTACCTGAGAAGCACATCCAGGTCGTCCACCTCGACTTCACCGACGAGGAGCGCAAGATCTACGATGCGCTGTACCGGAACGCCAAGAGCAAATTCCTCGGCTACGCAGAGGAAGGCACCGTCCTTCAGTGCGTCGCTAAGCTCCCTCTGCATGGCGTCGCTCTGTGCTCAAGCGTCCATCTCGCAGGCATGTCACGGCCATCTTTTCGATCCTCATGCGCCTGCGCCAGGCTGTGCTGCATCCCTCGCTCGTCCTCAAGCGCCTCAAGGAGAACCTGCGCGCCAAGGGCATCACTTCGACCGCGATTGATCACCAGCCGCTCGAGCTCGCGGGCGAGATTGAGGACGTCGCTATTCAACGCCTCATCGAGCGGTACATTCGCAGCACGGTAAAGCCGAGCGTCGAAGGAGAGACGGTCGACGCGGTCGACGAGCTGCTGGAGCCGAAGGACGAAGGTCTCGGCGAGGAAGCGGAGTGCATGCTCTGCATGGAGGTACGCCTTTTCTGTACTTTGCTTGTCACGTTCCCCGACTGACATCTCACACGCGTGCAGCCGGTCGAAGTCCCGGTCTGGCTACCGGGCTGCGGTCATTCAGGCTGCAAAGGCTGTGTTTTGCAGCACTTCACCGACTGTCAGGACGCTGGCGAGCCGGTACGTATCCCGTTCAGCCCGCTCGGCCCTTTGCTCACACTTCAACACGTCACAGGCGCGCTGTCCCGTCTGCAACGGCGCTCCGCTGAGCGAGCGCGAGCTGGCCGAGCTGCAGAAGGCGGACGGGACCAAGCCGACCGGCGCCCCGGGCAAGAAGGCAAAGAAGCCGGGCTACACGGTCGAGACAATGGCGTCGTCTCCCGGGTCGAGCTCGTCGACGCGCGAAGTCCTCACACTGTTGGACTCGGATGACGACGAGGACGAAGGAGCGCCACCCTCGCCGAAGAAAGACGCGAAGGGCAAGGGCAAGGTCGCCGAGATCACGCTCGACTCCGAATCGGACTCGAATTCGGATGGCGGCAGCGACGGCGATGAGTACGAGCCCAGTCCGCCCCCCAGCGCACGCCGAGGCGCCGCAGCCGACGACGATGACGACGAAGACATGGGTGTGCTCGACAGCACTGACGATGAGGGCGCTGCGGGAAAGAAGGTCTTACTCTCGAGCTCCGATTTCCGATCCTCGACTAAGCTGGACGCCCTCGTCAAGTCGCTGCGCCAGGAGAAGGAAAAGGACCCGCGCCTCAAGGCTGTCGTATTCTCGCAGGTATGCAATCCGCGCAGCGCCATCTCTTGATTGTGGCTGACGTACGAGCTTGTCGTTCACACAGTTCACGGGCTTCCTCGATCTCATTGAGCGGATCATGAATCGCGAGAACTTCAAGTGCGTCCGGCTCTTTCGCTTTTGCCTGCGCCTCGCCTCACTGGCTAATCTGCTCGTGCGTGCAGCTACCTGCGTCTTGACGGTGCCATGTCGCAAGGAGTGCGCCAGAAGGTCGTTCGCAAGTTCACCAAGGGCGACAACTCGGTCGTCCTCCTCGCGTCGCTGAAAGCTGGCGGTGTTGGTCTCAATCTGGTGAGTGCGCTGCGTTCTCTGGCTCGTCTCACCGCTGACACACTCAAATCGCAGATTGCCGGAGACCACGTCTACCTCATGGATACGTGGTGGAACAGCGCCGTCGAGAACCAGGCCATCGACCGCATCCACCGCTTCGGGCAGACGCGCGAGGTGTGGGTCACGCGCTTCCTCGTCAACCGCTCGATCGACGACAAGATGATCGCGCTGCAGGAGCGCAAGACCAAGGTCATCCAGGGTGCGCTGGGCGGCAACAAGGACAAGTCGAAGAAGCAGCTCGCCGAGGACCTCGCGCTCATCTTCGCCGACGACTAGCCACTTATCCTGTGCAATGCCTGCATTCGAGCTTGGTTGCGTGTCCTCTGCGGAGAGCCAGCGGAGTCAAAGTCTTGCGAGCGTTTGTTGTTTGTAGCACTATAGCCTCTCCTCTACAGCCACACAACCGTGGCAGCGCCTGCGCCGCCCGCCAGCTTCGTCCTCGCAACCTCCTTGATCTCCTTGCCATCGAACGAGAGGATCATGACGAGCCCTTCCGCGCTGTCCGTCAGCGCGACATACTCGAGCCCGCTCGCGCCATCGTTGTACGCGCTCGGCGCCGGCTCGACGGCGTTGGCCCACCCCCCGCTCGTCGGCGTCTCCCAGAGGCACAGAGGGGTGTCGGAGCTAGGCATGCCCGAGGGTGACAGAGGGTAGACGGCGACCCAGCCTTTGGTGGAGGGCTCAAGACCGCGCGTCGAGCAGTAGAGGTACTGCTGCGAGGGCGAGACGCGCACTTCATCCGCCCAGTAGAGCGTAGGAGAGTGGTCTGCGCCGAGGGAATAACGCATGTAAGAACGCCTCGCAAACATGGTTGCGAGAGCCCGACAAGCTCGCTGTCGCGACGCACCTTGCGGGATGATCTTGAGGCCCAACACATGCTTCAGCGCCCCCCTTTCCCGGTCGACCTTGAAAGTGTCGACCATGCTCGAGTGTTCCTGCAGGCTGTAAACGTAGCGGCCGTTCGGGTGCGGCGTAACGTGCCGCGGCCCGTCGGTCGGGCGCGGCGCGATGTTCTTGTCCGTGAGGGTGAGCGTGCCGTCGTCGTTGACGCGAAAGACGAAGACGGCGTTGCGGCCGCTGCGTGCAGAGACATGAAGGGTCAGATCAGTGTAAAGTTCCGGTCGGACTCCGACAGCCCGCTAGTGAAACTCGCCACGCACATGTCGGCCACGTATGCGAGCTTGCCGTCGGGCGACAAGTCGAACGAGTGCGACCCGTGCCGGAGCCCGCCAAAGTCCATTGTCGACCCATCGTCCTTCTGCCGATCCTCGCCGACAAAGTCGAGCTTCTGCAGCACTCTCTCCTCGAACGCGCCCGTCTCGGCGTTCAAGCGAAAGACCTCTCCCGTTGGCCCGCCGGCGGAGTAGGCCGTCGTTGGCGAAACGCAGACGTAGCCCGAACGGGCGGCCGTCTGGACGGAGTTGAGGTGCTTGACGGTCGGAACACCCTCGGCGGGACGGGCGATGGCGTAGCATGCGAGACCGGGAGGTTCAGTCCAGGACGTTGCATACAAGCGGTCCTTTGCGGTCTGCGGGACGAGAAAACGAGCAGAAGGTGAGCCGAGGTGGGGAAAGTTGAGAGGGGAGGATGTACATTGAGCGCGAGCCAGCTGTGCGGAGCTTGACCGTCGTTGCGTGCAGCGACCTCGAGCGTCTTTTCTTGCGGGTCAAACGCAAGAGTCGCGATGAGATTGGTGTTGAAGGTCCCGACGAGAAGGTAGCGCTTCGACGAAGAGGAGGAGGAAGAGGAAGCGGGAGCAGCGGCGACCATGCCGGGCAGGTCCTCAGAAGACAATCTTGTCGAGCAGGGAGCAGAAGCAGAAGCAGGAAGCGGGAAGCAGGACCAGAGGGTGTGAGGCGGGGGCGGGGACGACTTTCCGCTTTGCCTCCCCTGAGCTCCATCAGGTTCACCGTCGCTTCTTTCCACCCGCCGAAGCCGACGCTGCCTCCTGCTCGTGCCACCACCGCTCCTCATCCGTCATCTCACGCACCCGCCCCTTCTCGCCGTGAGCGAGCTCGCTCCGCTTCACCTCGAACCCCGCGCCGCCCTTCTTGCTCGGCACCTTAGCCTTCTTCTCCCCCTCCTGCTCCTCTGCCGCTGCAGACGGCGCAGGTACATGCACCACCACCACGGGGCCTTCTTCGAGGACCGCCTCGGCGCGCCGCCGCAAGAGTCGCGCCGTGAGCTGCTTCGGGTTGTGCCACTTGCTGTTGCGGGCCGACGGGCTCAGTACGCGCCGCTGTGCATCCTCGATGCGCGGTAAGGCGAGCTTCTCCGGCGGCGCATGCTTCGTGGCACGCTGCTCGGCCGTCTGGAGCCTGCGCGGCGGGAGCGGCACCTGCTTGCTCGTCGCCGTCCGTTCGAGCTGTTCAAGGCGGCTCCATCCAGCGCGCACGAGGTCCTCGGCTAGGCCACTCCCGAGCCCCGCGTCCCTCAAGAGCCGCGTCGCCTCGCCGACGTCGCGCACGTCCTCGCCACCCGGGCGGCGGACGTGCACCGCGAGCGGCGCGCGGATCTTGCCCGTCTGGCTGTTCCACCACCTTCTGCGGATCGCGCGCACGCGCTCGGGTGTGAGCGGGCCGAGA
Source organism: Rhodotorula paludigena (assembly GCF_050403205.1). Classification (NCBI taxonomy): domain Eukaryota; kingdom Fungi; phylum Basidiomycota; class Microbotryomycetes; order Sporidiobolales; family Sporidiobolaceae; genus Rhodotorula; species Rhodotorula paludigena. Next base: position 20,778 of record NW_027481457.1, on the reverse strand, counting down.
AGACGCGCTTCTTCCGACGTCGGGTCGGCGCGCTCGGGGAGTGTTGGCGGGGTGGTGAGCTGCGCGGTCGAGGGAGGGCGCGAGGTGTGCGCGATGGAAGAGGTGACGAGTGCGGCGAGAGCAGGCGGGAACTCGCGCTTCTTCAGGCCGGGGTTGGTGAAAGGCTGTGCGACGTGGAGCGAGTAAGTACGAGAGTCGAACGGTCCGAGGGAAAGGTGGTCGAACCTCAAGCGCTTGGTGCTTCTGCGGCCCTCGAAGTCCGTACGCCGTCTCGTACGCGCGAGTCAGAGCATGGATGTAGCCATCGTTGACAGCCTGCAATTGTCGAAGGAGCTGCCAAGACGAGTCTGGTCAGCCTGAACGATGCAGCGGGAGAATAGGAGCAAGCGGACCTTTTGAGCGTGCTTGGTTCGGCGCGCCGCCTGTTGGCTCGACTCGGGCTCGTTGCGTTCGAGGAAGGTGGTGCGGATGCGCGCAAGGTAATGCTCGCTGCGGGCGAGGACGGGTGAGTCTGAGGTTCGAGGCGGTGCACGAGCTGATGAGGACGAGACCAACCTGATGCGGGCGTCGGGAAGGTGCGTGGCCTCGCGCACGAGCTGACGGTACAGCTCCTTCCCCAGCAGCATCGCTTTCTCCGCTTCGGCGCACGTCGGCGTCGAAGCGAGACGGCGACTGCGAGATGGCGCGCTTCCGCTTCGACTCGGACGACGCGCTCGGCTCGCTCGAGGAGGCGGACCACGCGCAGACCGAGCACCAGACAGTGCTGACGGCGCGTCCTCGGCCGAGAATGGCCCCCGCACGCCGTTCTCCGCCTCCTCCTCGTCCGCGTTCGTCGATTCCGCGCATCTCGGCCTGGCTCGCCGTCACAGCCGCGTGCAGCCTCTGCGCCTGCTTAGCCGCGTTCCGTGCACATGTCGCGTCCCAGCCGCACTACCCGCCAGGGTCCCTCCCGAGCGGAGCACGCGGCGGTGGGGCCGGGTCATGCCAAATGAGCTTCATGTCGCCGAGCTACCTGCACCTCGCAGGCTTCGGACGCGAGTTCACGAGGCTTGGAAATGGGCCGTGGGGGCTGTATCTCTACCGCGAGGCAGGCTGGGACGACGACCCCGTCATCGACCCCGACTCGCCGCGGAACGACCGCTTGCGCCTCACGGGCACGCCCGTCCTCTTCGTCCCCGGCAACGCAGGCAGCTTCCGACAGGTGCGCAGTCTTGCGGCGGCAGCGGCACGCACCTGGTCCGAGGTGCCGGGCGTCCGCCGCAAGGGCGTCGCTACTCGCGACGGTGCTGCCAGCCTCGACTTCTTCACGCTCGACTTCAACGACGACTTCTCGGCCTTCCACGGGCAGACACTGCTCGACCAGGCCGAGTACACGGCCGACTGCATCCGCTACATCCTCTCGCTCTACGCCAATCACGAGGACGAGGCGACCGGTCGCGATCGTCGACCCGACCCGACGGCCGTCATCGTTGTCGGACACTCGATGGGCGGCATCGTCGCGCGCGCAGCCTTCCTCAACCCGCACTACCAGTCGTACTCGATCTCGACTCTGATCACCTTCGCAACGCCGCATGCCGTCCCGCCCGTCACGGTGGATTCGGGAGTAGACCGCGTGTACGACGCCATCAACTCGTACTGGAGGGATGCGTACGAGCTATCGTCGACTTTTACCTCGACATATGCCTCGCTCGCCCCTCCATCACCCGCCCTGCCCGCCTTCCGCGCCCCGCCGCACGAAGAGCTGCGCGACCTCGTCCTCATCTCTATCAGCGGCGGCCTCTCGGACGTGACCATTGCGTCCGAGTCCGTCTCGCTATCCTCGCTCGTCCCGACGTCCGGCTCGAACGGCTTCACCGTCTTTACGACAGCCATCCCCGGCGTGCAGACGCCCATCGACCACCTCGCGATCCTGTGGTGCCGACAGCTCATGTACCAGGTCGCGTCCGGGCTCCTCTCAATCGTCGACGTCCGCCGCGCCGAGGGCGTTCTCCCGCGCGAAGAGCGCGTCGCCGAGCTCAGCCGCCGCTGGCTCGGGAGCGGCGTTGAGCGCCCTGCGCTGGACAAGGCCGAGCTGCGCGACAGTGACCCGGCCATGTCGGCGCGGCGCGTCCCGCTCGAGGCGCTCGAGCGCGGCGCGCCGCTGCAGCAGCTCGAGGTGGGCCAGCGGCTCGTCGTCCAATCTGCGAACGCGCCGCGAGGCAGGCAGGCGTTCGTCATGCCGGTTCCGCCCTCGCGCACGTACACCGGCCCGCGCGTCTTTTCGCTCCTCACGTCGGCGAGTATCGGGCGCAGGAAGGCCGAGCAGCACGTCGAGGTGTGGGCTTGCCGGCACTTTGGCGCGGCTGCCGATCCTGAGGCGGGCGACTCGGCAGAGACGGCGTGTGCGCCGCTGTTCCCCCAGCACGTCGCGTCCATGCCCGCTTCGCCGCATGCGCCGACGTCGCCGATCCTCCCTGCGCCGATTGAAGAGGGGCGGACTTCGCTCGTCTCGCTCGAGGCCGAGCAGCTCGAGGGCAAGGACTCGATCGTCGTAATCGTCAAGGAGGGCGCGAGGGACGACTGGGTTCTCGCCGAATTTGCGGACCGCGACAAGCGCGTACAGGTCGTCGACAAGGGTGCTCTGCGTGCGTCCTCTAGCAGCTAGCATCCGCACCGGTTTGACTGACACGTCTCTTCCGCAGAGCTCCTTGGCGGGCACAAGGTCGAGGCGCTGCCGGCCCATCCGGTGCTTGTCTCCGAGATCTGGCTGCCAGCACTCGACACCTCGCTTCTCACGCTCAAACTGCACGTCTACCGCAGCGAGTGCCAAGGTGCGTCTCGCGTGACCTGTACTGGACGAGCGCAAGCTGACTCGCAATCGCCGCAGAGAAAGACTCGCTTTTCGCTCCACTCCTTCGCCAGTACTCTCCCGTCCTGCACGAGACAAAGTACTTCCCGAATGTGCGCCGCGCCGCGCTTTACACGCACGCCTCGGGCCCGTACCTTCCGCCGCCCGCTTCGCCCTTCGCCTCGTCCGGCACGCGCCTGCAGTTCTTCCTCGACCCGACATGCGCGCACGAGCCGGGCAAACCCGACTTGGCTCTCGAGATTAAGGTCGATGTGTGGGCCACGCTGGGCGCCCTCGTCGTGCGGTACCGCATGGCGATGGTGACGGTGCCGTTTGCGCTCGTCATGCTCGTCTTCGGCAAGCAGGTCAAGGAGTACAACACGGGCAGTGCGTGGTCTGAGCTCTCGCCTACATGCGTGACCAACAGCTCACGCCTCTCAAGCAGGCGCATTCCCTCCATTCGGCGCGACTTTCTCTACCTTCGCGCGCCGCACCTTCCCTGCGCTCGTCCTCGGCCTTCTCGCTCTTTCGTACCTACAGACCGCCCTCCTCAATTCCCACTCGTCTTCCCATGATCACCTTGCAAGCGCCGAGCCCGGCCATCACCGGCACTCGCACCTCGCTCTCCCGCCAAGCTGGATCGCCACCGCGCTCCTCGGCAACGCGGGTAGCTTCTGGGCACCGCTCGCGCCGTTCCTCGTCTTTGCGCTCCTCGGCGTCGTCGTGCTCGAATACTGGGCGCTTTATGCGATCGTCGCGGGCGGTGCTTGGATGAGCAGGCTCGTACAGGCCAAGGGACCTGCCCGTCTCAAGGCGCTCTTCCCGTGCGTCGAGCCTCACGTGCCTCCCATTATCATACTGACATTCGTGCCGCTGCAGCATCGCCGAACCGGCCGAGCCGCTGCCACTCCAGCGGATCCTCACGATGATCGGCCTGCTCTTCATCGTCCTCTTCTTCGCGCCCTACCAATTTGCCTTCCTCGTCATCGCTCTGGTTCATCTCTTTTCGACAATGCGCATCCTCGCACAGGCGCAGGAGACGGTCGCGACATCCTCCGCACCGGGCGCCGCCTCTTCAGCAATCTCGCCGGCGGCAGCCAAGCGGTTGTGGGACCGCTACCATTACTCCTTCTCGGTCCTATTCGTCCTCGTGACGCTCCTGCCGATCAATGCCCTCATCCTCGTCGTCTGGGTGCGCAACCTCGCCGTCGGATGGCTTGCCCCCTTCTCGTCCGACCACAATGTCCTCATGGTGTTCGGCTTCCTTGCCAACGTCGAGGCGCTACACAGCGGCAAGATGCTACAGCGCAGCACTGGCGGGCGGTGCGGTCTCTTCCAGTCTTTTGCCGCCGACATGGTGTCTGATCCACGCTGTCGTGCTGCAGCTTCTCGCCCCTAGTCACGGCCGCCGCCTTCGTCATTCCCGCCGCCTACTCTCTCTTGTACGGCATCCGCTTCGCTCATCGGCTCTACTCGCTCGCGAACCTTGGATCTGTCTGGCTCGCGCTCGGCTCAAGCGACGCCTTCGTCGGCGCCGACCCGAACGTACTCGCCAATGCGGCCGAAGGGGCGAGCGGCGTGCCTGGCGCAGGTGTAGGAAGCACAGGCAAACGCAGGACGAGCGCGCCACCCGAGCCTGTCGGCGATTTGTTGACGGCCGACGGCGTTGCGCGCAAAGTCGCGAGCGTCTCTGCCTCGTCCGCTCGCAGGACATAGACACTCTTTCCCTCGCTCTCGTTGTTGTTTGCTTCTGTCCAGTCGTACGTAGACGCAGTCTGTTGGATTCTGTTCTGTTGTTCGCCTTCTCGCTCTCCGCTCGCTAGGTTGCAGACCAGTCGAGGCCGGAATGCGGCGACTTCCTCCCGAGCGAGCAGGTGGGGCTGCTTGGCTTGTCTTCCTCTCTCCCCCCCTTCGTCCCACCGCAGAGGTGCGTAGTCCAAGTCCGCTCCGTGCCAGGCTTGCGCTGACACTCAACCCTATAGAGCCGCTGCCGTCGAGTTTTCCGACCCTGCTGCACTTCGGAATCTCCTTGCTCACTTCGCTGTCTGGACTCTAGACCCTCAGCTACAGACCATGGCTCCTACTCAGACTCAGAAGGCCTACATTGTCGGCGTCGGCCAGACTGCATTCGAGAAGCCTCGGAACCGCGTCGACTGTACGTTTCGCTTCATGCGCCATTTTCTGATAGGCGGCCGTTTCCCTTTGGCAAACAGAGCTTCTCCAGTCCACGATGCACAGCGCTGATCGTCGGGCCTCGCGCAGATCCGGAGCTCGCCGTCGAAGCGGCGACGAAAGCTCTTCTCGATGCTGGCGTTACGTACGACGACATCGAGCAGGCTTTCGCCGGCTACGTTTACGGCGACAGCACCTGCGGCCAGAGGGCGCTGTATGCGCTCGGCATGACGAAGATCCCGATCATCAACGTCAACAACAAGTGCGCTCACCTTGCTTGCTCGATGATAATTCGCACTGATCAGCCGAATCGACAGCTGCTCGACTGGTTCCTCGGCTCTTTGGCTCGCTCGGCAAGCTGTCGAGTATGGCATTTCCGACTGCGTCATGGCTCTCGGCTTCGAGAAGGCGCGTCCCGGGTTTATCGCGCTCCACCGGATGACTGACGGCCTCCTCACAGATGGCCCCTGGCTCACTCTCGACCATCTTCGATGACCGCGATGCGCCGCTCAGCAAGACAGTCGGGCTGATGAACGACATGGAGAAGTTCTCGTCGGGCCCGTTCGCGGCGCAAATCTTCGGGAACGGCGGACAAGAGTGCGCTGCACACCTTACTTCTCTAGTTGTCCAAGACTGATCAGTACGCCTGGACGCAGATACTGCGAGCGCTACGGTGCCTCGTGGGACGACATCGCCAAGATTGCCGCGAAAAGTCACACTCACTCCGTCAACAACCCGTACGCCCAGTTCCACCAGGCCAAGTCGGTCGACGAAGTGCTCAAGGACAAGAAGGTCACGTCGTACCTCACGCGTGCCATGTGCTGCCCGACCTCGGACGGCGCCGCCTGCGCCATCGTCTGTTCCGAGGCATTCCTGCGCGCGCACAAGCTCGAGAACCAGGCGATCGAAATCGTCTCGCAGGCCATGACAACCGACTCGCCGCGCCTGTTCAACGACCGCAGCTCGATCGAGCTCGCGGGCGCAGACATGACCCGTGTAGCGGCAAAGGAGGCGTTCGACAAAGCGGGCATCACGCCCGACGATGTGCAGGTTGTCGAGCTGCACGACTGCTTCGCTGCCAACGAGCTCATGACGTATGACGCGCTCGGCTTGTGCTCGCCGGGCAAGGCGCATGAGCTTGTCCGGAAGGGGGACAACACGTACGGCGGCAAGTGGGTTGTGAATGCATCAGGGGGCTTGCTGGCGAAGGGCCATCCGTTGGGTGCGTTTGATCCTCCCATCGCGCCGTCGCTTTTAAAATCAAGACTTTCACTGTCCTGCAGGCGCGACTGGGCTCGGCATGACTTTCTACCTTGTCAACCAGGTGCGAAGAGGGTCGCTGAGCACGCTACAGCGGGCGGCTACAAGCTCACAGATCGTGTTTCCCGCACAGCTTCGTGGCTGGGCCGGCGCCATGCAAGACCCGCGCTGCGTACCCGGCCAGCTCGAGAAGGAGGGCAAGACGGCTTACGCTCTGGCGCACAACCTCGGCCTCGGCGGGAGCTGCGTTGTCAGCATTCTCCGTCGCCCGAACTTCTACACCGCGGAGCAAACGCCGGACGGGCGCGACAGGCTCGGGTACAACCATGCGGCCGAGTGCCGTCCCGTGTCGACTGCTGAGTGCGTCTGTCCCATCCTTCTTGCTTTCCCCGGCGCGCAGCTCATGCTCGTACGCTCGGAAAAAGTGTGGACAAGGTCAAGAGCAAGAAGGCGTTCTCAAAGTGGGCAGAGGCGAACTTGTAAGGGATGGATTGTGGTCCGCGCAACCAGAGGCCCACTTCCGTGTTGTACAAACCTCTGCCGCTGCCCTCCGATTCGGTCTCGCCTGTGGTACAACACTCTTTCAGTACACCGTACACGTTCGGGAGCTCTGTAAGCGTGTCGAGTGAGCGGTGCAAGCCCGCCAGCACCGCCTCGAGCCGGTTACGCTCTTGCCGTTTCCCGTGTCATCGGCTTTCCTCCCTCGAGAGTCTGCACACTTGCTCGATAAGCTCTCCAGCGCTCCGTCACTCTCACCAGCCCCACCGCGAATCGCTTGCACCTCTACCGGGCTGCGATGACGACCCCGGCAGTCCCGCAAGAGCTCAAGGCCATCTCGCCATACCTTGCGCGGGCCAACGAGCTCGCCAAGCCCGAGCCAGTCATCTCGTACTGGTGTGCGTGGTGCCTTTACGCTTTTCCGAGTCGCACGCACCGCTGCCGCCGCCTCATCGCGCTGACCGGGTCGAGGGTCCGCAGGCACGTACTATGCGCTGCAGCAGGCCATGTCGGTGCGCGCGCAGGACCCGGAGAGCCAGTCCTTCCTCCTCAGCCTGATGGACAAGCTCGAAGAGGTGGGTGGACTGCCTTCCGACGCGGCGTTGTCCCGTCAAGTGGGGGAGGGTGGATCCGCTCATGTCAATTTGCATGCGTACACAGACGAAAGCAGCTCACTCAAACAATGAGGCGATCACCGACGACATCGCTGCCGCCGCCTACGTCGAGAACTTCGGCCTCAAGATCTTCTCGCAGGCGGACAACGAGGACCGCAAGGGCAAGGCGACGAGGTGCGCACTTCCAGAGTCTGATATACTCCGCTTTGTGTGTGTCGCTGACGTTTCGGTCGAACAGGCTGACCGCCCGCAAGTTCCTCGCGTCGGCCAACTTCCTCGAAGTGCTGTCCATCTTCGGCGAGACAACCCCCGAGGTGCGTTCCGTGCGCTCTTGGGAGCTGCTAAGAGGCGCATGCCCACACAAGGTCCGTCCGCAGAACCGCGAGAAGATCAAGTACGCCAAGTGGAAGGCGAGCGACATCGCCAAGGCGTTCCGCGAGGGCCGGACCCCTACACCAGGTCCCGCTGGCGGTCTGCAGGAGGGCGAAGAGGACGCCGTCGAGACTTCGCAAGTGACGGCTGCCGAGGCGAAGGAACTGTCGAAGGAGCTCGCCGAATTGGGCACAGACGACGAGCGGAGAGCGCAGGTGGAACAGGGTGGCGAGACTCCGGCAGCGAGTACTCGAACGGCGGCATCTGTCGGGGGCTCGGAACGAGCAGAAGCGGACGACGACGAGCCGGCGTCCTACCCGTTCCCACAGCAGCCGACACAGGCGCCATCTGCGCCGCCCGCAGATTCGGACGCACCCGACTTCATCGACGAAGAATCCTCTCACGCTGCCACGCCCGCCGTCCCCTCGTTCCTTGATACACCCGTCGACGACCCTGCGTCGCCGGCACCGCCGACGCCCGTCCAGCAGACGCATCAGACGGCGAACCTTCCCGACCCGGGAGCGCATCAGCCCTCGGAACCTCCTGCCTTCCCGTCTGCCGTCTTTCCCTCGGCGCCTTCCCTTCCCGCACAGCCGAGTGCCCCCTCCCCTCCATCCGCTGCGCCCGCACGCCCCTCCGCTCCCTCCGCCGCTGCAGCGACCGCGCCTTCCCGCCCGCTGGCGCCGCCCGCGCCGGTGGTCGAGTCGAAGCGCGACGAATTTGATCCGATGACGGTGGCGCAGGTGCAGAAGCACGCCAAATGGGCCATCTCGGCGCTCAACTACGACGACTTTGAGACGGCGAGGAAGGAGCTCAGGCTTGCGCTGGCGATGCTCGGCGGCTGAACGATGCAACGATGGCTTGTGAATGCAATGTTGCATGTTCGCGCGACGCTCGGCGAGAAAAAGGGAAGTCGTTCAATCGAGACGAGGGTACAGACGTGAGGTGCATAGTCGCGGATACAAGCGAGTTGGAAGGCGATTACAGCAGATCTCCCGACTTCGCTTGCTGTTCACTCGACGTCGCTGCCATGTCGTCCGCGCAGCCGAGCGTGACGCTGTACGTGTCCAACCTGAACTACAAGATCCCCAAGGACGGTGCGCCCCTTGTCCCTCTCGCGTCGTCGTCGTCGCCGTCTCCCCGCCTCATCGCGCAACGACACTCACGTCGCTCTCGCCTCGCCCCGTACGGATCCTGCAGAGATCCGACGAGCACTCTACGTCCTCTTTGGCGTCTACGGCCGCGTCCTCGATGTCGTGCACACCCGCGCGCCCAAAGTGAGGGGGACCGCCTTCGTCGTCTTCCGCGACCTCGCGAGCTCGACCGCCGCCATGCGCGGGCTCGACGGCGAGTCGTTCTACGGCAAGGGCTTGGTGCGTCTCGCTCTGCTGGATCCGCCTTGCTATCGCCGCTGGCGAGAGACGGGGCTACCCAAGTAGCCTCGAGATGCTCATTGTTGCTATCGCCTCGCAGCGCATCTCGTACGCCAAGTCGACCTCTCACGCGACCGTGGCGCAGACCGAGGGTTCCGAAGCCGTCTACGCGATCAAGCTCGGCCTGCGAGACGCCGACGGCGCCGACGCGGGCACCAAGTCGCGCTTGACCGTCTCAGGCGCGCAGAAGAAGCTCATCGACCAGCGGAGGCAGGAGAAGCGTGGACGCGAGGACGAGGAGGAAGAGGAGGAGGAGGACAGCGACGACGAGCCCGAGCGGAAGAAGGGGCGGCAGGAGGAGCAGGCGCAGGACGACGACGACGGTGCGTTTGCCCCGCAGCGATTGTTACATACCGAGAACCGTCTGTCCTTCCGAACTTCCAGCTGACGGGAACTGCTTGATTTGCGCAGAGGCGATGATGGAGGAGTCGGACGACGAGGACGCACCAGCAGCTGGACCAGCTACCGCCGAGCAGGGCAGCGAGCCCAACCCGGCGCTCTTCGTCCAGGGCCTCCCTGCCGAGGTCAACACGGAGATGCTGTCTGCGCTGTTCCAGCAGTACGTTGTCCGCATCCTGATAAGCTCCGCAAACCTGCTCACCCTCTTTGCCCACTGCAGATACCCCGGCCTCTCCGACATCCGTCTCGTCCCTGTTCCCGTTGGAGCACCGAAGAACAGCGGCTCGGCGCTCATCCAGTACGAGTCGGCGGCGCAGGCGGGCGTCGCGAAGGAGGCGCTCGACGGGTTCCTCGTCGACCGCGATGCGCCCATGACGGTGCACTGGGCGCGGCGGGCGTAGGAGGAGAGCCGGAGTTGTTGCACCGATGTTGCAAAATGTACCAACAGCGTTCTTTCTCATGCTGCTTTGCTGTCTCGTCCTTGGAACGAGCTGTACGAGGGGCACCCGTTTTTGCGAGAGCCATTTTCCGCTCCTGGGCGTAATTCTCCTCTCACTAGACTCAGTACGGCATGGACGCCACGCAAGAAGTTCGATTGGGAGGATTGCCGCGAGCGCAACATTTCGGACTTGACGGCTCGCGTCCTCCCCCGCCACTATCGCTTGCGCAACGATGCGACGAGCTGCTGCAGGAGCGCTGCGCAGTGCACTGCAGCCCAGAGCCCCGCCGGCACGGCCACGGCCGGCTGCACGGCCTCCCGCTGCCGTTGTCCGCCCCTTCTCCTCCTCATCGCCGTCTGCATTCTTCTTCCGCCGCCCGGAGAAGACGACGGGCGAGCTCGCGCGCGAGCTGCTCGGTGCGGTCAGGAGCGACCGGCCCGACCTCGTCGCCAAGCTGTACCCGCAGTATGTGCAGCTCGCAGCGTCGTCGCCGTCCGGCAGCACGAGCACCGATGCGGGCAGCCAGCCGCTCACGCACCAGCAGCTGCGCACCCTGATGAGCTTTGCAGCGCGCACAAGGCGCTACAGCCTCGTGCGGCGCATCTTCAACGACCTCGAGCCCGTGCACGGCTTGCAGCCGGCCCTCTTCGACCACCACCACCTCGTCCACGGCATGGTATCGACAGGGAGGCTCTCCCACGCGGTCCAGTGGCTCCAGGCGGTGCAGCACACGTACGGTATCGCGCCTACCGTCTCGGAATACAACGTGGTGCTCCAGGGGTACCGCCGGCACCGCGACCTCGAGGGCATGCGGCGCCTGGTCGAGGCCATGCGCAGCGCAGGCGTCAAGCCCAACGTCGTCACGTACAACACGTTCGTCTCGGCGTTCTTCGAGGAGGGCAAGCTCGACGACGTGCGCGCCGTTGTCAAGGAGATGACCGCCAAGGGCGTCAAGCCCGACGTCTTCACCGAGACGGCGCTCCTGACGGGCTTCCTCGAGGCCAACGAGCGCGCGTCGGCGAGGCAGGTGCACGAGCGGCTGGCCAAGCTCGTCTTCGCGGGCGGCGAGCGGGACACGGCCGCCGTCAACGCGCTCCTGTACTTCGAGGCGGTCGAGCGCGGGTATGAGGCGGGCCTCGCGCTCGCTACCAGATTGCGCGACGAGGGGTACGAGTTTAACCAGATGACGATCAGCACGCTCATCCGGCAGGGGACGAGCAAGGTGCGCTCGGCGGACGAGGGCGTCGAGCTCATCGAGCAGCTTGAGGATCTGTTCGGAAGGTCGGCGGACCGGCACGCGTGGACCATCGTGCTCGACGAGCTCGCGCGGCAGCCAGATCGCTTGCCTCAGGCGCTGCAGCTCTACCAGGTCGCACGAGATCGCTCGGTCCAGCCCGATTCGGGCATGGTGCACCCGCTCCTCTCCGCCCTCCTCCTCCCCTCGCCCACTCCTGCCAACCTCGTTGTCGCCAAGTCGCTGTACGACGACCTCGCAACGTCGTCCCGCTCGTACTCGACCGCGCCCGACTCGTCGATCTACAACATCCTCCTGCGCGCGTGCGCGTCGCCGCACGCGCCCGACCTCGACTGGTCGCGCGCGCTCGTCGCCGACATGAAGGAGCGCGGCGTGCGGCTCGACGGCGCGACGGCCATGTGGCACATTGTCGCGCTCATGCGCGCCGCCGCGTCGTTCGAGGAGGCGTTTGCCGCGTACGACGAGATCCGCGCGCTCGACCCGACCGTGCTCGACCGCGCGGCGTACAACACGATCCTCGCGGCGTTCACGGGGCTCACGCCGTCGCGAACGCGCGAGCCGGCGCCGGCGCCGCTCGTGATGGAGTTCCTGTCCGACATGCGCACGTCGGGCCACGCGCCGAGCAGCGCGACGTTTGCGCTCCTCCTGACGTACTACTCGCGCGCCGAGTCGGCCTCGCCCGCGACGGTCGCGCACCTGCACGCGCTCATCAAGCTCGACGTGCACGTCGACCCCGACTCGGCCCTCTTCAACGCGCTCATGGGCGCGTACGCGCGCGTCGGCGCCTACAACGCCGCGTACCGCATCTGGGACTCGATGTGCCTCAACGCGGCGGCGGCGGGCGACGAGGGCGGCGCGGGCGTCGACGCGACGAGCGTGAGCACGCTCCTGGACGCGTGCGCGTTCGACGGCTCGCCCGCGGCGCAGCGGCGCGCAGAGCGCGTCTGGACCGACCTCGTCGCGGGGCGGATGCGCGGCGTAAGGCCGAACCGCAAGCACCTCGACAGCTGGGTCGAGGCGCTCGCGAGGTGGGGCCGCTTGAGCGACGCAGAAGAGGCGGCGTTCGCGAGCGGCGGAGGGGAGGAGGGCGGGCTGAGGGCGGGCGTGAGCACGCTCGAGACGCTGCTGCGGTTCGCGCGGCGGGAGGGCGCAGAGGAGGGCGAGCGGGTCGCGCAGCGGATACGGAGCGAGCGGCCGGACTTGTGGGGTGAGGTCGAGATACTGGCAGGGAGGCAGGGCGGGCGGCAGCGGCGGCGGGACGGTCGGGAGAAGGCTGCGGGCGAGCTGGAGTTCTTTGATGCGGCGACCCCGCCCTAGACGGCCGTAACTCGATACAGTCTCTCGGCACAGGGGATGACTGGGCAAGACGGTGTGGAAGAGACGCTAACATTGACAACAACATTTCGACTAGCTCGCCAGAGACCACTGCTTTGCTCGTTCCGCCGCGCGCTCACTTCTTGAGCTTGTCCGTCACTGCTCGCGGCATGCAGTACACGGGGTCGACCGCCTGCAAGCCAGGGTAGTCGAGGAGCGAGAGGCCTGGACGCAACAGATCGGTGAGCATGCGGGCGGATTGGGAGGTCGGAGAGAGACGACGCACCTGCGAGGCCAAAGACGGTGTGCCAGACATCTGCCACGTCCTCTGGCCGGTCCGCGATCCCGCCCTTGTCCGGATCCTGCGTGGCGCGCGCCTAGTCAGTGCTCGTTCCCCCGCCTCCACGCTGCAGGAGCGTTCCGCTGGACGCACCTGGGCAGACAGGATGAACTGCGACAGCTTTGCGCCGTCGACCCAGTGCGACCGTCCGAGGATGGCGAGCGACGCGATCGCCCACCAGCTGTAGCAGACCTGTTCCTCCCTCTCTCCCTCTGTCAGCCTCTCTGTCCCTCGCTCCGAAAAGAAGAGGACGGCCGACGCACGTCCTCGAGTTTCTCGGGCCGCCCGTTGAGCCCGCCGTTGGGGAGCTGGCGCTCGCAGAGCCACCAGCAGAGCGTGTCGGCGTCGACGACGTCGAGGCGGTCGAGGATGGCGAGCGCGCCGACGCAGGTCCAGACTGCGTGCGCACGAGGGGGAAAGCGCGTCAGTCGCGCTCCTCTCGCACTGCCCACGCTGGAGCAGCGCTCGTCTCAGAGCGAGACGAGCAGGAACTGCGCGAGACGCACCGTACGCGGCGTGGCTCTCTGCGCCCTCGACCATGCCGAACCCGCCGTCAAAGTTGCGGCAGCGCTCGATGAAGCGCACGGTGCGGTCGCGGTCGAGGGCGTCGAGGCGGCCGAGGAGCGAGAGGCACGACACGGCGCAGTAGGTGAAGCGCGAGGCCTGCTCGCCCCAGCGGTCGCCGGCGAACGAGCCGCGCGTCGGGTGCTGGAGCGAGAGGATGTCTGCACGCGAAAGCGAGTGAGCGAGGACAGCGGGGACGACGAGCCGGGGAGCGAAGAGGGGAGGGACACGGCGACGCACACGAAACGACCTTGTCCGTGTCGACGAGGTGGAGCGAGTCGTGCATGGCGAGGATCTGGACGGCGCTCAGGGTCGAGTGGATGTGCGGGTCGTGGCCCGGGTGCGGGGCGAATCCGCCTGTGCGGATGGCTGTGTCAGTGCGTCTGGGGAGAGCGGGAGGGGGGAGGGAGGGACGGACCGACGTCGGGGTGCCAGCACGAGAGGACCCAGGCGACCATGTCGTCCCTTGGGAGGGCATCCTGGCGGCCGAGGAGGGCGAGGGCGGTGAGGCCCCAGTAGATGCCGTTGATGCGGAGGTGCTCGGTGTAGTGGTAGCTGAGCTCGTCGCGCTTCTGCAGTGTGGGAGAGAGAGAGTGCGGGTCAGATGAGGGGAAGGAGGGGGAGGGGAGGGGGAGCAGAGACGCGCCTGGTCGAGCGACTGGATGTAGTCGACGTGCAGGTCGGCGAGGAGCGTCGTCGGGAGTGCTTCGGCCATCCCCAGACAGCCCCTTGTGAGCGTGAGCGAGAGACCTTCGTCCTCCACAGAGACGACGCGACTCTCGTTCGTCGCCCGCATCGCCCCCGTTCGCCCGCGATGGACGCCGCAAAGGACTTGGCAGACAGCGCAAAGGTCTTTGTCCGCGACGGCAACACCGTGCGGCCTCCTTCCCCCGCTCCCTCCCCTGCCCACTCCTCCTCGACGTGGACCACCCGCTCACCCGCGCGTCCACTCGCCCGCAGTTCATCAACCGCTGCACAAAGCCAAACAAGAAGGGTCCGTCCCGCTCCCTCGCCCGCGCACCCGCCTCGCACCCGCTGACGCCCGGCTCCTGCGCCCTCTCTCCCTCCCCTATCGCGTGCCCTCCGCAGAGTACGCCCAGATCTGCCGCGCAGTCGCCATCGGGTTCGCCATGATGGGCGGAATCGGCTACCTCGTCAAGCTCATCCACGTGCGTCCCCTCTCTCTTCCCCCCCCCCCCCTTGCCCCGCCTCGGGACGTGGGCTGATTGCAACAAGGGTCTGCGTCGCGCAGATCCCGATCAACAACATCCTCGTCGGAGGCGCATAGCCTTCTATCCCTAGAATAAAGAGGAAAAGGGGGCGTGCAGGCAGGCGTTGTACTCGCATTCGTTTCGGTCCAGTCGTTGTCTCTCTTGTCTCCTCCCCCCTCGCTCGTTCGCCACGAGACGAGGCGGGGTGGGTGCAACAAAACGATGTATTTGTGTCGTGCTCTCCACCGTGTCAAGAGGGGCGAGCGAGGCGAGAGGTTGCGCGCTCGAGACTGGCTGCCATCTTACATCCATCTGGACGCAGAGCGACACCTCTCAAACCAGACCTCGCCCTGTCCTTGACATACAAGCCGCTTCGCCTCGCCTCGCCGTGCAGAGAGGAACAGAGAGACAGAGAACCCCGACCGGCGCGGTGCACCTCTCGACGTCGCCTCGCTACGACCCCCGAACAACCGTCTCTACCCCTACGCGTCGGCCTTTGCCAGCTCCTGCTTTGACAGCAGCTTCATGCGGTTGATGTAGCTGTCGGTGGGCGAGTGTTCGTAGGGCGAGGGCGAAGAGGGCGAGTGGAGGGGGTGTCGCAAGAGGGGAGAGAAGAGTGGAGGAGCGGGGTCCGAGGAGGCGAGCGGGTCGAGGCGAGTGGGTCGAGGCGAGCGAAGGGAGATCAAAGGTGGTTGTCAGTGTCTGGCGGAGCTTGTGGACAGGAAAGAGGGGAAGGCGAGGCGCACTCGTCGTATTGGCACCTGGAGACGAAGGAGGAAGAGGGTCAGCGCGTCGCTCGCGGAGGAGGACATGCACGAGTTGGCTCACTTCTCGTAGATGTGTCTGTCGGCCCGAAAAATGCGTCAGCAAGCGCACTACGATGAGAAGGCATCCTCATTGGGACGGGGTCAGGCAGCGCACCGCTCGTCGTCGCACTCTGCGCAGCAGCGTCGCAAAGCCAGGTCAGCCTCGATGAGCGCACGCACGAAGAGACGCGAGAGGGGTGCGCACTCCAGGTCGCATACAGGTTCTCGTGCCGGCAGACGTTGAGCGGGACGAGGAGCCTGGACGAGGCGAGGTCAGCTCGTTTTCGGGGCGGGGCTGGCGCGCGAGTGGGGCAGAGAGAGGGCACGAGGACTCACTTGCCGCATGCGTCCCGCCAGCTGTAGCACGCGCGTGCGAGTGGGGGTAAGAGGTCAGCGGGAGTTCGGGCGAGGGCGATGAAGAGGGAGGGGGCGGACCTGAGGGGCACGCGGGCCTTTGCTGCGGTTGCCTGTTCTGCGGGCTGGGGTGCAAAGGGCTCGTTGGACGGCGACATTGGGCGCGGGCGGTGGACGGGGGCGATCAAGGCTCGACGGCGGAGCGCCGAGAGGCGGCGAATGGCCGTGAGCGAGAAGCGGCTTCGACTCGCTCGAGGGCGAGCGGGACTTGAGCAGGGCTGTGTGTGACTGCTTACTGGGTACTCGCGTGCCCTCGGCTGCTCACTCTGCGGGCAGTGCGAGGGCGGCGCTGCGCTGTCTCGGCGCGCCCGGTGCCGTGCGTCGCGTCGAGGCGCTGCCCGCCCTTCCGCGTCGCTCCTCTCGCCGCCCACGAGCGCACAGCAGCAGCGCACACGAGCAAGTGCAGCTCAGCACACACCCACTCCACCCCCGATCCCGCCGCCCCTGCCGCCCCCTTCCTCCCCTTTCCTCCCTCCCTCTCCTCCTCGTCGCCGCCGTCGTCCTCTCGCACCTGCCCGCATGGACGTCCAGATCTTCTCGGCGACCTACTCGGGCGTCCCCGTCTACGAGGCGAGTCCCGCCGCCACCCCTCTCGCCGTTCTCACTCTCGGCTGACCCTCCCGCTCTCCTCCCGCTCGTCACCCTCGCCGCCCGCCCCTCCTCGATGCGCCCCGCGCCCCGCAGATGCCCTGCCACGGCGTCGCCGTCATGCGCCGCCGCGCCGACGCCTGGCTCAACGCGACCCAGATCCTCAAGGTCGCCGGCTTCGACAAGCCCCAGCGCACCCGCGTCCTCGAGCGCGAGGTCCAAAAGGGCACCCACGAAAAGGTCCAGGGCGGGTACGGCAAGTACCAGGGTGCGTCGCCGGTCCTCCCAGCCCCTTTCTCTCTCGCTCTCGCCAGTCCGAGACGCGGTGGCTTCCTCGGCGCGAGACGCGACTTTTGCGGGACCGCCACCCGAGCGCGTGATGCCGCCGCCGGGCACCCGAGAGCGGACCAGAGCGCGTCAGGTTCGCAGTGCGAGGCGTGTTGCGCTCCTGCGGCTGCTAGGTCGGCTCAGCGAGGCCTGCCGTCGGCTCCTCGACGCGTTGCATTTGCCCGTCGCGTCGCGCCCGGCGCCTTCCTCGCAAGAGGCGGGAGACGCTGCAACTCGCCTCCTCCGCTCGCCCTGCAGCTTGGCTGACCTCCTAGCTTGCTCTGAACAGGAACATGGATCCCCATGGAGCGCGGCATCGCCCTCTCGCGCCAGTACGGCGTCGACCGCCTCCTCCAGCCCATCTTCGACTTTGTCCCCTCGGCCACGTCCCCGCCGCTCGCGCCCAAGCACATCACGGCTGCACCCGTCCGCCCGCGCAAGAAGCACGACGTCGCCGTCGACCTCGAGGGCATGCCGACGCCCCCGCCCAAGGCGCCGCGCGCGTCCGTCGGCAAGGCCGCCGCCGCGCGGAGGGCCGCCGCGCTCGCGCAGCAGGACAGCGACGAGGACTATGCCGGCGGGAGGAGCATGACGCCTGCGCACGACGACGCGAGCGAGACGAGCCAGACGCCGAGCCCGCTCGGCGGCGGCGCGGGCGATGGCGCCGATGCGGGCGACGGCGACTATGTCGACGGCGCGGGCGGGCAGCCCGGGCCGTCGTCGTCCAAGAAGCGCAAGGTCGCGCACCACCACGACGCGGGCGCGCCCGTCTCGGCGCACCAGCAGCTGCAGGGGCTCGGCCCGCTGCGGTACGCGCGCATGATCCTCGACTACTTTGTCAGCGAGTCGCAGCAGATCCCGCAGTTCCTCCTGCAGCCGCCGAGCGACTTTGACCCCAACGTCGTCATCGACGACGACGGCCACACGGCGCTCCACTGGGCGTGCGCCATGGGCCGCATGCGCATCGTCAAGCTCCTCCTCTCGGCCGGCGCCGACATCTTCCGCGCCAACTCGATGGGCCAAACGGCGCTCATGCGCAGCGTCATGTTTACCAACAACTACGACCTGCGCAAGTTCCCCGAGCTGTTTGAGCTCTTGCACCGCTCGACCATCAACATTGACCGCAACGACCGCACCGTCTTCCACTACATTGTCGACATTGCGCTGCAGAAGGGCAAGACGCATGCCGCGCGCTACTACATGGAGACGGTCCTGCACCGCCTCGCAGAGTACCCGGACGAGGTCGCCGACATCCTCAACTTCCAGGACGAGGAGGGCGAGACGGCGCTGACGCTCGCCGCGCGCGCGCGCTCCAAGCGCCTCGTCAAGATCCTCCTCGACAACGGCGCCGACCCCAAGATTGCCAACCGCGACGGCAAGACGGCAGAGGACTACATCCTCGAAGACGAGCGCTTCCGCGAGCAGGACGTCGTCAATGCCGCCGCTGCGGCCGCCCTCGCGGCGCACCCGCAGCCGGGCATGAGCGACCTCCTCGGGGCAGGAGCAGCAGGTGTCGGGGTGGTCAACGGCGGCGGTCCGGGAGGGGCAGCGATGCAGCGCGTCGACACGGGCATGTCGGTCGGGACGTCGGCGGCAGGCGGGCGGCCAGTATACGGCGGCGGCAGTGGCGCGACGCCGACGCCCGCACCGCCGCACCCGCAGCAGCGGCTGCACTCGTCCGAGACGGGGCAGCGCGTCGCGCGCGAGGTGATCCCTTCGGTTGCGGCCATGCTCGACTCGCTCGCGACCGCGTTCGACGCCGAGCTCGCCGACAAGGAGCGCGAACTCGTCCAGGCCGATGCGCTCGCGCTCTCGCTCCAGGGCGAGATCGCCGAGGCGCAGCGCGCGGTCGCGCAGCTCGACGCGCACGCGCAGCACCAGCTGCAGCTCGCGGGAGCGGCGGCGGGGGCGGGAGCTGGGGACGAGGTCGACGGGGTCGAGGGCGGCGAGGAGGCGCGCTTGCGCGAAGAGCTCGCGGCCAAGATGGGCAAGCGGTTCCGGCTCGGGTGGGAAAAGTGGGTCCGCGACGAGGACCAGCGCGAGCAGCAGTACGAGCAGGACGGCGGCGCCGCCGCGAGCGCCGACGGCCCGCAGGCCGACCTCGACGCGTACGCCGAGCTCGTCGCGCGCCCGCCCGCCGACGCCGTCGAGCGCGCCGCGGCGCTCCAGGCGCGCATCGCCCAGTTCCGCGCCGAGCGCGAGCGCCTCTTTGCCGCGCTCGTCGACGCCCAGGCGCGCGTCGGCACGGGCGCGAAACTCGCCCAGTACCGCCAGCTCGTCGCGCTCGGGTGCGGCGTCCCGCTCGACCAGGTCGACGGCGCCATCGAGGCCCTCGTCGACAACCTCGACCAGCAGCGGCCTGTCGAGGCCGCTTTCGCCGTCGCGGCATGAGGCGCCCCGCCGACGTGTGCGCGCTCTACTCTATTCTCTCGGTGGGTCGTTCGTATGAGGGGCGCCTGAGGTGTCGCAGGCATGGTTCTTTTGTACATCTCCCTCGGGTTCTGTTTGCGCCAGCTTGGGTAGTAGCCTGTACCAGCAGTCCCGCGCTTTGCTCAGTACACATGCCTGAAGGGCTGAGAGACCTTGGCGTCTATTGCAGGGCAGGAGGAGCGCAACTACGACGTGCCCTTCTGGGATCATACTGCCCCGACATGGTGCGGTGTGGAAGTGGGGCCCTTCGGCACTGCTTGAGGGTGACGGACTGCTTCGTCGAGTCTGCCGTGCAGCGCATGCACCGTCGCGGCCTCCGCTGCCGCGTGTCGCAGACCCGCGCCTTGAGCGAGCCCACCTGACGGCCTCGCCGAGCCTGCGGAGATTCCTCTGCGAGGTGTGCCGGTACGCGCGTCGGGGAAGCCTTCGCGCGACGGCAGAGCGACAACGAGGCAGCCTTCAAGAGCGCTCGATGGCCGGCAGCGCGCCTTCGAGGCCAAAGACGCGCAAGACGTCCTCGAGCCAGCGCCTGCACTCGGCAGCGGCGCGCTGGCCGCTCTGCACGTCCTTCTCCGCGACGCTCGATCCGCCGAGCCCGCTCATGAGCGCCTCCATCTCGCGCATCTCGCGGCGCTCGCGCATGACCTCGCTGATCCCCTCGTCCTCGTGCTCGCGCGCGTGCTGCTCGGCCTCCTCGTCGACGGGGAGAACCTTGACGGCGTCGAGGTGCCCGAGGGCCGTCACGAGCTCGCGCAGCTCGGCGACGGCGCGCTCCTTCGTCTCGGGCGACACGGCAGAGAGGAGGGCGCCGGCGTGCCGGGTCGCGTTGGCGCTCGGGACGGTGAGGAGCGAGAGGAGTGTCGCAGCGATGCCGCGGAGGGTGCCAAGCTCGCGCGCGTACGGCGCTGCGAGCGCGAAGCCTTGGTCGAAGCCGGCTTGCAGACGAGCGTTCTTGCCGGCAGTGATGCCGTCACGATATCCGGCCTGCACAGGATGCAGACAGTCAGCATTTGAGCGACTCGTGACTCCGAGTAACCTACGCACGTCCGAGTAGCGCGACGAGAGCTTGTCCCACTCTTGTTGCGAGATCTGGCCCGAAGAAGCGTCGAGCGGAGCAAGCGGCGCAGGAGCAGCGGACGACCCGCTGGGCTCGTCGTCGTGCCACACAGAGTCGTCGTCGAGCATGTGTGCGTCTGCGCCGATGCTCATCGTGCGTGCGGCAGAGCGAGCGGATGCCGGCTTTCATCAGCTCGAGTCGAGCTTCTTCTCCTCCCCTGAGCTCCGCGGCGAACTACCAGAGTTGCAACGAAGCGAAGCAAGGGTGCTCTAGCCGGCGGAAGGGTCGTCAAAGGAAGATCGCGAGGGGTATGTGAAAGCAGAAAGGGAGATGGGAATTCGGCCAGCCGGGTATCCAGATCGGACAAAAGGGGGGGGGGGGGGGGGGGGGGGGGGGGGCGGGTGTGGGGGGGGGGGGGGGGGCGAGCAATTGCTCGGGGGGGAGGGGGGGGGGGGGG